>NC_142604.1:45415664-46122952 GCF_041222555.1 Hakea prostrata | reverse complement strand
TTAATTTATGATCAAATGGTGCAAAGGAGGAAAACGTCAAAGAAGACAAAAAGTAAAATTGAGAGAGAGAACAAAAATGTCTGACACATACAAAGATTTGGCTGATCTTACAGAGATTTATGGGTTGAGCACAGGTAATCTATGGTTAGGGTTACGATGCACGGATCGACTCTAATAAAATTATTGTTTATATTCATAAATGCAAATAAGTGATGGGTCAGCCCATCACCAATTTTTCGACTTAATTATAAGGATTTTTTTATTCTTTTTTTTTTGGGAAATTGACTTAATTAAAACGATTAAGTCCGAGGTTTCGATATTTAAAATATAATTAATTTTGGAAATTACGGGCGTTGATCAAGTAAAACCACTGCGAGGTGGAGGATATATTAAAAAGTCGATATGTGGGGAAAATATTTTCTTAACAAAAGACGAAATTTACAAGACGATGACGTGCACAACATTCCGGAATTACCTAATAATTCCGAGAAAAAACCTCGACCATACTCTCAGATAAGTTGAACCTGATCAGCATGGGGCTCGTGTTGTCAATAAAATACCCCAACCTCGGTTCAAGGTGATTCACTCCGGTCTAAATCTAAGATTATCGGTTTAATTCCATTATATAAAGCAGTCTCTGGGTCGGCCAACAGCTAAGAAGGCCATAATAATGGTGGATGCTACTCAACCAACCATTAAAACACAAAAAGGATGTTATATTACAAATGACAATAGATTAATTGATAGAGAAAAAGGAACTAAGGGGCAAGATATATTAATATATCAGAAAAATACTGAAAATGACTTTTTCTAAAACAAAAAATTTAACAAAGGACTTTCAATGTTTCTATTCAAAGTTAAACATCAAAGTTTTGGGTCCCGGGAGTGTGGATATCATCTTTCTTGGATCTGTGATTCATCGCTACAATCACCATCCTTACTTGAACATTCGGTTTCTTCCTCTTCAGAATCATTATCTTCATTGTGTTCTTCACTTTCTCCATTATCATCTGCAGAATCCTCAGAGTCAGGATGCTTCAAATTATTGAGATGAAAGAACTTACGAGAGGGAACAAACTCTGGAGGAAGCGATTTAAAATCAATGTTTGGACAGATCCTGAGTATCTGAGAAAAAATATTATCAGAACAGACTTTCACTACAGTCTTGCAGAACCTTAGGAAACTTGGGTTGTCTCCTGCTTCTTCAACTGCAGAGGTAACAGAACTTAGGAGAAGTTCATGATCATCCTTCATTCTTTTCTTCTCAAGTTCAAATTGCACTTCTGCTTCTTTTTTCTCTTCCTCAAACTTCACAACCATGGAAGTCCTCTCTTTTACACTTTCTTTCCAGGCAACAGATAATTTTTGTAATTCCATACATACTTCATTGTAAGAAGTCCTCATATTGTCCTTCTCCAAGGACATCTGACTCAGACCCAAAGTCAAATTGTCTTTTCGGATTTCCGGATCTTCTTTCTCCTTGAAAGAGAATCAAATGCTTGTTGCAACAATTCATTTCTTCTTTCAAAGTTCAAATTCAATTTCTCCACTTCTTCTAATTTCATTTTCCATTCTGCTGTTTCTCTTTCAAAACCTTGGGACCAAGCAATTGCCCTTGCCAACTTAGCCTGAATTTCATCTCTTTCATAAGTGGCAAGTCTGGCCCCTCTCAATGCATTATTCTTCGACATCTCAATCTGCAAGAAGTCTTCCTTATATTTCATTAACGAATCCTTTAAACCTGAAACTTCTTCACTGCAAAAAACAGGTGGTTGTATCAGAAGAAATTTTAAAATCATCTTCCAAAATATATATCTCAGAACATAAATCCTTTCTCTCTGAACTGAGCAAACTCAAATTTCCTTTATGACGATTTGAAACAATTCTTGAGCTCTCGTACCTGATCATTCAATTCAAAATTACGTTTGATCAAATTGTCATTTTCCAAAGACATAGATTTTGTCTTTCCAAGACCTCGACAAAAGCATTGAAAGCAGCACCAAAGCATCTGCAGAAAAAGTGATAAAGACTTAGCAAAACAATGGATAATGAAAGTAAATTTATCTTAACAATAACGATAATAGTTAACTTTTTACCCCCATGCATGTGTGTAAAGCCCATCAGCAGACATGGCAGCAGTCTCTCTTTTGTCACGGGGTATTCTACCCTTGGTCCCCCATTCACGGGCAACTTCCCATTTCCAATTGGCACTATGATTTTCTTTCAAATCCCAAACAGGCTGAAAATGGTCACCAGAGTCAGCAACACTTTGGGCATCTTCTAATTGGCCAGGGCCAATTGGGTGTGGGTTCACATCTTCAACCACATTATCAGGATTAACATCTTCAGCGGCGTCATTCGAATCTACTTGCATGTCAACAACTTCAGCCGCAATGTTATCTTCATCATCAGATCCATTAAGAGGATCAACTGGCATATCAAATTCGGGGGAGCAGCATGAACAAAATCTTCATTTGGCAGAGCAATCTGTGCATTCTCTTCACCAATATCAACAGCAATGTTTATGTCTGGAACAATATTGTCAAAAACAAGGGCAGCCAAAGCAGGATCATGTATAGGGGGAGCCAAATGAGGGCGCAGCAAAGCGGGGATCATTAATAGGGGGAGCAAAAACAGGGGCAGGCAAAGCAGGATCATGTATAGGGGGAGCCAAATGAGGGGCAGGCAAAGCAGGATCATTTATAGGCGGAGCAAAAACAGGGGCAGGCAAATCAGGATCATGTATAGGGGAGCAAAAACGGGGGCGGGCAAATCATGATCATGTATAGGGGGAGCCAAAACGGGGGCGGGCAAATCATGATCATGTATAGGGGGAGCCAAAGCAAGAGGGCGGGATCATGTATAGGGCGACCAAAAACTAAAACATGGTCATCATCAGCAACAACATTTTCATTTTCAGGAATATCCTTACGGATATTCTCTTCATAAACAAATTCAGGGGGAGGAGCGGGAACAGAAGTGTTATCATCAAACACCAGATCAGCCATTTCTTCAATAACATCACCTGCAGCATTAGCAAGAATTTCTTCTGCCATATTCTTCAAATTTTGAATGGAATAATCAGGTACTTCCTTACCTTGATATTCATTCTCAACCAGGACATTTGGGAGAACAGAAACATCATCAGGTAGCATGGGTGACATGGGAGGAGTGAACACTTCATTCCTAGAACAATAAACGGGCTCAGCCCGTGGTCTCCTGACTACTCTGTCGGGTCTTCCGGCGGGAGAGGGAACCCTTGATTTTTCTTTCTTTCTTTTCTTTGAAGCGATACCTTGTGGCTGAAGAGGGACCTGGTGAGTTCACTTTACATCTCAGGCTTCTTGAGGTTCTTGTTCGAACAGGAGGGTTTTTACTTAACATCACTTTCACAATCTCAATATCGGGCATTTCTTCATCAGCATTTTCTTGTACAATTTCTTCTTGTACCTGGTCTACCTTTTGCTGACCAGATGGACATTTTCTGTCAGCACTCTTCTTACCAACCTTTCTCTTGGTGGGATGACGAGCAATGAGAATGTTTTCTTTTCTTACCTGACTTCACAGGTTTGGAATCACGCTTTTGTTCTTCTGAAGCAACCTTTCGGAGTTCATAAATGTTAGGGATTTGATAAACATCAGTCCCTGTAAAAGAAACAGTTGTGAACAACTGCAACAAAATTTATAGTATTAAAAAAAATTTAGAAGAAGAAGACGAAAAACCCTATCTTATGTACCTGGTAAGAGGTTGTGAGTTGCCAATCCAGCATCAGTCTTCAGTTCTGTTGCATCAATGGGTATTCCAGACGGGATGAGGCTCCATGTTTCCTGATCATATGCACCGAGCGTAGGACGCTGGTTCAAAGGACGAAGGGATTCCTTTGTATGGAAACACCATCGAGAGCGGTAATTGGGAATGGGGATGGAACAAAAAAAATACCTTTCTCTCCATTTCTTGTTGTCATGAGGAATAGAGTGCTCTGTGAAGATTTTGGTTGTGTCACCCAACTCAAGCAGCAATACTATTTCTTCGAGCAAAATGGAGATAACCACGCTCACGGGAAACTTTGAGTGTGAAAATTTCTAAAAAGTTGGATAGATGGGGTGCGGGCCATTTGACGGATGAAGGCAAAGAAACAATAAACCAACTTCCAACTGTTGGGAGTAAGTTGAGAAGGGCAGACGCGGTAGTAGTCAAGTAAAGAACTGGACAATCGGAATCACGGGAACTCTAAATCCGGAATCAAGGTGATGGAGGTAAACGGCAATAACGCCGGGGCAAGCATTATATGGACGCACAGAATGTTCAGGAACCCATAACTTGGCATTAGAAGGAAAATGGAAATCTTGACGGTAAGACGAAAGGTGAGATTCTTTGACCGTAGTTGGATACCATTACGGTCCAGCAAGTCTGGGGTCCATCTTTGCTTTGGTGGTGTCCAACGGAACATAAGGAGTTATTTCTTCGTCCACAGCATACGGAGCAGGGCTATCAACATTAACATGTGAAGGCGCATTCACTTGTTCGGAGGTGTCTTGGGGCTGATGAATTCATAGAGGGATCCATGAAGAAGAACAAGAAAGGCAGCAACGAAGGTTAGGGAATTATGATAATGGAGTTGCAGAGGAATGCAGTTTGCAGTTTGAGTATGAAGACCAAAACTGCGGGTTATGTGCCGAAGCGGATGACATGGAGTAAATAAATATGAAGATGAGGTGACATACTGAAAAGACTCTTGAAAGCTGGAGGAAATATGCGATGCTTCGGATCGACGGCTATAACTATTCGTAATCGACGCTTGGGGTTTATCGGTGGATTTGGAAACATTGCGACCAGACACGTGGATAAAATAAAAACGATTAAGGAGATCATTACAATCGTGCGATGGGAAGCAAATAATATTTATTGATCAAACGACGGAGAAGAAGATAACGTCAACGAAGCTGGACAGGTGCATTAATGAGGTGATTTGATTTGGGCTGGCTGACCTCAGAATTTGGATGATTACAAAACATTTGGGGCGGCTGACCACAAGAGGCATTATGTGCAAGATCGGCGTCTAAATTGATGACAACCTGACAATCCGAATTCCAATACTTGTTTCAAAAATGAATGATTTCTGGAAATAATACGAAAGGTTAAAGGATAAAAAACTTGATGACGAAGATTAGCGAATTTTGCAGTTGAACTTTAAGAGTCAAAAGTCTGAGAATGAACGGAACGGTTATGATTGAATTAAATCCAACTTCTATTGATTAATATTTCCGAAGTTGATATGAATTGAACGATACTGATGACCTAAAGTACTGAGGAATGGGAATTTTTCACAAACGGTACAAAATATAGAATATTTTGAAGTCATGTGAAGGAAAGATTCAAACCTATTGACCAGACTCTCATACAAGTTCAACCTGATCAGCTTGCTTGTGCGCTCATCTTTGTCACTAAAATATGGTCATCCCGGTTATTCCCATTATACACAGATCAAACGACATTGATCTGTCTCGGACCTCCAGCCCGTCCAACCTAATTCAAACTTCCAAAAATAAAAGAAACAACATCCAACCTACTCAAAATAAATAATTTCAAAAGCAAATACGTGTTTCAAAAAGAATAATTAAATCATACCAACATTTGTTTCTTGAGACAAAGTTCTCTACTACATCAGTTGTAAAACGATTTGGTAAAAGTCTTGAATGTAATGTGGCAACTGAAATCCACCAACTTCGGTATGACACACCGGACTTGAGAAGCTGAGACAATAGAAGTAGCAATATACTTGATAGTCAAAACTAGTCATCGATGAAACATAATCATTATGTTTCAAGTACCTTCATAACGGTGATGGGCGATTCAACTATCTGATCGATCTGATGAAACGGAATCATTCCGTTTAAAATAGGTTCGAAACGGAACCATTCAATTTTACCAAGTTTGCCTAAACGTAATCGCAATCATGCATACAAAACCTTCATATCTTCATAATTTTTTGGTAAATTAGAATAACAACTGTACATACCAACTCTTTACGTGAAGAATTTTTGTATTGGAAACCCCAAATAAAAACTAAAAAACATCCCATAATTGACCAACCAATCACTGTTATGCACACTGAAATTTCCAAACGAAGAATTACAATAACGTGTATGGTCTATCATTGTTTTATACAAATTTCAAGGGAATAAACAATGTTTCAATATGAATGTCATGTTTCAATTATTTGTTTCATCAATTTGTAATGTCATATGAAAGGTTGATATGACAAATAAAAGAATTGGATGTCCAGAGCATCATATATAGAAGCTGTGGTTCAACAAATTACTGATACCTTAATGTTCACTACACCAGCACAATATTATTCACCGTGACTTGAAGCCTGACAAATGCCTGTTCTGAATGAAATCCACAATTCGCCTTTGAAGATTATGGACTTTGGTTTGAGTTTGTCGATGACTTCACTGACCCAATTGTTGGAACGTTTGCTTCAATTGATTATGTCTCACGGAGAGACTTCATCACGTCGAGAATTCCACTTTCCCTCCTTTCGGGTAATGTCTGCAAAATTCATGTGAAATATAGTCGATATTCATGCACAGACTAAAATTTAAATACATTAATAAACTTAAAAAGGAATCCTAAATGATTCCTTATTGAATATTAATTGATAGTTTACAATTATAAAGAAGAATATGATGCGGATTAAAACTCATAAAACCATGAGCTTTCTTTATATATATATATGTATACCAAACATATGAATTTCAAAGGTTACCATTTTTCGGATCACACCAACTTTGTCTTGTTCCCCGGAGATGTTTATTTCATGCTTGAATGGGATTAGACCTATTTAGGTTCTAATCTTACATTTATTTGTGTCTTCCAATATCTATTTTATAAACACAAAAGTACAAAAGATGGATCAGTTGAGATGACGATTGATAGGGGGAGTATTGATTTAATGAAATGAAGTCTGTGAACAACCACCCCCTGTATACCTAAACCAGAAACACCTAAAATCCATCCATATTAGATAAAAAAAACTATTATATGATGATCCATCAGATGCACCCGATGGATAAATAAAAGATGCATTCTATAAAAAGAAGTCATTTACAGCAATAACTACAAACATTAATGTGTAAAGACAGAAAAAACCAGAAATGCATCCAAAATGCATTTGTGCATGTTGCATGATTATCACTGATGTAAATACACCACCGACACAACGAGAATGTCTTGTTCTAGGTGCTTGGGCGAGGAGCGGTAAGTGAAGATTGTTAAGTAAGTCAAAAACAAAATGCAAGTGGTTTATTGTCAAACTATTCTGGTTAGCACAGGTTCTTATTGTTCCTAAAGCTCTAGACCTCGAAGACAGATATGCCTTTGGTCAGTGTCTAATCTTCAGCTCTGCTGATATCCCACTGTCTAGCCTCTTCACTGATTGGTGAGAGTTAATCCAAGAATCTCTAATTTGTCAAGGTCACCCCGAAAGCAAATAAATCATAAATTTCTCTTTGAAAATTGAAGAGGCAACAAATAGTCATTGAAACCTCAAACATATAACAACTTAAATTACAATAATCTACAAGGGCACATAATTAAGGATATTGTATCAACTCATATTCGAAAGATAATAAATCCAAACACATCATGACATGTCATTAAACAAAACAAGTTGGAACCACTCACCTGGCAAGCCTAGCATACTCTTCATAATTTTCAAGTAACATCTTGCTAGCTTTGTGCATTCAAAGCTGATTCCGGAAATGGCTCAATCAATAAACACTGACAACCTGTAAGAATAAAGAGAAACCACCATCGGGAAAAATACCATATGGGATTTTGAAATGAACCAGGCCCTGTAAATGCTGACTTAGAGAAATCTTAAATGACTCATTGCAACCAAAACTAAGTTGCTGATTCAGAAAATTGACTTTCAGTTTTACATGGTAGAGGACAAATGGATTCTTTCACAATTCATGAACTGTCGAAACTTTAAAGTCTAATGAACAAAACACAGCTCACTACTCCAAACCTACATAAGCATTTATTAAAGGATAGAGAAGCCTATCCATATGGTGCCCAGGATTATGCTCAAAATCTTCTACTCTTCTTGCTCTGAACCTACATTCCCCTGTTCCTCTTGCTCCTCTTGCTTCTCTTCTTCCTGTAACAGGCAATCAAATAAACAACCAAGACACCAAAGAAACATTCAAAATCTTTTGCTCAATAAAATCCCAAAACTGGTTGAAACAATGATAACTAAACAAAAACAGAACCAACAAGGAAAACTACCTTGAAGGTTTCCTTAGTCTTTTCATAATCTTCCTTGAGCTCTTGTGCCCTATCAATGTAAGGCTTCTTCTCCTGAAGAAGCAATGAACCATGAAATTGTTAGACTCAAGAATACAAGCAAAAAAAAAAAAAAAAGAAAGAAATATAGTACTTTTGACAAAGAGGATATGATTATTTACTCACATCATCAGTCATAGATTTCCATTTAGCTCCACCTTCTTTTGCAACCTTTGTTATTTGATTTACAACAAATGTCAATAAAGTTAAAAGCAGAAATCCACAAGACAAACACATAAAAAAAGGAAACGAACATTTTAATTAAGTAATAAATAGATAAATATTACCAATTTATTTCCATTTGGGTTCTCTTCCTTGAATGATTTTCTTAAGTCATCCCTGTAACCAAACTATACTATTAAAAGCCATCAAAATCAATAAGACAGAGACAGTGGCAGGGAAAAGGATAGAGACATACATAAAAACGAAGAAGACACCAGGATGGCGCTTAGGAGCTTTTAGGTTTTTACTTTCTTAACAGATTCGGTCTTCTTTCCCTTTGATTTGGACGGCACAGATATCCTCTTCTTTTCTGCTGGCTTCTTCATTTCTGTCGCTTTTTCTATGATACGCACCTCTGAAGGAAACGGAGAAGACCAACCAGAAAAAGATCAAATGCTAGAAAAATGAAAGCAAATACACCAACGTACTCATCGATAAACAGAGCAACCATATAATAGGAACATAGACATGCCTAACGTCATCTTGATTTTTGACTCAATGCTACATTCGTGCATATCAATAAGCGCCACCAACTAATATGTAATTTCCTCCATAGAACCTGACCAAAGAATGATGGATTTATTAATAAAGCCAGAAGGTAGAAGAGCCCGAAGCCACACAAGAATAAAAACAAGCAGATAGAGAGCATTACTCCTGGTGCAGTGCCACTCATTTCGGTTGCAGGCTTTTGAGGGCCCGTCTTTATCTCTCTCCTCTCGTCTTCTGATCATCTTTGTCTTCCACACCTCCTCTTCGGCTACTTCTCTACAATCATCACAAACGCAATCGGATCACGAAACGACCCTTTCTGGCGCATCACCAACACCCATTTATCAATACTAGTATGCTTTTCTATCCTTCCAGACAAATAGCTTTGTGGTACAATGGAATGGGCAAAAATTTACATATATCTTCAAACCAAGAAAAAGCTTGGAGATTCTAAAACTATGAACATGCAAGTTCGCCTTCGTCAAGCTGAAAGCCCCAAGTTCGTCTTCGTCTTCGTCTTCTCCTTCTGCAAGTTTGTCCAAAATTTCTCCTTTGCAAGTTCGCCTTCGTCAAGCTGCAACCCCCAAGTTCGTCTTTGTCTTCGTCTTCTCCCTCTGCAAGTTCGTCCAAAATTTCTCCTCTGCAAGTTCGTGTTTAGAGTTGTCAGGCTTTTGATTTTGAAATGAAACAGAAGCTTCTTCAAGATGCCAAGATGCGATCAACGAAGCGAGTTCATTCTCAAGATGAGCAACTGATTTCGATCAACGGAAGCGAGTTCATTCTCAAGAGGGCTTGCTGTTCTTCTCCAGATTTTCAGAGCTCCAAATCGTAAAATGAGTTGGGCGAGGTGAAAGCCATGGGTTTTGGGTATTTTCAAAACATTTTGAAAAGCAAAATTGAACCGCGCTGGTTTTGGTTTTTGAATTCGTATATAAGTATTTTGTATTTTGTGTTTTTAAAACGTATTAACCAAACTTGTATGAAATACCAATACTTCAGTTACATAAACCACTCGAACCGCCCAACTCAAACCGGTTTAGCATCATTGGACCGACCCGTTCCCAAAAAACTGCTTTTACAGGTTGTTTACATTATTTTAATGGAAGAACAATGCGGGCCGTCCGATTAGATCGGACGGCTCGCGGTCCTGCGCATTAATTACGCAGGACCTCAGCAAAATTGCGAAAAATGCTCAAACCAAAAAGGCTTCTTTGCTTACGCTGACTTGAAGTCAGTCCTTAAAGAAGTGCCATTTTCTATTTTTTAAGAATGATATCAAAATGTCCACTTTGTAATTATTTTTGTTCAGGATGTTTATTTTTTTTAAATGCCTGTACTACTTCTACATGGTACTTAAAAATTTTAATAATGACGCCTAAGTCGTAAATCTTTTTTCTAACATCGGTGATGATATTTATTCATAATTACAACAAAATTTGTTGTCACTAATCTCTTGAGATTATGATTACGATCTAAACATCATGCTGTTTCTTCTGTGTGAGTTGTTGTTTGCCATATAGTTGCTATGTTTTTCCTCAATCTCGAGAATGTCTTCATCTGGAAATCAACCAAACAATGCTGGTATCCTTATTCCGGTTGAGATTCAAGGGATCCGACCAGATTTTGGTGCTCCTCCCTCTTCAAATATCAGTATGCCAAGTCCAGATTACAATTCTGAGGAATTGGACGATGAGATTACTCTGGATGCTGCAGATGAGTTAAGAGTTGCTAAGTCCTGGGAAAATACCTTAGCAGGGTTTGTGTTGGAAGGCAGGGCATTCAGGAAACAAGCTGTATCTGAAGGTCTTTTGAATGCCTGGAATACTTGTTATAAGGTAGAAGTCACTAGTCTGGATAATAGAAAATTTCCTTTTCAGCTTCAGCATCAGTTAGACAAGGATAATGTGCTCAAGGAAGGGCCGTACACTGTAGCAGGAAATTTACACATTCTTGAACCATGGAATGAAAGGAAAGACTGGGAGTTAACATTCTGTGAGTTTTGGGTTCAGATTCACTCGCTACCTGCTGAATTTCTAGACCCAGTCATTGTTATGAAACTGGTGAGAAAAATGGGAGAAACCAGTTCAGTCATGTTGATAGATGGTTTCCAGTTTGGTTCCAAGATTTCTTATCTCAGAGCTAGAGTTCGAATCAACATAACCAAACCCTTGCGAGTCTGCATCAAAGTGAATAGCTCCAAAGGTCTCTCAGTAGAGGTTCCAGTCAAATACGAGAGATTGCCTTTCTATTGTGTTTTTTGTGGGAGAATCGAACACGAGGAGGATCGATGTATCAAGAAATTTGAAGAGTTTAAAGCACATCGCATCAACCATGGGTGTAGTGAACTTAGCAGTTGCAGGGAAAGGCCGAAATTATCTTCTTAGCTGTCCAGATCAGTCCCCAACTATCTTATCTCTCCTTAATCACCTAGCTAGATGCAACCTATCCCAGCAAAAAGATCCTATTTCTCAAATGCCAAGTCTACCTTCTAATGTTGTGGTCCAGCAACATCTAGAACCATCTCAAGTTACACATGCTACTACCCATTCCCACAGGACACCACCCCCCCCCCCCCCCACAAAAAAACCGCCTAAAACAAAAACACAACCCAACAAAAAAAAAAAAAAAAAAAAAAAAATAAAAAAAAAAAAAAACTTAAAGAAACCAGGAATAATAAAAACCCACCACCCAAAACCCAACGAAAAAAAAAAAAAAAAAAAGAAAAAAAAAAAAAAAAAAAAAAAAAAACTATCTAATGCTGCCACTTGTTACTTGATGGGCTGATCCCACAACACTCTATTTCAAGCCCACTTGTCCTATTGGAAAATCATAATATTCAGCCTAAGCCCACTAGTTCAACTTCTTTGGAAATTCCCACGCCCAAATCAAACAATAGCATCATACCTTCTCAACCTATCCCCAGATGTCCTACGGCTCTTCCCATCTCAAAAAAAAGGAACCGGCTATGGGCACTGCAGGTGGGCTTGTTGTCTTCTGGAGAAATGGTATTCAGATGAAGTTAATTTCTGCAAATTATCATATCTTGGATATGGAGGTGGTGGCTAAAGGTAAAGTCTTTTTTCTCTCTTGTGTGTATGGAAATCCTCTTAAGCATTGTAGGCAAGAGGTGTGGAACCAATTGATAAATATTAGTACTCAAAGAATTGGTGCTTGGTTATGCCTGGGGGATTCTAATAGCTACTTAAGCTGGCAAGAGAAATCAAGGGGCAATTCTAGAGGTGGTAGGGATTCACAACAGTTTCAAGACATGGTGTCTCGATGTGGTTTTTTGGATCTGGACTCAAATGGTCCTTGTTTTACTTGGAACAACAGGCGAAGAGGAAGTGAGAATATTCGAATTAAATTGGATCGGGTTTTGGCAAATGTTAGTTGGAATTTGATGTTTGAAGATGCGGCTGTTATCATCAAACCAGCTTATTTTTCATATCATAACCTAGTCTTGTTAGATTCAGAGGGTGGCAAATCTAGGGGATCTAGGCCTTTCCGTTTTGAATCAATGTGGTTGAGACACCCTCGGTGTAAGGATGTGGCTGAAAAGGGTTGGAACTTTATTGAAAGTAGAAGCTCATCTCATCCTCTAGTCCAAAAAGCTGAAAATTGCAAGAAGGAATTCAAAAGTTGGAACAAGAAGGATTTCGGAATTGTTCAAGAGAACATTAAGAACTTGCAATTCCAAATTGGTTTGATTCAAAAGAAAGTGGACTATGTGGATCACATGGAAGAAGAGAACAAATTGAAGGATCTCCTTGATGAGGAATTGGCTAGAGAAGAGACACTTTGGCATCAGAAGTCAAGGATTGACTGGATTAAATTGGGAGATAAGAATTCAGGCTCTTTTCATGCATCTACTATTCTTAGGAGAAAGAAAAATAGAATTCTGAAACTCAAAAAAGCAGACGGGTCGTGGACTTCTAATGAGAGGCAGCTGGATGTTCTATTGATGAACCATTTTAGTGATGCAGTCTCCTCAGAGGGTTATTCTCAGAATGCTTTAGACCAAGCTCTATCTAGTGTGTCTTCGGTGGTTGGAGAAGAGGTTAATACGGAATTATGTAGGATTCCAAATGATGATGAGATTCTTGCTACACTTAAATCAATGGGGCCTCTAAAATCACCTGGACCTAACGGGTTTCCTCCTCCTATCTTTTATCAGAGATTCTGGGATATTACTAAAGAAGAGGTGTGCAAATGTGTGAAGGAGTTCTTCATTTCTGGAGTTATGCCAAAAGAACTTAACCACACATTCATTTGTCTTATCCCCAAATGCTCTAATCCGGAGGTGCCCGAACAGTTCAGGCCCATCAGTCTCTGTGGAGTGGTAGTCAAGCTTATTTCAAAGATATTTGCAGATAGGCTCAAGGATTCTCTTGCAGGTATCATCTCCCCTTCCCAATCAGCTTTTGTCCCTGACAGCTTATTTCCAGATAATATTTTTATGGCTCATGAGATATTTCATTATGTGAAACATCGAAAAAAAGGAAAGAAGAAATTTCTCGCCATGAAATTGGATATGCGGAAAGCTTATGATAGGCTCGAATGGCCTTTTATCAAAGCATCCCTTCTAAAGCTAGGCTTTTCTTCGAGGTGGGTGGATATGGTCATGCAATGTACTGCTATAGTTTCATATACGCTCTTGGTTAACGGGGTGGAGAAAGGATCGTTTTGCCCCTCTCGCGGCATTCGTCAAGGTGACCCTCTTTCCCCCTTCATTTTTATCCTTGGATCGCAAATATTGAGTTCTATCTTAAATGAAGCAGAAGGTCAAGGTCTAATCAAGGGCATCAGTGTTAAGAACAGAACCTCACGTATCTCCCATCTTTTGTTTGCTGATGATTGCCTAATGTTTTTCGAAGTGAATCAACATCAGACCTGTTCTCTTAAAGCCTGGATGGATCTTTATTGTCAAGCCAGTGGCCAAGCAATAAATGATAGCAAGTCGTCCTTTACCTTCAGTCCAAATACTCCCATTCGGTTTCGCAGATGGTTCGCCAGGGTTCTTAAAATCAAATACGGTGAGGGTTCATCAAAGTATTTGGGTTTGCCTTCCAAATTTGGGGTCAAAAAGACTGCCATCTTCAAAGATGTGGGTGAGAAAGTTGGTAAGAGAACTCAAGGTTGGAAAGCTAATCTTCTTTCCGAGGCTGGGCGAGAAGTCCTTATCAAATCAGTTGCCTCTACCATCCCCTCTTTTGCAGGGTCTCATTTTCTTTTACCAGCAGAGCTACATAATGATATAAGGAAGTCAATCTCAAATTTTTATTGGGGGCAAAAGGAGGATGAACATAGAGTTCATTGGATGTCATGGTACAGGTTGTGTAGATCGAAGGACAAAGGGGGACTTGGCTTCCGCGATCCCATTCTACATAATAGGGCTTTGCTTGCCAAGGTGGCGTGGCGCCTATGGTCATCTCCTGATTCTAATTGGGCCAAGTTTATTAAAGCCATTTATTTCCCCGATTGCAGCTTTATGGAAGCAAGAAAAGGATCCTCTTCCTCTTGGGCGTGGCAAAGCATAATGAAAGGCAGGGATGTGCTTGAGATGGGGTTGATCTCTTTGATTGGTAATGGAGTTAATACTCCGATCTAGAACTCGAATTGGATCCCAGATTTGCCTTGCTTCAAAATTTCCTCGGTGAAACCACACGGATGCTCACTTCAATGGGTCTCCGATCTTGTTGAGCCCATTTCACGATCTTGGAATTGAAGTTTATTACAACAATTATTTACAAATCAAGAGATGAATGCCATTTTAAAAATTCAACTTGGCCGAACTGTAGGTGAAGACTTTGTTATATGGGGAGGAGTTGTTAATGGAGTTTTTTTTTCTGTGAAAAGTGCTTACCACTTGCAATGTAATTGGAGAGATTCCTTAGCCATGCTTGCTCCATCATCTTCCCGCGGCCATAGATGGAAAGAAGTATCTGTTAAGTCATGGCAAAAAATATGGAAGGCTCAGTTTTATCCCAAAATTTGAACTTTCTTGTGGAAAG
The DNA here is from genome assembly GCF_041222555.1 of Hakea prostrata. Classification (NCBI taxonomy): domain Eukaryota; kingdom Viridiplantae; phylum Streptophyta; class Magnoliopsida; order Proteales; family Proteaceae; genus Hakea; species Hakea prostrata. The sequence continues at coordinate 46,107,877 of NC_142604.1, read as the reverse complement.
CTTTGAATCAAGCTCTGGCTACAAGGGATAATCTTCAGATCATTAGAAGCGATCCTACCTGTGGCAAATGTGGGAAAGAAGTGGAATCGATTGATCACATCCTCTTCAACTACGATCTATCCCGTGCAATCTGGTTCGGCTTAGGACTGTCTAGTATGGTGGAACTTCAAAATCAGAAATCTTTGAGCAACATCATCAACGATTGGGGCAAGCTCAGTTTTCCCGATTGCAAGTTGAGCAGTGAAATCTTCAGCCTCTTCTCCTTTTCTTGCTGGTTTATTTGGTTAGCAAGAAACGATTTTTGCTTTAATGGAGTGAGATGGAATCTAGATCGAGTAGTGGAGAAGGCAGGGTGTGCTTACTGCGAGTTCTGGAATTTTTCTGGGTCGTCCGGCAGTGCTGTAACTGATGTGGGAAGGGTTTGGAAACCTTCGATCGATGGGGAATCAAAGATCGATTTTGATTTTTCTTTGTCTGAAGCAAACAATACTACAAGTGTGGGCTTTATCCAGAGATTCTACCGGAGCACCCCTGTTTGCAGCCTCTTCCCCAAGTTTGGTTGTCTCCATCTTCACCGGTGAAGCTCTGGCTCTTCGTGAAGCTTTGTAGTGGGCGTTGGATGAAGGGTTGAAAAATGTGGTCTTTGAATGCGATTCCAGCAATCTGACTCATTGTTTTGAAGATCCCTTTCTTCCTTTTGACTCAGGTGCCGTGCGTGTGGTGGAGGATATCCGGTCTTTGCTCAATCATGAACCGTCGTGGTCGGTTCACTATGTTTCTAGATGGGCTAACGTGTAGCCGATTCCCTAGCTAGGAAGGCCCAGTCCGTAGCAAGTCGGACTGTTTGGTCTAATTCCACTCCTTGGCTTCTCGATCTTTGTAATCAGGATGTCTTGGGTTTTTCTTGCCCTTCTTCTAATTAAATATCCATTTACCAAAAAGAAAAAGATGAAAACAATGAAAGACCCAAAAATTGAATCTGCAAAATGTATTGTATTAAAGTATCAAACAATGAAACACCCAAATTTGTATAGATGTACAAAGCTAGCTATACCATCTGAACCTCATGAACTTGACTAAACAAGAATTCCTGTAAGCACATAAATCTACATCCAAAGTTACAATCTCCCAAAACCACTAAACCCAAAAGAAGCTAAATAATGTCTCAATCTCTACAGAAAAATTTCCACTGTACAAATCAAAACCCCTGTAGATAATTAGCTCTTGCTAAGGAGTAAGGCCTAATATTGTTCGTTCACACCTTCTGTTCAGGTATAGTTATACCCGAATCTGTGGCATTCAATAACAAGAGGCTTTAAACCCTCTAACCCCAGAAGTAACTGAAGCTTCTGATGCTGGCTTCAACCTTTCATCATCAACAGAAGGCTTTGCAGACCCATTGATCCTCTTCCTCTTTTGACCTCCCATTGCAGATTCAACTCGAATGCTCTCTGTTTCTTTGGAATTCTTAGTATCCTCTGATACAAATGGGTGATTCAAAAGCATTGGGGCTGTCCATCTAAACATACTATTCCTCACAAAACACCTTTTCAAGAAATCCTTCCCTTCCTTAGACATCTTACTCGGAGTCTCAGGCAATTCCTTACCGGATTTAATTACATAAAGAATATCATCAACACCCATATCAGATTTGCAATTCCAGGCAGGTTTTCCACTAATCATCTCGGTCAGAACACACCCAAGAGCCCATATATCAGAGGCAGCTCCTTGTTCCTTCCCACTAGCACATTCCGGTGACATGTAAAGAGGGGTTCCTCTCAAACTCAAACTCATTCTCTGTTCTCTCCTGGTATTCTTGGCCGAGCCAAAATCAGCAATCTTTGCAACATAGTCGTCACAAGTTGTGTGTGACGAACCAGAGGAAGAACCCACGAGCAGAATATTTTGGGGTTTGATATCGCAATGAACGTAACCACGACTGTGAATATGGCTAAGACCTAGAAGAATGGAGCGGGTGTAGCGCCTAGCTTCCGCTTCAGATAATCCACCATTGGAGTTGTTAATTCAAGAAGCTAGGTTACCTCCTGAAGCGTATTCAAGCAATACATTATAAATTACCTCATGATTCGATTTCTCCCTAGTGATCTCGTCTCCGTAGCAGCGCAGAATGTGAGGACATTCTTCGAACTTGGTAAGTATCTCTCTTTCTTTCTGAAGTGTTTTACAGCGAGAAGCCTCAGCCCATTTTACAGCCATTAATAATGGAAGATAGCTTCGACGCTTGGATTTCCGCTTCGTTTTGGCCAATGAAACAATTCCGAAGCTCCCTCTGCCAATTGTTTCGCCTTTGATCCACATTCCTCCTCCACTACTCGTGTCGCCATCTTGGAGTGATCAGATCAGAATGTTAGGGTTAGGGTTGTTAGGTTATGAAATTCCTGACTCGAGACTCGAACAAAAAGCTGAGTTGAACTCTCGCTACGATTGAAAATGTAAGAAAGAGAATTTGCGGGAGTGAATGCTAACCTAATTGATTTATATGTTAAAACAGCGGGAGCGAAGCGGCTAAACGAATAACAAACTCATGCGATGTTTTTTTTTTTTTTTGTACTTCTTTTCTTACACAACAAGAATCCCGACTTCCTGTTTCGGCGGTATAGGATTAAGATCAATCCAGACCGTTAAAATGTGGTAAGATTAAATATTTAGTAAGCCCTTCAACGTTTCAAATAACAAAATTAACAAAACTAGTTAAAACTAAGTTTAAATTTACAAAACTAATCAAGATGGTGATTTTTCATCCCTTTTGTACATTTTTTATATTCCTAAATCTAATCACATCCAAAAAAAAAAATCACTATTTTTTTCATACTCTTTGGACATTTTCCCTCGTTGTTGGCTTTCACTCGTATGTTAGTATTATCAATTTTAGTGGTAAAAATGTCCAGAGAGACGAAAAATCACTATTTTGGTTAGTTTTGTAAAAACAAATTCAGTTTTAGATAGTTTTGTTAAGTTAAATATTGAGTGATTACTTTTGTAAAGGAAAACTAAAAGCAAATAATCACATAATTTTCCTTAAAATGCCTATCATGAATCCTTCCAGTCGTTTCCATTTATAATACTATCATGGAATCCTTGTAGTCATTTCCATATATAATACTAACATGAATCTCAAAATGAGACCGTTGAAGGATTGATTCACTTTACAAAAACTAATATCTCTTAGTGAAGAGATCAGAGCTCAACCCTTCTTGGTGGTATATATTATTGTTCCCTCCCCACTTTTCCCAATAAGTTGATGCAAGCATCCTATCTCAAAATGAATTAGAATCTTCTTCCATCTATCGTAGAGTATCTAGACTTTTTTTTTTGGTATGAAACTCTTTCATTCAAGGAACCGAGACAAACACATGGGGATGTTCACAGAGTCATCCAGCCACGGAGTGGTATTAAGCCATGATGTCAAGCTCGGAATCGACAAAGCCACCTTTGCTAGTTTATCGGCCACACCATTGACCATTCTAGGAATATAAGTAAAACTACAACTCACAAAATGAGATGCCAAGAAGAGAACATAAAAAATCAGTGGTTGTGTAGATAGAGGACCAGTCTTGGTAGTATCCCTCAATAGTGAAATTAGTTCCTTGCTATCGGGTTCGACTAGCAAATTAAGAAATCCCCTATCTTTTGCTTCTTTAAGTGCTTCACGCATCGCTAGTGCTTCTCCATCAAGAATGTCAAGAAAAGAGGAGGGAATCGATTTGGCAAGTAAATGTTGACCACCATCATTTCTAATGATAAAACCAAGACCAGCTTTACCTGAAGATTTGTTGAAGGTTGCATCTGTGTTTATTTTAGAAAAGCCAAGTGGTGGGGGAGTCCATTGGGGAAGTGCTGTCCCATGTTGTTCCATATTTCTGACAACTTCCACCCTCTTGTTACCTTCCAAAAATTCATCCGCCATTCGGGTTGCTTTGGCAATGACCTCCTCAGGCAGTAGGCTAGCACCATTGAAGACTTTTGCATTGCGTGTCAACCACAAGTGCCATAGGATGAAGGTGACTAAACATTCTAGTCTCTTCTCTTCCTCTTTTCCATTAGCTGAGAAGCCCTTCCATTGCAAAATCCATTCAGCTAGTGTAATCTTTGAATCATTACCAAAGTTAACTGACAATGGGCTACCAAACCATGTGGCTCGAGCAAAAGGTGAATGAAGCAAGATATGATCCACACTTTCAATTGTTTCTCCACAGCAGTTGCAAATTGGATCTATATTCATATTTCTCTTCAAAAAAGCTTCACCACAAGCCATGCCATTAGCAACCGCCCTCCATAGAAAGGATCTAATTTTTGGCAAAGTGTGGCAATGCCACCATACCTTCTTCCAAACCTCTGAAGGAACCTCAGCCCATGCATCCCTTGTAGAAGACGATGGTTGTTGCCGTTGTATCTCATCTTTCCCATTCATGAGGAGGTGGTATGCCGACTTAACAGAAAATAATCCTTTCTTGTCTGCTCCCCAAACCATTTTATCATCCACAGGGAAGAAAGGTAAGTGAATTCTCAAGATTGCAGCCGCTACTTGAGGTTCGAAAATGTGTTCAATCAGCTCCCTTCTCCATTTCCTTTCTGTGGGGTGAATAAGTTGATCCACCTTTTGAATGAGTAATCCCTCAAGGTTACTAGGTGTGATTACCTTTTTCCTATCAATTCTAGGTATCCATCTTAATCCCCAAACATCAATTTGGTACCATGTTCCTATTTGCCATTGCAGACCTTTCATGAGAACTTTTCTTCCTTCAAGTATGCTTCTCCAGCCCCATGATGGATTGCTTTCTAATCTAGCTTCCAAAAAAGATGTGTGCGGATAGTAGATAGCCTTCATGACTCGACCATAGAAGGAATGTGGATTTTGTAAGAGTCTCCGTGCCGCCTTCGAGAGGAGTGCCTTGTTATTAAGAGAGGGATCCCTTAATCCAAGCCCACCTTTCTCCTTCGAATGAGTTAACTTTTCCCAAGAAATCCAGTGAACAACTCTCTTTTCATCCTTATCTCCCCAGAAAAATGCACTTGCCAACTGTTTAGTTTTTTTGTGGTACGCTTGAGGTAACTTAAAATGTTGGGCAGCATAGTTAGACGAAGGAAGAGCTGAAAACTTCAATAGTATTTCCTTCCCTACATGAGAAAGTAGTTTCTTGGCCCACCCTTTGAATTTAGTTGATGTTCGATCATTCAAATCATGAAAGATGTCTACCTTCTTTCCTTCTAAAAGAGCAGGAAGGCCAAGGTACTTTGATGGGGCATCTCCGTAGGGGAGTTTAAGTATTTGTGAGAACCATCGCATCAACTTTGTAAGGGTATTCGGACTGAAACATATCGAGGATTTCTTGGAATTTATGTCTTGCCCCGAAGCCTTGCAATATCTGTCGAGAAGCATCTTGGCATTATCTACTTCCTGCACTTTCACCTCTGAAAAAATTAGACAATCATCTGCATATAAAAGGTGTGAGAGAGATTCGGATCTGCTTCTTAATTTGATACCCTTTAACTGCCCCTCATTTTCTCCTCTTTTCAATAGGGCACTTAGAGCTTGAGCACAAATCACAAAAAATGCTGGTGACAAAGGATCCCCCTGTCGAATACCTCTAGACGGCTTAACTACACGTCTTATAGACCCATTAATTAAGAAAGAGTAGTGAACAGAAGTCACAGATGCCATGATAATTTGAACCAATTTACTATGAAAACCCATTTTCAGTAGTAGTTGCTCTAGGAAACTCCACTCAATCCGGTCATAAGCCCTCCTCAAGTCCACTTTCAAAGCCATTAACTTCCTTTTGCCTTTTTTCCTTTTTTTGATATAATGGAAAGCTTCATGCGCCAAAAAGACATTATCAGAGATCAGTCTTTCTGGTTTAAAGACAGATTGTTCTTCATCAATGATGTAAGGGAGGATTTTCTTCATTCTTTTTGCCACCACTTTAGATAGAATTTTGCTCACCATGCCACACAGGCTTATTGGCCGGAAAATGGTCCACCTCTTATGGGTTTGGTTGCTTTGGAATAAGACATACCAAGGTGTTGTTAATATCAAGGGGTATTGTACCTGTCAAAAACACATTAGTCACAAAATCACAAATATCATCTTTGGTTAGTTCCCAGAACCTCTGAAAAAACAGAGGGGGAAAACCATCATCTCCAGGTGCTTTCAGTGGAGCCATTGCAAAAAGTGTTGATTTAATTTCCTCTTGATTGGGACAAGAAATTAGTTCAGCATTGTCCCATTTAGAGATCATAGGAGCAATATTATCTATTGTTTGAGTAAGGGCCTCTTCATTAACTCCTATTGATGAGAAAATTTCCTCATAGTGACTTGCAAATCTTTGATAAAGTAGACCCTCATCCGAGCACCACTCACCATTTTTATCTCTAATTTTTAAAATTCTATTGTGAGACCGCCTTTGTAGAGTTGATGCATGAAAGAAAGCTGTATTTTGATCACCTTCTTGAAGCCACTGAAGTCTGGATTTCTGTTTCCAAAATTCCTCCTCACTGGCCAACAATTCCTCCAATTTCTTTGAAATGGTGTCCTCAAAATGCTAAATTCTAAGGGATTGCCTAATTTGGCAAAAACAAATGTCTCATTACAATGTCAAGGGTTTGTTCTCGCTTCCAATTTTCCACTCAAGCTCAATTTCCTCCACAAGTTCCATTGCTCACAACCAGTGGCTACTAAATTTCAAGAAAATATTTTATTGAGTCGCAACAAATTTTTGCAACCACATATGTGTTGTGACATTAAGGATGAAGACACCACTTGTACACTGTGTCAACAAATGAAAGCCATGACAACATCCCCTATCGGTCTTCTTCAAACTCTGCCATTTCTCTTATATTGCTATATTAGGTTTTATTTATTTATTTTTAATTTATTTATTTATTAATGATATATTGATATATACTGATAAATATCAAATAGATAATAAAGGACAAGGCATTTATTCTTTCTTTGTGTTAATAGTGCCAATTCCTATAGACCATCAAATTAGGCAATCTAGTAGACATAATAGTGTTGGGTTTGGGTGTCTTGTATTCTGTGGGTCCATGTAATTATGGTTTTGGTTGTATTTGTAATTGAAACAGAGTTTGGGTCAATTACTAATATTGGGGTAAAATTGTAATTACATTGGGATTAGGGTTTTAGGTTTCCCTATAAATAGTCTCTGTGGGATAACCTATAGACATCAATCTCTGTAGGAGATTGGGCAATCAATCTCTGTAGGGGATTGGGAAACCAATCCTGACGATAAGGATGGGGGAAACAAAGGGTAACACTTTGTGGGTGTGAGAGTGGTGTGAGGTTTCCTGGAAATAGTGAAACTATTTTTCTCTCTGGTGGACGTAGGCATGGTTTTGCCGAACCACGTTAAATTCCCCTTGTGTGCTTTGTTTGTGTTCTTCTCTGTTCGTGATTGTGCATCCATTATCCCTAACAAATAGGACTTCCAAGATCTATTCGACAAAGCCCTATGTCTAGAAACCTTACTAGCTTTGAAGAAGCTAACAGTTAGGATTTTAGAAAAGGACCCCCACCCCCACTACCACCAATCCCTTCACTCCCTTCTAAAGGACCAAATCCATCTAGGGCAAACTATGGAGACCTTTTTTTATCAACAATTCAGGTGAATGTTTTTACTGTCACGAAAAGGGTTACTTTGCCAGAGAGTGCCCTAAAAGGAAGGGAGTCAAATTATTCATAGAAAATTAAAGGATGTCATCAGTCCCCCACTGAAAGTAGAACCAAAAGAGGAGTTCTAGGAGGCGTACTTAAATCATGATCCACACTTGATGTAATGTCTAAAATCCAAGTTATAGCAGCCAACAACCTCCACTCCTGTTGCAACCTTATGGCTATTTCATCCTTGACCTACACTCACCCTCCTCTTCTGCAATCCATCCTTAGTAGCTAGAGACATGACAAACCTCATGTTAGAAGAGTTTCCTATGGAGTTTACAGTTTTGTGTGTGTGTGTGTGTGGCGCGCACGTGTGTGATGATAAAAAGGAAAAACATAAGTTAAAAACATTGACATATGGGAGTTTGTAGTTCCATACATACGAGACTACTATTGTGAAATCTCCCAAAATCCTAATCCGAAAATCTTCATTGCAGGTTCGAAAACCCAAAGTGCAAGTAGAAGGCAACTGTGGGCTATCTAGATAGAGACCATTAGATTGGAGTCTAAACCAATGGAAGTAGATGGAGATGACGTTGAGTTGGGAGTTTTGTCAGGGTTTGGAAGGGACGTTGACGGACTTGGTAGATGGATCAAGTACACTGTGATGACAAATGTAGAAGGTCCCGAAAATCAGGTAGGACCTTCTCTATTATAAAATAGGAACTTGGGTAGAGCAAGGGTTTTCAAGGCCTTGGTTTTGCTCATGGAACAAAAGTTCCAGGGGCTGGTTGAGTGCAATGGTCGCCCTAAATGACTAGCCTAGTTCCTTGAAAAAAGGGAAAATTTTAAAATTTAATTTTTGAGGCCCTATTTAATATGTTTTTGTTCAACACATGTTATTATGATCTGAAGATATCATAGAACACTCCTCAAAGGAGAAAGACAATGTGGAGAGAATCTGACAAGGTTTCCAAAAAACAATTTGCTTTCTTAAAGGTTAGTATTCATCTTCTTCGTTCTAGTTCTCTTCTATGATTGATTACTCATATTGTCAAGACCTAGTTGAAGGCTTCTAGTAATTGTATCAACCTACTTCTTTTACCCTCTTTACCCTAGAGTGAATCACCATTCACTCTTGCCCATTCGTGAATTTTTCGGATCGATTTCGAAGAAGAGCTAATATAGAATTTATTAGGTTTTGATTCTTTTGCTTTGTTTGATGTTTGAACTAATAATAGATCATGTTCTAGTATTATTTCAGAATTTTCTACGTATTTCGGAGTAGTTTAGAACCCAATTGGGAAGGCTTCTGTCAATTTGAGTCAAATATGTTTGTACTTGTAGGCTGGTTGATTGGCTTGGTAGCCCTGGGCGACTAGGCCAGCTCTGGTCCCTTGCTCTAGTTGATTGCTCTGGGGCAACCACACCTTGGAGTTTGGTGAAAAGTCTGGACCACTACGACACCCCTGGAGCCTGATGTGAGGGACCACCAACCTCCATCTATCAAAACAGAATATCATCATACTCCTCCTCCAATACCTGCTCACCCTCCTGCTCATCAGCCTGAGCTTGATCATGGGCTTGAGTATCATCCTCATCCTCATCCTCATCCTCATCATCCTTATCATCCTCATCCTCCTTCTTTGCCTGAACCTCCTCATTTACCCTCAGAGGTGATTTCAAATACCCCTAGAGTCCCATCATGGAAATTAGATGACTCCCCATGACCTCGCCTAAGCCTAGTGTAGCATCTCGGTATCCCCTAAGTGACATCAAAGTAGTGGAAAAGTCGAGTGAGAAGTTGCTCGAATGCAAGGTTCTTGACCCCATAATACTCTAACCTATCGATCATAGCACACTAAATAATGTAGGCTAGATCGATGAGGTAACCTACGTATAGAGTATAGGTCATGAAGGCCTGCATTGCCATGATCCTACTATGGTGTCCTACTTGGGCACGATGTTCTTGCCGATGATGCGAGCAATAACCCCAGTTGATGGAAGCATGTGTGTGGAGTTATGGATATAAACACATCTCTCGTCATCCCATAGCACGAAGCAAATACTACTAAGCTCAAAAGGATGCAAATAACTACTGACCTCTGTAACTGATGGAATCCACCAACACTGATCTAGTATATGAGGGACATCAAGTATATGAGCCAAGACCTTGATGGAGAATCGGATGGATGTCTATTATAACCTCATGGTGATCACTAGTCGCAATCCACATCATCTATCATCCTCCGTCATGTACGTTAGATCACTATAGAAATACTTGACAAGCTCGGGCTAGACCAATAGATCGTTATAAAAAAGATGGTTTCACCCTAGAGCCTGAAAATCCCTCCTAAACACGGAAGGCTCTCATCTCATCCACGATAATGAGTCGACTGTACTCATTGGGAGAATCCTCGAAGAAGGTATGGAATAGATACTTGGCATCCGAGTATCGAAGAGATCTAAATGCTCTATGCCGTGGTGTGAACCTAGAGCATAACATGACCTCACATAGGTCCATGACGTCCTCCTGGGTGTGCCATGTATGTAAATTTCATGAAAACAAACCATGTATGTAAATTTGGTGAAGACAAGAAAATAGTTTAGTGGATCAGTAAAATTCAATAAGTCTATATATGAGCAAACGTGGGTAATGGTGAATTTCTAGAAAAATGCAAGTTATGTGTAAAATGTGTGCTTGATGGTTTGGACAACGATATGAAGTAAGATTAGTGAATTAAGAATGGTTTCAAGTGAAAAACTCACGACCATCTAATTTGAAAGAAAAAAAATTCAGCAAAGTGCATTTTGGTGAAGGAGGCAAAGGTTGTGATTTTTGGGGGAAAAAAATTACAGATTTGAAGCATGAATCATATGAAAATGTTAGAATCATGATTTGGAGTAAATCAAATGCAAAAGAAGTAGTTTTAAGCAAAATCTATGTGCATTTGAGTTTTGAGAAATATTTCATAAATATGTACCCAATGAAAATGCATAAAATTATATTCTTTCCAACTTCAGATTCTAAATTAAAAAGGCATGGATTTATATTCTTTTAAAATCCATAAAAATGCTTAAAATCAATAAAATTTGTTTCATATAATAAAGTTAAAGATTCAAAAAATTATAAATTAGGAAAAATATTCTATTTCTTTCTACCACCTTCAATTTCTAAATTCTACCAAAAAGAAATATTACAAATTTCTGATGTTATTGATTAATTCTGAGCTAAACTCACCCAATTTAAATTAAAAATTGATGGAGATCAATTCTAAATTCTACCAAAAAGAAATATTACAAAATTCTGATGTTATTGATTAGTTTTGAGCTAAACTCAACCAATTTAAATTAAAAATTGATGGAGATCAATTCTAAATTATTTAAGCATTGTGTTCTGCTATTCTTTTGAGATCAAGTTATGGTTAGGTAACTCAACACCAATATTATTTTGTCATTTTGAAAAAAGTGCTTTTGATAAAATACTAATAAGAGAGGGATTGCTACTCACCTGCATGGCTCTTACATTTAGTTGAGGAACATTATTTTAAATGCCACACATCTTAGCATCCTTAATTTTCCGATATTAAGCTCTAAAATATTCTTTTTTTTTTTAGAAAAAACATTTAGAATGTACTTTAATCGAATGGTTACTCAAATCTTTCAAGAGTTTCTTAAAAATAATTTCCACAACTTTGCCCTAATTCTTATTATATTTTGAACAATTAATTACTCTCCCCCTTCTTAATTCAACCATTTCCCTGCTGCGTTTGTTTGCAAAGGTGGGGGTGGAAAAAGAAGGGTGGGAAAACTTGAAAAATGTGTAAATTTCACCCTTAAATCCAAATGGTAGAGTGTTGGTTGCTTGGGTGGGAGTGGGAAACAAGGCCTTGAATCAAAGAACCTTGAAATGGCAGCAACCCCACCCAGCATAAAACCCCACATATTTGGTGGGATAAAAGTTGGGAAAAGTAAAAGTGGGACCCACCCGATCACTTTTCCACAAAACCCCCCCCCCCCCCCCCCCCACATGTGAGACCCACATGTTTTTTTTTCCACCTTTTTCCCACCCCACCTGCAACAAAGTCCCACCAGGGGAATAAAGTGGGGTGGGAAAATTTTGAAAAATGTGTAGATTTTTTACTTTCCTTAAATCCCAAAAAGTAGATTGTTTGGTTGCTTGGCGTGGGAAAGTGGGAGACAAGTTTACCTGAATCAATGAAACTTGTCGATGACTTTCCCAATTTTCCCAAACAACCATTTTAAAACCCTACCATTTTGGGACTTTGAGAAAGTTGAGAAAAGTAAAATGGGACCCACCACCACTTTCACAAGAATTTCTTTCCATTTCTTCCCCTCCCCCACTCACATGGGACCCACCCACCTTTATTCCCACCCCACCTTTATTCCAGCAAACAAACGCAACCTAAGGGTTAGAACAAAATGCAAGGGAGCTCTTGGTAGTTTCATTCAGCTCTTAGTATCTCAAGGTACGAAATCTTGCCTGATTTCGCCAGTTTGGTACCTAGCGAACCAAGCGAACCGAGATTTCACAAACATATACATACAAAATGTTAGGTGAAAACGTTATACATTACATATATGCAACACTTAGTCAATGTGTAAAATTTTAAAAATATAAAATAATTTTAATCTGATATTTCTTTGTAAAACATCAATATAAAATTTGAAAAAATAACAAAGCAACTCAACTAGTCAATTTATGCACCTGCAAACCACCAATATAAAATTAAAAAAATAATAAAATAATTCAACTTGTCACATCATGTACTCATGTTTAGGCTTTTTATTTATTTTATTTTTTTATTTACAATTTCAATGGTTAAAGAATCAAATGTGAAATTTTACTTAGTCACAAAATAAAAAAACGCAATAAATAGTGAGATATCACCGAGAAATCGAGGATATCTCGCCGGTTCACATATCGATCGAAACCACCAAGATTTGACAATTTTGCACACCTTAATATAGTACATATACCTAAGACCTTTCCTCTATGCCCACTTTCCTAGTTCAATTTATTATTTATCATTTCCATTTCCGTAAACTGATCTGAGTTGGACAACTCATAGTGAAAGCAGCCCACCTTTTTAATTTGCATAAAATAATAAGTTTTAGGGATTCAAATCCACCAATTACATAACGAACCATATAGAATAAACCATGGGAACAAACAAATCAAATTTATTTTTTTATCATTTTAAAAAAGAATGTCAATATTGGCACATTGATATCATCTCCATTATTATTAAATTAGATTTAAATCGAAAGTTGTTCTAAACAAAGATGTGACTACTCAAGGTGGTTTACTTCAAGAAACGTCTCCATCTCCAGCCAATCATCTCATTGCAGCCCTACAAGTAGCATCATTTGATGCTTCAAAAGAATTTTCATGGATATTATTATGTGCTAAATACGACCTTTTCTAGTGGATTAGACCAGCTTTATTATAAGATAGGTTGAAAGGATTTGATTCATTTCATTTGAATCTTTTGGAGATTTTAATTCATTAATTAAGTACCTAAAAATTCATTTTAAAGGTGACACGTTCAAAAAATTGTGGAAAAGGCTTAGAATAGATTACATGGAGTAAAGCAAAAGCTGCTAAAAAATGAAAAACAAATGAACTTTTATCCTTCGAATTGGAATTAAGTACAAAATCATGTAAAAGTTGGATTTTGATTCTAATTTAATAGTTGAAGCTCAGGGATGGATTCAAGATTTAACATTTGAGGGCCAAATAATGAAAATCCAAATAATCTTTCGGTTGAAAATCTGTTGGAAAAACACTAAATCTATTTTACGACACATTTGTATGGGCCCTCATAAGATCCATTGGGAGTCTTACTTCTGAATTATTTTATGAATAATTTTCATCTGGACCCCCTAAGGTTTGGTCCAAATCGGTTTCTAAATATGACTAATTAAGGACAAATCATAATTTGATGACCAAAATACCCTTATGGTGCAATGGTCAAGATTGTATCATATATGCCATTTCGATCTAATGATTTATATTAAAAAAAAAATTTTAATTACAATTTTAATCTTTTTATTTTATTTTCAAGGATCTTAAGAATTTATATTTACAAATTTATACGCTTGATTGAAAATCAATAAAATTCCATTCCCATTACAGAAAACATGAGAGGGACAATTAGGGTTTTGATTTGCAATGAACCAGATTAGATTTCTTTTCTTCTTGTTTGTTCTTCTTCTTTTGCTTCTTAATGATTCCAAAGCTTTCTCAATCAAACTGAGAAGTGAGGTGAGCGTGTGACGAGGGAATAATAGGTAAGTCATGAGTTGCTGTGAATCATTGCTCTTACCGCTCTTAAAAAGGAAGGCTCAAACAGATAAAGACAAGGTACAACAACATCACAAACAACATCATAGCCAAATTCCACCGTTGAAGCACCCACCTCAAGATGGTGATTCGGACCCTACTGTTGTTGCTGTTGGAGTTCTTTCTTTCTCCAAATTTTCACTTTCCGACCTTAAAGCTGCCACCAACAACTTCAGCTTGGAGTTTATCGTTTCCAAGAGTGGGGAGAAAGCCCCCAATCTAGTCTACAAGGGTCGTCTTTAGAATCGCCGATGGATCGCTGTCAAGAAATTCACCAAATTCGCCTGGCCCGATCCCAAGCAATTTGCTGTATTGCATCCCTCTCTCATTTGCCATTTGGGTTTTCTAATTCTCTTCTCTCAATCCCATCTTGTTTCTTCATTACTCCTTAGGTTTTGGGTGCTTTTCCTCCCCTCTTTTTCTTGACTCTGATCCTTTTTCTCTTCCTTCTCGGTGGATTTTAGGAGGAAGCTTGGGGTGTCGGAAAGTTGCGACATCGAAGGCTTGCGAATTTGATCGGTTATTGCTGTAATGGCAATGAGAGGTTACTTGATGCTGAGTACATGCCTAACGATACTACCCTTGCTAAACATATATTTCACTATATGTGCAGTTAGTCTAGCTTCCAGGAGAAGGAGCAGATCAAAACCCTAATTGTCCCTCTCATGCTTTCTGTAATGGGAATGGGATTTTATTGATTTTCAATCACGGTATAAGTTTGTAAAATTTGAATTCTTAAGATCCTTGAAAATAAAATAAAAAGATTAAAAATTGTAATTAAAATTTTTCCTTTTTAATATAAACCGTTGTTAGATCGAAATGGCATATATGATACAATCTTGACCATTGCACCATAAGGGTATTTTGGTCATCAAATTATGTTTTGTCCTTAATTAGGCATTTTCAGAAACCTCAAGGGAGCCATATGCAAAGGAGGATTTTTTTTTGGGACTAAAAGTGACCTGGACCAAACCTTTAGGGGGTCTAGATGAAAATTACCCTTATTTTATTATATTAAAGTATAGACCCACATATATTTGAAAAAAATAAAAAAGTTAATTATTGATAATGACATTTTTTTTGGGACAAAATATAAACAAATTAAAACAACTATACAAAAAAAAAAAAATGACACATGACTTTAACCCTAAAAAGTTAGATGCAAATCAAAAATTTTTTGGTTGGAGATCAAATCAAATTATTTTTTTAATAGAAGATACAAACCAATGGTAGTTAGTTATCTTACTAACTATAGATATTTAATTCACAATATAAAGTCAAATAACAAAATTTTCAGAAAAAAAAAATGAAACAAATAATATGAAATCAAATAAAAAGAATAACAAAAAAATCAGAAAAAGGGATAAGATAAATAAATTGAGAAAGTGAAAGAGTACCTAATTGTGGAGAAGATATTTTTTTTTCCCAAATTTTCTTTAATCCATGTTTATAGAAAGGGAAGATAATAGATATAAAGAAAATAGGATAGAAGAGAGAGGGGAAAACAAATAGAGTTGAGAAGTTGGTCCGCCCTTGTTGAAGCTAGTGTGCGTGAGGAGTTTGAATCACCTCCCCTTGTCGGGAGAGCATATTCAGCTCTACCAATATTTTTTTCACCACCTATAACATGTGGGACCCACATTGAATGATGATAAATTAATTTAAAGGTGTGGGACCCACCTTGAATGATGATAAAATAATAAAAGACAATGCACTCACCCAAGAAACATCCTTAATTGTCAACTCCTCCCCTCCCACTATTTACTGGCTTTTACTGTTTGATTTGTTAGGTGTAGGTTGTAAATTGTAATAGAGGATTCTCATTTATTTCTCACCAAAAAAAAATAATAAGAATAATAATTTAAAGGTAAAATCTTCAGCCTCCACAATTAAGGGTGTCAATACGGTATCAAAACCGTTTAACCGTACTAAATCATGCCGCTTAAAACCACACCATTTCAAATTCGGTACGGTTTGTACCGAAACCATTTTTTGGAATTTGGTATTGTATGGTTTCAGTTTCAAACAGTGTATCGTCGTTATATATTGTATACAGTACCAAATTACCGAATATTGATTTTGTACCGTTTTGAAGGTTAGTTTTGTAATTTTATTTTAAAATTTAAACCCTACTAAGTTATTACAGTAAGCATATGACAAGATATTGGGTTATTTCTTTTTGTCCAGCCCTTTGCCCCTTTGTATGTCTTTTACATCATGCACAACAGGAAGGAGCTTAGCTCCAAGGAATTCGAATTCCATAAGTGAATTTAGGTTGGTTGAACAACTTCAAGGATTTGATTGAAGTTTACTATGGTATCATTCAATCTATATCTAAACTCTAAAGGTTGCTCATCAAGTTACTGATTAAGACCAAACATGGAGGCACAAAAAACAACATGATAACACAGACGCATCCATCGACCATATCAAGTTCCCAACAAGTTGCCTGATCAACACAATTTACTCTGTTGCAAGTTATTTGCAACCATGCTCTTCCAAAGATTGTTTATATGATATACAAGTTTCTTTTCAAATTCATATTTATTCTTTAATCACAAAACATAAAGCATAGATCCTTGAATTCCTTGATGTCATACATAGAGCGTAAGCAAGTGATCACTACCTCCCCTCGAATGGATCAAATAATCAATTTGTTGAATCACAAAAATAAACAACGAGACTTGATGTCATGGAACATCAGCACATGACCACTTCCCGTAGAATGGATCTTTGTTTAATGACAAAAATAATGGGTTTCATACTTTCATACCGTAACAAAGCTGAACCATGCTGTTTTTTAATACCGATTTCATACCATTTTTATATCATACCGTATAAATTCGGTATAATACAGTTTCAGTATGAGGTTTCAAATTCAATACCGTATCGTACTGTACCGAATTACCCATATTACCGAATCGACACCTTTATCCACAATACGTATTGTGAAAAAAAAGTGTCCGAAAAATATATGGTGCACTCCGGATACAGGAAATGCTTCTTTATTTGGTCTTGCAAGCTCATGAGTGGGTCGGGGTCGGTCTGATGGGTGACTCGGTTTGGTCTGGTTAACGACAGAAAGAAGAACAAACGGTAAACAGTAAAAGCGAAAGGAAACGGAAAGGCTGAGGTTAAAAAGTAAAAAGTAAAAAGTAAAAAGCGCAAAGCGCAGTAAAGAGCGTAAAAGTGCAGCCACGTAATAGGCGTGGCGAGATATTTTTGTGGCCCTTCCCTTCCTTAGAAAATATCTGGCTCGGTTTCGCGCTGGATTTGATATCACCTTTATGACCAAAAAAAATCACCAGCATCTGCTGACATGGCAGGTCGGCTGTTGAAATGACACGTGTAAAGCGACGCCATGTGGAACTTCCTTCACCCAACCTTGCCTTCCTTCTTCCCCACCTCCCTCCCTCTCTCTCTCTATCTCTCAACTCCAAACAGTGAGTCTCCCCTTGTGCCCTCTGTTTCATTTCTACTCGTTCTCTCTATTTCTGGCATCTTCTCTTCGTTATTCCTGATATGGCGTAAGAAGCTTTGCTTTATTTTAGTTAATAATGGAAGCGAATTCGAATCTCAGTCAAGGTTCGTCACCGCCTTCATCGGATCCAGACATGGAAGGTAGTTGCAGAAGAACCATGGCTTCCGAGACATCTGGCCTTACCGTCGACAATTACAGGACTTCTATTCATGAAGAAGAAGAAGAAGATGATGAGATGGACAGCTTGGTAATCCTTCTTGACTTTATCCTTTTCTTTCCCACTTTGAGATTTCTTAGGGTATGGATCGGATGAATTTCAGTCGTTTGATAAAAAAAAATTCTTCTTTTTGGGGGATTTAGTTAGTGTGTTTCTTACATTTCTATGTTAGGGTTATGAACGTGGAACTGTAAAATTACACTTTCTTTGAGAAATCAATGTAGAAATTTGGAAATATATTGAATTTTCCTAGTTTCCATGTATTTTTTTATTTTTGGGCTCAACCTAGTTTCCATGTATTCTGAACTACTACAGTAGCATAAATAAAAGTATTTGGGAATGTTAGCATTTATTCTATTGGATAGCTTTTAGTGTTTCTTCAAATCTGTTGATGGATGATTATCCTTGACCTGAGTTGTCCGAGACCACATCTAGAAATAGATAAAATGGTTCAATCATGTGGATCTAGAGAGTATAAATTTGTCAAAAGATTGTCAGAAATCCATTGGTTCTTCGAACTCAGAATAATTATTGGGGCTGTTCAACCAAATTGTGCCTCTTTGTGTAACAGAGATAAGAAAAAAAAATTCCCATGTTTTTCACTGTTAGCTTCCATAAAATTTCATATTGTCCTCTCTTATTCTTCATCCCATGTTGGGCTTTCAGATGGCTGGATCTACGTTCACTGGATGGACGGATGAGAAGCACAGCCTATACCTAAATTCCATGGAAGAGTTGTTTGTGAAACAGCTGCAGGACCAGAAAGATTTACTTTATGGGCACTCAAAGAATGAAAACACACTCCAGAAAAACTCCTTAGGACAACTGAATGAGAACAACAGTGTCTCATCTGGCCAGGTTCGATGCTTGATTCATCCCTGTGTTCAGCATTTTCATCACTAGTGTTGTTCCTGAAATCTTTTCTGCCGATTTGTCTGTCTTTCTTATGAATGTCCAGTTCAAGGTTCTTTGGGATGGCTGCTGGCAGAAGATTAAATGTGATAGAATCCAAACTCAGTCAGTTGTTGGCGCTGGCCATCATGGTCTATCAAATAATCCACGGCTGCAGCATTTCAGATGTGCTAGCAAACAGAGAGATGTAAAATCAGCCATTCCAAACGAGAATGCTTCACTTTTTACCAAGACTGTCTGCTTGGGAAGGACAAACAGAAGATCCTGTGGTGTGCTTTCAAGTCCAAAACAGCTCCTTGCAGGTAAAACACTATTGCTTCACCAGGAATCTGTTTAGAACAGTACAGGTGGGTTGAGGCTGTGAGTTGGCAACTCTTCCTTTATTTTTGTTACTTCCTTCACCATGATTTTTTAAAATTGGTAGCTGTTTTACATTCTTAACAGTTCACACCTCTAACTCCCCTCATTCCCTTTTTATTTTTTTTTTTTTTTCTTACATATCTGTTGTTCATATTAGCTATTTCCACTTTCAAGAGATACAAATAAATTGCAACAGGTCATAGCTTTATTAATTGCACATGCCATTTGAAAGAAAATAAGTTCATCTTGTTGAAATATATGTATATGCCCCTTTTGTAGCAAATTATGAGACAAAATTTATGCTTGAGTATCACAACAAGATGTATGTGGATGGG
Organism: Hakea prostrata; assembly: GCF_041222555.1. NCBI lineage: Eukaryota > Viridiplantae > Streptophyta > Magnoliopsida > Proteales > Proteaceae > Hakea > Hakea prostrata. Next base: position 46,088,566 of record NC_142604.1, on the reverse strand, counting down.
TAAATTTTTGACTTTCCATATAATCATTTAGTGGCAACAGGAATAGCAATATAAGAACTCTGGAGTGGTACATGAAGATTGCATTGTCTTTTGGATCCGAGTGATCCCACTTCAAGGTCATGCACTTTTAAAAGTGTTTTTATGAGTAAGACAGGCATTTGCTTCATTTATGTACAGGGACAGTCATGGACAGTGCTGTAGAGTGAAACTATTAGTGAGCGTAACACCCGATCCTTTGATAGCCCAGAAAAATCTTTCTTTGGATGAGTTATCACAGTGTTTTAGACAATCTTTACAAGTAGATGAGAAGAACATAACTGTTTGTTTTAGACAACCTGTACATAGCTCGTTGACATGGTATTTTCATCTGAGATACACGGATCCCCACTCCCATGCCTTTTTCTTTTGTTAGGCACAAGTGTAACACAAAAAGAAAAATTTGAGGTTTCATATTTCACGTCAAATTTGTCATATTATCTTTAATATGGAGTTAAGCTGTTTACACTGTAACCCTTCGCAGACCTTGCAGTGGCAGGTGCCTCATCTACTGTCCCTTTGTAGAGTTAGATTAGTATAAAATTCTGTGTGATAGCTTGTTGGAACAGGAATGTACATCCCTGCAATCTTTTCACTTGTAAATATTGTGTTGATGTGAGACAAGTATGCCAAGCATCATGGCCTTCTGCTTATCATAGGTACCTTTGCCTGCTGTATCTGTTCTATCATATCCTTGGTTTTTAACAATTCCTTAAGTTCCTGTGGTAGTACATGTCCCAAACTAACTTGGCAACCATCTATATGGAGCTTTTTGTCACAGTTTGGCATACGATTTAGAACTCCTACATGAACAGTTGATGCCACTCAGTCAAGATTTGATCCACCTAGGTTCGGTACATCATATTGGATTCAGCTGTGACTGATTCTTATCAACTTATTGGACATGATGATGACACCTTAAATGCTAGAAATTTCCCTGTTTTGGATCTGCAGACCAATCCTAGGGTTCTTGAAGTCAGATTCCATCCGATTCTGATCCAATATGCTTTGGAAGTCTTACTAGAAAATTTCATTCCTGATCCCTAGTTTAAACACCTTGGCTAGGATGCCCAAGATTAGAGAGCTTCTAATGATTTGATCCCTTGAGTAGGAATGATAAGATTTGTCACAATAGTCAACCTTTAAGGAGAGAGGTCATAGGTGAACGCTAGTGGATCGCTGTGAATGTATTTTTACAGACAGAATAAATAACAATGCTGTAGCTGCAGCGAGAAGGGGTGTGCTGGTGATCCAGCTTCTGCAGAGAAGAGCCAAATCAATAGAAAAAAAAAGTGTGGAAATTGGAGAGGAAGAAGTAATTGAGATTCTCAAATATGTATCTGGGATTCCAAGTGCAGACCATGTGGTGAAAGTAATTGTTGACCTTTCCAGAATTAAGTCTAAAGATGCTTAGAGATCGTGGTGTGCAAAGAATATTGAGTCATATGCCTTGAGTTGCAATCAAGAATGAATTCAGTTTTAGTTAGCATTCAAAAAGGGCCGTCTTCATTAATAGTATCAATTTATTTGCCAAACAGAATCAAGATGGAAGGCTAAAAAGGACTAGAAAAGTTGGAAGATGTTAAATACCCGATTTACCTTGTTCTTGGGTTTCCCTCTGTAATGCTCCTTTTTCTTATTTTCTTCCATACTGTCAACAATGAACATTAATATTGTTGGCTTTTGGCCTTGACTGCTTCTCCGATGCATTCCACAAACAATCTGGTTATTTACCCATTTTTGTTAACTTCCAAATTGCTTCTTATTTAAAATGCTAGGGTACTTGCAAGAAGGAACCACTGACCCTGAATTTTGATTATAAACATTACTGATTACTTAAAACCTTTTTTTTTTCTTGGGGGTGCTCACCACTTCAAAACTCCTGATTATGAAATTAATGTCTTTCTCCAAAAACTCTGTCACCATTCTAGAACCTAATTTCAGTTAATCTTGAAATGCCTAATGGCGGTAGATAATATGTCCTCATCTGTTGCAATCATTCTCTGGCACTTCAAAATCAGATGCCAAATTCAGGCCCCAATTGATCATTTGGAGTTGTACTCCCAGAAGGTTTCATGTGGTCTCCAGCCCTTATATGCAGTCCATCGCATCAGCCTGATGGATAATGGCTAAGAAGATACTTGGAACATAAAGAGTCCTTTTTATTTTCATCTAAAAAAAATTTAAGTGTCGGTGCCCTTAGCGAGGCCTAAAATCTTGTTTGGTCCCCTTTCTGCCAGAACTTATGTCTGGGTCCCATGGTCTCTAACACCATCAAAGACCGTTAGCCTAATTTAAATTTTAAATGCTAAAGGACCATATGCCCCAAAGCATTTAATAAATGTAATTATACTAAAATTACCACCATAACCTACTCTTAAAAACCATATAGGAAGGTGAAGGAGGAGTCCCTTCATTCATCTTCTTCCTCACCTTCCCATAAATCATCCACCACCGCTGGAAACCACCCACCGACATTAATTGAGGAGGGGAGGGGGAACTCACTGTGCCGATTCAACCCTAAATCCCCCTTCTTTCCCCCTTGTTTCTCTCCTCCTTCCTTTCTGACTTCTCTTCTCTTTTTCTGCAAACCGAGTAGGCAAAGTTTAAACTTCCCCTTCTCTCTCCTCTTTGAATTAGATTGGTAATTCTTCAGGAAGGCGTTTCCTTGTTATTTTTAAGTGCTGAAGGACTTCTGGCTCAGCAGCTGTGAAAGTGAAAAAAGAAGAAGCTGCAGTGATTGCTCGGGGGGGGGGGATGGGGTTCTTCAGAAGAAGGAAGATGATGCATTTTTCAGAACTGTAGATGCCCAACTCCAGGCAAGAATCATCATGGCCTTCTTTAGTCTTTTCTAGAGAAGCAAGAAGAGTCTTTTTGTTATTGAGAAGATGGAATTTCAGATTCAGTCAACTGAACTGAACTCAATTTGTTCACCTTTAAATTCTCAGTTTTCTCAGACCGCTGCTTTGTTGCACTTGCTAGGTGAGCACTTTTGTTCTTTCTCATGGAAAATCGAGTTTCAGTTGATTGGATTGAATATCAGTTTGATTGAAATCCGCACTCTTGTCTTCTTTTTTATTGAAATTTGAAGAAATCCATGGGTTGAAGAATTACCAGTTTAATTCAAAAAGGAGAGAGAAGGTGAAGTCTGAATTTTGCCTACTTGTTTGCAGAAAAAGAGAAGTGAAGTGAATATGGAAAGAGGAGAAAACAAAGCAGAAAGAAGGGGGACTTAGGGTTGAATCAGCGTTTCATTTGGGGTTTTTTTTTTTTTAAAAAGGATGGTGGGTGGTTTCTGGCAGTGGGGCCAGTGGTGGGTGATTTTTGCAGGGTGAAGGAAGCAGATGGGTGAAGGGATTCCCCCTTACTTACCTAAATGGTTTTTAGGAATAGGGTATGGGGGTATTTAGTAAGATTATATTTATTAAATACTTGGGGTATTATGGTCCTTCAACATTTAAAAATTGAATTAAGCTAACATTCCCAGACGGTGTTAGAGACCATGGGACCTAGACGTAATTTTTTGCATAAAGGGGACCCAACAAGATTTTAGGCCTCACAAGGGGACCCACATGTAAGTTTTTCTTATCATCTTCTAACTCCTACATTTCAATTGCATTTATTAAGTTAGGGTTTCTTTCTGAATTTTGAGAGTACCCTAGTCACGATTATATAGAACACAATGTACTAGGAAGGAAATGAAATGATTTTCTGAACAACTTTGATTTTTCCTTTTAAAATTTGAACTCTCCTCTTTGAGTTGCAACTTCACCATTTCCCTGGACTGGTTTGCAACCTTAGAAAAAGTTGCCTGAGTACTTTGTCCTCTTTTGGATTCTTTTGCATCAACTTGGTTTTGGGTTATGTTTCTGTTTGGAATGAATGGTTGTGATCAACATGCAAACAATATTATTTGAGTATACTCTCTTATCCATGAGAAAATCTAAGCACAAGTAAAAGCTTTTTGAAGTCACGTCGATCTGTAGCTTTACTTCTTTGTTTCACTTATCACAAAATGATCAATAGTTGAATTTTTGCAGAGGTATCAGATCAGAACTTCACTGAAGAATATCATGAAGTAGAGAAGTGCAGTAATGTTTGCAGCCCAAAGAGGATGAAGACTGTTGCTGATGATTTTTCAAGAAAAGATCAAGTGGTGTGTATTTGAATCGTTAGGAACATTAAAATTCTAAGTATATCACAAAATAGCTTGACCTAACTCTTATCTACTTGTTACTAATTGCTCTTTCAGGTTGTTCCAGATGAGAAGTTTTCTGTAACAGCAGATTTTGATGATAATTGTGCTTCGCTGAGAGCAGAAGCAGCTGGTAGTAGTGGCACCAATCAGGAAATAAAATAGGTTTTGTATGCCCAAAATCTGTACTACAAATCAGTCATGACCGTCATCTAAAAGGCTGGTGATTGTGGTGTCAATGATAGCTACAAAGAGCAATTGAAGTTTGAAGTTATTGAATCCAAGAAAGAGATGAGCAAAACAGAATGAAAATTAGAAATAAGACAGTTGTTACTTGATGCCTAGCTGAGGGGGTTGATATATGAAGCTGATGGACAGTAGAATTAATTTACTGTAGGGTCTTCCAAGAATTCGGGAAGACTAAGCTGCTGCTAATTGGTTACTTGCTGATGTTGGACAAGTATATTAGGTAGGGTGAAGAAGAACTGAAGCTTATGAGGCATATATAAAAGAGTGTAGAATTCCTTTATGCATTGTATATTTGTATTTGTTTCAATAGAAGTGTGCTTGTATTGAACTTTTGTGTAGACAATTTGCACTCTAATGTAAGAAACATGATAGTTGAGTTGCCCATGTACCCAAACACTAACTCCTGCATGATCCAAAGTATGAAAGAGAACTTGAGCTTTCCAGTGCTGATATGTGTTCTGTGAATCTTGAGTATGGTGTTTCCTAACGTCTAGAGATTTCATGTAGTTCTGCCAATCTGAGATACAGTGTTTCCCTCGCTCAAAACAATCTTCATTTCATCTACTCCTATACAATGGTTCTTTTAGAATGGAAATCACAAAAGATTGATCTCTCACATCAAATGGAGCATAGCTTTTCCTTTCAAGACTCATTTCTCATTTTATCTGGAGATAATTTGTTAATATTCACTCACTTATGACTCTATGAGATTCAGTTCTAAGATATGAAGCTGAACTAGAAAATAAAAGTGTTAGGATGCTGGGTTGAGCCAAAATCTCTCAAGATTAATTTTTTTATCCAACCTTCAAGAAATGCCAGCCATAAGAAAAATAAAAAAGAGAACAGAGTCTATGAGACAATTAAGGGATATAACTATTTTGTTTTTCAATGAAATAACAGAAGAAAGTATCATAACTCCAAATTATTTTGGAACCCGTTTTTCTTTGCTGTCATTATCGTAAAGAACCTTCAAAGAAAGATCAGAAGCACTCAGATAAAGATAACAACTTTTCAATTCATAATTTTAGTTACACGCCCCTTTATTTAAGTTATGAATTTCATTACATAGCTTACCAAAAAAAAAAAAAAAATTTCATAACATAGCTTTCGAAAGGAAATTAGCTTTTTCACCTAATGAGATAGTCTCACAGAACCCGCCTTTTACTTCCAAAACTTGATGGAGGACTATCAACTTGATGGAGGACTATCAGGAGACTGCGCACGGTTTGGGCCAGATGGAACACGCCTTTTAATTCCGAAACTTGATGGAGGACTATCAGGAGAATGCTCACGGTTTGGGCCAGATGGAACACGCCTTTTAATTCCAAAACTTGATGGAGGACTATTAGGAGAATGCTCACGGTTTGGGCCAGATGGAACACTCCTTTTAATCCCAAAACTTGATGGAGGACTATCAGGAGAATGCTCACGGTTTGGGCCAGATGGAACACGCCTTTTAATTCCGAAACTTGATGGAGGACTATCAGGAGAATGCTCACGGTTTGGGCCAGATGGAACACTCCTTTTAATCCCAAAACTTGATGGAGGACTATCAGGAGAATGCTCACGGTTTGGGCCAGATGGAACACGCCTTTTAATTCCAAAACTTGATGGAGGACTATCAGGAGAATGCTCACGGTTTGGGCCAGATGGAACACGCCTTTTAATTCCAAAACTTGATGGAGGACTATTAGGAGAATGCTCACGGTTTGGGCCAGATGGAACACTCCTTTTAATCCCAAAACTTGATGGAGGACTATCAGGAGAATGGTCACGGTTTGGGCCAAATGGAACACGCCTTTTAATTCCAAAACTTGATGGAGGACTATTAGGAGAATGCTCACGGTTTGGGCCAGATGGAACACTCCTTTTAATCCCAAAACTTGATGGAGGACTATCGGAGAATTGTGCAGGGTTTGGGCCTGATGGAACACTCCTTTTAATCCCAAAATTTGATGGAGGACTATCAGGAGACTGCGCAGGGTTTGGGCCAGATGGAACACTTCTTTTAATTCCAAAACTTGATGGAGGACTATCAGGAGATTGCGCAGGGTTTGGGCCAGATGGAACACGCCTCTTAACCTCAAAACTTGTTGCAACAGATGAAGTCGACTTCAATGAAGGATAGAAAGAAACATTTTCTACCTCAAAACCAGCAGATCCTTGAACACTCACAAGGAATACTAGTAACTTCACCAACAAAAGAGATTTTAGTAAACTCAGCCCTGAAAACTCCATTCTTTGTTAGCTTCACAATTCTCCATCGAGAATAGCTTCCTTTATATAGGCTCTTTCTTACACAATCTTCGAATCCTAGCAAGTACTTTTTTAAAACTAAATCTATTTTTAAAAAAATCCAAGATTATCTTTTGTTTCCTTAATAAGGGATTTATTTCTTCTTAATATACATCAAACAAAATATTGTTCAGAGTAAAAAGAGGAAAACATTGATGTGATCTAGCTGATTCATGTGAGTGATGAATTATCCTTGATTTTCGTCTAAAATCAGATTATAACCCTTTTTACTCTTAATCTGTAACAATCCATTTGTCAAGGAAAAAGAGCCAAGTACAATCCATGCAAGATTATCTCTGTGAAATGGATTATTCAGTAAACCATACCATTTATAACTTCAACAAAACATAAAAATGTATACTCAATGAGATAAATTAGGACGTTTCATACAAATGTGGATACCAGATCAGTTTTTACCATTTTATATCAATGTATTGATCTGGAGAGAATCATCTATAGGATGTTTAGGCATTTTTAGAACATGAAAACCTAAAAATTTGATTTGAATTGGTAAATACAAGTGGTATCATATTGTTATTGATTTAGGGCTCTAAAGGTATGGAGTTATTAGGGCTTTCACCAGTGAGAAAGATCAATATTTAGAGGGCATTAGCCATTATTGCAAACTCATAGAATGTTTGTGCTTTCGCCTATATCTTAGGGTGGGGGGAGTTAGATATTATCGCAAATTAATGGATTGTTTTGCCCTTCGTTACAACTAAGAAGTAAAAAGATGACATTATTTCATTTATAGAAACCACATTGAATGCCATTAACATCTTAAAATCTGCTTATATCTTGGGGTGGGGAGTTAGCCATTATCGCAAATTAATGGATTCAACTAAGAAGTAAAAAATATGACATTAGTTCATTTATAAAAATCACATTTAATGCTAATTATATCTTTAAAATCTTATATTGTATAATCAATTTTAGATTTGAATAAAAGGTAAGAGTATCTCCATTTAAAATGTGATATGAAAACCCAGATCAAGGAAGTTAATAATAGTAAACCAACGGAGCTTAATGGTAGGGGCATTAATAATTATAGACAAAGTTAAAGGTTGGATTACTAATTTTTAAAAATACAGAGAATACAATAGTAATAAAATCAAAGTATAAAGAGGGCAATAGTAATTATTTTATTTTTTAATTTAAATTTATAAATCAAATCAGGAAATAAAATATCTCTACATATTTCACAGAGATTATGAATTCCTAAAATACTATTAAAATTTTACTTTCTAATTATTTTTCGACTTCCACTGTGCTTCTTTTTGCCCAATTTCCACTTTTTGATTCTGTATCTATCACTTTCTTCTCTTCCAGTTAAGTTAATTCCTCCCATTCTTTCCTATCACCCTTACTTCCTTTTTCCATTATAAAATCTTTCAGCTTTCCATCTTCTATCTCTCATGCATGTTCTTTCTTCAATTCTTTCCTTCCACATGTATTCCTTTTATTTTTTTCTTTCAAAATAGAACCTTTCTACTCATAACACTCTCCATCTCTAGTTTTCTTCCTAATAAGAAACTATTATTTCCATCTATTTTCATATCTTCCCTACTATAGAAAAGGAAAGTGATAATTTCATTGCATATCTTGTTTAACTTGGAAACCGAAAAAGGAATACAAAAGGACTGAGAACTTCATTGGCATATTTCAATCTCTTTACATCTTCCATTGAATTTTTTCCTTTAATGGATGATTTATATAAGTTTTCTTTTATTCGTGATTAGATGATCCATGACCATTCTTTCTTTCTTTCAGGAAAGGCTTTGATTACACAATGAGTTTAGTACTTTCATATACACCTACATCTCCACCTGATCGGTTCTGCAACTGACAAGATGAGTAGTCACTCAGGAGTTCAAGGAAGTGTCGGCTAAGAATACCATATAGTGCTTGCAGTTTTTTTGGCAGAAGAATGACAATAGCATTCTGCAACCAAAGAAGAACTTCCCAACAATGCATTATTCTTTCTTCTTCTTATCATTCCTTCTCATCTTCTTCTTCTAGTAATGATGAATCATCAAACGACGAGGTAAAAGACAAAAATCAAGTCATTGATCATAGCTAATTATTTTCATGTCAAATCTTATTAATAGTATTGGTTTTCTTCAGGTATGTCTAGTCAAGAAAGCAAAGAAACCATATTCGATGATGGCACTTGGAACCAAGATCTCTCAAAGTTAAAATTTTTATTCAACCTTCAAGAAATGTCAGATTGTCAGGCATATAAAAGAGAATTGGAGAATTTTCTGAAATGGTGAACGTAAATAACAAAACTGAGTCTATGAGACAGTTAAGGGATGCAACTATTTTGTTTTTTAATGAAAATACAAAAGAAAATGTCATGACTTCAAAGTATTTTGAAACCCTTTTCCTTTGCATTCAGATAAGATCACAACTGCAGCGCCGCCCCACCCCGCCGCAACCCCCCGCGAGCAGCGAGGCGGAGAGACCCCGAAGCCCCGCCCCCGCCCCCCGTCCCGCCCTCCCCCCCGCCCCCCGCCCCCCTCTCCCCGCCCCGCCCCCGCCCCCCACCCCGCCCCCCGCCCCCGCGACCCGCCCCCGCCCCGCCCCGCGCCCCCCGCCCCGCCCCCGCGCCCCTCCCCGCCCCCAGCCTCCCCGCGCACGGCCCCCCGGCACCCGCCCCCGCCCCCCCCCCGCCTCCAAAAACAGACAGGCCCCAGAGGGGGGGGCGCCAAAAGCCCGGAAGGCACAGCGCCGGCACGAGCCGAGGAGCGCACACGGAACAACCCAACGGGACAAGACGCGAGCGACAGACGCCACGCGAGCGGAGGCAAGCACACCCCGACGGCACAGAACGAGGAGGGCCGCCGCGGCGCGGGCCCATGGGAAAGACCCCCCAGGGGGTTGCAAAGGAGGGACGCGACCATTGGGCGACCCAACCCCGCCCCAGAGAACACGGGCTAGCCGCTGGTTCGTTGAACGTGTACTCATGCGGCTTGTACTTTTTTTAATTATTTAAAAGAAGTGCTGTTTACCAAAAAAAAAAAAAAGATAAGATCACAACTTTTCAATTATTGATAATTTTGAAGCACTCAGACAAGATCACAACGTTTGATTGTTCATAATTTTGGTTACAAGCAGCTTTATTTAAATTATGAACTTCATAACATAGCTTTTCGAAGAAAATTAGCTTTTTCCCTAATGAGATAGTCTCACAGAACCTGCCTTTTAATTCTAAAACTTGATGGATGACTTTTAGGAGATTGTCCAAGATTTGGGCTGGTTGGAACCAAGGTGCAATAATTCTGTGAAATTTGCCGAAATTTTGGCGAATTTCGGTGGTGGGCGAATCAAAATCCACACCGAAACCAAATTTACAATGTATCACTGGAATATTGCCGGAAATTTGACGATATTCCGATGATTCGGCGAAATACTGGGCAATATCGCCGGAATTGCAGCAGCGAATTCTGTTCCTAGTTTATTCATTTGCAAGGTTTGTTTTCTTCAATTGAAAATGCAGAAACAGTGCCAATGTGTCTCATTCAAACTTCAAACGTCTTTCTTTGATCTCATCTGTACATTTCTTCAGTCTCGACTCTCATTCCTCCACGAATTCTTCATCATGCACAGACCAAAACAAGCTCGAACCCTTCTCATGGATAAAAAAACCTGAAGTTATCTTTTTGAGTCTCTGATTCTTTTACATCTCTTCTCGTTTCTATCATTTTCTTCTCTTCCTTTCTTTGTCTTTGGTTCCGAGATGCCGTTGAGATCCTGTCATGGACGGGGAGGCTAACCTTTCAGGCCTACCTGCAACATCTCAAAATCAATCTCGCTTCTCCCATCCCTTCTCGGCGAAACTTTTGGTGAAGTTCACCGGTTCGCCGGACGAACTTACCGAAACTTCGCGCCTTGGTTGAAACAAGCCTTTTAATTCCAAAACTTGATGGAGGACTTTCAAGAAATTGTCCATGATTTGGGTCCATTGGAATGCGCTTTTTACTTCCAAAACTAGACGGAGGGATTTTAGGAGATTGTGCAGGATTTGATCCTGTTGAAATGCGCCTCTTAAGCTCAAACAGGAGGTTGTGCATGATTTGGGCCTCTTGGAACACGCCTCTTAAACTCAAAACTTGTTGCAATAAATGAAATTGACTTCAATGTAGGATGAGAAGAAACATCTTCCACCTCAAAACCAATAGATCCATGAACACTCATAAGAAATAGCAGTAAGTTCACCAACAAAAGACATTTGAGTAAACTCAGTCTTAAAAACTCCATTCTTGGTTACCTCCACAATTCTCAATTGTCGATAGCTTCCTTTATATAGGCTTCTTACACAATCTTCATTTATAGAATCCTAGTATTATTTAAAAATTAGATCTATTTAACAAAATTTTTTTTTTTTTTAAATCTCATTATCTTTTGTTTACAGTAAGTGATTTTTTTATATTTAATATACATTATATATGTCCTCCTATGTAGAGATAGTAAGTCCAAGGAAATCATGAAATCAAACTTCCGTCCTTAACACAACTTCCCATCCCCAAGCTTATGGGCCCCGAGTCTCTATAACTGGTTGATGATGCCAAAAAAAATGCATTCAATAGAAGATTGGTCAGAGTAAAAGGGGGGAAGCTTTGATGTGATCCAGTAGATTGAACTGTAGTTGATGAATTATCCTTGATTTTTGTCTAGAATCAGATTATATCCTCTTTTCTCTTAATATGTAACGATCAATTTGTCAAGGAAGAGCCTGTCCAATATCCATGCAAGATTATGGAAGATATTCTCTGTGAAATAGATTATTCGGTAAACCATAGAACAATGGACACAAGATTATAGCCATTTATTACTTTTAACAAAATTAGGATGCTCATAAAAAGTGGACCCTAAATCAGTTTTTACTATTTTCTATTAATGTAATTGATGATACGAAATCCTGCTCGACCTTCCAAGCTCGGTTCCTACAATGATGTGCTCGACCTGGTTGACCAGGTCGAGACGCCTAGCTCTGACGAGCAAGTTAGTCACCCAGAGGATATAAACTCAATTACTCTTAAGAACCCAAGGTAACTGATCTCACCAGATAGCTTACCTTCCTCTACTCGCTCGTGGGGTTTATATACCAATGGTCATGGTGAGACAATGTGGCCCAAATCTCCAACCATGGTTGTGATACTTAGTTCGGTTGGAGACATTGGGGTGTGTCTGAGACTTCTCAGAGGAGGCTGGTGTTCTCTCTTAATGCATGTCTAACTGGATAGACACTAACATGGTTAGAATCACAAGAGCATCCTTGCATTTACATATTTCATACATGTGTTAAATGCGTTGATATACAATATTGTTGATCTTCCTGAGTTCATTGGAACTCATCCCTTGTGGGAACTTCTTTTTAGATTCTATTATAGGTTATGAGGAGCTCGTGATTTCGTAATACTCCATGCTGGCGGACCCGCATGAGTTACCGGCTAATGAAGACATGGAGGCTCACAGTGACACATGTACATGCATGGATTGTTCATACGACACTCAACCCTTTCGAGTGCCATTCAGTTATATTTAGGGACATAGAGGTCTTTGTCTAGGACATTTATCAATTAATCCGGGAAATTGAACATTTGGATTAAACACACTTTATACTTTCCTCACCTATGATAATTAGAAGTTCTTAAACTTCAGCTGAAATTTTCAGATAAATGTAATTGACAGCTATTCTTTTATTTATTGCTCTTGGATTATATTATTGTGTGATTTGTTGTGCATTGAATATACGCCTGATCCTTGTGACTGTGGATCACGTCCACGAGTATTCAAGTGAGTTCGACATCAGCTAGTTGAGGTGTGACAAAATGTGCCTCTTAAGATCAAAATTTGACAGAAACATTACAAGAGGTTATGTCGGATTGGGGCCTTTTGAAACACTCCTCTTAAACTCAAAACTTGATGGAAGTATTACAGGAAATTGTATGCGACTTGGGTTTTGAAAAGCGTCTCTTAAGATCAAAACTCAATGGGAGAATCAGGAGGTTGTGTAGGATTTGGGCCTTTTGGAACACATCTCTTAAGTTCAAAACTTGATGGAAGTTTCACAAGAGCTTGTGTAGCATTTGGCTTTTTTGAAACGTGTCTCTTAAACTCAAGACCCAACGGAAGTATCACAGGAGGTTGTGTCCAAAATTGAGAGGCCCCTCTAGGTAGTCTTTATAAGAGAGAGCCATGAATCTCTCTCAATGGTAAGACTTTTTGTTGGTTGCCACATGAGTATCTTCAATTTGACTCTCAGAGGATGAATTGTGAATCCATGTAGATCCAACGGCTCTAATCTCCCTGTTCTTATAATCATAGTTGTCAAATCCATGTGTCATCTTCTAAAAACCATATGAGAGATGCCCATGCGGCCGTGCCACAACAAACAAAAGAGGATCCGCATCGTTACAACAAGGGTGTAGAATTAAATCAAGGTTTAAATTCATATTAGAAAATTTAAATCATCCAATGGTGTAGGATTACCTAGCTAACACTTTGGCATGCCATCCTTACCTAGCTGAAAGATAACACACACATCCATTGGCTACAACAATTTGAATCCCACAGAAGCTCTAATCATAAATGGAGACATGCAAAGTACTACAATATGCTGACACATTAATGTAGGCATATAATGATTTCCTTTGGCTATGATGTTCCAACAACTTTTGAAATTTCAATTTATGGGTTCATAATCTTCCAACTTATTAAGGTTTAGAAATTTTTTTCTTTTAAAGGTTTTGATTTCATTTTCAAATGGTTTACAATTAAGGTGACGTATTCTGCATGGATGAAATTAAGAATTTAAATTTTCTTGAGACCAAAAGTGAAGTCCTACCATATATTTGACATATTATGTTATAAATGATGTTTGTAATATATACAAAATCAATTACGTAAATGAAAGAAGCTTTTGGACATTGATGGCTTCTAGATCAATTATAATTTATTTGATAAAAAGCATGAACCACTCTAATCAAGTTTAACTTAAGTGATTGTGTCTGCGGATGTCGGATTCTTGTTTTTGGTTCTTGGCATCTCCTATAGTGTTGATTCGATGGTCTTCGTTTTGCAATATATTAAGATAACAATTTTTTTTTTTTTATGGTTCAAATCAATGAATCATGATAATAATTTAATTCAATTAAAAGTTAATTACAGATTGAAAACAACTAAAGGTATTTTTATGAAAAAAGATATTAACTTTTTTTAGAAGAAAGCAAGAAAATTAATTGAATGGGGGTGTGAATGGGTCTGCTTGCATTGGGTCACTCTAAACCCAACCCCTGAACTCAAAACCTACCCAACCTTACCCAATGTTTAAGAATCGGAAACCTAAACTTGATCCTGTTAGGATTCATCTAAGCCCGACTCGCCTTGGTTTATCCTGATAGAGTCGGGTTAGCCTGACCCAGTACTAAATTTTTAACCCATTGAAGACAAAACAATTAATATGATTGAGTTAGTTCTACCCAATATATATATATATATATATATATATATATATATATATATATATATATATATATATATAATTGAGTTAGTGGCTCTAAGAAAATTTGAACTCTTCACCATTTACTTATGAAGGTTCTAGTATTTTCTAAGTGACCTAATCATTTAGAATTGTCAATTGGGTACTTGATTAAATAGTTATTCAAGCTCAATTTATATATAATTTTAATTTCAGTAAATTTGCATAGGGTCAAGTAAGGCTGGGCCAGATTGGCTCGAGGACTGAACCCGAACCCTACTTACGCTGCTTAGGGCTAGTTATTTTGTAACCCAAACTTGGCCTTCGAGATGAAATGTTTGGCTGGGTCTTCGCATATTCATAGTCTTATTGATACCTCTAAAAGAAGGTGTCTGATTATATATATATATATATAGCATTCTATCACATTCACCAGAAAACTTGACCTTAAAGTAAATCCATACCTGAACAACGAATGTTTTTAAAAGACCCACATCATATGAAGAGAAAAATGACCCAGATGATGAAAAAGGAGACAAAATGTGATTTTACGAGAGAAGACATGCATGAGACATGCTTGATAGGGAGAGAAGTGACGAACGGTAGGTGAGAGGAGAAGAGATACCTATAGAGGCTATATGTGTCTGGTAAGCATATCAGTATGCCACCCACCTGAGTAGGACCTTTCTTCCTTCTTTTTCTTCAACCCAATTGTGAAATTAAACACATCCTTTAGATGGTTGGCACGTGTACTTCCATATGAATCTGAAGCACCAATCCAATGCAGTAGGAAGGTTCTCCTTGAGTGATTCTTCGGATTTTTCTTAAAGGGAGTGTGGGAATTTGGTTTTAAGTGAACCCAAGTCAGTGTTTGTAGTTCATTTCTTGCAAGGAAAAATACTTGTCTGCTCCCTCGTCTTTCCTTCTTCTCTTTTTGGGTTTCTCTTCTCTAACTCTCTCTTGCTGTGCTTTTCGATCATTGTTTCTTCTTCTTTGTGTTGTTGTTGATAGAAGGAAAGGGAGGAAATTAAAGCAGGTTTAGTCATTATGGTTGTGTCTCTCCGTAACTGGGATCTTCATTAGAAGAAATGGCAGGAACTAGGCGATATGATGGTCTGGTTTTTGCAAAATCTCACTGGGATCTCATGAATTCAGGTTTATTAGTAACTGGTTTCTATTGCTGGGGTTGGGAATTCTTGACTGCTCTCCTTCTTTTCTCTTCCCCTTCCTCCTCCTCTTCCTCCTCTTAATCATCCTTCTTTCTTTGAACAAATCAATCTCTCTACTGTTTCTTGCTTTCTTGAGCTCTTGCTATCTCTTCGTATTTGATTTGGGTTTTAGTAACTTCAAATTTGAAAGTTGGGTGTAAGAGAAGATGGCTCAGAGATGCTTGCCGGCACCGTTCTTGACAAAGACATATCAGTTGGTGGAGGATTACAGCACCGATGAAGTCATTTCATGGAACGACACTGGCACTGCCTTCGTAGTCTGGAAACCTGCAGATTTTGCCAAAGATTTGCTTCCTAAGTATTTCAAGCACAACAATTTCTCCAGCTTTGTTCGTCAATTGAACACTTACGTATGTATTCAAGCAATCTCTCTCTCTATATATATAAATTTTCTTTTACATATCAATTGGGTATCAAAGTTGAATCTTTCTCTATTCAATTGTCTAAACTATTATTAATTAGTTGGATAATTTCATCACTTAATGGTCTAATGTTTGAATAGCTAGTGTGGTTGTTAACCTAGAGGGTTTGAACTAATCATTGCCTTCTTCGAGTGTAAACGGAGAATTAGACCATTCTTGATGGTAGGAATGATTCTCGAAGACTTGGGGTTGTAAACTTGGAAAAGAAAATCATAAATTAGTTAAGTAATGAGAAAATTAGTTGAGTACAATTAATTTAATGTTTTTAGTTTAAGATAAATAAAAGAGAACTTTCCTTGGCGACTTGAAGATGAAGTCAAGAATGTCTTTCTCTGAAGATGATATCTATCTTTTCTTATAAACTATGTGGGTCTTCATATATTAGTTGATATGTATAATACTAATCATATAATATATAACGTTGACATGTGAATAGGGTTTCAGGAAGATAGCACCAGAAAGATGGGAATTTGCAAATGAGTCTTTCAAGAGAGGAGAGAAAAGGCTGCTTTGTGAAATCCAACGTCGTAAGGTGGTACCAACGACTCTTCATGTTGGAAAATCTAATGGCACTGGCACTGGCAATGGCAATGTTGGTGGTGGCAGCGGCAGCGGCAGGGGTATCTCATCTCCTGTGAGTTTAGCTGATGATTTAGGTTCCCTATCAGCCTTGTCTCCTAGGTCGAGGAACCGCAAGTCAGATGAAAATGAGAAGCTGAGGAAAGATAATCAGATTCTGAGTGCAGAGCTTGCACAAACGAAGCAACAATGTGAGGAGCTGATGGCTTTCTTGTCAAGCTACCTCAATGTGGATCCAAAACAGATTAACCGCATTATGTCACAAGGGAGCATTGAGCTCAACCGTGATACATCAGTTGAGATTTTCAATGATGATGATGATGATGATGATGATGATGATGAAAATTTAGGAGTTGGAGAAGAGGAAGTGAAGCTGTTTGGAGTGTGTTTGAGGATGAAGGATGATGGGGGAACCAACAAGAGACGCCGTGATCCGGAAGCATGGGCCAAGGATTTGGGTGGCTCACCACCGATGAAGGAGAAAAAGGTAGCAAGGGATTTTGAGGTGCCTTGGATGAAGATTTCTTCGTCCCCGGCCGAGACCAGCAAGGTCTGCAACTAAAGCTCAAAGTAGAACTACTGGTGAACATGGGTTTTAAGGATCAAAATAGTTGGTGTGTTGTACCAATGCATTTACTAACTCAAGAACAACTGGTGAACATGGGTTTTAAGGATCAGAGATCATCACCAAGTGGGTCTTCTTTTCTCTAAAAAAAATGGTCTTCTGGATATTGTGCTTTTTCTTTTTCCTTTTCTAGGTTTGTTTTATGGGAGAATTGGTGAAGATGGCGCAGTTCTTGCTGACTAAACCCTCAATCCATCATCTCTCCCAACTTTCTTTCTTTTCCTTTTTTTTTCCTGGGCATTTGTTTTCTTCTAAGCTTTGTGTACTTTTTTGCTTTATATTATATTATGTAATGAAAAACCTTTGCTCTTAACTTTTCATTGCTATTGCAAAATATGTAGAATTGACAGGCTTGAAAAAGGGAGTTTATAGTGATGGATTTGTCTGGTGAGAGTTGAATCATCCCCCAGCTAACCCCACAATAAATAGAGTGTTTGAAAAAGAAAGCATACAATTTTTGAAATTTTTGTTCTTGATTACCGACTTCCTCAAAACAAAGAATCAAAAACCAACCAAACTCACAATACTTTTCCCTATGAAAATAGTTTATGGAATGAGATGGTTTATCATTGTGGAAATTAGTTTGGGAATTGAAGGAAACCCACATTAGTATTTTAGAAAATTTTAATTCAGGTTTGGTAATCATTAGGTTTAAATTATTTTTCGTAAAGAAGCATTATTACGATCCCCCTCCCCCTCCCCCTCCTCCTCCTCTTGGTCCCCCTAATTTAGTTCAAATGTCACATTTCCCGTCACTCTCTTACTCTTTGGCGAGCCCTAAACCTAGCCCTCCCAACCCAGGCTTTCCTTATTACCCGTCACATCCCTTTGAACTCCAACTGTATCCTTTGCTGGACTGATACTGAGGACATTGAGCGTTTGTTTTTTTTCTTGTCCTTTCTCTAATTCCCTCTGGAGGAAAGCCCTTGCCTACATTTGGCCCCACTCCCGTCACTCATTTGGATTTGATCGTGACTGTTCTTGGATATTGAGTAACTTTTCAGGTACCTCTATTTGTGACCGGATTGTTAAGCTTGTCTTTGGTGCTATGGTCCACCATCTTTGGTGGGAGCGCAATTTCAGGCGTTGGACTTCCAAATCCTGCTCTCTCGACTTAATTTGGAATGCGATTTACTTTGATGTATCTTCTAGGCTTGCTTGTATTCCCCATCCCCCGGTTGTTGATTCCCCAATGAATAGGCTCATTGTTGTTTTTTGGGGACTCAACTCCCAATTCCATCATTCTCTTTGATCCTTCCCAGTTTGGATCTTTCTTGTAGTTCAGTGTTTTGTTCATTTTATATATTTATTCATTCATAAAAATAAAAATAAAAAAAAGTTTTAAGTTTGAAAGAGATATATAATTTGTTTTTGGTGAATAGGGTGGTTTAAGGATTGTTATAATACCTTGGGTCTCAACAGTGGTCACTTTTACTTCTATTATAATTCCTTTCCACTAGAATAAGATTTAGGATCTAGCACTTAATCAATGCTTAGAGATCAATAGATTGATGACAAACATAAGAGAAGGTATGAAGTTCAACTTTTTTTAATCCAATGAACTTTTGTTTTCTAATTTATATAGGGTTGCTTTGGGATTTGATTAAACTAAAGGTTTTTCAACAAATAGTGTGAAGATCACAACATGAAAAGATTCTCTCTTGTCTCTCTCGATACCGATGATTTAAGCAGTGACACAAGTAATATATACACGTGTCATCCATCCAATAGTTGGATCACCCAATTGAAGTAACATGAATACCTAGAGATGGCCTTCAAGTACTATAGAGTCAATTACTTATAATAAAAAAAAAATTAATTTAATCTATAACTACTTGACTCCATCCATGCTATTGTTCTATGATATAACCTCAAAACATACTGATGATGATGATGATGATTATTTCTTTCATTCTAGTCTTTTTGATGCTTTTTATGTTAAGAAAATAAAAAATTAAAAATTAAAAAAAAATCCTCCCATGCCCACTGGTGACATCATATGATGTATCCTCTCGTCACTTTTTTTTTTCTCATGAATTTTTATTGTCAAGGCATGCAGGAAGATTCCATCCATGCTGCAAACATGGAATCCGGATCCTCACCCCTTCAGGGTAGCACAGAGTGCTCCCCGACGGGATCTTGACCACACAAAACAGTGGGGCCTATGGATGAAATTTTAAAATTTTTTTTGTTTTTTCCAAAAAGTGTTTTTTACCGTGGACCCCACTGTTTTGTGTGGTTGGAAATCCGTCACGAGAGCTGATCCGGACTCGCAACCATGGGAGTCCCTGTCCCCAAAGCAACATGGACATCTAATTTGTACTCCCTTCTAAGATTCCACCAGAATATTCAAAGGTGTGTTTGGCAGAGTGGCCACACAATCCTTCTCTCTTCATCAACAACAGGTCTTTGTCTTTGTCACTCAAGTTTTGGTTGTTCCCTTGTGTTCACTCTTTCAAAATTTTAATGCTTTAGTTTTCACTTTCCATCAATCAGTACCAAATCCTGAGTAGAGAGGAAAAGAACTAAATTCAATGAATTGCCTCCCATAGTCCACTCCACCCTCATCAAGCAAAGTCACATCTCTTTCTTTCAATGGACTCAAAACCAAACCCTATTTCTCAATTTAGATGGAATTTAGTTCAGACTTCCAAAGTTTTTTTTCGTCATTGTTTATTTAGTTTTTTTTTATTTTGAAATTATAATATTATACTCATTGTTTTTGTTTAAGGGAAAATGTGTCCCAATAATACTGTGGATCATTGCTGCTATCAAATCTGATGTTTCATCAATTTTAATCCTGAGAGGTGGCTCAATTGGTAGAAAACCAACACCTTTAAGTACAAGATATTTCAAATTCCTTTGAGATAAGGAACAAAGTCTCACCTTATATTACATAATAATCTTCATCTCCAATATATAAAATCGCCTACTATTCCAAAATAAAAATCATATTGATATTGTGCCTCAATAGGAGAGGGTATTAGTTGCAATGGCCGACGTCAGAATGCTAAAAATTTCAGAGAGGAGAAAATTGTAGCCATGGTGAAGAAAGTGGTTGAGAGATATAGTCGTGATCCATATTACTAGTTCTTGCATGATCGGATCTTTGAAGTCGTCATTAAGCTCTTGGTAGCCGATCTTCGATTCTTAAGAATATGGAAAACTCATAAATAAAGTCTTGTAGCCAAGTCAATGTTATCTTGTTCTAAATCTGATTTGCCTTAGAGTTGCTGGAGATTTACATGTCTGCAAATTTGTGGAATTCACTCCCTTACATGGTGTTGTCTTGGTGCTGTAACGCCTTTTTTTTTTTTTTTTTGGGAGCTGACGAGTTGATATTATGGGGGGGGGGATATTACTAATATATGTGTTGTAACACTTTTGTTAATTTATTTTTAATATTTACGTTAGTAAGTTTCAAAATAAAATCTGTAAGGGTATATTTTTGTTATAGTAATGATTAAGCTAATGAAAGCTGCTTGGTTATTGATGATATGTTCTTAATTGGTTTTTTTAGATATCATCAGAAAGGCAAATGTAAAATATCACTATTTTTAGATAAAAAAAAAAAATAAATTAAGTCAAATCTTGAGAAGTCCAAATGAAATTAAGTTACCTTATTCAAACATCAACATGAATTCATACAAATGAACAAGACAACTCTTCATGATACAAAATTATTATATATAATTAAAGATAAAAAAATCGCGAGAGGTATTATGAACATAAAACTAAAACAATTAGAATCCAAGTCCAAACAACCCAAATTTTATAATAAAAACATGCATGAAACAACACAAATGAATGTAAATAAAACAAATTGTTTTTTTTTTTTTTTGGTACATAATGTAAAACAAATTCTATAAAGCATTAAAGACATGTTAAGATAATTGATTATAATTTGAGCATAATAATGAAATTATCTTAATAATATGGAGACAAATAATATGTAATTCAAATTGAGTGACTTATATATGTAGTAACACCAAATCTAAAACATGCAAACAAACCCTGATAAGAAAATTCCAAATAAAATATAGAAGTAAAAGAAAAAATCATCTCTACAAGGTTGATGATTTCTCTTTTTTCTTCTAATAGAAAAAAAAAAAAAACAAAAAGTGATAGCGACATAGAGATAATATTCAAATATCATATACAGTATATATTGTTTTTTTGGGGGATAAACTGCAATATATCCTTGTTATGGATAGATTGAATAATTTACAAATGTCATAATCCGAAAAGCTTCTACAACCACACCGAAGTTAGTGGGATGGAGTAGCTAGCACACTCATCTTGACAAACTATTTCAGTAATCATAGACAAACCTTCTAGCATGCCACTTTAAACTCCAAAATTTTCAACCCTAACCCATCTGCTTTGTTGAAATCTAACACAGACTTTAGCTTTAGATAAATTCAATTCAGTAAGGCCAAATTTACATCTTTGAAGTGATGAACAATCTAAAATCACCTTTGTCTTGTTTGACTAAGAGTGTTTCAGTTTAATAAATAAGATGGGCAATCTATCTTGAATTCAAAATATAGGTTTTAATGCTCACAATAGAGAAAATTTGACATAAAATATCATTTGAATCGACATATTTACTATGAGCAAAGTGCTGTGGAAGAACTCGATCATCATCTTTTTTTTCTTTCTATTTTCTGCCACGATCATCATCTTTAACTTAAAATGGATAAGGTTACAGTGGAGTAATCCAAGCAACAAATGCTTAAATGTCTGATTAGTACTGACGTTAGCCGTGAGACCATCTCACTTTCTTTTCTCTCTTTTTTTTGTTTTTTATTTTGTTGTTTCTTCCCATTTATTTGTTTAGTCTATGGTGCGAAATCTCACCGACATTTCCAGTGTAGGAATTATATATTTTTATCATTTTCTGTGTAAAAAGACAATTTTCTGTTCAGTCGTCAATTTATTATTTTGGGAAAGACATTGTGCTCAGATGATGCGTCATGACCAGAGCCTTAAAACAAAAGGGAGACAGCTGGTCATTAAAGATGATGTATGATGTAAAGACAAAAAGGAGAGACAACTTCATGGGTTTTCATAAAACCCATGCCCTATTCTAGAAAGAATCCGGATCATCTTCCCGACGGGGTGTGCTCCCTCATGGCTTCCTAATCACTGGTGAAAAAAATATATAATTTTTTTCAATTTTTTTTCAAAAAGTGTTTTTTATCGTGGACCCCACTGATCTTTGTGGTCAGGAAGCGTCGGGGAGCACTGATCCGGACTCTTCTAGAAGTATGCTTTTGAGATTATCTTCATCTTTTCTTGAAGATCAAATCTGGAAGTTGCCGAACTTCTAGAGCCCTATGATCATAGCTCACATTAAAAGTTTGAAGAACTCCAAAGAGCAAGCAGGTGAAGCGGAACCAGACATTGAAGCACCATCTGAGAACTTGACATACTCACATTAATACGATTGAGAGGGAGAAAATGAATCTACTCATGTTTCTTCTTTGCAACTCCTTTTCAATAATCAATATTTACTTCCAACAATTTGTTTACGAATTAAAAAAAGAGATATCCGGCGAAGTTTCGATGATTTTCGCCAGTTCGCTAGAAAATCAACGATTTTCAGTCAATATCGATTTTGCCCCATTTCTTTATTTTGGTTCTCGGCAAACTGGGTGAATTAGTCAATAAAATGTGTAGATTACGCATTCAGCCCTTTTGGATATGCAAACTTATCTCGGGTAAAATATGAATTTATTTAAATTAAATTTTTGTTTAGCCTTACAAGTAAGGTGAGAAATCTTGGCAAGATTTCGCATTTCGCTGATTGCTAAAACCAACAAATCGGCAAGATTTAACCAATATGGCCTGTGCATTTCATCCAAAACTCCTGAAAAAAGTGATAAGATAATAAGAAAAACATTATAATTCATTCATTCTTCCACCACGTGTGCTGCTAGAATTGCTAAACGTCAAGTCATTTTTTCACATGGGCCCAAGACTTAAATGGACATTGAATTTTCTTCTTCTTGACACTCATTCCTGATTCCAATTGAGTCTAAGTTGTCTAACATCATGAATATGGTCTATGAGTGGAAGGTCGGAGTTCATTACTCTCACTGTCACACGCCAACCAAAAATAGTTGCTTCGAGGTAATCCCTAACCAAGGGAATCTGCTCATTCCATCTCCAACAATCATTGCACTTTCGAGGCTACTAATCAAGATTTGCTATTGCAAGTGACCCTTGTAAGGTTTTCCTCAGGAGCGTTTCAATGGACCTTCTTCTGCATAGAGAGGCAACAATCACTTTGGAAATCCACCAGGTATCGCATAGAGAGAGAAAGGAAGGAGGTGGCTTACCAAGAAAGAATTTGGTGATTCCGGCGATTAGATCTCAATTTCCGTGAAGTTTCGGCGATTTTCACCTATATTTCGCCAGTTCGTTCCATGAAGTTTTGGCTATTTTAGCCTCTATTTCGCCAGTTCATCAGAAAATGGGAAACTTTTAGCAAATGTCATTTTTGCCCCATATTTCATTTGCCAAAATTTCCTACCATGCTTACAACCCAAACTATCAAATAATAAAGGCACTAAAGAAGGATCGGGAACCTTCGGTCCTTAAAAGTTGTCAATTTCTAGATTTTATTTTTGGCAGTGGCTACAGCCAATTGCAAGCCTTTAGAATTTCGTTGCATGCACAAGAACAAATTTAATAGTTGTAAGAGAAAACATGGGAGTACATATTTAAACCGTTAGAGCAAACAGAACCAGCCCGTTATAGCCAGAACTAAGTTGCTAGCCTGTTTAATTGCTTGGCCACCTCGAAGGAAACGAAACACTTTCTCTTTTTATGAAATAAACAAAAGCTTTACTATCCAAAAATAAAAAAAGGGAGATGAACAAAAGCTTTTATTCCTATGAATACTATAGGGTTTACCTACTTAAGCTTGTTATCCATTATCATATTTTCTAACTAAATTAATTAAAAAAATAAACATGATTAAAAGAAGAAGGTGGCAAAACATGATTGCCTAGTTCCATATCTACAATTCACATGTGTTCCTAGTGTTTTTAGATGGCTACTCAGCAATCTAAGCCTGGCCCCAAGTAGAGACACTCCTTGCACAAGTAACCCAACCTCAAGAGTGAGATATGCTAGTAGAGCTTATATGTAGGACAACCTAAGGTTGTAGTATCCACTTTTATTAATGCTAATTTTTATTCTCATAAAAAAAAATTTCTTTTTCTTTTTTATCTTAAGCCCAAGAGGTAAGATCCAAGACACACATGAATTTTGATTTGAAATGGGCTATAACGGTTTGATAACTATTAAGGATAATAATGGTTTTTCGCCCTCAACAGATAAGATCATACCATCTCATCCAACCCTAGCCGAATCTAGGGTTGCTCTAACCGCCATCACTCCTCCATGCGTGAAGGACTCTACTAGAAGCACATCTAAAGTCCTGGCCGAATTACCCTTTTGAGGTTATCATTATCTCTCCAAGAATTTAACCTCATCTCAAACACCTCAAGGTTTGCAGAAGGTTACATCATCTCAACAACTGGACCAGACTCAGAGTTGCACTCAAACACAGAGAAATCCAATCTTTTAAATCCCTGATACCAATCCTGTGTAACTCAAACTCTAGAACAAGAGTCCTAGACTATTGTTGAACAAGGACTCTTGTATATATATATATCTATTAGAGATCTAGGTTCCCACCCACTCGTTTCCCTCCCTCAATGGCTTCCTCTCAATGAAGCTTAATGAGATGAATTATTTGTTATGGAAATCTCAGATTGTTCCTCTTCTGAAAACATACGAACTATTTGAGATTGTTGATGGCTCTTGTCTTTTCCCACCCATTGCTAGTCCAAATCAATAGGTTCCCACCCACTCGTTTCCCTCCCTCAATGGCTTCCTCTCAATGAAGCTTAATGAGATGAATTATTTGTTATGGAAATCTCAGATTGTTCCTCTTCTGAAAACATACGAACTATTTGAGATTGTTGATGGCTCTTGTCTTTTCCCACCCATTGCCAGTCCAAATCAAGATGACGTTGTGATCCTTTGACCAAATCCTAATTATCAAAAGTGGAATCATCAAGATCAAGTATTGATGTGCTAGATCATTGCTTCCCTTATTGAGTTAGTTCATGCACAGGTGGTTGGTTGCTCCAACTCTCAAGAAGTCTGGTCCAAGCTTGAGCGGATCTACTCAACTTGATCTTCCTCTCGCATAATGCAACTTTGCCTTCAGATTCAAAATATTCGAAGAGGTTACAGTAGCATTTATGATTACCTTCTTTGCCTAAAAGGTATTTCTAATCAATTGGCCGTTGTGGGACAACCTGTGAATGATAAAGAACTTTGTCTTCATGTCTTGAATGCTTGGGAGTTTAATATTCTCCTTTTGTGACTGCTATTACCACCCAAAATTCTCCCATCACCTATGATGAATTACGAGGTACGTTAATGACTCAAGAAATTTGGTTAAGAGATGAATCACTTATTGTTGACTCTTCTTCTCCTATGGAAAACATGGCCACTAGCCAACCCACCCTCATTAGGCATCCATGTCAGCCCTATAGGGGGCATTTTTCTCCAAGAGGCAGATTTGGTCATGGTCGTTTTTCTCATCATTATGGCTCTTATACGCATCAGCCATGCACCTCACTAAACTGGCAATTGTCTTATCTGTCAAATTTGTGATCGTCCTAGAGATAGAGTGAAGGACTATTACCAGCATTTCAATCATGTCATTCAAGGTACCTTTAATGCAACTCCATCTGTGAATAATTCTGAACTTTTCAATGCTTCTCTTCTAAGTGAAAATTAGTACCCTAACTCTGGCGCTACACATCATATCACCAATGCTCTTGAGAATCTCCATATTGTTCAACCCTACCATGGTTCAGATCGGGTTCAAGTTGGCAACGGTGTTGGTCTTCCCATTGGTAATACTCGTAACATAAATATTGGTACATCTTCTCTGGTCTATCTGAATTATGTTCTTCATGGGCCCTCTATTTGTAAGAATTTATTATTGGTCTCCCAATTCACTAAGGATAATAATGCTTTATTTGAATTTCATCCTAATATTTGTTATGTGAGAGTCATACAACGAGGAGATGTCTTCTTCAGGGCAGCATCAAGGATGGATTCTACCAAATTCAGTTGAACGCCAATCACTGTCCCAAAACATTGGTTGGAGAAAAGACTTCTTTTTCGAATTGGCATTCATGTTTGGGGCATCCTACCTCCACAGTTGTTAAATTTTAATTTCTAATTTTGAGTTACCAGTTATTTCATATGATTTTGTTTATGTTTGTGATGCTTGTCAGAAAGGGAAAAGTCAAAAACTCATTTTTCGCCCATTAAAATAAGTTTCTGATGGACCTTTGGACTTAATATTTTCTGATATTTGGGGGCCCTCTCCCATGAAGTCTCTTGAAGGGTTTCAATATTATGTGATTTTTGTGGATGATTTAAGCAAATTTATTTGGTTTGATCCTATAACTGTTAAATCTGAGGTTGTTGTCCTCACACTCATGAGCAAAATGGGGTTGTTGACCACCGTCATCGGCACACTGTGGAAACTAGATTGACTTTATTAGCACATGCCTCTTGCCCTAAAGATTTTTGGATGCATGCCTTTGAAACTACAATTTTTCTAATTAATCGTTTGCATACTCCAGTGCTGAAAAATCCTCTTTGTATTTCAAGTTGTTTAAAGTTTAGCCTGTTTATGATTCTTTAAAGATTTTTGGTTATGCATGATATCTATTTTTTAGATATAACAAACATAAGCTGGAATTTCGATTTGCAATACATGTCTTCTTGGGATACAATTCCGCCATAAAGGATACAAATGTTTTAATCCTATTCCTGGAAAAATCCTTATTTCTCTCCATGTTGTGTTTGATGAAAGACAATTTCCTTTCCTTGACAATGAGGTAACTCCCTCCCCTACCCCACTGCTTCTTTCTATTTTAGGGCATCCACCTTTAGTGGGAAACTCTACCCCCATTCCCTCAATTTTAGGAGCCCCACCTCAGCCAAACTCTCCTTGAGAATCCTTCACCCCTACTTCTCCCATTAGGTCCTACACCTCCTCCCCAATAGCCTCTTCTCCTAGTCCCCACGTTTCTAGGGTTTCCCCCACCCCCTCTGCCAAATCCTTTCCCTCCTCACCTCCCTTGGCCGAATCTCTCTCTCTTGTTCGTCTAGTTGTTGACCTAGCCTATGACTTCTAGGCTACTCTACCAGCCATCACTTCTCAACCTTCACAAAACATTCATCCCATAATCAATTGATCAAAAGCAAACACTAAAGCTCTTCTCACCCAAGTTGATCACACCCACATTGAACCTACTTCCTTTAGTATTGCCAATAAATACCCTTACTGGAGAAAGGCTTTGGATGAGGAATTCAATGCACTTTTGAATAATGGTACTTGGTCTCTTGTTCATTCTCCTTCTTCTCATAATGCCATTGGATGTAAATGGGTTTTTCATATTAAGCGAAAGGCAGATGGTTCTATTGAAAGATAGAAAGCCTGCTTTGTGGCTAAGGGTTTTAATCAAAAGGTTGGCCTTGACTATAATGAAACCTTTAGCCCGATGATTAAACCAACTACCATTTGACTTGTCTTGGCTCTTGTTGTTTCACAGTCTTGACCTATTCACCAATTAGATATTCAAAATGCCTTTCTTAATGGATTTTTGCATGAAACTATATATATGAAGCAACCACCTGACTCCCTTCATCCTAACCATGTTTGCAAACTTCACCGGTCTCTTTATGTTGTAAAACAAGCTCCCCATGCATGCTTGGTTCAACCGGCTTGGTTCCTTTCTTGTTGAATATGGGTTTATTGGCTCTAAAACAGACGCATCTTTATTTATATATTTTCCCCGGATTTGCTAATACTATGTTTATTCTAGTATATGTTGACGATATTATTCTGAATGGCAGTTCTAATGCTTTATTGGCCCAATTCCTCAATGATCTTGGCTCTGTTTTTGCCCCAAAGGACTTAGGCTCTCTTTATTGTTTTTTGGGCATGTTTGTCACTAAATCTCTTGATAGCCTTCATCTCTTAGAACCTCAGTATATTCAAGATCTTCTTAAGAGGGCAAATTTGTCTGATTGTAAGTCTGTCTCTACTCAGCCTTCACTCTTGACAAACTCAATAAGTTTACAAGAAAATTAATGGTGGATCCTACTCTATATCAGAGCATCATTGGTACTCTTCAGCATGCAACTATGACACAACCTAATATTTAATTGGCAGTCTATAAAGTTTGTCAATTCATGCGCTCTCTTCTTGTTGATCATTAGTCTGCCATCAAGTGTATCTTACACTATTTAAAAGGAACTTCCTCTAATAGCATTTTTATTCATCGTCACTCTCCAAATTCTTTATCGGCTCTCTCTCTCTCTCAAAAATGTCTCTCTCAAACCCTAATTCATGGCTTCTAATAATAACGAATTGATAATGATCTCAAAACAGCCTCAATCTGAAACCAAAACCATTAATCAACTCAAATCCAAACCACTCCAAATATAAACTATTACTTTGCAAATTGACTTGATATTTTTCAGTCTGAAACCGTTAAGCCCAAACCGAAACATTGACACTCCTAATATCAGTACTCAGAAGTGAGTTATCCTCCTAAAAATGTGATTGGAAAAATATAAGAAAAACACAATCCTCTACCTCACGAATGGAGAATCCTAACTCATTTAACACAACACAATCTTTTACCCCAAAAAAATAAAAAGAAATAGATAAAAAGAGCACGGAACAATCCGATGACCATCGGATCAGCTCACAATAGATTATCCAAATCCTTAGGTTTTCCTTTTGGCAAGCATCTAAATCCTTAATTAGGTGGTGTTGTGTTGTATGGAGAGATCAGACAAACTTTTGTACCAACATAAAACCAAACATGACCCACCTCAGCTAATAGATGAGCTAAATTAGCATGGTCCAGTGCACTTGTGTGCCTTTGCATCAGCCACGAAGCTCTCGCACGCAAACAAGCCCATGGAGCACGCTGAGGAGTCACCTTAAAACCAAACAACCAGAGGAGAGAAAGAGAAGAGAAAGAGAGAGGTGCTTGGTGAAGTTGAAGCAGAAAAGAGAGAGATGGAGTTTGTGGAAGGAAGGATTGAAGAAGAGAAGGTGTTTGAGAAGGGATTTGTGTTCCCAAAGACACTGAACCCTCCAAAGAATGTTACTGAGGGAGGAGATTATGGAGTGAATGAATTGGTGGAGATGGTGAAACAGAATAAAGAATTGCTGGATCAGCTGCTGCAAACACACTCGGCGATTCTGTTCAGAGGATTTCGAATCGCTTCTGCTGAAGAGTTCGGGAAAGTTGTGGAAGCGTTTGGATGGGAAGAAATGGAATATGCTGGGGTTACAACTCGCCTCAACGTTGTTGGTAGGGTCCACACCGCCAACGAAGCTCCTCTGCACAAACTTATCAATTTCCATCATGAGATGGCCCTGGTCAGTTCCCTCAATACCGGTTTGGTTTTGGGTATTTGGTTCGATTTTGGTTTGATCTGTGGATTCGGTCTTCTTTCTATCCGCTTTGATTTTGATTCTATTTCGTATTATATATATGAATATGATTTTTCTGTTTTACCTGCACTGTAATTTCCTTTTGAAATGTTTTTACAGGGTTTGATTGGCTCTTATATTTGAAAATTTGTTTAGATCAAGCAATTTCCTTCAAAGATTTTCTTCTTCTGTGCTCAACCATCACCAGAAGGGGGTGAAACATCGATAGTTCCTAGCCACATCATTGTAGAAAAGATGGAGGAAAGAATGCCAGAATTCATGACCAAATTATCGAAAATGGGTTTCGTTGTTCGGAGGTGTCTTCCCAAAGAAATTGATAATGGTGCAATCACTAGTCAGACATGGAAATCTTTTTTTCAAACAGATCATAAAGACGAAGCAAAGAAGAGGTATGTGAAAACTCACAATCATGCTTCGTCAAAAGATTTCTCTAAAGGTTTCTTTTATATCAAATACACTCATATGTTTCACTTAACAGCTTAAGGTCCCCGTTGATAACTCACCAAAAAACAGTTTGGCGTTTCTTGTTCCAAGAAACAAAATTTGGTTAAAAACTATTTGATAAAATTATTTTATTTCTAGCGATTTTTCTAACATAAATTGAAATTTATGAAAAAATTTCTTTTTGAGAGACACTTTTTGTTGTTGCATATGTTTCTCGAAGCAGAACTTGGGCACTCTAGGTTTAACAGTAATAGCTTAAGTAGGGGAATTCATAAAATTTAGTATCATAAATATAAGAACCCTGCTAAAACTTTCTTATAGTACGACAGAATTCTTACATTCTTTGCTTCTCAAAACCCTAATAATAGGGATTGTCGATTCTTCATCTTCTCTATCTATGATGACCAAAATTTGTCTTCGTTTTCTTTATTTTCAGTGAAACCCTAACCCTTGTTTTTGTGAAAAGAGTACATATTCTTCATCTTCTCTATTTCTGGTTATTATGGTAAAACGCCGGTTGATATTGTTTATGCTTCTAGAAACAAGTTTTATCTTCATATTTTTTATATTTTTGAGTGCAAAGAAACAAATTTTATCAAACGCCTATAAAAGTGTTTTTGCTTCTACAACACCCAAAACTGCTTGAGACATTTCTCAAAGCATAAACACCTAGTGGGTTGTCATCCTAAGTTTTTATATTGACCATTTATTTTCTTTTCTTTTTCAACTTTAAATGGACCATTTCAGCATACTACTAAAGCATAGTCAAATCGCCAACACATTCCATGATAAATCTATTGTGTAAATTTCAATTATATTTGAGATTTGATTTTGGGGGTTTTCAATAGGGCTCAAGAAAGGTTACCTTATGGCTCAATCAACTTCAACCAGGATGGAAGTGCAGAACTCATATATGGACCCATGAACCCGGTTCGAAAATTTGGAGAAAGAAAGGTCTGGTTTAATAGTATTTTGGGTTATGAAGATGACTTTGTTTTCACCTTTGGAGATGGAAGTGCTATTCCAACTGAGGCCATGGACACCTATACACAAATCTTGAATGAAAATTGTGTAGACATCAAGTGGCAAAAAGGAGATATCTTATTAGTTGATAACCTATCTGCTCAACATGCTAGGCGTCCTGGGAAGCCGCCACGTGTTGTTTTAGTGTCAATATGCAAATAAATTAGAATTGAATCATAATAATATATGCAATGTAAGCCATTTTTATGGATCAATAATTATAGTTTTATCATTTTAGTTGTCATTAAAGGAGATTAATTATCATTAAGTGTAATATTAAATTTTTCTATCCATTGTACATTGAAACTAGAGCTCTTTCACTTAGTTTGTACTGGACCCGTGAAGTGTATCGGTATTGATTGAGCCTAGGGGTGTCAATTTTGAACCAAAATCGAAATCGGCCTAGTAAAAACCAAAATTAGCCTAACCAATAGCTTATTCGAATGGATTTGGTTTTAATGATTTGTTTATGAATCAGATTTGGTCTTGAACTGGTTGAAGTGGTCGAACCAGTTGGTATGTACTAAAATTCTATGAAATTTGGCTCTTTATTGAAATAACTACTCTTTAATATGTAGATTAGTCGACAAGAATATTACTTTCTCAACAAAGAAAAAAACGATATTCAATGGTTATGGTTCTTAGATTTGGATATGATAAGCTTATTGATCCAATTATTGTCTTGATGTCAAGGAACCGAAACTATTTAGGAACTGTACCAATAGATACTCGTAATTGAGGCCGATACCGACACCTAGCCTATCCTAAATCGAGTATTTAGAATCGGATGAAGGGTAAAACCGTCAAAAACTTAACAGGAAAAGTAGAGAAAAAATTGATTTGGGTCTCATTCCATTAATCAATTGCAATGAAGTATACGGAATTTCCAGGCCCATTTATTTCATGACTTCAACCAAGCCCACTTTACAGTGGTACTCATCATGGGCTTTAGTTTTTAAAAAAAATGGGCCTTCATCATTTGTTCAAAATCAGATGTCCGTTTGGGAATAGGACTAGCAAATTAGGGACGGATAGAGATGAGACAAACACTCATCCTAGCCCTATCTATTAAAGCCAGAATAATTTGGCCTTAACCAGCACTTTACAAAGTAAAGGTTTGGGGTCCTTTTACACCTCTCCATCATGCATTAGAAGGCGACCCATGAGGATTATTGAAGGTCTCATATGTCGGCCAAATTGTAGATATACAAAATTAACGAAAATTGGAAAGACATGTAAACAAAACCTGAGCCAATAGAAGAAGAATAAACGAAAATCGTTGAGGCAATAAGGAAAAAGGAAGAATCGTTGAGATACGTCAGATGCTTTCCTTAAAACAGATTCGTCCCCTTCGGAGTGTGCTTGAGGATTTAACAGACGTTTGTCTCTCAGGATACAACGATGAACAACGGTATATTAGCACAAAGTAGATCGCTACGACAAACTTGATATGTGTCTTTCTTCTATTACCGGAATACCAAAAATAACAATACTCTCAAAATACTTATATGACTCTCAAAATGACTATAGCGTGACTCTAGAACTAAACTAGAGAATAGTCCCAAAACCTTCTACTCGTCAAGGGGGAACTGCAATAAAACATTAACAAGACTTACAAACCATTATGAAGACTCTCAAGACAATCTTAGCACGACTCTTAAATCACAAGAAAGAAAAATCCCAAAAGACTATCTTCATCAAGGGGGGGATCCCAATTTATAGCGGAGAGCTTTGGTAAGTACAATGAACATACCATATTACCATCAATGTCTCATTAACAAGTTTGGAAAAATGAAAAGTTTTTGTCATTTACAACCAAACTTGGAAACGAAGAGTTTAGGATCTTAATGAATCAACTTTAAGAAACGAAAAGCTTCAGTCATTTATTAACCAAGCTTAAGAAATGAGATTATCCTTTGGAATGAAAGTCCCGTAACATTTCATTCATGAACCTTGCTTGGAAAATGTAAAGTCCAAACGTTCATTAATATTTCATACATGAACCATCCTTGGATTTGAAACACTCAATCAACCATAACTATCTCATGCACTTATTTCCACAAAATCTCATCTTAATTAACGATTTTTCATTCATTTATGCTCATTTTCCAACAATCTCCCACATGAATGAAAATAGATAACGAATAGAACAAAGACCCGACATGGTGATAGAGTTTTATGGTTAATCCTAGGATAAGTAGGTTTTATCTTTGACCTTGTAAAAGTATATTTACTTTACTGGTTAATCAGTAGACACGATGTCTTTGAACTGTTCGTCATTTGTGTAAACAATGATATACCCCACACAGGCATTCCCCTGGCACAATTTCAGTTCTCATGATTATGTCCTTTGGCCATAGACATCATCCTGATTTTGCGAGAGTTTCTAGAGAATTGAGCCCTCACACTTCTCCTTTGAAGCAGCCCCTCATCTCTCTTACATAGGTGATATTTTAATGAGAGTAACCCACATTACTTTGTTTGAATCCAACATTTGTCCAATACATAAGAATCATTAAAAGCATAAGCTTAACCTATTCCTTACGAAAATCACTGTTTTCATCTTAGAAATGGGTAGAGGATCACCCCATAATGATCTAGCTCGATTTTACAGTTTAGTTGTCATATTGAACCTAAATCTTAGGATCTCGAGTCAACTAGGTTAGGTTTCCAAAGTAATCAACCTATTCATTCATGGGCTTGAGTCACATTCCTTTTGATTTTTTATTTAATTTGATCTCAAGCAACCTTTAGTCAGTGGATCCGAATTCCTTTCCTTTTGACCTTATATAGTCAAGTGTCATGACTTCATTCGAGATCAATTATCTAACGGGTCACGATAAACTACTCTTGACTTATCATTGTACATCACATTATGTGTTTTCTCAATAGATGCTTAGCTATACATATAACAAGCACAAGTAATGCTAGCAACAAAAATAAAATTTTCTTTGTCCGTGTGACTTTGAGATATTTAATATATCTAAGGTGGAGATGACCAGCCATAAAGTCCATCCCTAAATGAGATGCTAGACACTTAGCTTACCTTGCCAATTATTAAACTACCATAAACTAATTAGAGAACTACAATAAAGAACTACCATAACAAAACAAAACCAAGATGAAAATAGATTAGTTTTATTAATAAAAAAAAAACAATTTGCAAAACCATTTTACCAATAAATATTTTAAAAAGCAGTCTGTAGGTACGTGTACATTTTCATAATTGTCAAATTACTAGCAATAGAGCATCAACACAATCTTTACTTAGATGAACTCCACATATTTAAAGTGCATTGACCATTGAGGGACTAGTCCTCAACTCTCTCATAGTTTGAGCAATTTTAACATGCACATCTTAAACCTATCATAGTTTAATAATGTATGTTTAAGCAACTAATACATTAGGATGGGTGCGGTCATGTCAAGAACAATGTAATGGTTTAAACCGGATGATTACAGAGAACAAGTCCATAACATTCAAATAGACCAAATATTCACATCAATCACTATAAATAGTAAATGCTATAAAATAACATTAGATGTACCCAATATAAATGTGCAAGATACATAATAACCCATTTTGGAATATCCTCCTAAGTGTTCCATATCTGTTTGGCATCTTTGCCACATTTATCCAGGGCTACAAACTCAGATGTCATTGTGGATCTGGTTATCACATTCTGTTTTGAAGGATTTTCATAAGATCCACTATCAACAGTCATTGACTAATAAAAAATCTTCTATCACATGACTACCATGATTTCAAGTTGTTTTATTTTTACATGAAAATTTACATAAACCCCCACCATCTGGGTTTATTATGTGTAAAGCTTTAAGTCTTATATTTTTATATGTCCGCCATATGTAGGTCATAACCACTATACAAACGGCACTAATGAATTAGATTGCATGGATTATGCTACATCATTTATCTCTATCGGCCCTTTATCATGGCCAACTATGAATTTGATATAATTCACATAGTCTAGATACACTTAATAAATTTGCAACATACAACCTCATATGATTACAATAAGATATAATCAACAAGAAAAATATTCTAACACAACCTAAATTTGTTATATATGCATAGTGCTACATACAAATGAATATATTTCCACTGCATATCACATTTTTCAATAGACTAGTAAAGACACGTGCATATGCACGTGTGGTGTGTTCACGTGGATTAGCATCCATTCATAAACGTAGTGGTATGTTTTATCTAGTTTTTTGTATTTTTGGTAGCTGGGTATTCTTCTTTTCTTTGCTATAAAATTTTGGTATTTGAGGATTAACTTAGTAAGGTTCCTGTTTAAAATAATACCATTAATTTTCTTTGTTTGTTTGATGTGGAATTTGTCTTAAGAATAAATGATTTGCAATAAATTTGTTTAAATACGGAAAAGAGGGAGGAATCATGATTTCAGTAAATGTGTTTAATTTTACAATTGTAACAATGAAAACTGTTGTTTGAATGAAATTTGTTTTCCTATAATTCTAAAAATTTATGTACAATAATTCTTGTTTTTATTTCTTCATTCATAGCTTTCACGTTCTGCATTCTCAATTTTCTCCGATAAAGTTTTGATGTAAATCAGTATGTATGCAAATAATGAGAAATATTTGTTTAGTTTTTAGATAACCAAATTGATGTAGTAGAGTTAGTTACTTTCTTTGGAGTATTATGTTGCTTCTTTTCAGTCATTCGATATTGATTGGTTTGTAATCTTGTAATAAATTTTTCAATAATTTTCATCTTGACCCCCCGAGGTTTGGTCCATGTCATTTTTAGTCCTAATAAATGGACACTTTACATCTGCCTCCCCTGAGGTATTCAATAAGATCAATTAAGGATAATTTGTGGTTTTTATGACCAAAATACCCTCACATCTATTCTACTATAAAATTTGCATATTTTCTTCACAATTAAATCCAACGGTGAAAATTAAGAGTAGGGTGTTGACTAGATCTGCTCCTGTACTCACACCTTCCCATTACCGCTAGTTGGCCGTTAGATTTTAGACATGTGGATCATTCCAATCGAATGAACATAAATCCATATTAAAAAATACACATTTTTAGGTCTCAATTCTCTCTCATCTCCTTCATCGTCTCCATCTTCAGTCAGGCACACCGTCATCTCTGCTTTTTTCCTCTTCAACTCCGGCTGCAGAGTCTTAATAAAATGAAATAAAAAGATAGACCTCCTCAAAAAGAAGACAAACAAGCAAATCTAAGGATGGAGATCTCAACGGCCACGCACTTCGTCCTTCCAAGTCCACCATTTCTGTTCGAAAGGGTAAATCTATTTCCGCTTTTGAAAACTCCATATTGGTTTTGGAAATAATGATTTGTCTTTCAGTTTTGATTTGTTTCTTCTTCTTCTCCTGCAAACCTCAATTCTCAATGAATTAATTATTCCATCCACCTCAAAAATGATTCCACAACATTTTCTTCCGCTGTCATTCGTCGACATACTTACATATCGAACTTAGCTTGAAGAATGAATAACGAAAAATGAGTTATCGCCGGACGCGCTTCCATGAAAAGATGGATAAATCAAGCAGTGTTGTCAGAAAATGCCGTAATCATCTCTGGTGCTTTATCATCTCATCCGTTTCTTTATGGTTGTTATTGTTTACTTCCATTCTTCTTCTTTGGTAAGTAGCAAAGTCGTTCGATCGTAGAGAAAGAGTATTCTATTGCTGTGCGGAACCATTGGTTAGAGAACAGAGAGGAAACCTTTACAGGGAATGAGTATTATATAGCTGTACCAAGCCATTCAATGCAGAATAGAGACGAATCCGTTTTAAGAGATGAAATGAAGGTGCAGAAGCATCGGAGGAAAAATTCAGTCATAGGTGATGACGAAAATAAGCCATCCAAGAATGATATCATCACCTCAGAGGCCGTTGATCAAGGATACTGTCGCCAGCATTAAAGAGGAAAAAATCAGATACGGTGGTGACACCGAAACAAAGATGTGGAGACGATGAAGGAGATGAGAGAGAATTGGGGACCTAGAAATGTGTATTTTTCAGATGGATTTATGTTCATCAAATTGGAATAATCCACGTGTCTAAAATCTAACAGTCAACTAGAGGTAATGGGATGGTGTTAATACACGAGTAAACACCCAACTCTTTTGATTTTTACCGTTGGATTTAATTGTAAAGAAAATATGCAAATCTTATGGTAGAATAGACGTGAGGGTATTTTGGTCATAAAAATCACAAATTGTCCTTAATTGATCTTATTGAACACCTCAGGGGAGGCAGATGCAAAATATCCATTTATTTGGACTAAAAATGACATGAACCAAACCTCATGGGGTCCATATGAAAATTACCCTAAATTTTTTATGAATGTCATTAGTAGTATTTAGTTATGTTTTTAGTATTGTATGTAAATTCAGGTGTTAGTATTACCTTTGAATGAGAACTTCTTTGTAGACCACGTTATTTGTGTACTCTTCTATTTTGGTTGCTTTCGTCTTTTTTATCCATATTTTTGTGGTTGACATTGAGATTCTTCTTGATAATGCAACATATAGTTGTTCATGTGAGAATACTGGTTTTGGGAGATAGATACCAATTTTTGTATTGTTTGCCTTTGTGACTTGTTAATTGTCATTGCAAAGCTTAATCGAATTTGGAACTGCTCTCTTTTTAAACCAATATGATATATTTAATTCTATGCTAGGCATAATGGTATTCTTGGTATTAGAACCAGTTTTTTTTTGAACTGACCAACTGCAATTTCAGCTAGGATGACATTACTTTAAAGTTTTCGACAAACCAATTAGGATGACATTCTTTTGAATTGTAACATACATTTACAACTGTTATAGGTGATTCAAGGGTCAATAATTTTTTAGAATGGCCCTGTTACTGAAGTATAGTAAAATTTTCCAGTTAAAATTTGGGTAATTGGCTACGGAATGGTTGTTACAGATAATTTTCTATCAACATAATTTTCTATCTCTAGATGGTACTGACCAATATCCATACTAAAATCTATAGATAAGAATGCTAAAGTGAATTTTAACATACCTTTACAACTGCTGTATGTAATTTAGGGGTGGAGAAATTCTTAAAATAGCTCTGTTACAGAAGAATAGTAAAATCTGTGAGTTAAAATCTGGGTAAGTGGTATGCAGTTGTTGTTAGAGACAATTTTCTATCAAAATATTTGTCGAATTGGGTTCAATACTATGAATACCAAATTCTATAGATAAGAATGGTAAAGTGAAATTTAACATACATTTACAACTGTTGTAGGTGATTCAAAGGTGAAGAACTTCTCAGAATGGCCCTCAAATGTTCAGTATTTTACTCAAAGTATTTCACTCTTAATGCAAATCATTAACATACGTTTACAACGTTACAACTGAGATATAGGCAATTCAGGGGTCAAGAACTTCTCAGAATGAAACTCAGATGTTCATTATTTGACTAATACTTTTTTCAATTCAAGAATTTTTAATTCTGGATGAATGGTGTTATGTTGTTTAGTGCTTATGTTGTTTTCTTTAGGAAGTTCAACAATTACGTTGAAAATATAAACAAAAAATATAATGTATGGTTGTGTATGTATGAGATTAGTTTGAAACTTTTTCCAATTCAGGAGCTTTGAATTATGGATGTCTAGTGTATGTTGTTTATGTTGTTTTCGTTGAGAAGCTCAATAATTACATTAGAAATATGAACATAAATTATGGTGTACGTTGGGTATGTATCGGATTAGTGAAAAAATATTTTTTTTTTCTTTTAAAAGTTCAACAATCATATGTTGTGTACTATTAGTAATATTCCATGTAATTTATTCGGAGTTAGTAGTATGATGCTGTCATTAGTAAGTGGCTTAATTTATCGTTTGTTGTTATTGGTATGTGCTTTATTGTTATGATGTAATTAAATAATTTACTTCATCCTATGTAATTTCTTTAAATATTGTACTACAATGTTGTTATTGGTAAGTGCTTTATTTTATTATCAGAATAATTTACATGAGATTCTTAAATTTACAGAATCCTATGTAATTCTTTTGAAGAGATTAAAAAGGCTCATTGTTTTTAAGGAAGCTGTTTTCATTGATTAACATTTGTTAAATAAATAATTTCTTTGAAATGATGTAATTGTAAGTGACCATTATAGATGTCATTTCTTATTAATGTAAACATCTGTTTGAGTGAATACAGAGGGGTATTAGAGAAAACTTAAATTTTGTCATTATGTCCCTTGAGTTCATACATTATAATTGACCATTATAAACATCTTTTATTATTAATGCAAAGATCTAATTGAGTGAGTACAAAGGGATATTTATGAAAAACTAAATGTAACCATGTATCTTAAGTTCATACTTTTATAATAGTAGTATGAAAGTATAGTCATCTCTATCCTTTTGTACTTCAAATAGTTCTTGAAGCCTTTTCATGTAAAAGGTAACTTCTTAGTTATTGCAACTACTTAGAAAGATTTACTCAGGGTCATTCTCTCAGCATGAATTTCATGGATGATTAATAGGAATTCTAGAACTTGACTCATCACGATTTCTAAGTCCACCATTTTGAAATTTAAGAACTGACTCATCAAGAACTTTTCCTCATCAGTATCCTCAAATCTTTATTCAATATTCAAGGACTTCCATAGTTCTTTTTGCGGAATCATTAAGCTATACTCACAATAAAGTGCATCAATCAAACCGTTTAAAACATAGTTCCGGCATAGAAAATCAGATTGTTTTCACAAGTCGACAATCTGTACCGCTGGTGCATTTGACTCGTCCTCTCCAACAGTAGGAAGATCATATTTTAAGAATCATGCGAGATTCAGTGTTGTTAAACAAAATAGCATCTTTTGTTTCCAAGTTTGATGTTCAACCCTCCAAACTATCCAGGTGGGTTTCTCATGGTGATTTAGTTAAAGTCGTAGGTGCATTAACTACACTCATGTTGTCATCATATTTTTAACCTTATAATTTCTGAAACATCAAACATGTCATTAGCATGCCTTAATAATTCTAGCCATCCATGTAATCTTTCCATCTACTTACACTCAATAGAAATAGTACATAAGCTAGACAACAATAGATAATACTTCTAATTGTGGTCAGTATCCAATTTCAAGAACATATTCTTTTTGCTATTTAAAATTGGTGTTACTCATATTAATCACACTAGAATAGTGTCTAGCCACATGTTTATGCAATTCATCCGACCCAAAATGCAATTACGGAGTTATTACCTCTAAAACATGCTCTTTGGAAATAATAAGGTATTTAGGTATAGAAAACATGTGAACCAAGTAAATACATTTATTCATGAAAATTGTAATCTAGATGAATTGCTGTAGTTTTTAAAGAATCATACATTTAACACTTGTCGTGAAACAATGAATTCAAAGGTTAACAACTTTGATCATTTTGAGATTTTGCATTCAACCCAACAAAAACAAATGACATAATTATATTAAATAAAACATGACAATGTTTGATAAGTACCTTGAACAAAGTATCTCCCAAAAGAATAATATGTAGAAGATAAGCTTTAAAATCTTCTTTTGTGCCCAGACTCCTTAACAGGTTTAGGCCATCACAAATCAACACCTACTAGATGAATTAGTTGAACAAGTAAATTTAAAACACCTAGTATACCAAAATAATAAGAATCAATGTTTTTGCACAGGAAGATGTGAAACCATATAAACAATACACAACATCATATTATCTTCTTTTCAACTTTTATTCTCCTTATGGTTAATATATTTAGAAAGTAAAATAAATAAATTTATAACCTATAATGATAGGTTAACACTTCCAACAACCAAATAGTGAAACAAAAAAACTTATGGTAGTCAACCATGTATATTCATTCTCAAAATTTAAACAAGATTTTCCTGTCAAAGCTAAGAAATAACCACCATGTAATATCTCAATGAGTATGACCATTTTGAATTAAAAGTAGACATAACTATAATTGCAATATATAGCGGTCTTATACTAATGTGTCAAACATCTTAAGATTGATGAAAATATTATATGGTCTTTCTTCACTAGATCTTGAGGGGTTCTCCACAATTTCTAATTTACATATGAAGCATTCAACAAGAGTTTATCATCGAAAATAGAAGCATCAAACAACTTTGATAGTAGTTCATGTTTCCAGAAATTTAAATGAGTATTAAAAAAAGACCCTTCAAAGTTTCCATCTTCTGAGGCAGAGGTTGGATTTGTTCTATTCTATTGAATTAAACTTCAAATCAAACCCTACTTAGAACCTTCAACTCCATAGGTGGCCAAGACTAACTTTGGACTCGAGGTTATCCTTCACTAAACCTTTCAAATTACGATTCACGTTTGAGAGTTGTTAAATCATAAGCCTCTTACTTTCCACTCATGAGATCATGTCAATTCACTGGTTGATTATGGTTTGACGAAGCCATGCTGTGGAATTAGGCCAAACAAAGTTTTAAAATCATATCAACATATAGAGTCTTCCTGACGCTTTTGAACTACACAAGTCGGAGGTGAGACCTGCTGAATTAATATCTAAAGGTGGACCCACCACTATGTGTGGTTCAAAAGTGTCAGAGAGCACATTGTTTTTTCCCAACGGAGAGGATGCTTTGAACAAGAACCCATGTCTTATACCTTAAATAATCTGTTTTAAGATTCTTGGTCAAATTGTAGATATATAAAAGGAAAATAAAGAATTAACAAAAATTGGAAAGACATGTAAACAAAACTAGAGCCTATAGGAAAAGAATAAAAGAAAACCGTCAAGGCAATAAGAA
Organism: Hakea prostrata; assembly: GCF_041222555.1. NCBI lineage: Eukaryota > Viridiplantae > Streptophyta > Magnoliopsida > Proteales > Proteaceae > Hakea > Hakea prostrata. The sequence continues at coordinate 46,046,601 of NC_142604.1, read as the reverse complement.
AAAATGAAGAATTGTTGAGGTACGTCAGATGCTTTCCTTAAAATAGATTCGTCCCCTTCGGAGTGTGCTTGAGGATTCAACGAATGTCTGTCTCCCATGATACAACGACGAACAATGGTATACCAGCACAAAGTAGACTGCTACGACGAACTTGATATGTACCTTCCTTCTATCACTGGAATACAAAAAATGACAATACTCTAAAAATATCAATATGACTGTCAATAGGACTTTAACATGACTTTAGAACTGAAATAGATAATAGTCCCAAAACCTTCTTCTACTCATCCATGGAGAACTTCATTAAAACATTAATAAGACCCAAAAACCATTATGAAGACTCTCAAGGCAATCTTAGCATGACTCTTAAATCACAAGAAATAAAAATCGTAAAATACTATCTTCAAAGGGAATTTCAATTTATAGTGGAAAGCTTGGTAGGTACAATAAACGTACCATATTACCATCAATGTCCCATTAACAAGTTTGGAAAAACGAAAAAGTTCTTGTCATTTGCGACTGAACTTGGAAACGAAGAGTTTTCGGTTCTTAATGAATCAAGTTTAGAAAACGAAAAGCTTTGGTCATTTATTAACCAAGTTTGAAAAATGAGAAGTTCCTTGGGAAATGAAAGTCCCATAACATTTAATTCATGAGCTTTGCTTGGAAAATGTAAAGCCTAAACGTTCATTAACATTTCATACATGTATCATCATTGGGATTTGAAACACCCAATCAACCATAATTATCTCATGCACATATTTCCACAAAATCTCCTTTTAATGAGCGATTTTCATTCACTTATACTCATTTTCTAACATCATCTTTATTCTTTTTTTCATAATTCAAAAGTTGTCTCCTCTCCTAATATGTGATAAAAAGGTGCGATGAAAACATAGACTTCTACCTCAAAGCCTAAATCTCGTACTTGTTTTGGATTTTTAAGGGGGGGGGGTTGGGGTAAAAGTTAGATCCCTAGTTTTAACAGTTTAGCTTTTAATATTCTCATATCTCATTAGTGTAGAAGAGCTAATTGGGAAAATTTAACGAATTAGCTACTTTTAGATTTCCTTCTACTAAAATAGCCACTCAAGGTTTCAGTTAATAAAACTAGTCAAAACTAACTTTGGGTTTACAAAGCTAGCTAAAACAATTATTTTCATCTCCTATGGACATTTTTATCTCTAAAACTAATTATGCCAACACATTAGGCAACCACAAAAGCAATGAAAACAAAAGACAATGGAGAGTTTAGGATTGTAGGAAGAAGATGATATGTCTGTATAGTTAGTTTTAGAGGTAAAAATGGGCCAGTTTGGTTATATGAGTCTGGAGATTTCGAATATCTAGAGATTTCAAATCTATGGAATCATAATTTATAAAATTAAATATTTGGTTGTGGAATGAAATCTGTGGATTCATCTTAAAAAATTATTTGATGGACGTGATTTTTGTGAATGTGCAAATGTATAGCTTTGTTGAAATATCTGGATTTCACCCCTTACCCATAAATCTACAGATTCACATTTTTAGTGTTAAAAGGTGAATCTCTAGATTTTTACAACCAAACGTGTATAATTCTCAGATTCATGAATCCAGAGATTTCAAGAATTCATGTAACCAAACAAGCCTTTTTTTTTTTTGGTAAAAATAAAAAGTTTCATTAAAAAGATATTAGTGTCGAGAGCACTTACATATAGTGCCTATACTTAGACTAAAGTCATGAGCCTGTGTGGTTGCAAAATTTGCATGTTTTTCAAAAAACAATTGGAGAACTGGATTGGGGAATGCAACATATTTCATATGTTTAGTAGAATTAGCCAACTCCATTAGTGTTGGTAATTTGTCAAGGGGCTACTTCTCTGTTGTTGGGCATGGCAGGAGCTTTGTAATCATGTAGTGATTAGTCCAAATTTCATCAATTTTTATCCCCTTCTCTACAGCTTCTCCCATCCCCACTTGTAGTGCAAAAAGTGTGGTGTCCAAAATCCCTTTAGTCTTTTTTCCAAAATTGACGGTCTGTAGATACCCGTCTCTGCAAATCCCAGTACTCTAACCTGTTACTCCTAGTTGCTGTTAAGGTAGCCCTGCACAGATCAAAATGTTTATATTAATTTGAGGAAAATAACTACACCAATTTCTTTCTATTTCATCATCATTACCAATATTGAGTTCATTTTCATGGTTGACCACAGATACCCTATTTTCATTTATTAATTTCAATTCCTTAATCCAATGGTTTGTATTTTTTAATACAATCACTGGCCAAACAGCCCTTAAGAAATGAAAAATCATGAAAAATCATTAGTTCTTTAAATTTAAAGTTTTTTTTTTTGGGTCAAAAGTTCTGTAAATTTAAAGTTGAATTTGCTAACTGAAAGATTGAATGACTACTGGTGTAAAAGGAAACCTTACGATATCTAATCATATGATTTTCGCCAACTAATTTCGCTTAACTGGGTGTATTCGAATAGGTAGGGAAAGATCACTATCGTTCATTTCGAATCCACCACCGTAAAATGTGGGACCCATTGAAACACCTAATCCACCTTCCCCGTCATTTGACAAATAGTAGTCAATGGACACTTTTATCCTGTCCTAATCACCTTGCTTAATTTAAAAGTGAAGGAATAGAAAATATTGTTTAAAAAGAAACTTGAAAACAAAATAAGAAAATAAAAAAATAAAAAAGACTGGTGTGAGAAATGGTGTTCAGAATCTCAGATGACTTGAAAGACTCGAGGCGTCAGGGAAGACTTTTAAAGACAACTAACACAAAATTTCTTCTCCACCCATTCCACACTGCATTTGACGGAAGCATAGTTGGTGCCCAACTCATCTCTCTGAAGTCTGATCGAAGAAGTAGTAGCCACCGGAACAAACCCAACCCAGCCTGGTGAAGTTATAATCCATCCTGCACACCAAACAGAAAAGCCCTTCAATTTCATCATCAATCCCTCTTGGAATTGTTTTCTTCAAGATTTAATTTAAGTTTTCAAGACCCAGAATCGAATGGTTTCCTTTACTTGTATAGCTAGCTATACTTGAATCAAAGAGAGAAGAAAGAGTAGGAGTGGTACCCAACTCCTTAGATGGGTCTTCTACCTTGGCAGCGAGGGACAAGAACAGCTACGGCTCGTGATGGAGTTGGAATTGGTGCTCAAAACCCCATTAACAACAAGAAAAGATGGTCTAGTCTGACGCCCATCTTTGCTGCCATCGTCGTTATCACAGAGATTAGCTTCTTGAGTCGCCTCGACATGGCCGAGAAAGCTGCCATGGTCCATAGTTGGACCAACTCCTTCTATTCCTCGGATTCCACTTTCACCTCGACTGGCTCTTATTCGTCTGTTCGTGGGGCTGCGTCAATTTTGCCACTGCCAGAACAGGTAGATTCTTCTTCATCTAGTGTTGTAAAAAACGATGGGACTGAGAATTGCGAGGAATGGTTGGAGAGAGAAGATGCTGTGACCTACACACGAGATTTTCTGACTGAACCCATTTGGGTTTCTGGTGAAGAGCAGGTTAATTTTTCTTCTTCTTCTGTTCTCCTTCCCCGCCCCTCAACTGTAGTTGTTTTGATATGTATACTTCCTTTATACTTTTTCTCCTGCGAGCATTGAGGGTTCCTGATTATTGGTCAGAATAAAAATCCCCTGGTGGTGGATCAATTGATGGGGAACAACACCTCACAATTAAGAGGAAATCAGTTCAGTTCTCATTGAAAGTTGGGACCTACCAATTTGAAACGAGAGAAAAACGTTTGTCAAACTAGTTTTATATACTGGGAGTGGGGTCAATCATCATACACAAATAAAATACCAGAAAAAGTTTGAGTATGAATTTACATATGAACCCTCATGAGTTTCATGCTATTGTGGAAGCCATCGGCCATATCTGGTATATAGGTTCTGTCATTAGAAGGCATTTTGTATTGAGAAAATGGAGAAGGACCACATTTCTGAATGTGGTCAAACCCAGGACCTACTCTAAGAATGCATGCCAGATGCAGCCTAATCTTGGCAACATTGATTTACTGCAGTGTTTTTTCTTGTTATCTCATGTATTAAATAGCCTAAGACAGTGGGTACACTTGTACCTTTGCAGTTCTATCTCCTTGCAAGTTGAATTAGCTTGTATGCTTGCTGAAATTTCAACCCTAAAGTTTGTGTTATCAGGAGATGAGAGGATCCAGTAAATAGAATACAGAAAACCCTTGGAAATTTTTTTTCTAGGGATGGCTGCCTGGAAACTTTTAGGAAATGTTCAAGAGCCGGCAAAGAACTTCCATTTGTTGCTCCGAGTTCATTACTTGTTTAAAGTATGTCTGAAAACGAAATACATTCAGTGCTAAAACATAGAAGATATACATTAACATGTTAAGAGTGACACCCAATATAACTGCTGGGTTGCAAATGTGAGGTTGGTACAATTTACCCCATTGGCTGTGTTTGGTTGCTTTCTTAGACTGAAGAAACTACGGGTGTACTGCTTGATGAATAAGAGAGGAAAAGGTAAAATGGGGTGGGACAGGTGCACCTCTGTCGAAATATGAGTTTGTTAATTTAGCTGGGTGGGAAAATGAAAAGACAAGCTTCCGTTGATTTAGGAGATTGTATATTGAGGTGGCAACGAATTTTCCCACCCCATGCCTTTAGAAAATCCCACAAAAAGTAGTGAAACTTTGTAGAGAAGGAGATATGAACATAATTTATGATGGTGGAATCCTCAATTTTTATTTTTCTGAGAACTTCCTTTGCTTTCCTTTTATGTACCTCACTGTACTTAAGATGGGTCCCAAACATTTAACTATCCTATTCCTTATTCATCAACAGAGACACCCTAAAAAAAATGGAAGGGAATAATTTCCTTCACCTATTATTTACTTATATCTAGATTATCAAAGAAAAAAATGGTGAACTCAATCGCTATTGTATGGTTTTCCAAGAATTGCAGTAGCTAGTTTGTTATTCCCTCCATTATGATATAGGAAGGAGAAGCCAGGTATGACCAATTATCTCGCAACTTTATTTTTCCCTTGCTTTGCCCATCAATGGATGAGACAGAACTAGGGATAAACTTCGATGTAGCCTCGAATGAATCAGGGCCAATGCCAAGACCTTATTCACAACCAACTTAGATTTTCAGACTTAAGGTTAGGGTTTATTGGAATTTTAGGTAGGGTCGAAGAATCTAAGTTTGAGGGTTTTGGATTAAGTAAAAGGCAGCAGCTTAAATAAGAGAATAAGCTACTTGAACTGGTAATCCATACTTCATCGGGGTTGGTGATGACAGATGGTTGTGGTTTCTGGAAAACTTAGGATCAAGGTCAACAGGTAATTACATTTGATTTAGGACTACGTCAGGTGGTTAGAACTGCTGCTCTGCTTGGTTTCTGAGTTTTGATGTCTGCAATTTTTGGAACCCCCCCCCCCCCAAAAAAAAAAAAGAAGTCTACAAAACAACATGAAGAAAAAAAAAAGAGAAGAGGTAGGGGGTAGGGGGTAGGAGAAAGGTTGCTGACCTGCTTGGTAAAACAACAAAACACTTCCCTGCAGCTGCAGACCTTGCTCTGAAGTCTTCAAAAAAGAAAAAATAGAAGCAAGGGGTGAGACAGAGGTCCCAGACCTTGCCCCGGGGGGGGGGGAGGTGATGGTGATTTCCTTCCTAGGTCTCAGACCTGCTTGGCAAACCAACAAAGCCGGCTCTGCAGCTCCTTTGGAAGGCAGAAAGGTCCTACACCTTGATGAAGGTTCCTGCCTAGGTAATAGACCTGCTTGGTAACTTAACGAGCAGTGCGCAGCAGCTATTATGGGTGAAGAAGGTCCCTGACTTTAATGCTCTAAAGTCTAAACTCAATTTTATACAATATTTCAACTAAACTCTGGTTGCTTTATTCTTCCCACGATGGGTTATGAATAGAGCCTTGCAACTTAAAGGTGAAGTAGGAATAAAGAATGCTAAAAGAAATAGAACTTGAAACCTACTAGACAGGACCTCCTACTAGGAACATGACTTGGATGCTTAAGGAGCCTAGGAATTGAATAAAACATATTGAAATGACTCTACTGACCTTACAACTTAAGTTGAACTGAGACTTCACTAATTAGATGACTTGGATCAATTTGGAAACTATTTTTGTTCTCAGCCTAGAAACTCAACTCTTAGCCCAATAGGATAGGACCTTAACCACGCAACCTGTAGGACAAAGGGTCACAACCAATATGTATCAACCCTTGGTTTGTTGATTGATTCCAAAGGAAGATAATCCAATTCAGTGCTGAATCTGCATCAGCCTTTCCAAAAAGTAGTCAGTTTTCCCCAATTCTTCAACTAAATGATCATATTTCTGTTTGTTTTTCCTTTTGCTTTTCTTTCCCCATTTCATGCTCAAAAGCAACCAAAGACAGCATTATTGTTGGTCAGTCATGTGGAAAATCTGATATTTCTCAGACCATGTTTAATTTTAATAAAGAAAGAACTTCAATCTATGCAACAAAAATTTATCATGAGACATTGATGTGGATATAAACTTCAATGACAAAATTTCCCTCTTCATGGTAACAAATCTGAATCATCTGATGTCTTTCTTGTTGAGCACTATGAAAAGCTTATTCCTAGTAATTCACAGTTTCTTTCTTCTGCTGCTTTTTCCCCTACATGTTAGAATTCCATCCCTTTGGATGTATGTCTTGATTTCCAGTGGTAATATAAGATTGGAATTGACGTTGCTGTACCACACTTATGTTGTCAAACTTACTTAATTGAGTATTTTGAGACTAAATTAAGTGTCCATTTGAGTTATATTTCTAAATGGTACATATGTTTATCTGAAGACCTAGCTGTGATATAATGAAATTCTATACAGGACTGGCAAACGTGTGGTGTACGGTGTAGATTTGGGGGGTCGACAGGGAAGCCTGATGCTGCCTTTGGTTTTCCTCAAGACAAAGGGACAGCTAGTGTTCTCCGGTCCATGGAATCCTCTCAGTATTATCAAGAGAACAACATTGATCAGGCACGACGGTGGGTAAGCACAGTCTGAAATGGCTTTTTCTGCATATTGGGACTTGCTAGTGTTGGATAAAGTTCATTTTTATGTGGCCATTTCTGGCTGCTTTTTTTTGGAATGAAACATATTGACTATTGCATGCTGGTGGTATATTTCGTTTTTCTCGGACATGACTTTGACTACTTGTAATGTGCTAAACTCGGGACTTCGGCTGACCAAAAGTGTGCAAAGAACTGGGTGTGGTAAAAAGTAAAAAATTTAGGGTGGTGACATTCTCTTGTTCTCATTTCTCAACCTCCCTTAGTGAAGCCTTCCATAGTGATGCTTTTTCTTTTGGTCATTTTGGGTTCTCATGATTGACTGTATGAACGTAGATTAGAAAGATCATGATCAAGACTTGGGGTCAACTTTTCCTTGTGTACATTACTTTCTAATTATACAGTTCTAGAGGGGAAAAAGAAGAAGAAGAAGAAACTTACCCAATGACATAGCATTGACCTAATACCTTGTGTTGGCTACTATAGATAGAACAAGAACTCGCAGGATCTTGTGAGATGTGTCGCCTTTTCATTGGAGTGAGACGGGATGAAGATCAAAATAAGAAACTGCACTAACTCGGTTGAGATTTCAATCAAGTCTAGCTGTTGGTTCTGGCAAGATTTGGACCAAACCACTTCATAAAAGGTAGATGTTCTGCTTGAGTCAAGTTATCTCGACGGATCTCACGTGCTCTCGAGACAGTTTGCCTAGGTGCTTGCTCTCAGATCAAAACTTGCATTTTCTTCTGATAACCCAACCAAACCTTTTGGATTGATTTATTGATGCAGCACAATTTGAGATGGAGATCCGATCGTTTGTTATAACCGATCTATTTTTGAGGAATCTAACTGCCAAGAGGACAACTGATTTCAATGGAATTTTTCCCTTAAAATTATTGCTAATTGTTTGCTGATTTGTAAGAGAGAACAATTGATTATTTGGGCCCACAGCCAGATAATTTGTGATCAAGACTGAATCTGCTTTCTGAAAAAAGGATTCTTGGTTACTGTTCATTCCACAGTGATGTGAACAGCATTTCAAGTGATTTTTCTAATAGATAATTGGGAATTTTCTTGGTTATATTTTAGGATATTTATGTAAGCAGGGTTTCTTCTTCTTCTTCTTTTAAAAACTCAGGTAGGATACTTAGAATTAGTTTTAGTTAGTATTAAACTTGGTAAGAATCCTAGTATAGTTGTTTTCCGATTGGAGTATGTCTCTTTTATTATTTAAATGATTGTAATTAGCCAAAAGGACAAAAAAGATGAATTAAAGCTTGAGCACATCCCTTCCCCCCTTCCCCTTTTTCTCTCTCTCTTCTTCTTATGAGTTTTCTTTTCCCCCCTTACAACTCAAATTTCTTCTCAGCGTTACCTCTGTTTATTCTGTCCCCCATTATATATGAACTTCAAAGTTTGAACTCTAAAGATGTCTATTGTATAAACAAACTTGTTTGGACATTAATGTATAGTTAACTGCTTAGCTGGAGTATACGATGTTTACAATAGGGCATTTTAGTTTTACTTCAGCATAGCAGCTTCCAACTTGGGGTCTGAAATGGAACTCTCATTTACATTTGTGTTTCACACATCTGAGGGCACTACTTTACTCGAAAAGTCTGAAATGGGCAGAACAGCAAGTTTGAGTCAAAATGACACCATTTACCCCTTGGGCAATTGAGTTCTGGAAAAGAGTATGTACAGTTGAAGGGGTGAGATTGTCATTGAGTTTGAGGTCTTGATCTATGCTGGCTACATGAATAATGTTGCTTGAGGGTTAAAATCCTGAGACAAAATTTTGGATCAATGACCAGATTGTTTGACAAAAATTTGGCGCCTATAGCTAAACCTATGCAGGCCTCCTGTATTAAAAGTTTTAGGACTGGCATTGCATGACAAAACTAGATTTTGATTAACTGACGATATTCAAGAAACTGATATTTGATAAATTTTATTGTCTTAGGAAAGGGTATCATATTGTGATGACAACTAGTCTGTCCTCAGATGTTCCTGTTGGTTATTTCTCGTGGGCAGAGTATGACATCATGGCACCTGTACAACCAAAGACAGAGAAAGCTCTTGCAGCTGCCTTCATTTCCAATTGTGGGGCTCGTAACTTCCGTCTACAGGCCCTTGAGGCTTTAGTAAAATTGAATATCAAGATAGACTCTTATGGTGGATGTCATAGGAACCGTGATGGAAGAGGTGCACATATTAACTAAAATTTATCTTGCTTGATTTGATTACTATTCTGGTAACTTTTTGAGTATTTTGAATTTATTCTTTTATTTTTTTTGGTTTTGCACTGCCATATATCTCTTTAATTGTTTATTATAGTAGGTTTTCAATTCATTTTGGTTCATGCATTTACTCGTTGAGTTTTCTGTGTCCATACTTCTGGTTGTGGGACATGAATGGGATGAGTCGATAAGCACACGGTTGAGGTTTAAGGGAAGGCATTGTACATTGCTGACTATTTCATCATTAGTTTCTCCCACCTCTCTTAGGAAAGTTGATACCAGGCTAAAATTCGGTTAATTTTTGTCCTCTTTTGCTACTACACATGTTACTAAGATTATGTTTTCAAAATCAAATACGAACTTTTGATTTGATGTTTCTGTGACATGCAGATTTCCACAGCATGTATGCAAAAGTTACTTAGAAGGAAATATGCACAAATAAGAACCATCTTTTGCTAAAAGATCAAATAGAAATATTTAATTTGTCGATTGCCTTATTTCTGTATGCATACTGGATATCATTCTGCTCATTGTCACATAGAAAAACAAATATAAATGTCCATATTAGTTGATCACACACCTTTTAAAAAATCGTAGGAGAGGAAAGAATAACACATGAAGAAGCACTGCAGAAGACAAAGTCTAAGGTGAAATAAGTAGATATACATAAGAGAAGAAGACCACGGAAGAACCAGAGCAAAAGAAGCCAAGCAACACTCAGAAATCAGAATTGAAGAACCAGAAAATAAGATGAAAAATAAGAAGAATAAGTTGGAACAGGGAATAAGAAGAAAAACAAATACATAAGAACTTACCTGTCACTGGACTGGCTGTCAACCCTCACGGATCTTGGCTTCCCATAGTCAGGAGGGGTGAATGTAACACTGAATTTGGAAGACCCAAAAAAGTAGCCAAACAAGATATTTTTTAATAAAAAAATAATAATTCAGATTAAGGGGCAGTCCAAGCATATCTAGGAGAGGGGTAGTTACTAGTTAGGTTATTACTCTGCTAATAAGAATAGGATAAATAGATGAAATCTACTGATACCGAATTCAGATGTTGAAAAGAATGACTAAACACAGACTTGAAATAATGTATCAGTGGATAAAACAAATAGTAACTTATAGGGGTGCAAGGGTTGTTCCTGATGTCAAAACTGAATTAAAAAATTAGGTCTGAACTTTACAGTAGATTTTGTGCATACGTTCATAAACAGATAACATGTATAATATGCAAACATTAGTCGATGATGCTTAAATCAGTAGGTAAGATGATAGTGGCAAATTATGAAAATTCCTAATAATTCAGAATCAGCTATTTAAAATATGCTAAACTTATTGGATAAGGGTATGGATTATGGAACAAAGGTCAAAGGTTGAAAAGATTTTAATGCTGAAGTCCTGATATGTGTACAGATACTGTTTGGTACACTCAAGATACATGGAATTATGCTAGAAAAAAGTTATGGTACACCAGGCCTTTTCTGGAGAGGCAAAGGGAACTACATCTTTGGACTGCTTCATTTCTTACTCATCAGATTTATGAGTATTTTATTTTATTTTATTTTTTAGTTGATTATTGGATCAAGTGCTGGGTCAAGCTATGAATCTTCTCCTGATATTTCAGATCGATGGGACATTCTGGTGCAGAATTTCAACAAGTAGAGGAGATGGAACTGTTATTTTGGGGTCAAGTAAGGCTTTAACTAATACACCCAATGGGTTATATGGGCCGTGGACTAAGTATCGAGGAGTTCTCTGTTGTAATGGACCTAAAAGTGCAAATAAGGGATCTTGATCCTATAAGAAGTAATGTAGTTAGTTTCTAATTTGTAGTAGTTTAGAAAATTTTCATTAGAAAGTCCCCAGGAAGGTTTGAACCCCCCTGAGCTAATAATAATAGTGCAAAGTTATAATAAAGACTAAAAGTTATGATGCTACCTTGATGATTTTTGACAAGAAACCAAGGAAGAAAATTCGACTGAAATAGGAATTTTGACCTTGCAAAATGCCGAAATTTCGATGTTTCAGTCGAAGAAACATCGAAATTTCGGTCGAAACTGAACACTTTTTCTAAAAATTAAAACTTCAGTTTTGGGCCTCATATGGATTCAAAATGATTTGGATTCTTGCATACTACCTGTTTTAAGCATAATAAACACTATAATACTACAGTTTACCAAACAAACCATTGAAAATGTAACATCCAAGTATATACTACTTATGAGAAGAAGTGAGAATGTTACCAATTACAAGTCTACTCTATTCCATGTCTCCCTCTTCCGGCTGCACCCCATACAAATGACAATACAAGTCCCATGATGTTTACCCCATATGGTTGTCAACGTAGTCTGCAACTGTAGCCCTGTACATGGCCTCGTGCACATGCCTAAGATTTCCTGATGGTGGGAAGTTCTGAATCTTCGAATAAGGAACTGGTTCAACTGCATATGAAAAGGCTGGTGGTGGCTGTGCTATAAAGTGAAAGATCTGCTCAACAAATGAAGAAGCACCCTGGTTGTCAGCACAAGGTCCATCCTGACAATAAGGTTCCAGTGGCTGACTCCAATAGGTGACAGTGGGAGGGACACCATAAGTTCCATAACCATAAGGCTCCACTAGTGGTTGACCCTTAATTAGTTTTTTTTAATTTTTTTTAATATTTAAATATTTTTTTAATTATTTAAATATTTTTTTAATTATTTAAATATATATTAAATATAGTAAAAATAAATAATGAATAGAAAAAAAATTGATTCAACACCATCACAGAAATATTGTGTTTCAACTCTCACATACATTGATTTGAAGCTCATACATCTACTACACATATACATTTTTAGTAATATACATAATTTACAAAATAATTTTTAGTAACAGAAAAATAAAAAAATAGTGGGAAGAATAAAAAGTTAATTTTGACACTACAAATTCATAGATCAACACTCTAAAGTAAACATACTTAAATTTGGAAGCAATCCAAGAAGATTTAAGGCACAAACAAAACAAAAATAAAAAATGAGGAAGTTGGTTACTCACCTTGCAAGATTTGAAAAAATCCACAAATGGAGGAGCAAATCTAGTGTTTGAATGAAATGGAGTTATAGAAATTAGGTGAAAAGAGGGATGAAAGCAAGAGAAATAAGAAAAAAGTTCAAAATAGGGTCGAAATGTAAGAGGCAATATCGCTCAATTTGGGTTGGAACAACGATAGGTCGACCGAAAATGGTGATTTCTATAACTGCGAGGTGTTGTTTCGGGTCGATACGACATGATATAATACATTTCGTGTTCCTACTGTATTTCGTTTCAATCTGTGATTTTGCAGATGTTTAGACCGAAATTTCGATAATTTCAGTCATATTTTCTTCCATGCAAGAAACAAAATGTTGTCATATAGTAATATTATCTAGAAGGTAGAATTGCCTGTTATGGTATCTTACTGTAATGATCCCACATCGAGAATATTTTTCTTCTAGTTTACCATGTCCAATCTCTTTCCTTGTTAGAGCTGAAGTAGATCCTCCAATTGGCTTCAATAGATAAAGTCCATTGTCTAGTTTACCATGTCCAATCTCCTTCCCCGATCCTGGAAGATACAGTAAGATGGGGAAAAAGTCACTTTACAATTCAAGTCATGTTTAAGGCTACTGATATAGAGCAAGTTAGTAGAGAAAGAGGGAACGTGTAAAACTTTAGACAAAGAAAGTGATGGAGAATGCTGAATGGTCCCTTTTTCCAGCAATGGAAGAATAGGAGCCATCAGCAATTCGAATTTTATCTTTTTTCAGAAGTTGGAGCTTTATGTAAGAAGAAAGAGGATGAACTTGTCATATGATCTGTGGCTCCTGTATCAATGATCCAGGGAGCAGAAACTGAAGAAACATGGTAGCCTATAAAAGTTTTACCTGAAGTAGCAAGGTAAGAGTTGGTATAGGTAGTGGAGGAAGCAGTAGTGGAGTCTGTATCGGCAGTAGAAGACTGCAAAATATGTCGCAGAGTAGCTAACTCCTCCTGTGAAAAATCAATGTCTGCAGAGGGTGTTGTGGAAACCGTCTCAGAAAGATTAGCCTTCGGTTTTTCCCTTCTTTGTGCCCTTTTTTGTTCAAAATCAGTAGCTTTCCTATGGAGCTTCCAACAATTGGCCTTGGTATGATATGGTTTGTGACAGTGCTTACACTTGACAATCTCCTTAGTTGAATTAGATTTAGTGCTAATAGACTGTAAGGTTGATTTCTCCACAATAGGAGTATGAATCATGGCTAATCGACGACTTTTCTCACACTAAACAAGGGCATAAGATTGTTCTAGTGTAAAAAAGGGAGAATGACTTAATACTTGCATTCTGATCTAATTGTACTCCACATTCAGACTTGCCATGAAGTCATATACCGAATCTTATTAACATGCTTCATATAAGTAGCTACATCATCCGGATTAGAGGGGTGATAATCCCCATAATTATCCAATTCTTGCCAAAGAGATCACAACTCAACATAATATTGGGCCACAGTCAATTCCTTTTGGGTAATCTTACAAAGCTTCTTCCGTAGCTCATAAACTTGTGCATCATTCCCCAACTGTTCATATGTTTCAGTAGTAGCCTTCCAGATTTGGGCGGCAGTATCAAGTAATAGGTAGCCACGGGCAATATTTGAATTCATGGAATTCTAAAAGAATGACATAAGAAGAGAATCATTCTAGATCCATTTATCCTATAAAACACTTGTGGTGGTAGGTTTGATAGTGGCCATGTTTAAAAACTTGTCTACAGTTCTTCAGTCTTCACTCTTTCAAAATAACTGAAAGGCGCAGAATACAATAACCAAACCACCCAAACTAATGATAGGATTCAAAAGGTGCATATAAGGAACACCATGTTTTTTATTTTTATTTTTTGGAATTATGGGAAATTACAAATAAGCCCCTGAAAAATCTGAATTTGCAAATAGGTCCCTGAAACTATGTAAAGTTACAATTATGTCCCTGAAACTATACAAATTTACAAATAGCCGTCTAAATATATGCAAATTTACAATCAAGTCCCTGAAACTATGCAAATTTACAAATGAGGCCCCTGAAACATCAATATTTTTCCTTTTTTTTTTTTTGGGCTAGTAGAACCACCGGTTAGGAGGTAAAAAACCAAAATATGGTTTGGTTAAAGTTGGGCTGGTTTGGTCCATATTAATTTAAGGGTTGAATAGATGTTAAGAGCTCTCATTTCAAAAGAAGAGAAGAAAAAAATCAGGAGCATTGCAGCGTGGAAATTAAGCAAGAAGCCAAGAATATTGAAGGTTACCTAGAAAGTAAGTGGAGAATCACCACAAAATTTCCCTGATCTACAGATGAATCTCCAAAAACAGTGCTAGAGTCAAAGAAGCAGTTGAGATCTTTGCATTTGTAAATGGCGAGGGCTTCTACAATGCGTTTCAGGAGAAGAAAAAAGAAAAAAAAGAAGACGACGAAAGGAAGAGAAGGGCAGAGATGGGTTCGATTGTGGGTGATAGGTTTCAGCGATGACTACGATCAGTGTTGGTGATGGTTCTGCGATACATTTCAGAAGAAGAACGAAAAAACATAAGAAGAAGATGAGGTTGCACCAGATGGTTTCGGTGACGGAAAAATAGCAGCGGTGGTGGAGGTAGGTCTTTGTTAGTGAGAAATTTTTTCTTTCTCTCTCTGCAATCACCCGTCTTTGCGTACCCGCCACACCATACTGTATGGCCTGCATCCCCTCCAGAGATGCCTTTCCTGACCGCCATCACCTAAACGAGCATGGCGCACCCCCCACCTAGGGTGTTCCGTACAGCTCATTGCCGCTGTATGACGTGACATAGTTCCACCTCTTCTATTGTCACAGTGGACTCTGAGAGATCATTGCAACTCATTGAGTTCGAAGTGAGAGTCACCTGCTTCTTTCTACACTTGCCTTTATTCGGTAACTGAACAACCTGCAAATTCTGTATGCCTGTACCCCTTGCCCGAGTGCCAATTAGAGTTCCACTTGTTTCAACACTCCCCGCAAACCTGTACAATTTACTAACCATCTTTCCCACATTACAACCATGGATCCTCTTGAAACTTTAAGAACTCCACCTTCAGATGACCATCTAAAACTTTAGAATCTAGAGTACTCAATGAAATCAGATTCTTCCTTAGATCTGGCACATGTCTAACCCCAATCAAAGTTCGCACAATCCCATCAAACATGTGAATCCTTACAAGTACCAACTCGATAATCCTGCTTTCCACATTATTTGCCATTTTGATAGTACCACCCTCACATGTATAATATATAGCGAACTAGTCCCTGACTGAACACATGTGAAACGAACACCCAAAGTCTAAAATCCAATATGAAGTATCCAAACTTGATGATGAAGTCAAAAGGACATCCACTTCTAATTCATCGTTCCATAAGACAACAATAGATGATTTATCACTCTCCTCGTTCTTTTTTTTTCCTATACTCCTTACGCCTTGGACAATCCTTCTTCATATGAATTTCCTCTTTTCAATAGTAGCCGACTACTTTTCGACTAGTAGACTTTGAGTGACCCCTTGTCTTGCCAGACTCCTCCATTCTCCCACTTGATCTTCCTCTACTATGACCACCCCTTAGAACCAAGGCACTACTTTCATCTGACTCCCAATCATTGCTATTTTTCCACCATGTCTTATTCATCAGCAATGCAGTAATAACATCATCAAGTTTCAAAGTATCCTTACCAAAGTAATGTGGTCACAATGTGATCAATGATTAAGGCAATGATGCCAACAAGAGTAGCGTCTTGTTCCCCTCCTTGATCTCCTCGTCAAAAGCTGACAATTTCATCAAAGTCATGTTGAACTCATCCAACTGCTTGTCAAAATTCGCTCCCTCTAACAACTGAAGGCCATATAACTGTTTCTTTAAAAACAACCAATTTTTCAATGACTTAGACTTATATCTTCTTTCCAGCTTTGCCCAAACTTCCTCTGGATCTGCCAACCCGACAACTTCATTAAGAACATTATCCACAAGATAAAACTGGATTGTACTATTTGCTAGATCCCTCAACTCTTGCCACTCGTCTTCCTTCATCGCCTTTGACCTTTCTTATTTTTTCCTAAGAGCCTTAACAGTCCCTTCCCGCATAAGGATGTTCTTCACCCGCTGTTACCATAAGGCGAAATCATTATGATCATTAAAAAGTTCTATGTAGAAATTAAAACTCTTCACCGCCATCTAATTTGTGCCCTTCATGCCTGTCATAAACCTAAAAATCTTGTTCGTTGATCTTTGTACGAACCCACAAATTCAATACCAATAAAACAAATTCTCCTCGATTCGTCACTTCAACTAAATCCGGAAAGCCCAAAAACCTTAGGAACACCTACCCCTGTACAAAAAGTCTTCACACAAAATCCTATGGAAACAATCTGTTAAGTAAAAAGTCCAATAAAAAAAAAAACACTTTTCCCCTTTGTCTTTTCTTCCACCAAACCATTTGTTTTTTAAATTCCACTTCCACATTCCAACTTCCAATGCAACCAATCAATTTGTTTAAAGTAAATCATCAAAAAAAAAAAAAAAAAAAAACTGAAAATGAACCTAAAAAAAAACGCCTCAAATCTTTCATCTTCTTCTTCTCCTTTCTCAAATCTCTCTCTCTCTCTCTCTCTCTCTCTCAAAACACATTTGCACGCACCACCCACCGTGTTCACTTTCGGAATTATCAAACCAGATCGTCCCTTCCTAATGATCAATAATTGATCGTCACTCCCCCTTTTTTCATTCACAGATCCTTAATTTCGATCTAAACAACCACAAAAAAAAGGTTATAAAAAACTTCACGATCTCCAAACTAGAAAGTCGTGCCTCCGATCAATCCGTCGAAGCCTTCTTCATTTTCCGTACCCTGACCTCTCCTTCTTAGATCTTCACACTCCTCTGGCGACTATCCATCAAACCTTGCTCTAATACCACTTGTTGGGGATATAGATGCACAACAACGAAGAAGAACATAAGCAAAAACACACAACCGCAAGGAATTTTAACATGGTTTGATAAAACCCTGCCTAAATCAACCAGAGAGAAGAAGTTTCACTATTCCAGAAAACCTTACCACTCTTACACATCACAAAGTGCTACTTGACTTGTTCCCTACTTTATCCTACAAAGACTATTTATAGTGAAACATAAACCCTAATCCCAATGTAGTTATAATTTTAACCCAGTGCTACTAATTGACCCAAACCCTGTTTCAATTACGAATACAACCAAAACTATAATTATATGGACCCACAGAATATAAGACACCCAAACCCAACATGAAGAACTTGGGAAATTGGGATGATTTTAGGATGGTGTTGAGCTTCGTGGTTTAGAAGATTAGGAGAAGGCTTTTTTTTTCTTTTTCCTGGGGTTGGATGGACCAAACTTATTGTTGTTGCTGGTTCTCCCTGGCTGTATTTGTTTGGTTGGAGGAGCTGAATAAAGGCTGGATTCTTGAACTTGGAGAGTTTCAACTAGAACCACCGAGGCATCCCACCAGAAGGTGTCAACTAGGCTAGCACCATTTCCACCAATCTTGATCAAACACGAGAATAAGTCTTCAGCAATGAGGTAGTAGTTCCAAAGCAGCTTGTGAAGAAGAGTTAATTTGGAAAAATTCAGAGATGTCTCTATCTCCGCACACACAACACCCCCCCCCCGGCAGGGTGACGAGCCCGAAGTTCTCTCTATTTTTATGTCATGGTCAAAGGCCTTCTCCTAATAGGCCTATGAGTGGAAATCCTTGGCTGTTTCTAATTACACAAACACATCCTTTCTTAGATTCATGGAGAGAGAGGTGTCCTTTTTCAACTTAAAAGGAATATTACCTAGGCCAAAGTCATTGAAAATGATTTTTGATTGAACCACTGGTTCAAAGTCAATTTAAAACATAAATTAAGAAGTATCTTTTTTGGTTGATAAAGCGCTTTGCAATTAATTTAAACAGCAAGTACAAATTGAATCAGCTGTTACCCACTTCCAATCCCTTACTGGGCTTGGGTTGCTAGACTATTAAACCATTGTGAGCTATGCCTGGCTTGAAACATTGTAATTTGTGTGGTGTTTAACAATTTCAATATTTGGATTAACTTAGGTGTACCGTGTACCCTCCAGTGGCCAGGTGTGTTGCTTGGGGTTGGGTAGCAAGTCCATGAGCCTTGGCTCATTGCACCAGATCACGTCAACATGAAACCATTCCTGCATCGCCTTCCACAGTCCTTGCAATACACCATGTAGTACTGCATCCAGTGTGTGAACGCCCTCCATAGTTCCCCTAGAAATGACACGAAATCTATCCATAATGAAGAGACCCCATGGCCTTTGTGTATGATTTTTCTTCCAAATTACTTGTCAACTATTCAAAGGCCCTGGGGTCTAACCATTTGAGCAGATGATCTGAACAACATAAAAATTCAGATTGGCTAGTCATTGACTGGTCAGTAATGTACATAGTATCTTCAGTTCTGCGGTGATGTAGACCACTTGAGCTTGGAGGCAGAGTTCCATTCATTCTGTACCTGTTCACCATTCCAATGTTCTTAAAGATTTATGTCACTTATTGATCTCCTCACATGCAATTTGTTGTCCCTCTTAGCTTAAGTAGGTTTTACTGAAGGAACCTACCGATGATTGTTCCCTACTGAGGCGACGAATTAGAGTCTTCAGTATCATTGGTCACAAGAGAAAACCCTGGGAAATCCAAGGAAGCGATCAAATTTTAGGCCTTTGCGATAAGCACCACACCTATTAAAATATCTGTCCAAAGTTAGTTGCTAGATCTGCTAGATTGGACAGGAGTCAACCTATATGACATATACCAAACAGTATTTCTAGTATCACAACCAGGAAATTTCTGAAGGTAGGTCCTGGAAATTAGATGGTACAGACCAAGGTGGTGATATGTTTTGTTGGGCTTCACGGTAGTAAAATATAAGAATGGAATAAGGAACTCATATTCACATACGCTCATGTAGAGGTTCACTTATAAAGTATTTTTGCTTTTAAAATCTTCATTCCCTGTTTTCCAGTTCACAAAAAAAGACTTGTGTGAAAATAGAAACCAAACTAGAATGGACACAACTTCAAGGAGGAAACTAACCATATCTAAGCGAAGGAAACCGACTAAGAAGCCCTTGTGTAATCTATCCCTGCCAAAGAAATAAAGTAAATGTTGTTTCCTAAGTAAAGCTGATCCTAACTGCAAACAAATACATCAAGGATCAACTTTAAGCCCATATTTTTTTTGCACTTATGATGGATGAATTAACCAAAGACATTCAAGATGAGGTTCCTTCGTGTATGTTTTTTGCTGATGATATTGTGTTGATAGATGTGACACAAGTAGGGATTAATACCAAGTTAGAATCATGGAGAGCAACCTTGGAATCAAAATGCTTTAAATTAAGTAAATGAAAATGGAATATCTAGTTTATAACTTTTGTCTTGATCAGGCGGATGATAAGGTGGTGAAACTTGATGAGAAGGAGATTCCTCAAAGCGATTGTTTTAGGCAACTTGGCTTATTCATAAATAAATAAAAAAAGTGATATACAAGATGATGTTTCCCAACAAATTCAAATAGGGTGGATAAAGTGGAGAGGTACATCTGGGGTCTTGTGTGATTGATGTATTCCTTTGAAGCTTTGAGAAAAATTTTATAGGATTGTTGTACGATCATCTATGATGTATGGTGTGGAGTGTTGGGTTGTTAATAAGCATCATGTAGATAAATTCAGTGTAGCTGAAATGAGGATGCTAAGATGAATGAGTGGAAAAATTAGGAAGGGTAAGATAAGGAATGATCATACTAGAGCTGGTCTCGGAGTAGCTCCGATAAGTGATAAGCTTCGAGAAAGTCATTTGAGGTAGCACAATAACGTTCAATGGAGGCCTGTAAATGGTCTTGTACGAAGAAGTGATTTAATCCAAATTGAAAGAATTATAAGAGCTAAGGGTAGACCTAAAATGACGTCAAGAAAAGGGGTGAGAAAGGACATGCATAGCTTAGGGCTTATATCTAGCATTGCCTTAAATAGAGCTAATTGGAAGGCAAGAGTCCATGTAGCCAACCCCATTTCGTTGAGACAAGGCGTGTTGTTGTGAGTCTTGTGACTACATCCAAACTAAACTGTCCATGATTGCCAAGGTAGAAAACCGGTTTAGGACCAGTCCTTCGTTTCAGCCAAGTGGGTCATGTCAGTCCAGTCAATCTAAGGCAACTGCATCACTAGAAGGTTCAGCCATTGAAGTGTCCTATGTTGACTCTGACATCTTTGGACTAGCCTGACTTCCCTTTTAAGGCCATTTAAGTGTAAGGATTGCCTTATAAGGTGCACTTTTTGTTTGAGTTGCCAGCAAACTGAAAACTCACAGTAGACCAGTGATTGCAAAGGTGAATGTTTGATCATACTGCCTTGCTTTGGAAGAATCATTGAATTATGTGCACTTGCATTTCCTTTTTTGCTTTGGAAATGTGGACATTTCCTTGGATGAACCAATCTTATCCGTCTGCCAGACCATGCCAAGCACCCTTAGGAACCTGCTATGTGCATGTTTGCTAATGCTTCTATTCTTATTTTTGTGTTTACCAACATTTTAGAAGATAAAGAAAACAAATTTTCAATCCTATTAAAGACATTTCTGGGGGGAATCGGGTCTAAAACTAAATACTACTTATGCCCAATATTTGCCCACAATTCATGACCCTTGTAAAATGAGGAGGTCTCCACTACTCTTCTATCTGAAAATGTTTGGAACAAATTTACCAAACATGTATGGCCTAAAATTGTTTTTCTTTAGCACGGAAACAGAAAAGTAAGCATGCCTTTGGTACGTTTCCTTTTAGGGAGACTAGTTCTTGTGTAAGACCGTTTTAACATGTTTCTGTGTTTGGAGACAGTTCTTGTTTGGAAATGGGCACTAAATAATCCTATTCTAGGAATATTTTCTAATTAGGCCCATAATGTGAAAAATCTAGTTTTTGAGCAAGGGCGGGGGGCGGGGGGCAGGAGAGCAGGAGAGCAGGAGAGCAGGAGAGCAAGGTGCAGGGGGTTTGTGAGCAGTGGAGGGGGTGCAGGTGGTTTTGAGAGACCTTCACCATTGGGACCATTTTATCAAGTTTTTGTTCCCCGAGCATGTTTTGTGAAGTCCGTTCTTCGGGCCACTTTTCTCACCTGTTCGTTCTTCAAGAACAAAAGAACAAACGGTCTTAACAAATGCCTACCACCCGTTCTTCTGTTTTTTGAGAACATAAGAATGCCCAGAATTGTTCTCCGAGATCATTATGTGATGCATCACCAAAGACCAAGGATAAATCCTTTGCAGACATAAAGACCGGCTATCTTTATTGAGAAGCTCTGCAAATATTTCTTTATCTATATTGATGATTGAAGTGACCATGAATCATGATCAACAATCAGATGACTCCATGGCTGATCCCAGTCAGACTCCAGCTTGTCTAATTCTTATCTAGATTACCTCTTCACTAAAACCTTGAACAGAGTTGCACCCGATGATCAAAAATAATATAATAAGCATAGTAAATTTCTGATCAGTAAGATAAAAATACCCAAGGAAACAATTCCGGATTTGACTCTTCTGATGCTGTGGTGAGTGACTTGTGACTATACCCTTCTAGATTTTCAGTTCGCCATCTTGTTCGTTATTATTGTGGAGATCATGTAAGCGAAAAGCCATAAAATACCTTGAGGGAAATGGCTTGTGTAACTCTTCATTTCATTGGGATCCAATGTTACTTTTGTAATTAATTACCTTCGATTCTTCTGAATAATGCGGAATAAATGCTAGTGATATAATTATATAAATAAATACATATTTAGATACAAGTATGACAATTTAAGTGTTGCAAATCGGTAAGCTGTAACCAGGCTTCACTGCTATAGGACTTAGGGGAACTGCTACCACCAACTTTTAACTGATTGAGATCTATGCAGAAAAATCAAATTTTCTAATATTCCCAATTGTTTGATTGGTTAAGTAATATTCGTATTTTATCCATTCAAGTAAGAATTTTATTAGAACACTCATTGGGTGAGGGAGAGAAGAAATGTTATAGCTTCAGAGGGGGCTTTCTCTATCCTAGGTCTCCCCCATCGCCTTAGAAGAATATGACCTGATGAAATGAGAAGTTCGTTTAACTTTCTCTATAAAATAAAGGAATACTTTACCTTAATTTATTTTGCAAGTATTGTGTGCGTGTGTGTGAGAATCAAATGCATCTCTTGGGAAAGTCAAATTACTTATATGCTCTTGAAGAATGGTTTACTTTGATCAATTTTATTTCAATTCCGTGTGCCAATATCTATTAGATTGAAACAGCTCTCTCTTCTGGTGAATGAAGCTCTAAATTCTTTTCATGATTTTTACAGTGGACAAAGTGGAGACACTGAAGCGTTACAAGTTTAGCCTAGCTTTTGAAAATTCCAATGAGGAGGACTATGTCACAGAAAAATTCTTTCAATCTCTGGTTTCTGGTATGGCTGCCATAGTTCACCCCTAACTCGACCCCCAATCATATATTTCTTTTCTGCTTAAGAAATTTTGGGATATATGCTTATGACTGAAGTCTGAAACCTTTGACCTGTGGAAGGTCGAGCCAACTTGTTTTACTGGCTGGGCCAGTCTGGGTTTCAAAATTCTGGTTTTGAATTCATAAGACTTGATCTTCTCCAAAGAGGTTCCTGTCCCCCCCCCCTCACCCCAACAAACAACCCCTATTTAAAAAAAAAAAACATCGTGTGGCTATGAGTTAGCCTACTATTGTCAGTCTGACTTTTTTGTGAAATATCTCTTTTCTTCTAGGATCCGTTCCTGTAGTTGTTGGTGCTCCTAATATCCAAGAGTTTGCCCCATATCCTGGATCAATTTTGCATATCAAGGAGCTAAGTGATGTTCCTTCAGTTGCCAAGACAATGCATTACCTTGCACAAAATGCTGATGCATATAATAAAACCCTAAGGTAATAATCTTGTCATTTATCGCAGATTTAACAATTCACATGATTGTCTTTTGTCATTGAATATACGTAGTTTTTTTTTTCTCTTTTTTTTTTTTTTTTTTGGTTGGTGGGGGGGGGGGGGAGGTTTGTTATTTGGGTTTGGATGATCATTTTGTCACATACCATTATGTAATTTTTCACTCTCTTTGTTTTGGTTCGCTCTATTCAAAGTGAGTCTAATATGGTGGTGTACAATGGATAGGTGGAAGTACGATGGTCCATCTGATTCTTTTAAGGCTCTTGTGGACATGGCTGCAGTCCACTCATCCTGCCGCCTTTGCATTCACCTGGCAACGAAGATCCGGGAAAGTGAAGAACGGAATCAGAAACGTCCCTGCAAGTGCATCAGAGGCTCAGAAACTGTATATCATGTTTATGTACGAGAAAGAGGGAGGTTTGAGATGGACTCTATTTTCTTGAGGTAATCTCATGCAAAGTTTTTGGCTGTGATTTACCAGTTTGAATTTTCCAATTTTTCCTAGTCCTACGGTCTTCGAGTTGTTACAACGAGGGGTTTTCTTTCATTTGCCCATCTGTTGAGCTGAATTCTAGCCTTTGTTAGCTAGTAGGATCACTTCTCCATGATACTTGGTATGTGGATAATTTGAGAGTAATAAATCAGCAAAAAAAAGGGGTAATTGATACATTGAAGTGATTTCCATTGCCATGTTGAAAATGATGTATCAAAATACTGGTCAAGTGATTGATGCATCTATGGTATTCTTACCGAGCTGGAATCCATTTCTGGTGGAAGCAACGTTAAATGTTATCAGATATCTACTTGATGCTTGAATTTGCTAAACTACCCTCGACGCCCTTTCATATGTGAGTAGTGCTATCCAGAATACATGACTTTATCAGGGCTCATTTTTCTATGACAATGTCAAGAAGTGAGAGAGTGGTTTAGTTTCAGTGCTTGAGTTTGGTCGGAATTTGTTAGAGATCCATAAGCTTTATCATTTATCTCAGTGAAAGAATGAAACTTGCTCTCATTCCTTTCCATGGTGGACAGATCCAGCAATTTAACCTTGGTGGCCTTGGAGTCAGCAGTTCTTGCGAAATTCAACTCTGTGAAACACATACCAGTGTGGAAAGAGGAAAGACCTGAGAGCATTAGAGGAGGGGATGAACTTAAAATTTACAGAATATATCCACTTGGCTTGACGCAGAAGCAAGCATTATACACTTTCAGGTTCAACGGGGATGAAGATCTGCGGAAACATATTGAAAGCAACTTATGTGCCAAATTTGAAGTCATTTTCGTCTAGAAAATGAGGAAGTGATTGTACCCAGAGCTGCCCTCTTTTCATGCTTCAAGCTAATTGAATCCTTTTTTCTGAGAATTAACAGCTCCCCCTGGAGGAAAATTAACAGGTTGCAGGGACTCCTGATTCAAATGAATAATTAGAAGATATACTAGAACTGTAGCATTGAAGATGGATTATTCTTTATTGTGGCTTACTTATCTTTGCCTTTTTTTTTTTTTTTTCCCGTCGCAAGGGGGGGTGAGGGGGGGGGGGGGGGAGATTTTTGTTGTAATTTTTTAAAAAATTTTTTTAAAAATTGGTGGGGGGTTTTTTTTTTTTTTTTGAAAAGGGGGGAATTAAGGTGGCGTTTGGTTCCACAATTCCCTGAAATCCGCTTCTGTGGGAGTCATGAGTCTGTAGGAATCAGGTTCTGTAGAATCATATTCGTAAAAAAAACTGTTTGGTTACCCCGATTCGGAAAGTGAATGTCTCGAAAAACCATTTGGTTACCCCGATTACGAAAGTGAATCTGTCTGAAAAACCATTTGGTTACCCTGATTCTGAAAGTGAATCTGTCTGAAAAACTGTTTGGTTACCCTAATTCTGAAAGTGAATCTATCTGAAAAACTGTTTGGTTACCCTGATTCTGAAAGTGAATCTGCTTTGTTATTTGATTTGATTAATGACTGAGCATAACAATTATTTACAAAATTCAATAAATCAACCATGAAGAAGAGGAAGGAAGGCCAGTAGCCTAACACATAGTCACTCCCAAATTGCATCCACCAGTTCCCTTCTTTTGGGTCCTGCATTGCCATAGGAGATAAATGAACTTACAGATTCAAGGCAAAAAATTATAGCAACTGCATACCATCCATGTATACCATGCAGCTCATCTTGACAAAAATTCAAAATGGGGATGAATGGAGAACCAAACGCCTCCTTCTAGAATCAATCGGTCCCAAAAATCCATAGGATCAACAGTGACTGAACCCAACCTGGATAGCCAAATAACCAACTTTATAGGCATAAGTGAATTTGTACATTATTTGTGTCTAGTGCCAAGTATGACCTCAGATGAGGCCTATTAGAGGGCTAGTATACATATCATTGGCACCATATAGTTGAGACTTCCCTGATTTCATTGGGGCTATTCTTTTCCCTCTTACCTTCACTTTCATTGGGGGTGTTGGTAGCCACATTTACATTGGGATTTTTGGCAGGAGAAATGTTGTAGAAAAATAAAGAGAAACTCCCAATTATTGTTAGCTATATTTATGATGAAACTCTCAATTATTTTTCATACTCGGATTGGGAATGTCAAGCAGTAGGATCTCTTTGTTTTTGTTGGAAACAAATAATTTTATATGCATTGTTGGTAAGGACCATTCACATCTACCACATGTTAGAATTGATCGCTTATTAAATTTTATTTATGCTACTATCTGAAGATAGTGACTCTTTCAGATTTGTTGTTTAACAAATAATAGTTTATGTTGTTTTGCCAACCACATAAATCTCTGTTTATCCAAATATCAGAAACACAAATTTTATCATTTTGCCAATGATCTTCCAACCTGTTACATACCAGAGAGAGAGGCAATGACTATCCCCAATTGAAGTACCTATATATACTATGATTCATCCAACTTTGTTTCTCACCTGCTAAAGTTGTGAAAAAGAATAATATTTTGAACCATCCACAAAACCAAGAAATCCAATCGATTTCTTTCTAGAAGGCACCATTCATAACTCAATATTAATGTACCCTTAACAATACATGTTGAAAAGACAAATGTTTTTACCTATTTGTTGCAAACAAAAATACATAAGAAGAAAGTAAAAAAACCCACACACATAAGAACAAGAATCCATGATACAACATTGTGATTCGGTTTTGATGAATTTCAATGTGCACGTGCTCAGTAGGTGCTCGGCATGCAACACCCAAATTCTTGTTGTTGATGATGTGATATGATGTTGAAGCTGTAGAACCCTCCTCCATTGTATGAATCTCAGACATATTATCTAGCCAAATAAAGGAATTTGGATGGTTACTACCACTTGGGCACTTATAAAATCTTCGACCTGGATTTTTCCTAGTTCTTGAAGTCATTAGGATCATCCTTCCTTGCCTACAATAGCACAATGGAGGCTGTTGTTCCATTCCAGTTGAAGTTTGATCTTCACAATAGTAACCTCCCATCACTTCACCTGTAAAACAAATTCACTTGGTATATATCAAATAAAGAATACTTTAAATCAGAATGCTCCTCTATAGATATAAAGAGACTCCCACTAGTTTAAATGACAACAATAAATAATTCTAGATGTGTATCCTATCTATATAATCAGTGATACCAAATGAAAAGAAGATGGGGACTGGCATAATTTATAAGAATTTGATAAACGTATAAAAATTCCCAGCTCAGTCGCTGCTATTACAAAAGAACAAAACAAATAGTGAGGTTCTTTGGAATCATTTATAAGCAGTGAACAGTATTCAAGAAACAAAAGGCTAAATATAATAGAGTAAATAGAGAGAGAAAATGAGGAACCAAAACGTAACTCCCTAATACCCGTAATGAAATGGCCTAAGTACCGAATCAAACCATCCTACTTTTTCCCAAGCACTCATCAAGCCAAACATTAAGTACAGATTTCAGGGATGAAGGATATGAGATGCTAGAAAATTTCAAACAAGCCGAGAATTGGAAGGAGTAGCTCAATTGACAAACTAATTTACTCAGGCTTTTAGAGAAAATATGTAAAATAGAGAGAGCTAATTGCAACGACCATTCTGACGTTATCCATGCCTGAAACCACATCATAATCACCGGAGAAGATCACCTCTAACAGCATCGGCAATGGCAATGCAAGACCTCCGTTTCTGCTTGGGAATCGTTTCTGTTGAACAATCCTCAGGCTTTGAACAAGGTAGAGGTTGCCAATTCTTATGAGCCTGCCAACCATACTTGTAGTCTCCAACTATTGGTGTTCTCAAAACCTCAGCACAGTGGACACGGAGCTATTTCACCAGGAAAAGGGATGGAATATTGTGTGCCAGTGAGCAGGTAGCTAATGGGCTTAAAATATTGTGATGCAATTCTGTCTACTTTTACAGGTTTCAAAACCATACTTGATGCTTCCTACCAGTAAGTGGACACAATTCTATCCATGTAAAACCTGCAGAATTACAAGCAAAAATAAAAAATACAAAAGAAAACTTGCACCTTTAAGTAAGAAATCCAAAAGGGTTTGCAGAAATTCCACTTGAAAGGTCTCACACCCCCCTCCCCCGCCCCAAGAAAAAGATTAAAAAAAAAAGGAAAACAGAGCCAATATAAAGCACATATCTAGAGTTTTAACTTGATTCTAAATATTGCTCCTCCAAAGAAAACTATAACTAACCATGAATATTATAATAGCAAATAGAAGCATATAAAATCTTCAACGTGCAGTCCGGCGTTGATTGAGATGCATGTAACAATCAGGGTAACCAGATTGACTTGGGCATTTGTTTTCCTTGTGAGAAACTTCATGCAGATAGGGTGGTTGCACACCAGCCAAAGCAAGTATTGAGCTAGGCAAAATCCATATCCCATCTCCACAAATCAAACTGGAGGCTAGTGCAGGCCCAAATGCGTCTGCTTTGGGTTTGTTCAATTATCGTCATACAAATAGTATAAAGCTCCCAATACACATATCTGTTGCAAAGTAGCATCCAAGGTAGAATGGTATAGCCATGGCCATTGGGAGTGGAATATATTTTGCCCATTTCTTTTCAACAGCATCTCTGATTGAGTTCACAAGGATAGCAGCAGCGAAGAAGGTGTAGCAAAGTTGAAGGCAGTGCTTTGGTAACCAGAGAAAATTTGCTTATCAGTGCAGCTTCAATTGATTGAAAAGCACATAGAACAAAACTTGGTGAGAATATTAAAGAGGGTGGTTTGAGATAATGAAACTATAGTTTGGACTTATTCTGCTACAACTTTTATTATATTTGTGCAGGGAAAGGTTCTATCTGAGAAAAGCACAAGCCAAGTCAAAAACTCCAAAAACAGTAAATCTTAATATATGATGATGATCTCTCATCAAATAGTAACCAATTACAATCCTGATTCTGTTTAGAAGATTTGAAATGTTTTAATCATATCTGGGTCCAAACTTTCTGGTGGTGATTGTATCTGTAAGGAAGTTTCTGTCGCAAGGAACAGAACCTTCTTGCCTCTACTGGGTAAAGAGGTTTGGAGGGAGAGTTGGTCAATATAAAAGAAAAAAACAGAAGTTTGAATTGGGGTCTTAATGAAGCGACATTGACGCTTCACCCTACAAGTGCCAACACAGAACCCAGAAGAATAACCTATTGGGGGTTTCAGTTGGTTTTTGATGGATCAGGCGAAATTGGTTGACATAATTATCATTTTGGGAGGTCATGGAGTAAAATGTCAATAGTGTTGCTGCCAATAGCAGGTGAGCTAGGCATGGATGTGTGTGTATGTCCACATCCACCTGTACCTAAATAGACAGGGACATTCAAATTACAATTAGAAAATAAACAAGAGAAGCCTGCTACGACTATTACTTAATATTATATTACCTTATAGGCTATGTCAACAAACTAAACAGCATAACAAGGTTCAGCTGAATAAACCAAGTTTTAATTAATTCATGAAAACTTCAACTAAATTGGCAGAACCATAACCATTGTCCCCCTACCTGGGCAAAAGCACACAAGGAGAAATCGAGGATGCAACTAACCTGATATCCATAGGCAATATTCATTTTCCTTTTCAGTTGTCACACAGGAAACCCAACATGAACCCCCTTGGCACCATGAATGTGACAAACAACAACAATTCTTTTTTCTCAGCTGTTAACATTAGGCAACTGATATCTCCATTAAGAGCTAGACAATAGAAATGTACAAGAAGCAAGTCCAAACCTGGAAGTAACATCTGGTATTGCCTGTCTTTTTTTTTCTTTTCTTCCAACTAAATCACATTGAAAAAATCCACTGAAAAGCTATCAAAAGAGAAGTGCCACTGCTCATACTGTTACAAAATGTACACAAGAATTCAACAGAAATCTTAAAACTGGAGCAGCCACAGTGAGTACTAAATTCAAAAACAAAGTGCTTTACCTACCTATACACACCAGAAAAAGAAGAAGAAGAAAAAGAAGCAGAAATGAAGAATTTCTCCGTAGATTCAAATCGAAAACGTAGTATACTCACCAACAATGTTGTAAAGGATGATAAAAACATAGATTCTCCCCATTGGAGGATTGATTAAACCCATCAAACTTGGCTTACAATAGTATAGTTCAACTTCTTAAAATTTTAATACCCTAAATTAAATCTTAAAAGTCATGTTATCAAAACATTATGATTGTTTGGGTGATTCAACAACACTAAACATCAGCCATATTTATCTAAGAAGTACTTGATGACGGTTGCTCTATCCTCCTCTTTCTCTGAAAGTAGTGCATTCCTAAGCCGGATGTGATTTCCAAAGAGGTCTTTTGCACGCAGCCGAGTCTCCAAGTCAAGCTTTGTCATTGCATTAATGGCATTTTGTAAAAGTTCATCCTTGTCTTCAGCCTTATGAGCAAAAGCCTTCTCAGCAACAGCAGCAGCCTTCTCAGTAGAAGCCTTCTCAGCAACAGCAGCAGCCTTCTCAGCAGCAGCAGCAGCCTTCTCGGCAGCAGCAGCGGTTGCCCTCTCGACAAAGAATGTCTCACCGCCGACTGCCCTCTCGGCAAGACCGGCCTGCCTCGGCGACAGCCCTCTCAGCAGCAAGCTTCTCATGAGAAAGCTTCACCATGTCTACCAAAGCAACAGATATATTCTCCAAGGGACCCACTACTTGATCAACTCCTTTCTTCTTCTTCTTGTGGGAATCATGAGACTGCTCACCAGCTCTTGGCCTACCTCGAGATCGACTACTCTCATGTGCTGTAGATTGGGTCCACGACATGTCAGGTGTAGTGGTCTGAGGTTGAAAACTCGAGTTGCCAATCTCATTGTCATCCAATTGGATGTTGAACTCATAGGCTTCAGGTGAATTCAGTTGGGATTCATTCAAGAAGTCTTGACTGTTCCAGCCTTCGAGCCCGTTGCAATCTCATTACCTAGGGCTGCAAGCAACCTCTAAGTGAATGGGGCGCACCGAATGGTCCTTCCAATATTTTTGCTCTTTCTTCTACAAATTCAAAACATAAATTTGTAAACTTTGAATCAACTATAGGGGCTCATATTCACTCACTTTTTTCTACTAATGTGCAGCGGTGAGGAAAGTGTTGTAATCTATAAAAAATTATGGTTTGTGAATATTAGTTTTTACCTTTACTTCAGACTAGAAATGGGGAGCAGCATCAAACCTCTTTTCACTTGGATTCCATCCAAGTCCACTTTGTTTTTGCAAGTCTGATAGCGCTCGCAACCTAGTTTTCCAAATCCTAAAATGGTTGCGGCATTGCTCCCAATCATAATTGGACCCATGCTTTTCGGAGATTTGTCTACTAATTCCCAACCAATGCTCTTTTCTTAGTCCATTGTCTCCTGCCCTCCCACTAGCATGTACTTGCAAGAAAAACTCTAGTAGAGAAAGAGACACCTCTATAGGCCATGAGGCTATGTCTCTTCCTCTTGCATGTGATGCATTTTGAGAGTCCATCTGGTAAAATCATAATTAAGGGACAAAAGTAAATACATATGATGAACTGTTAGTTATGATCAATCAAAATACATATGGTGTGGTGCAGAAGTGTAGCAATCATATGATGACATTAGTATTCATGATCAGTTGCAATTCTAACATTTGAAGCTAACATTTGAAGCAATCATAACTTGAGTTCTGACATGAAATAATACCACAAAGTTTGAGACAAAGTAAAACAAAATAAGGTACAATCCAAACTCAAACTCAAACAGTTGGGAGTCATTCAAATTGAAGTACATAAAAATTTAATCATTTGATTCTGACTCAGTCTCTGATCCCATGTCTTCATCATCTGCAGCATTTGTTGTTGCATATGCATTCCACATCTGTGTTGCCAAGTCATCCCGGAATGCTTCTGCTTCAAATGACTCTGCATGGTTGTCTTCATCTTCGTCAGAATCACTACTTTCCTCATCATCTGCATGGTGTGGTGCGGAAGAGGAAGCTGTTGTTGGCCCTAACCCCTCCGTCGACTCATGGGCAAGCCATTCCTCCTCTTCTTCCAAAGAGTCATGGTTTAGAATGTGGTTGTGAAGTAGTACACAAGCTATCACAATCTTAACTTGAGTTCTGAAAGGAAACTCCGCTCGAGTTGCCAATATCTTAAAGCGACTCTTCAACAAACTAAAAGCACCTTCAATGACTTGGCGTAACCTAGCGTGCCTCAAGTTAAACAACTCCTTTTCATTTTTGGGTCTTTGATTTCCCCTCTTCCATTCCTTCAGATGGTACCTAACATTTCGATATGGCCTCAAAAAACCTCTTTGGTTGGCAAACCCAGCATCACCAAGATAGAATTTACCATTTGGAACCACTAATTTTCCATCTCCATCTCTATGGAGAGCATCATCCAAAATGCGGGAGTCAGATGCAGACCCTTCCCAACCAGCAAGTATATACGTGAACCTTTTGTCATGGTCGCATGCAGCTAAAATGTTTTGTGTAATAAGACCCTTCCTATCTCGAAACGTCCTATGTTTTTCAACAGGAACCCATGCTGGTATATGCGATCCATCAATGGCTCCAACGCAATCTTTGAAGAATGGGAAGAAGCTGCGATGGTTACCTGCAATCTTCGGATGTGTGGTGAGACTAGGGGGTTTTATAAGCAACGGGGTCAGTTTCATCATTGCATTTAACACTTTATTAAAATGTCGACTCACTGTCTCCCCAGAATGCCCAAAACGGTTCTTTAAAGTCGAATTCTTAATGTGGTGTGCAAGACAATGTAGAAACATCGTTACTTGTTCCTCAACTAACACCAATTTGTTGTCTTCTAACAGCCCCCTCGTACGCAATAATTTTACCAAGTTGTAATATGATCTTTGGCTCATTCGCAATTCCTCACGACATGTACGCTCGGTGCCACCAATAAAACGTTGGGTTTCAAGAAACCCACGCCGGACATCTACTCTATATGGTTGCCTCCCCGCGTATGTTCTCCTAATGTATTCAATTACGTAGACAACTGCTGCGCCCACTAGAGCAACTACCAACTCTTCGTCATCCATGTTGAACAACGTGCGTATGCGTTCTCTAAATTTAGGTCCTGAAATGTGATCATATAGACTCAAATTGGATATAGAGTAAAATTGGATATAGATCTGAAATTAAAGCAAAGGATTATCAAAAGGAAGTCAAGGGCCTATTACACACGGTCATAGCAAAATGTGCAACTGCCAACATCAAAACAATACATTGAATGTAGCGAAGTTGATAAACCAATGCAGCAAAAAATCCATCTTAAAATGACTAATAACAGCCAAGTTGATAAACCAATGAATCGTAGATCATTCATAAAGTCTTTAAAACTTCTGCTATCCCTATGAAATTCCATTCAAATCTTTTCTGGCCATACATTTTTGTTGACAAACTTCTTGTTCCTAAGCTATTTGTCGTGTTAGGAACACCGTCGGATCTTTCTATGTGAGAGAGGTGCACTTCTAGCAAACTCCAATGTTGACTTTGTAATAGAAATTAATAATCTCTAATCCTATCATGTGTCAATCACAATAAATGGATTGATTTCAGGTATGTGACAAGTAAAAGTCTCACATACACATTTGAATGGAGACTTAGAAATTCAAATGAAGACAATTTTTTTCTTGATAAAAAATGAAGATAAATTTCAACAAGGGTAAGAATGACTTTGGAATCCACTCCAGCCAACCATCCCACAATATTAGAAGTTTAGAACAGCATGTTGAAAAACTGAGGAGAGTAAGAAAATCAAGAAGACAGAAAATAAAGAAAGAATAAAAAATAAAGAAAAGACTTTACAGACAATAGATGGTGTTGTCGGTATAATTGCTTGTGAGCACCTCAGACATATAATCCTTTTCTTACACTTTTCTTCCAATTGGTGTTTTTATTTTCTTTTTCAAATTTTTTATTACTAAAATACAATCAATCAATGATCTATGATGAGCTCTATGCAAGTCAAATGGTAGGGAGGGTGGTGTGCAGAGTGTAATGGGGGAGGGTGGTGTGCAGTGTGAAGTATTTAGAAAAAAGACAACTATTATTATTAAGAATTCATGAAAAAACAATACATGAAGGACCCTCAAGTGCCTCAAACCAGAGTAAAACCCTTGCAAGTGCTTCTATTTCCTAGGAGCAGTTTTTATACAAGTACAGCTTAAAATTATTGCAAACAGTGATAAATTTATTTAGTAATCATCATTACAAGGAAAGCACTCACATGGAAGGCAGAAGTAGCCTAGTTAACCCTGGGATGGATTAAGGACCCCAAGTTGGCAACAACCGTAATCCCAGTGGCCAAACCGAATTGTTTTCCACCATTGTCGCATAATTTCCCTCAAATTTCCATCCGCCAAACATTCTTTTCTTTTTGGGGGGGGGGGGGGGAGGGAGGGACTTCCAATAATTTCTGAAATTTCATTTTGCATAATTCTGTTTTCTGAAATTCAAATATGCAATATATAACCGGAAAATTTGAGCAACGGCACCAGTTAAGGGCTTGTCAAATAAGTTAGGCACCTCATAGTTTATCCCACATAAAAGCCCATTGCCAAGAGGTCTTGGGTTTGGGTGGGGAGACGACCTTCTGTGTATGGAGATTTGGTGACTTTCTTAGATGTGCCAAAGTACCCCTATCAATTGTGATGATATAGACAGATCATATCTGATGATCTGATTTGACCTTTGGGTAGTGGCTCACTAATGAGATAGGATGGAATTTGACAGAACATAGCTGTGGATCTGTTTTTGTGACTCTTCAGAATTCAGATATGTTTCTCTGGATGGCTCAGACCTCACCTTTAATCCGATGGTAGATACAAGCAAAATCTGAATCCAAATCGGCTAAGAATTTAAGATTGACATTAACAGATCTAAACAACAGATTTCCAGAATTTAGACAAGAAAATAGAATAATCAAGTATTTGAAATACATAACAAAAATGGCAGAGAGGAGAAAAAAGATCATGAGTAACATAGAGCTGGATATTCTACCAACACCAAAAAAAACCAAAAAAAAAGAACATAGAGTTGGATCACGAAGGACCTAGCCCCAGGCAGGATCATCTTGAAACTAATGCTGGTTTAGTCTTAGACAAAGCTAGGAACAATTGAAGAACTTAGAGCAGATCACACAATAAATCAAATTGAAACGGAATCAAGAAGAAAATAAAAAAATAGAAAAGAATGATAAGACTATTAAGTAACTTACAATACAACTCTATGGGGTCTCTCACACTTCCACCATATTTTTGTCTCTCATCAACTGCATCTTACCACTCTCTTATAAAAACACAACCACCTTTGAATCATGAACCATGAGAGATTTTTCTTGCCTTGTCAAAGCCACCGGAAACCCTTAACAAAAGCACTCAATCCATAATTTATTTAGCCCCAGCACCGTACCCATTCTAATATAAACTTCAAAATTTACAAAATCCCACGAGAACAAGCAAACACCCCTTTCACCCTTGCTGATGAATCCCAAAACACTCCTCTGCTCCAGTGAAGTTAGCTAAAGAAGAAGAGATTCTTGAAAAATTACTTATTACAACCTTGAACACTAGCCCCAAGCCAAAACCAAAATCGATATCGAATTCAAAATGCAAGAATACCAAGCCAACAGTAAAACGAAGATAGAGAATAAGAAACCCAACACAAAACTAATCCAATCAGGGAAAATAAAGACTATGCAGAGACTTACCGCCTATTTCGATGCCAAAGTCGAAAACACGAACAAAATTTTGGGAACGCTGGAGTTGCAGAGCAGAGAAGCTCTAGCTTCTTCTTCCAGATCTGCCGAAAACACCAAGATTTGGGAACGCTGGAGTTGCAGAGCAGAGAAGCTAGGGTTCTTCTTCCAGATCTGCTGAAAACACCACGATTCAATAAATCTGTGATAGGGATCCTTCGTCGCAAGGTTGGTGGTGTTCGTCGCCTTCTTCAGATCAAGAAATGGCTCGCCTTCTCAGCAATAGAAGTGCTTCGAGTTCTCAGCAATTGTAAGTAGCGGAAGTGCTTCGAGTTCTCAGCAACAGGAGTGAGGAGTGCAGAAGTGAGGAGTGCAGAAGTTGAAAGTTGGGAGTGATTCGAACTTCTTAGCAGCAGGAGAATGGATCTTCGACTTCAGCAGCGGGATGAAAGTGTCGAGTGTCGAGTAGGTTTCGATGAAAGTGAGTTTCGCCGAGTCAAGTTCATTTTTTCCCTTTTATATCGAGCCCAGAATTCGCTGACTCGATTTGGAAACCACCTCAATAGGTGGTTTCCAACTCATTCACATTTTTAGGCAAAAACGTGGATTGTTGGAGATTCATGACTCACGAAGAAACCGATTCAATTTTTAACCAAATGCTTTTTTTTGTTGGAGTCATGATTCCCTGGAGTCTGATTCTGCAGAATTGCGGAACCAAACGCCACCTAAGTGTTTCCCAAATGATTAGTAATTTGGGTTCTTTGGATGTGGTAGGGTGGGAATTTGAGCAAGAGCTATCAGTACTAGACTCTGGTTGGGGACAGTAATTTCATCTATTAATCGTCTTATTGGTACACATATTCCACTCTATGAATCAATGTCATGTTTAAATTCTATGCATACTTGGCTTTTTTATTTTATTTTATTTTATTTTATATTTTTTTATGTAGGTATGTTAGTAAATTTGCATCCGACTGTGTTTGGCCAAATACATGTAGGGATGATGCACAAAGTCATTTGATATATGTACAAGTTAAATATTTTTTATTAAAAAAATTTATGTGTGGGTTCTCTTAGTGAGACTTAAACTATTGTTGGGTTCCTCTGATGGAAAAATTACGCCGAGTACTGAACTAATGTCTCAAATTGTAAATTTTATTCAAATGAGCAAATTATATATAGACCCTTTGAGTTTGCAATCAATTATACAATTACAAATGCACCATGAGGTTAAAGATTAAGTGACGATGTCGTCGCTAAACAAATATTTGAAATATCAAATTTACCCTTTCTTATTTAAGGAGGTAGTGTTTGTTTTTTTGTTTATTTATTTATTTATTTATTATTTTTCCTTCTAATAATAACTTTCTTATCTTCTTCCTCGGAAACTTACAACGTTACCACTAGGTATTGATTGCCACAGGTTGATTTTCCTTGCAATAACTAGGAATCAGAGGGGTGCAAGTTTAGCCCTAATAGCCCTAACCCGACCTAAGCCCACCCTGAGCCCGAATAGGGCTTGGATTCAAGATTTTGGCACTGAGGGCAAGTTAGGGCTAAGGGTGGGCCTGTGATTACTCTTTGGTACGCCGGGCCTATCCCGACCTGTTCCTAATTTTCTGTCCTGACCTTAGCCTTCATTTTGGCCCTAATATTTGCCTTAATTTTGTCCTTAATGTTTGATCTCAATGAATTAGGAACAGAGATAAGGATAGAGTCAATCAAGGCCATGGCCAAGTATAGGGTCAATCAAGGCCAAGGTTAGGGATATGGCCAATCAGGGCCAAGGACAAGGCCAAATATAGGGCTAGGGTCAGGGATAGTCCAATTAGAGCTAGGGACAGGCCAATTAGGGTCAGACAGGGCCAATTAGGGTGGGAATGGGCATAGGTTGGTCCTATAAGGCTTAGGGTTATAAACAATAATCATTGGCCTTGAATTAAGGTCAGGGTGAGAATGAGCTTAGATTATAATATATAGGATTGGGCTTGGAATTGCAAAAGTCTGACCCAACCCGACTCAATTGCAGCCCTTCAGGATTAACCCTCACAGCTACAAGGCATTCCTTCTCATGGCCTCATCTTGTTATCTCGAGTTACTTCATTTGAAATCTTCTCATCTTGAACTGTTCATTGCCTGCCATCTTCACCTCCTCTGGCTTACCCATTTGTATTATTTATCTTTGCCTCTCTAAGCTGATTTGCTCTCTTTCTCGCTCCTCTCTGGTGGGTAGTAGCTAGGGGAAAAAAATCATAATTCATCACTTCATCTGATCTTGCGTTTTGCCCATGGCTCCCGAGATGACCAGCGCGGAGTGTTTTTTCTTCAATGGCAAGTTGGGGGCCGGTGAAACGGAATTTGGATCATCTTTCCGTCCCCATGGCTTCTTGACCACAAAAACCAGTGGGTCCCACTAGTGAAATTTTTTTTTTTTTTTTTTTAAGTGTTTTTCACCGTGGCCCTACAGGTTTTTGTGATCAGGAAACGTCGGAGAGCACAAAATCGGAGTCGCAGATCCGGACTTGGTGAAACCATGGAGCACTACTACTTTCACTTCTAGGTTTCAACCATAGTTCGAAATTTCGAACCGTGTCGCCGTGTCGCTCCTTGGCGACACGGCGACACGGCCGAAATTTCGCCAAAAGTCGGGCGACTTTTGGTAGGGGTTCGATGAAAAATCGAACCCCTGTTTCGATGGGTTTTTTTGGTCATTTTGACCTGAAATTTGATGTGTAGCCTAATTTGAGGCTAATAAACACATTGGTAGTGTTATTTTGATCTAAAACATTACCTAAACTAATGTTCTTAATCGACCCATGTCTT
This sequence comes from Hakea prostrata, assembly GCF_041222555.1. NCBI lineage: Eukaryota > Viridiplantae > Streptophyta > Magnoliopsida > Proteales > Proteaceae > Hakea > Hakea prostrata. Next base: position 46,008,289 of record NC_142604.1, on the reverse strand, counting down.
ACTATACGCGGACGAAAGCCCCGAAACTAAAAACCTAAAAACTCATAAAACCAAATCATATAAAGTCTACAATTCATTGTACAAATACTGTAATACATAAAGTCATCCAACCATATAAAATCTGAAACTCTCAGTCTCAGTACCAAGTACTGTGCCTAGGTGGATCGAATTCCTCTGACTCAGACTGTCTCCATTGATGCCCCCCCAACAAATTCACATACTCATCCCATCTCATACGATATTGAAAATTGTTTAAGTAATCATTCACTGCAGTTCTATAGCGGTCATCTTCCGCTGCCGTGAGAACTCCAATTTGAGGGAAGTGAGAATAGGGCCAAGGAACGTACTGCATGCCATCAGATGCCCTTGTTGGTACGAATGACTCTGATTGTGAAAGAGAGAGAGGGACATCATAGCTCCCATGATACGAAGAACTGGAGGGGACACCATAGCTCCCATGATACGAAGAATTAGAGGGGTTACTAATTCCCATATCATACTGTCCATCTGAAGGAGGGAGAGGGACACCATAATTACCCGTAGGCCAATAACCTGGTGTGGAGCCTACAGACTCATCCAAGCTCATGGACCCCATTGACGCAATCGCCGCATCCCAAGGATTAACATAGTCATGGCCAGCTCCCCTCTGATGGTGGCTCGGCCTCGTATCAGGATATTGACGACCACGCTGATACTCACCACCATGATCATAATCCTGAGTGGCATGATCAAAATGACTCTCCCCAGTGTATCTGGGTGGGGGCTCCTGTGTCTCTGGTAGTGGAACATGTATACGCTCTCCAATTCCTCCACCACCACCACCACCACCACCACCACCACCACCACCACCACCACCACCACCACCACCACCACCACTACCACCACCACCACCATCATCATCTCCACCAGTCTGACTAGGCGAGAGTGTGTCATCGGGAGTGTTGTCCTGCGGCTCCTCCGTGCCTGGTGCCATCATCCAATCCTCATCAGCAGTGGCAGCTGCCTCTCGCATGTGCCCGACCCTCTTCAATGGCCATATACTCACCCACATTAACCCCCGCAGCTTGAGCTAGTTCTCGGGTCGGGCCTCCCTCCAAAGTTGGTCCAATACCGGCTCACCCCCGTCCAACATCCACCGAGTGAGGGGATCTTGGTCATCTTCGGCAACATCAAATATATCATCGAGATTGATGTATTGCCTTTCATTCTCGAGCCTCGCTCCCCCGGCATATTGCAGCTTCAACCTCATATTATAGTGAATAAATACGAGGTCATTTAGACGCCGGCTTCCCAACCGGTTCCTCCTCCGGGAGTGGATCATGCTGAATGTACTCCAATTCCTCTCACATCCAGAGGCAGAGCAAGTCTGAGACAGGATCCTGACTGCCAATCTTCGTAAGTTTGATGAACTATTGCCATAGAGATACCACCATTCAGCTGCATTATCACAAAAACATTAAGTTAGAAACTCAAAAGTCAAAAGACTCAAAACATTTATGCATCTAAGCCCTAAGGATCTAACTATATAAGTATCTAACCTGGATCCATGGTTTCTCCGCCCGTACAAAGACCAGCTCCACTAAAAGATCCAAATGCATCTCTAAACAATTTGATCTGCAATAATACAATCATTAGTATTGATTGGTTATCTAAATTATTTAAACAATTAATACAACTCACTAATCGTTTGAAATTCCCAATGTCTCACCTCATTGTGGCAAAATGATTGGACCATCTCATCTGGCTCCAACTTCGTTATCACCTGTATCAGGGCATCCAATAGGTTTGTGTCCAACCCTAAATGTTGACTATATTGATACTTAGGGTTTAGAAAATATGCCGCATAATTAAAAAAGCTTAAAATTAGTACCAACTACCAAAGTACCAATACCTACAATTCTACAAGCCCACAAGTCTACAAGACTACAAGTCTACAACTACAAATCAACAACCCGTAATATTTACTTACCGGCCCTATGAAGAGGATGCATCGGATGAGCCGTCCATCGTGCATCGACAATATCTAAGAAAGCCCGATGTCCTCTAGGGTTTGTTGCCTTTATAGCATCCTTCATACGCTCAAGGGATGCATACAAGTGTGGCATAGTGGGTCCCCTCAAGGAAGAGTCCACCATACGCAAGACCTTTACTATAGGATCTATGGTCCGCAACACTACAAGAACACATCTCCGTAAATCATCGGATGATATTGTGTATCGTGCGGCGCGCCCATTGGTCGTGCTGAATTATCACAAACTCATTAAGTCAATAGACAATAAATATCATACAAGATAATCATAAACTCATAATATAAATATAATAATTTATAAGATGAAATAGTAGATAGTTATCTTACTTGGATCCAGCCCAATCAAACCACTCTCGCGATGCAAACATGGATCCGAGGCCCGACTTCTTATCTTGCATGTCGCTGCTCAAGGCGACGAAATTTGTCGCAAATCTTGTCGGACCAGGTCGCACCAACTCACCTCCACATGATCTCCGCATCATTGCCAAAGCAACGTTATGATTGTAGATGAAGTTGGTTACCTGTCTTGCACTCTCAACGGTGTTGTGGACAATGCTGATTTTTCCAATGTCCTTCAAAGATTAGGTCAATTGAATGTGCAGCACAAGGTGTCCACATAAGGTTATAATCAGGTGAAGCCATCAACACTTCACCGGCCTTCTTATAGTTGGAGCCATTGTCGGTGACAATTTGCACCACATTCTTCCTACCAACCTGGTCGATCACATCCCGCAGGAGACCCATGATATATCCGTGGTCTTTCGTATGACAGAGTAGCATCCACCGATTTCAAGAAGACAGCTTCTCCAATCACAAGATACCATGAAGTTGATGATGGACTTTCTCGTCGGGCCGGTCCATCCATCGACATGATGGTGCATCCATAAGTATCCCAAAAGGGTTTCATACTATCAATATACTCCCGCAGCTCTTGCTTCTCCTCTTGAAGGAGGGTGGTCATCAACTCGTAGGGTTGGGACCACTATATCCGGGGCCTCGCCGCTGCAATAGTATCAATCATATTCGTATAGTATGGACCCCGTGTCTGTGTTTGTCGGGATGTGATTGTAATAAATCCACTTTGACATTGCCTTCTTTACCTTCTTTGCCATACCTTTCCATGCACCGATATCTTGGGCTGCTTGGCCCCTTTTCTCCCGAATGTATCGGGATCTTGCTCCATGGTCGGGTCCGGACGGCGTGGATAATCGATGGTTGCCGTGGTAGTGGCACCGAACGGTCCGAACCTCGATGTATGAGGGGCCCGCCGACTCGTGATCCGCCAAACATGCCAAATACACCACCCCTCCCCCGGAATCGAAGGTCTAGCCCCCGTAGGCCTAGATGGACCAGCTCCCGTAGCTCTAGCTCGGCCATATCCCGCTCCCCGATGGTGCAATCGTCGCTCTCTCGCCATGGCCCGCCGCATATCCCTCTCCTCCCGATCTCTCGTCCACATCAACAGGATCAACATCCCTATCATCATCCGAATCATCCACATATGATGACGGCCCCCGCACCGCATCATCTAGTGCTCTATTGACTTTCCTTCGATCATCTTTCTTCTTCCCCTTTTGTTTTTGTAAATCCCCGAGTAACTTGATTACATCCGGATGGGCCTCTCGTGCATTTAGTCACATCCTTTGAACTCCCAAAGTGATGTGACCCTTGAACCTACCGATGCCACCCGAGTATATTCTTTTGTGACAAAAATTACACTCGCTTTATTTTTGTCTCCATCAATAGCCGTACAATATTGCCATGTTTGGGTCGGTCCTCCCTCCTATCGCCGATCTCTCAAGTTGTCCCCGACCTCGTCCTTGACCCTGTCCCCGTCCCCTCGTCCTCGTCCACCCCGGGGAAGACCCCAGTTCCCCTCGACTCCCACCACAGACATGATGATCGTTGCATTCAAATAACATTAACAAATAACAACATCATTATAATTGTTTATACTTTATACACATATAAACAATCATATATGAAATTATGAATATTGCATGTATGATATAATTATAAAAATAGCTGCCCATATCAAAACCGGCGATGAAGCCACATGGGCAACACAACCAACAGTTGAAAAATACTTATATAATTATTCCATAATTTTCAAAACATTTCCCCCATTTTTCCCTATTTTTTGCATTTTTCATAATTATTGATATTTTTATTAATATCAGGATATTTTTTGAAAAATAAAATAACTTATTTTTCGGTCAAAAAATATTTCGACTCCGTGAGTCCATAGATCGGCTCACGGAGTTCCACATATGTTTTTTCTATCATCATACAACCACTGTATCACTTAAAAAGTAATCATACAAGATAATCAAAATATCATTTTTTACCCACAAAAATAAAAAAATTAAATACTTTGTGGAAAAAAATTCCGACTCCGTGAAATCGTAGATCGTCACATGGTATTCAACATATATTAATTTCAAAATCATCCAACATCATATAGCATGCATTTTGTGAAAATTTACTTGGATAAGAATGGTTACCTGTTTGACGAAAAAACTCTCAGATCTGTGCGAAACGGCTATCGATCGACGTAAACAACGTGATATCCGGCAACAAGGAAGCAAGATGTACCCGTAGATGTCGAAGATCGGACGAAAATATAGTGAAAAGTGCGAAAAATGAGAGAGAGAAGCTGGGGGAGAAGAGAGAGAAATTAAAAAAAATTCGAACGAAATCGGGCGAAATTCGCCCGAATTCTCGCTCTTTTATCGCGAGAGTCGGTCGATAAATCGCCGACTTCTCGCGATATATCGCAAACGGTCGAAATTTCGACCGTTAGCGATATATCGCGAGAAGTCGGCGATTTATCGACCGACTTCTCGCGATGTCGGTGTCGCTCGGGGGTGTCGTATCGCCCCCCAGCGACATGGCGACATATCGCCGTGTGTCGGCGCCCCCCGGGGATATGTCGCCGACATTGGGACCAATGGTTCCAAAATCCCTTAAGGGGCCCCGTGTTGTTTATTTTTAAAAAAAAAAAATAAAATTTTTCCCTCTTTTTTAAAAAAAAAAAAAAAAAAAAAAAAAATTATGACATACAAAATATTGGGAATACTAGAGGTTCTTTTGAAGATATTTGCACCGTTGGCTCTATGTGCTAATTGAATTATTGGAAAATGAGAGAGCAAATAGAGACATGCATCATCATTTTTTATAAGTTCGGCCTTACTTAGGATCTGTTCACTCTAACACAACTGTATCAAGCCGTTTAATTACCGACTGGTCATAATAATCATAGACAGGTAGAATGTATATTCAAACTCACTCACTCAAGACTTCAACTCCTGATTTCTAGACTTAATTAAGTGGCATTCGTGAAAACTACCACCATTTAGGTGCACTTTTTTTTAGGGAAAAAAATCTCATATATTTACTTTTATTGTATTTTGGGATAATTACTATTGTCCCCTGTACTTTGATTTTATTACTACTGTATCCATTGTACTTTTCAAAATTACTAATTCAACATTTAACTTTGTTTACAATTACTAATGTCCCCTACTGTTAAGTTTCGTTAGTTTACTAATGATGTGGCACCTATATATTTTTTCAAAAACCCTAAATACCCATATACTTATTTCTTTATTTATTTACCCTTTTGTCTAATTACAGTAGTACCCTTAATTAACTGTGGAGAAAAAAATAACTATAATCCGTTTCATTCTAAAAAAAAAACTCACCAAATAAAGAAAGAATGATTGAATAAAACTCAAATAGAAACTGAAGAGGAAGGAAAATCGAATTCAACTCAAATTAGAAACTGAAAATCACCTAAAATATTTTCAAAATAAATGAAGCTTAGTGAAAGCGGGTAATCAAATCGGATTTGGATTTTGCTCATTTCTTTATTTCAAAATAAATGAACTTTAGGGAAGGTGGGAATCAAAATGGATTTGGATTTTGCCCATTTCTTTAATTCAAATAAATAAAGTTTAGTGAAGGTGGGAAACCAAATCCGATTTGGATTTTGCTCATTTATTTAATTCAAATAAATAAAGTTTAGGATAAAATTGACATTTAATTTGGTTTTTATAAGTGGGGTAGCAACGTCTTTTGATTTCTTAATTATAATGAAGGACAAATTAGACTTTACATATTCAAACTTAAGGGCTACTTAACATCGTTATAAGGAAGGGGAGCAACAGTAATTTCGTAAAGAACAAGGTTTTATTAGTAATAAAATCAAACTACACGAGGGCAATAGTAATTATTCCTTGTATATTTTATTCTTAGAATATGAATACTTTAGACAAAAAAAATCCAAGAACGGCTAAAATATTCTAAGCAAACAATTTAGGAAGTACAAATACGAATATATAATATTCAAGTCTACTTGGATACAAAATATACAAAAGATATAAAGTTGTAGTCTACTTGATGTTAATTACGTTGCTAGTGACTCATAACATGCTTCATTCCAACACCATGGGTTAAAAGTGAATCTAGAATAGTTGCTTTAGAGCCTGTTTGGTTACATGAATCTAGAGATTTCATATTTCTGGATTCATGAATCTGGGCCCATTTGGTTGTAAAAATCTCTAGATTCATGAAATCTAGAAATTCACCTTTTTACACTAAAAACGTGAATCTGTAGATTTATGGGTAATGGGTGAAATTCAGAAATTTCAAAAAAGCTATACATTTGCACATTCACAAAAATCACGTCGATCAAATGGTTTTTTAGGATGAATCCACAGATTTCATTCCACAACCAAACATTTAATTTTATAAATTATGACTCCATAGATTTGAAATCTCTAGATATTTGAAATCTCCAGACTTATGTAACCAAACAGGCCCTTAGAGCTTCTCCTCTGCAGCACACCAAAAAGTTTTGTGAGATTTTTAATGCCTCCATATCTCAAGAAGTGAATATTGGTAATTTTGGAAAGGTATGATTTGTTTGGAAAGAAGTACCTCTTGGGAGGAACCATTATGAAGGGTTGCGCTTTTTGAAGGTCTGGGTATTCTGGTCTAGTGAAAATACATACCATTACTGTGTCAAGTTTTTCTTTTTATATGATAGTAATATGATTGGTTGCAAACCTAAGGGGTCTATATATATATATATATATATATATATATAAGGCTTTTTTGTTTATTTATTATTTATTTATTTATTTATTTATTTATTAAAAAAAATTTTTTGTTGCCAACCCCGGTTTCTAAGGCTTTGCCTTGACTAATCCGATGTTCGACCCGGGTCGCACACCTGGTTGTGGTGGGTGAGTCTCCCAACGGGGTCTATATATTTATTCCATTTAAATTTCATTATTTGGGGTGAAACTAGTGACCCACCAATTATTTTCTTATAAATTACTAAGTTACCCACAGTTAAGTTTGCTGTTAAAATGAATTATGAATTCTTTAAATGCCCTTTGATGCCATATCCAACTCCTAAGTGGGTGAACGGGAGAATCCCAAGCAACAGGAAGGGTCTGGTCATCAGCTGTAGTGGGGCGGTTTTTGAAGAAGATGTGTGAATTCCCTTCACCCATCACCTAGGGGTTGAGTATGACATCAAAGGTCATTTATGTAATTTCATAACCCATTGTAACAACAAACTTAATTATAGATAACTTGTAATTTGTATGTGGGTGCCATGTAATTTATGAGCCAATAGTGGGTGGTCATTAATTTCACCCCAAAATAGTGGATGCTGTGTAATTTGCTCTTACTTATATCTAAAATAAATTGTAATTCTAAACTCTCACCATTATTTATGTCTTTTCCATTTCAATATATATATATCTAATTCTTTGATGTCTTCTTATTTTTCCAGTATATATATATATTCTTTTACATTTTTATTGCATCATATAGAATAATTTTGATACAATATTAGAAAGGTGTATGAATCAACTGTAACACGAACTTATTTCTTGCACTTTTAATTGAGTCATTTTTGAAAACTGAAAAACATTAACGTAGAATAAAGGGAACAAGTCATCTTTCGGTTCTCATCTTTCATAATTTTACAAGTTAATTAGCAATGAAGTTGACAATTCTCTCCAACTTCACACAATCTTTTTCAAGGAAATAAAAGTGCCCTAACCATCTAATCTCTTCAATTGCATTGCCATGATCTTTGTTTCCATATATATATACACAATTTATAATAGTTGGTTTTCTCCGATGCCTGAAATTTTTCTTTAGAACTTTCCTTTGTTACAAAATTTTTCTTCTTTCGAAATACCATTACATACAAATTCAGTCCGGGACAGTAGATAAACTTAAGAGTTTATTGATTGATAGTAATCATATACAGAGGTAGCCTCACACATCAAATGAAAACTTATGTTTAGAGAATTTTTATTAATAAATCTCATGCCCATAATGTTCTAACTGATTCTTTTATTCACTTGTCACATAAAATTCGTGACTTTAAAGAGCCAAATGAATGAGTTGAGAACTTCCTCTATGGTACTAGTAGATGACAGTGATAATAAAGAAATGGAAGAAGTTCTATATTTATATTGATATTAGTCAATCATGATATGAATTACCAAAATCTTGATTTTAAAAGAAGACCTAAACAACACTGGATTGGCCTAATTTTGTAAAGTGAAACATCGAGTGGCTATTTTTGAAAGGGGAAACCTAGATGCAACTAATCACGTAATTTTCCCAAAGTTCTACTAAGGATGCAAGTCTGCATCCAATAGTCTGGATTCACCCGACTTTGAATTGGATTTAGATTCAAAATTTCTAGTATGTTAAATACTTTTCTCATATATTTCCTTTGATAAACTTTAGATGTATAAATATTATTCTTAAGGTATTTAAACATCCCAATTTGTGTGAAGTGCATTGATTGTTTATACCTCTAAGTAAAAACAACATCATATGAATTACTCAAGGAATCCAAAATCCATATTCACCGATCTATTTACAACAATACGGTTAAAAGAAAAACAGGATTCCTAGAAAATAATACTAAAGAATGAACAGTACCTCCATCCTTTGTATAGAGAAGAATAATAAACATCACTTATAATACTCAAATATATCTTTTTTTTTCTTCTTGGGACTTACTTAACCATTCAAAATAGTCTTTTCAAAACACATTTATTAGTTATTTAGGTGTAGAAAACCTAACCTCTGACAAATGAAAGCATATTAGTGGAGGTGGTGCTTTAGTGGTCCCAAGTTTAGTACTCCTATGTAGTTTGATTAATTTTGCTTGGGTCATGTGCATGATCGTCAAGCCGAGATTTCGGACCATCAGATTCGAAATCTCGATCGAAATTGAATCTTGACCGTTGAATTTCAATGGTTGGTCAAAATTTCGATCTGATAGCTGGCTTAACGGTCCTGTGCATTAAATACGTAGCACCCAAGCAAAGTCCCAGTTTGATAATCACTATGTCTTAGCTCTTTCACTGGGCATGGGACCACTATCTTTTGACTGAGCATGAAACAACTACATTAGGCTTTCTTCTTCTTCTTCTTCTTTTTTTTTTTTTTTTTTTTTTTTTTTTTGATAAAAGGAAAAGATTCATTACATTACTAAAAACACTTACATATATGCTTACAAATATTAGCTTGAGTTCCACTACTTCCTACTTCTTGATTAGATGTTGTCATGGCTAAATTAACAAACAATTTTTGGAGCATTGGGGATGGGCATGCATCATATCTAATATTTGTGTTGTTTTAGCAACCAACATTAACTTAAATATTACGTTAAGGGGCCAGAAACTTGTTGTTGGCTTTGGTAAGAGATTCAGTAGTGCTAGGTGTGTACTCCAAATTTCTCTTAATTCTAGCTGTTATTCATTTGCTTCATCAATTCCTGCTTGTATACCAAAAAGTGTTGCCTTCAATTCATCTTTTGTGTTGAGTTTTTCAAAATTGATGAATCTCATATGTTCATCTCTATAGACTCCCATGGTCTAGCCGAAAACTCCTATCCTTTTGTTAAATATCCTTACACATTAACACATTATTAATGGTTTGTGGTATATAGAGACAAATATGATTTTCAAAACTTCTCGATAACAAAGTATCAATTTGTGTTGAATTTTGTATTGTGTGAGGAATATTATTTTTGTTCTTGGTTTCTTGTAGTTGCAATGCTACTATCCATTGATTTACTCAAGAAAGTACCAACAATGGCTTGGGTATTTTATGTGCAAATACCTGAGAATTTCTTTTTTGCCAAATAAATTAACAAGTAATTATAAAAATTGTAAGTAGCATTTTACTTGTCCATTTGAGAATGAAAGTTCTGACACACACTCAGAAGAGATGTATCAAACTAATTTTTTGTTTTTAAGCCTAATGGTCTAGCAGTATGAATTCTTTTTGTCTAATCACAAGAGACAAAAATATGCTAAGGTGTTTCATTTTCCTTGTTGCAAAAAACACATTCAGGCCGAATGTTTGTCCATTGAGCGACTTTTGCTCTAACGGGTAACCTTGCATTCAAAACATGCCAGAATTTTTTTTTTTAAATATAGGATGGATGCATAATTTCCATATAAACTTCCACCATGCCGCAAAATTATCTATAGTAGGTGGAGAACGTGCATCAACTATTGCGCGGAAGGTCATCTTAACCATGAATTCCCCATGTGGGGAAAGCAAAAAGGATTACAAATCATCTTGGTCCGTCAAATTGAATGGCAGATTTATCATGGGGGCAAGGTTAAAAAGAGTCGAAGAGATCTCCCTCTCAAGCATTTGCAAATCATTGAAAACCTCAGCTACCGTGGCCCGCCGACGCCAAAGAGAAAAATCATGTAGATTGGATAATATTCCGCCTTATGCAGATAACCATGGATCAAACCAGAAAGATGTTTGAGTTCCATTTCCCAATTTACGGATCACCATAGTCCTTAATTGAGGAATTGTACTGGAGATACTGTTCCACACCCATGACCCCTTTTTTGTTCTCACTTTTGGATTAAATAAAAGAAATTCTTGAAATATCTTGCTCACAGTACTCGAACCCACAATGCTTCAGGTTGGATCAAGCATTTGCAAATCATTGAAAACCTCAGCTACCGTGGCCCGCCGATGCCAAAGAGAAAAATCATGTAGATTGGATAATATTCCGCCTTATGCAGATAACCATGGATCAAACCAGAAAGATGTTTGAGTTCCATTTCCCAATTTACGGATCACCATAGTCCTTAATTGAGGAATTGTACTGGAGATATTGTTCCACATCCATGACCCCTTTTTTGTTCTCACTTTTGGATTAAATAAAAGAAATTCTTGAAATATCTTGCTCACAGTACTCGAACCCACAATGCTTCAGGTTGGATCAAGCATTTGCAAATCATTGAAAACCTCAGCTACTCGTGGCCCGCCGATGCCAAAGAGAAAAATCATGTAGATTGGATAATATTCCGCCTTATGCAGATAACCATGGATCAAACCAGAAAGATGTTTGAGTTCCATTTCCCAATTTACGGATCACCATAGTCCTTAATTGAGGAATTGTACTGGAGATACTGTTCCACATCCATGACCCCTTTTTTATTCTCACTTTTGGATTAAATAAAAGAAATTCTTGAAATATCTTGCTCACAGTACTCGAACCCACAATGCTTCAGGTTGGATCAAGCATTTGCAAATCATTGAAAACCTCAGCTACCGTGGCCCGCCGATGCCAAAGAGAAAAATCATGTAGATTGGATAATATTCCGCCTTATGCAGATAACCATGGATCAAACCAGAAAGATGTTTGAGTTCCATTTCCCAATTTACGAATCACCATAGTCCTTAATTGAGGAATTGTACTGGAGATACTGTTCCACATCCATGACCCCTTTTTTGTTCTCACTTTTGGATTAAATAAAAGAAATTCTTGAAATATCTTGCTCACAGTACTCGAACCCACAATGCTTCAGGTTGGATCAAAATTCTCCATCCTTATTTCAATAATAGGGCTGAGTTGTAATCTTCAATCTTCTTGTATCCCATTCTTCCCCTATCTTTCGATTGACAAAATTTCCCCCATGAGATAAGATTGAGTTGTCTATTCTTCCTTAGTCGTCCAATCCAGAACTTCTGGCACAATGCATCAATTTTGGTACAGATTGTCTTCAGAAACCTTAGACATTGCATCTAATAGAGCGCCAATGATTGAATTGTCGCCTGCATTATTACTCCTCTTCCAGCAAAGGATAAATTTTCTCCTTTCCAGCATGCCATCTTTCTAGTCATCCGATCCAAGACTGTTTGTAAAAGTTTTGTTTTCCCTTTCTTCACCAAAAACTTTGTTCCCAAGTAAGTAGTTTCCCCTTTGATTTCTGATACTCTCAAAAATGACAATATCTGACTTCTTGTTTCTCTAGGCACATTTCGGTTGAAAAATACTCCTCTTTTTTCGAAGTTGATTTCCTAACCTGTTATATCAGAAAACAGTTCCAGAATTGCTTTCAAAGCCAATACTTCCTCAGTCTCTTCTTTGCAAAAAAGAGTTGAGTAATTTCTAGAGCCCCTCGTCCCATTTTTATGCCATGCAGTAGATTAAGAGATTTGTACTCATCAAGCAAAGGGGATAAGACTTCCATAATTAATAGGAAAAGATAAGGACTAAGAGGGCATCATTATCTTAACCAACGAGATCCAGAAAACCACCAAGACCCATTAAGCTTGATCGAAAACGTTGGCAATGAAATTAAAGCATTGATGAGATACACCACTTTTCATCAAAACCAAGAAAATTAAAGAGTTTGACAATAATATCCCTATCCACTCTATCATTGCTTTGAACATATCCAATTTCAAAGCAATAAACCCATTTTTGCTTCGGGACTTTTGCATATAATGAAAAGTTTCATGGGCTACTATGACATTATCAGTGATTTGTTGGTTTGCCACAAAAGCACCTTATTTGGTGAAATGATACTAGGAAGGTGGGGTTTCAGTCTTTTAGCCAAATTTTTTGCTATGATCTTATACAACACATTGCACAGGCTTATAGGTTGAAAGTTAGAAACGATTTTCGCCTCTTCCTTTTTAGGGATAATGCACAAAAGGGTGTGGTTGAATCCATCTGGTAGACGACCTTCAAAAAAGAAGGAAGTGACAAAGTTAACTATATCCTCTTTAATTAAATCCCAAAATTTTTGAAAGAAAAAATCATTATACCCATCAAATCTAGGGGCTTTAAAAGATCCAAGAGAAAAAAACTACACATTTTACCTCTGATTCACATCATTGATGACTAGAAATAAGGGGAGTTTAGAGCCACACCTTATCTACGTAGAAAGAAAGGGGTTGACCTGGGGGTTGGTCAGCTTCTTAGTTGAAGGTGCTCTATTGGGTTTTGTTGTTCCACCCCTTCAATAAGGCTGAAGTTTGGCCCTCGTCTCAGTCGAGCTTCTTCGCCGCTCAACCCTAGGGGGCATGGGTAGTCAACCCCACTATGAATGAAAGGCTCACGCTTATGAAATAGCTGACTAGATAGAAGGGCGCTTACCCCTCAGCATGGACACGAAGAGAAGAGCTTCAAAATCAAGAAGGAAGCTTGAGAAAGCCCGCCAGTTAAGAAAAGGCTGAGACCCGTGTAAATGAACAACTCTGCTAAAACAGTAAGGGGGCATTTGACGGGCTAAAGTCAAGAGGCGAGGACATTTTTCCAAGCTGGATAGGCTAGGGTTAGGACTTAGGACAGGTGAGGAGTGGTCCCTGCACTTTACGGACGGTATGAGATTCAAGTTGCAGGTGTAACCATTAATGTAGTTGAAAGCGTTACCCCAAAGAAAAAACAAAAAATGCGATTGAAGAGGATTATCTTTTAAAGAACGATGTGTGAATCATGATTCACGACTTGATTTGTTGATTATATTATTTTGGATGACTATGATATCATATGTTACTAGAAACAAGGGGGTTTTCTGAATGACATTGAAAGTGGTTCAGGGAATACTTAAGCTCAACTAACCTCCATTAATTGCGCAACAAACCCTATCTCAATCACTACTTTAAATCTGGACCATAGGCAACATAGGCAAAAGAAACACACAACAGCTTCAATCATGCAGAAAACCTATTTCTAGACATGGGATGAATTCATTTTAACCAACTCATCAATATTGCAAGAATTGAAATAAAAAGGACTATGCAGAAATTATAAATTAAAAAAAAAAACACTCAAGAGTATTTATGGTATGGGAAGACTTGGGGGATGTCAGCCATTGGTTCAACAACTACATTTTAGAACACCACTTGAAGAGCTTCTTGAGTTGGAGCCATCTTGTAACAACCCCCGTATTTCTAACCCAGGATCCGTATTGCAAGTCCAAAAACCCGAAGGTCTAGCCAAGTAAATTTGTGGGGTGTCCGAATAGAAGTCCACGATCTATACCTTGAACCCATGGATCTGGATTCTCTTGTTGGAGAGCCTGCCTTGTTTGGTAATTGGACTTCTGGAAGGCAAGTGATGTCTAGAGATGTACGGAATGAAGGTAAGACCTCCCCCATGTGTTCATTAGGGTTAGGTTGTACTTAGACATCAACCCCCTGAGCAAAGCACCCTTGTATAGCAATATACTTGGCGGCGGTTGCTAGTGGCAGTTGATTAGACCAAGCGATCGCCTGGTCCTGGCTGCGGGGTTTTGCCCTATTTTGCCCCCAAACTCCTATAAATAGTAATCCTCGCCTATTTTACAAATATTATATTCGAGATTAGTGTTTTTGGAGGTTAGATGGCTATGGAGACGTGCTGGAAGGTGATCTGAAGTGCTGTCAGTGTTCCAGAAGGTTCTACTGTCCTTCATAGCTGATCTGGTTGAGGTAAGTGATTCCCTGTTCACTCATACTTCACTTTAAGCTATGATAAAAGTAGATTAGTGTTCCCCTTTGGTTGTTCTTGATACTTCTATTGCATTGTCTACATTTTTGATGATCTTGGTGAGATTAGATCTAAAAACGAAACCCTGTTTTCGTGAAAAGGGCTGATCTAATCAAGAGGGAGGATTTTGGATAACCAAATTGATGTCATTGGTTAGGTTTAGTATCACCTATGGTTATGGGAGTGATAGAATTGAAATTTGGACTATGATCATTCAAAATTCGGATTGAAAACGGATGATCAGAAGCTTGAGTTTCGGATTGAAACTCTCTATTTTTGGGGTGGTCACTAGTGGCGGTCACTCAGACCAAGCGACCGGCTGGTTTCCAGTGACCAAATGACTTTGGGTTTTCATCCGATTTGATTCATTCGACTTATACCTTATTGTAACCCTGTATATAGGTGTTCTCTATTTCAAATAGAAGTCTTATAATTGTTCCTGGTTTGCAAGTTAGAGGAATTATACATAATTACAGGTAAGGACATACAATCCTATCTTTATGAAATGACTTAAACATGCTAGTCCAGTGTCTGTTATTACTATTCTTTCATTTCATATGTTGTTGTAACCCTGTTTAGCATGTTGATCTTACTATATGCTTATTGTTTGTATTGTCTTTACTTATACTTTGTTGATTATGAATATGATATGATAATGGTTGATGGTTTGTGGTTCTGATGGAAGGGGATTCCGCTGGGATATCCTAGCTTGGGATATCAGAGGGCTGTGGTATGGGACACATGCCTGCTGATGTCTCTAGTACTATCATAACTACTGAATGGCATACCTAGGTAGAGTCTAGAGTTTCATGGCTAGGTACCCCACATGCTACTACCCTTTCGGTAGGGGAATTGAAGTCGGATGACCCGTGACGGCAGTGATGTGACGATGGTCCACTGTTGATCATATAAATGGTAGAATTTGCATATGTTAGGGTTGGGCTCATGGACGTCCAAGGAACGGACCGAGTGTCGTGAGGAGTCATGAGAGCATTCCGCCCCAACAATATATGGATGACCATAGGGTTATGGAATGGAGTCCAATAGCGGTAACCATTCCGTGAGGGTTCTCATTCCTAGGTTGCGAATGATACTGAACCGAGTTGGTTGGTGCCACAGGGGATGTATCTAGACTTCATGTAATATGTTACCATTATTACTTGTAACCATTCCGTGAGGGTTCTCATTCCTAGGTTGCGAAGGATACTGAACCGAGTTGGTTGGTGCCATAGGGGATGTATCTAGACTTCATGTAATATGTTACCATTATGACTTGCATTGAATTAAAAACCCCGACATGCGCCGGTACTCATGCCAATGGTCGTGGTGAGAGAGTGTTGACTTAACCCCAGTCATGGTTTGAGAGCCAGGTGTGGACTTTCCATTTTACCCAGGATCCCTACAAAGGTAACCAGTCCTTGCCGGATCAGAGTGACTGGACCTACCCAAAGGAGGGCTGGTGTATATCTTAAAGCATGTCAACTGTTAGAGACTTGCATGATTAGATCTTAGCGGTATTCATACTTTGCCTTCATACATATCATATATGCATTTCTGATTGGTTTTACATATGGATGGAAATCATTGTTTGTTCATATTGAGTTCTCCAGATCACATTCCTTTATTTGTCTATGTTTTATTAGCTTATACAAATGGAGGATATACGCCGAAAGATGGATTGGTTTCCTATCAAGGAACCTTCCCGTATGAAGAAGATGTGGCACCGGCAATGGAAAATGGAGATAGCCTATACGGGAGCTCCTGCGAGTGCATGGAATGCGCTTATAGCACCCATTGGTGGGTGGAGGAGACAGGTTGCCAGGCAGTTTGCTCACTGAATGGAGAAGAACTAGAGGACCCCATTTCTAGAAATTCATGAAAAACATTATTTAGATTTAGAGAAAGAAACTGGAAAGAAAATCATATAACTCTTTTTGACTGCTTCCGTTGAATTCTTATTCTTTTTGATTATTTATTCTTTCCTTGATTATTTTATTGGAGTATTTGGACTCCTATAATCCTTTTATTTAATTATTTAACTTATTATTGCTCATGATTGTCTTTACTTGCATTTGTTATTATTGATAGACTAAAATCATGGATCCTATGACAGATCACTCCCACGGGTTGCCGAGCGGGTAACTAAGACCGGCAGGTGGGGTGTGACACATGTGCTGTATCGGTATAACAAGGTGTGGATTAAGGAGATAGCGAGCTTCCATGGATCCCCACACAGCCCAAAACAGAGTGTTAGGGTCCATAGATTCCAACATTAGTTAATCAAAAAAGTGATTAAAGCAATCAAGAGGTAGAAGTTGCATGAAATTTGGAGATGTCCTGCGACATTTGCGCATGGTTAGAACAGTGATTACAGGTTGTTCTTCCACCCCACCCTCCATGTGAATCACCTCCTCAGTTTGAGTTTGAGCATCAGCAGTAGGAATTCTATGGTCGGCCCCATCCCATTAGTTTTCTTCTCGTTTTTAGGGTAGTCACATTTTGACACTAAAGTAACAGATGTGTTAAGTGTATGGATTGTCACCCTTTCCAGCTTTTCAATTCGTTCCAACGTCATTTGCATCTTCTGCTTCAGTTGTGAATCAGTTCCAAGTGTGTCATCATGCCTCATCTCCTTCCCTTCTTCCATCTCCATATTTTGTTTACCTTTGTTCTTATTTTCTTTAGCCATCACTTCGGTCAACTCTATCATCATGCTCACATCCATCCCCATCCAGTTTTGTGTTACTGTCAACACCATTCTGTTGATCTCCCATTTGACTTTCTTTGTTGAAAAGTATATTTTCATCCGAACGCACCTCGCCCATCCTTTGATTTCTGAGAAAATCCTTCTTTCTCCATTCAACTCCCTCCCTTGGCATTTCTTCAGCATATGCATGCTCAAGGGTTGGCACCTTCAGCCCTTCCTTAACATCCGAAGATACCACATCCATCGTCTTCAATCCCTCCACGCTTTTCTTTTTCTGAGCTTTTAGACCTTTATTGGTTCCAACAGCAAGTTCATCAACCGATAATCTGTTGGACTTTTGATTAGGTCCATGAAAGAGAAGTCTACTATTACTAGTATCAGCTCCATCCACAAAACGATCACCATCAGCCTCCCTACTTACCGTAGCAAGAAGCACACATAACTTTTCCAGACTCACTGTCGAGAGGACTCAGGTATTACCAAATTTGATTGGCTGAGTGATAAGGTTTTGATAAATCTTCTCCTGACAGGAGAGATTTTCCCTTCATTTTCATCAAGAGGACACTGAGCGGAAGAATGATTAATCTTCCCATAGTTATCACAAATGAAATACAATTCATATTTGAGTTGAACATGTACCCATTCGTCTCTACAACTTTTTAATTGAGCATATAGTCTGACTGGTCGATTCAGGTTATGCATCACCTTGATTCTTGTAGACTCCTTTGAAAGCTTCATTGCTTCAACGTCCATCTGGACCTCCACCACCTTTCCTAGTTCACTGGATGCCTTTAGTATCAGCCCATAATCAAAACAATCAAAACAGATGCCCCTCATTTGCACCCAGACTGCCACCGGTGGAACAAACCCCTTGTTTTTGTCTTCAGGAATCAGATTCATTGCCAAATGCAACAGCAATCTGTCCACCCACCATGGTGACATAGAAAGAACCTCATTTATGCTACCTTTAGACACAAATATAGCTTGGAATCCAGCTCTACTGATTAATGAAATGTAAACTACTCCAAGAGGAACCCAAAGCTCCATCAGTCTTCTGCATATTTATGAGAAATGCTCACAGTGTTCTCAAATAACTGCACTGTATAACCATGGTTCACTGTGTCTGCAATATATCGCCGACACAGGGCGATATGTCGCCATGTCGTTGGGGGTCGATACAACTCCCCCCAGCGACACGATATATACCAAATATCGGCGACATATCGCCAACAAGTCGATATATCGCCGATTTTGATATATCGCCGAAAATCGGCGATATATCACTACATTCGCCATATATAACAGCATTTCGATTGTTTTTCGCCGATTTTTCGTTTGCTTTTTGCCAATGTGACATAGGGCCTCTAAAAGCTCCGGGGGCGCTGCCCCCACACCCCCGCATCCGTCGACAACAATATGTGAAGCATGAGCCATACTCAATATAATTGTATAATGAATTGTAAACTTTAGTACATCTCTTTATTGTGTATTTGTGTTCTCTTTGCATATTTACATTAGCTTATATGAATTTTTCAAACTTCTAGTTTTGCCCACATATAGCCGAACATGTGCTAATTATAAACTTTAGGTTAGGTGATGTTTAGGTCAAAATAACACTTCCAATGTGTTTATTGACCTCAAATTAGGTTACACGTCAAATTTCAGGTCAAAATGACATGAAATACCCTTCGAAACAGGGGTTCAATTTTTCAATGAACCCCTGACCAAAAGTCGACCGAATTTTGGCGACATGTCGCCTGAGTCGCCATGTCGCTCAGGGTCCGACACGTCGAACCTTGCGGATAAGGTCTTCGAAGCGAGGCGCCATGCAGAAAAATTGGAATTTCCCCCTTTTTTCCAATCCCATGTATTTGAATACCCTTTATAGTTTTCCCTTGAGCCAGATCGAGGCCTTGTTGACGAGTCATACATGTTTGTAAAGTTTCCTTCTGCACCGATTCTAGAGGTGGGGTTGCGAGAGCTTCCCGTATTCAGCTATCGGCCCATTTGCATAGTCATCCAAACAGTTCTTTCAGCAACGAAAACAACAGCAAGTAAAGCTTATAGATCGGGCGGAGAGGACAAAGAAAAAGCAAAAAAGATAGCACCACCGTCCACTGGAATGTAACTACCTGCAGAAACAAAGGAAAAAAATGAATAAGACCAACAAAGAAAGCAACAACAACAAAAACCCAAAGTTAACTTCAAGTTCTGGAATTTTCCAGCACTCTCTGTCACTTCAAAATGAGAACAGGACACGAAGGTTCGTGATGTGAAGCTAAATCAATAACACAAAATGAGAAATAAATTTGGTGGTTCTACATAATGAAAGTTGTTAGAAGTCACTGTAGTTGAAAGTTTCAATAAAGACAACCTTGCAAAAACCCTATTTTTCAAGGGCTTTAAACTCGCATCTCCTCAAGCATTTCTGTTCCTTATTCTTTCACTAAACCGGCATCCTCCGACGAAACTCTACTCAGAGAGAGAAAGAAGACATCCATGGTAAAGAATAGGAGACAGACTCGAAGAACGGGAGAGTTGGGACTTGGTTGACAGAAGAAGCATCTTCTTAAAGGTACGCTTTTTATTCGCCTTGAAATTTCTCAAATAAAACTTCTGATAGAAAAGTCCTTTCCAACTCTCCCGTTCATCGACTCTGTCAGTACTTGTTGTTAACATGATCATTACTTGCTAGTATTCACAAGATTAATGCAACAAAATGGTTACCAAAATAAATTAATGCAACAAGGCAACCTTTTACTATTAAAAGAGAAGTGACAGAGGATCACAGCAAAAGATAAAGGAGGTTATCTTCTCCATAAAAAAAGAATTGAGAAAAAAGAAAGGTAATCTCAAGGAGGTTATTTTCTCAAAAAAAAAAGAAAAAAAAAGAAAAAGGAAAAAGGGAAAGTAATCTCCAAACCTGTGACCTCTCGAAATCCTTGGATTCTACAGAAGATTCCAGGAATCTACCCAAAGAGGGATATACTCCACAAAGGTTTCACACTTTCAGATACACAAAAGTCTATCAATCTGTGTGCAAGTTACACAGAATGACAGTAAAATGACCCCAACAAGCATTCTTATTGGTCCCCAAACCGGTGGAGGTCAAACGGCCACGACTCTTCCATTACTGAAGAGTCGAAAAACAACCAAACGACCCAAACCAAACCAATTCTCTCATTTCGTGCCACCCCATCTCAACATTGCTTCTTCATGCTTCCTGGTTTTTCTAAAACTCTCTTTTATATCCAAATCATAAGAAAAATCCTACCCAAAGAAAGAAAAAAAAATGTTAATCAGTACACCGTACACGTTGATTCTTCTGAAATCTAATATAATAAAATCAAAATATATAATTAAAAATTTGGACGGTTGAGATTTGGCATCCATTGCTAAGCTTCAGACATCTGCACAGAAGAGATGAACAATTTTGCCTCTTGGCACTCTCCAAGAGTCAAGAACGCATTAACGTTCTCTCTCTGGCCCCCTCTATCCGCTTCGTCTCATCTCTGAAGCTCTTTCTCCATATGGGTTCATCATATAATACACTGCTACCAATCTTTCCTACACCACGCATTAATCTTCTCTTAACTTCATTTCATCTTTGTTATTCAGGATGTCGTCTTCTTCTTCTTCCTCATCTCTGCAATTTCCGGCATATGTATCTCCTTCTCAGCTTCGTTCCACCGATCAGCGGCGGAGGTTAATGGTGGTTGCAGCGGCGCCGCTCCACACTGCAGAGCCAAAGGGTGTTCCACCTTCAACCACTAACGTAGACGAATCAAGGCTGGAACCAAGAGTGGAACAGAGAGGTAGGTATTGGGTATTGAAAGAAAAGTTTCGACAAGGAATAAACCCAGCTGAGAAACTGAAGTTGGCGAAAGAACCCATGAAGCTCTTTATGGAAGACGGAATCAAAGAGCTTTCTCAGATTTCTCTGCAAGAAATCGAGAAAACCAAGATCTCCAAAGACGACATTGACGGCAGGCTTAAGTGGCTTGGTCTCTTCCACCGCAGAAAACACCACTGTAAGTAGTGTTCATGTTCATATAGCTTCGATCCAAACTCCTCTCTTTATGCTCTGCTGATGATAAAGGAGGAAAGAAACTTGCCGCTTTTAGAATTGGATTCTCTTTACACCGATTAGCCAATCATCAAGAAACTAGACGCTTTAGGATTGGATTCTCTTTAGACCCATTATCCAATCATTGTACATATTCTTTAGTTAATCCTTGTTTTTTTCTGAAGGTGCGTGAACCATGGCTTTTTGGTTCATATGTGACAGAGATCTAGAGTTAGGTTTACTACAAATTGGGCTGGTCCAGCCGGTTGGTCCTAGATGTCTGAGCAAGATCAAAATTTTCTTTTTTAGGGGATAAGAACTAGAAAAAATTTTGAATTCAATGATTTACATTCTTTGAACAAAATTGTTATTTTCTGGGTAAAATTTTCTGAAGATTTTATTAACTAAACCACGAGATGAATCTCTTCGGTAGCGAATCTGTAGAATAGAAAGAGGACGGATTCCACTATTGTCTGTTCATAGTAAATTAAACTTATTCGTTATAATTTTAAGAGCTTTTTGTCCTGTAACTGGAAGAATAAGTTGAATGAAGGAAATTGTCATTTTGTGTATGTTAAATCATGAAGTAGTAATCTCATCCAATCTCTAAAAAAATCCTGTTAGTTTAAAATTTTTCATTTTGGGAACGAAACATTTAAGGAATTTTTGTAAGTAGGATCAAAGCTTATACCCTAATATTTAGATGGGATTTTCCTCTTCGGTGATGACCCACCAAGTGTTTCCGTCCCGAAAAATACCATAAGCAGTTCTCAAAACAAAAATAGTATCCTCTTGATTTATGTTATTTGGACTCCTTTATATTTGGTTGGAGAATAATATCAATCATTTTCTGATATTTTCTTTCTCTATTTTTTCAGTGATATTTTTTTTCTGGTCAATTCTTTTTCATGTTACTGAAAACGCTGACTTTAGTCATCAAAAATTCAGAATTTCATCCTTAAAAATTTTGGGTTTTTTTTTTGTGTGGTTGACATGGATCTTGTTTGTTTCAGACGGTAGATTTATGATGAGACTGAAGCTTCCCAATGGAGTGACAACCAGCGAACAGACTCGCTACCTGTCGAGTGTTATTCGGAAATATGGTAAAGAAGGATGTGCAGATGTAACAACAAGGCAGAGCTGGCAGATTCGTGGAGTTGAGCTTCCAGATGTACCTGAGATCTTTGAAGGTTTGGCTCAGGTGGGCTTGACAACTATCCAGACCGGCATGGACAATATAAGAAACGCAGTTGGAAACCCACTTGCAGGCATAGATCCGCATGAGATTGTCGACACACGCCCTTACAATAACCTTCTCAATCAGTTCATTACAAGCAATTCTCGTGGCAACCCTGCCGTCAGTAACCTGTTCGTGTTATTTCCTTAATGGATCTCTTCCTTTCTTTTCACTTAATTCTCATTGTATTTCAATGTCTCATGTCTTTCTGGTTAATTTAATGTGATCAGGCCAAGGAAATGGAACGTGTGCGTTGTGGGTTCTCATGATCTCTTCGAACATCCACATATCAACGACCTTGCTTACATGCCAGCCACCAAAGGTGGACGCTTTGGGTTCAATCTTCTTGTGGGTGGATTCTTTAGTCCTAAGCGATGTGCAGAGGCTGTGCCTCTTGATGCATGGATTCCTGAGGAGGATTTGATCCCTGTCTGCAAAGCCATATCAGAGACATATAGGGACATCGGTACCAGAGGGAATCGCCAGAAGACAAGAATGATGTGGTTGATTGATGAACTCGTAAGTAGTACCTGAACCCCAGCCATTCATCCTTATTGATTTGAAACTGTATAATTGTTATGTTGTGACCTAAATTCTTGTACTGACTTCAAAGATGGACCCGCACTAACATGTTTTGATGAACAATCCGAATGAGTCAATTCTAGAGATTTGTGATGGAAATTGGAAACAAAGGGCTTGGGCTAGTTCGGAACCCATTACTGGTCGGATCCAAATCCTTTACGTCCAGCCCTCTGTCACAACCCCGTATCTGAGGCTTAGAGTAGAGGAATATTAGAGGAGGAGAACAGGAATTGGGAAAGAAGAAGAAGAAACACAGTGAGGAAGTTAGGAAATTAAGAATATCATTCTCTGCCTACAAACCTCCAGTACATTTATAGAAAGGGCCCTCTCTTGACCTCTCTACATCTATATTCTCTCATATTCCTTAACCCAAACACATGTCTCACATAAGATGCTAACCCTTGACCCTCTTTCAACTACACTTGCACTATATCCGTGACACCCTCTGTGCATCCAGCGGTTGAATGGACTGATGCATGGAGGGCTGAACCAAAGAATCCGTGTGCTTACTGATCTCGGTTTCTGTTTCACTTTGGGATTTCTTGGTGTTCATTTTAACAATAATTAATGAGTAATTGATCTCAAATATTTGAATTGTAGGGAATTGAGGTGTTCAGATCAGAAGTGGTGAAGAGGATGGCAGGAAAAGAGCTGGAGAGGGCATCAGAAGAAGAACTTGTGCAAAAGCAATGGGAGAGGAGAGACTACTTGGGAGTTCACCCACAGAAGCAAGAGGGCTTTAGCTGGGTGGGTCTCCATGTCCCAGTAGGTAGGCTTCAGGCCGACGACATGGACGAGCTAGCTCGTCTTGCAGACGAGTATGGCTCTGGTGAACTTCGTCTCACAGTAGAACAGAATATCATAATTCCCAATGTTGAGAATTCAAAGCTGGAAGCCCTGCTCAATGAACAACTTTTAAAGGAAAGGTTATTACCTGAACCTCCAATTCTGATGAAAGGATTGGTGGCATGCACTGGAAACCAGTTCTGTGGTCAAGCGATTATAGAGACCAAGGCAAGAGCCTTGCAGGTGACAGCAGAGGTTCAGAGAAAGGTTTCTGTGACAAGGCCTGTGAGGATGCACTGGACTGGGTGCCCCAACAGTTGTGGACAAGTGCAAGTAGCTGATATTGGGTTCATGGGGTGCATGACTAGAGATGCAGAAGGCAAGGCTTGTGAAGGAGTTGATGTTTACCTGGGTGGGAGGATTGGAAGTGATTCTCATTTGGGTGATGTTTATAAGAAGGCAGTTCCTTGTAAGGATGTGGCAGACTTGGTTGTAGACATTCTGATCAATCGCTTTGGAGCTGTTCCTAGGGAAATAGATCCAGAAGAAGATTATGACTAATGGTTTTTTCAATGGTGTGACAAAGTTTCATAAAAGGTGTTAACATGTATGTGTTTCATTCTTCGGGAAAAAATTATATATATACATATATATATATATATATATATATATATATATATATATATATTAACCACCCAGTACAACCATCAAAACCAAGACCTCTTGAGTAGGGTTTGTTTGAGGCAACGATGGTCTGGGTGTTGTTCTTGGTTGCAGAAGAGTTTTGAAAAGACTTGTGAATAGGGTTTGTTTGAGGCAACGATGGTCTGGGTGTTGTTCTTGGCTGTAGAAGAGGTTTGAACAGACTTGTTGCCATAAGAGGTTTTGGTTTTGATGGTTTGTATTGAAAAAGGTGGTTATATATATATAAGAAGTTAAATTTATGGTGCTTAATGCTATTACTTTTTCTAATGAAAATAATGAGATTCAGTAGAGGTGTTCATCTTGTTATCGTTCAGAGATGCGTGTATCCTGAATGTATGGTGAAGAGATGTCAAGATAACGATATCCTCTATCTTCGGTTCTGATTTTATCCCTCTCTCATGATTAACTAAACATCTTTGGGTTACTTGTCCCTAGGTCTAAGGATGGAGAACCTTATTTTCCTCTTCACTAAATCCATGCTTGTGTTTCCATTTTGTGATTTTTGGCAACTCTGCAGCAAAGTTTCTAAGGGTCCTAGTGGTTGGATAAAGTATTCTTTACAATTATAATCTCTCCTAATGGAATGTTGATTTGCTCACTAACCTGCACAATGTATAGTTAAGGTTAGCAGCTAATGCATGTCACGTATCTAATCATGGATTTTCTTTAATAAACTTTTAAACTAGCTTTTTCAGTATAATGTATTGGACTAGGTTTGGAGATTTTGATTGTCCATATACCTAGATGAGGTCTGCACTCTGCAGGCACAAGAAACATAAAGAAGTCATCGGGAAATTGCAAGTTAAAATTTTCAAAAAGCAATTGCACAAAAGACAATGATTTTTATAATGCTGTTGTCATGCTTCACATGAAAAATTCAAAAAGCAATTAGTAAGATACAAGTGCACAAAAGCCAATGAATTTTTTAATGTTGTTGTCATGCTTCACATGCACACATCTTTTTTGAGTCCAAATCTGGTACCTTTGTGGGTTGAGGATTGTGCTTTTTCTATATTTTCATCACTTTTTTTTTTTTTTTTTTTTTTTTTTTTTTTGTAGAAATAGATCTATATATTAACAAGCCCACGCAAGGCATCAAGATTACATAAATCTAAATACCCCGGATCCAAACAAGGCCAAAGAGTCTGGCACATAACAGACACAGCCTTACCGGCAAGGAAGTCAGCTACAACATTGCACTCCCTTTTAACATGAACAAAAAAAATACTCTGGAGTCGAGATGCAAGAATCGCCATATCCCATACGAAGTTTTCAATGTCCACTGGAATCAATTCCAACTTGGTCACGTAATTGATCGCTTCTGCTGAATCTAATTCCATCAGGACACTGCTGAATCCTTCGTCCAGAGCAAAAGAGATTCCTTCACGAAGAGCCAAGATATCTCCAATCAAGATTGAGTAAAAACGGGGCTAGGATCACATACCCTTTGATGGGCCTACCTTCCGAATCACGACACACAGAGCCCAGCCCACTTCCATTTGTACTCAGGGTTGCATCAATGTTTATCTTCACAGTATCACAAGGGGGGCATCTCCATCGATCAAAATTCCAAAAGCTTCATTCTGTCGATCATGGAAGTCAGCTCCGCTCTTCCCTTCGTTGAAGCTTGAGAACTTGAGCATCTCAGCCACCGCCTTCTCCACAACCTTTTCCGGAGACTAGAGCAGACCCTCAAAGATCAAGTCGTTTCTCGCCTTCCAAATTCTCCAACAGGTATGAGCGATCAAGGATGAAGCTTCCTTAAACCCTTTTTTGTCCTTAGGCAAACACCTCTTCCACTCACTAATTGCCTTATGCAACATAGGGTTGGACGGCGGCAAGAAGGAAAGAGGAGTTGCAAACCAAACCCTGCGAGAGAAATGGCAGTCGAGCAGAATATGGTCAGTGGATTCAATCTCACCGCATCTGCAACATCGTTGATCGAAATTTTCAATTCTCTTCGACAACTCCATCGCAAAAGGTAAAGCCCATGAACATGCTCTCCATAACATGTGTTTGATTTTTGGGGCAAAATGACAATTCCAGATATTCCTCCATACCATCGAATCAATTTGAGCTTTACATGAGACTGATGATGATGATGGTTGATTGCTATGCTCCCATTCTTTCAACTTTAGGATGTGATGGATGATATGTAGATTTTACAGAGAAAATGCCACTTCTAGCTGGACCCCATATTTGTCTGTCCTCCCTGGGGATTAAACTAATCCCAATCTTTATAATTGCTTCTGCATCTTCTCTCCCAAATACTTCATAAATCAAATCTCTCTTCCAAGTTCTTTTGTCTTCATCGATTAAATCAGAGACCCATACAATTCCTTTATGGTCTCTGTTACAACTTCTGATTTTAAAGCCTAGATTTGATAGAATCCATAAGTCTTCCCAAACACGAATAGATGTACCATTTCCAACAGCCCACACTAGTCCTATTTTTAGAATCTTCCTCCCCTCCATGATGCTTCTCCACGCCCAAGATGGGTTGGAACCAGCTTTACTAGATAGGAAGTCTGAGTTGGGAAAGTAAATTTGCTTAAGAAATCTCACCCAATAGGTCTCTGAATTGCTCCATATCTTCCATGCTAATTTGCATAATAATGCCAAATTCTGCATCTAAGGATCCTTAAATCCTAGACCTCCCCTATTGTAACAACCCCCGTATTTCTAACCCGGAACCCGTATTGCAGGTCCGAGAACCCGAAGGTCTAGTCAAATTAATTTTGTGGAGTGTCCAGATAGAAATACATGATCCATATCCAGAACCCATGGATCTGGATTCTCTTGTTGAAGAATCAGCCTTACTAAGAAGTTGGATCTCTGGTAGAAGGCAAGTGGTGTTTGGAGATGTCCGGAATGAATGTAAGACCTCCCCCATGTGTTGTTTTGGGTTAGGTTGTGTTTGGGTTTCAACCTCCTGAGTAAAGCACCCTTGTATAGCAATATACTTGGGGGCAGTTGCTAGTGGCGGTTGATTCAACCAAGCGACCGCCCTGTTCTGCTTGAAGGAAAATGCCCTATTTTACCCCATGTTCGTTATAAATAGCATCCATCGCCCTATTAACGCATTATTATGTTCGGAATTGCTATTTTGGGCAATTAGGCGGCAGTGGAAACGTGCTGGAAGGTGGGCGAAGTGCTGTTAATTGATCTAGAACCTCTTCCCTTCTATTCTTGGTGATTCTGGTTAAGGTAATGAATCTCCATCTGCTATTCTCTTCTTTTTAACCTCTAATTGATATGAACCCATCCCCATTTTGTTAGTGGTTACCCACTTGGTTAGTTGTAGCTCTCTTTCCAATATTCTTGATGGGATCCTGTCCAAAAACGAATCCCCGCATTTGTTAAATGGATGGATCTCATCAAGGGGAATGATTTGAGTACTAAATCTGTGTTAATTTTAGGGTTTCTTGTTACCCCTTTATTATAGACCTATTAAGATTGAAATTCTGATTAAGATCATCCCAAAACGGATTGAAATCGGATGATCAAAAGTTTAAGTTTTGGAGTTGGAAACTGGCCTGAACAGGGGCGGTCGCTTGTGGAGGTCGCTTAACCTAAGCGACTGGCACAAGCAACCGGCTGGTTTCCAGTGAATGTGTAGGTTTGATTTTGGATTTGTTTTGACTCTTGACTCTTATACATTCTTGTAACCTTGCATATAGGTGTCCTCTGTTTCTACTTATTGTTTTATAATTGTGTTTGGATTGCAATTTATAGGACTCCTACTAAATTACAGGTAAGGACATGCATTCTTATTTCTATGCAATTACATATACATGATGATTCAGCTATTCTATTTACTATTCTTTGATCATTTATCTTGTTGTAATTGCATAAAGCATGTGGATCTTATTGTATACTCGCTGTTTGTGGTGTTCCTTGATGTACTTCATCTTTTATGATATTGCACAACTGTTCATGGTATGATAAAGAGTGATGTAGTGTAGTTGTGATGGAAGGGGTATTCCATTGGGATATCTTGGCTGGAGATATCAGAGGGTTGTGGTATGGGACACATGCTCACTAATGCCTCTAGTACTATCATGATTACTGGATGACATACCTAGAAGAGTCTAGAATTGCATGGCTAGGTACCCCACATGCTATTACCCTTTTGGCAGGGGAATTGAAGCCGGGTGACCCATGACAATGGTGACGTGACTCTGTTTCATCCTACAGCGGTAACCAGTCCCGTGCAGAGACTCAGTGGTCCATTGTTGGTCATGCAATGGTAGGGTTGCATATGTTAGGGTTGGGCTCATGGACTTCCAAGGAGCGGATCGGGTGTCGTGAGGAGTCATGAGAGCATCCGCCCCAATAATATGTGGATGACCATAGGGTTAAGGAGTGGAGTCCAACAGCGATAGCCAGTCCGTGAGGGTTCTCACTCCTAGGTTGCGAAGGATACTGAACCGAGTTAGTTGGTGCCATAGGGGAAGTATCTGGACTTCATATAGTATGTTACCATTATGACTTGCATTGGATTACAAACCCCGACATGCGTCAGTACTCATTGCCAATGGTCGTGGTGAGAAAGTGTTGATTTAACCCCAGCCATGGTTTGAGAGCCAGGTGTGGACTTACCCCTTTGCCCAGGATCCCTACAGAGGTAACCAGTCCTTGCCGGATCAGAGTGACTAGACCTACCCAAAGGAGGGCTGGTGTATATCTTAAAGCATATCAATTGTTAGAGACTTGCATAGCTAGATCTTAGTAGCATTCATATTTTTGCATACCATCCATATCATTTTATATATGCATTCATGGATTGTATTGACATATATATGAGAATTGTTTGTTCCTTATTGAGTTTGTCAGAACTCATTCCTTTCATTATATATATTATATGAGTGTACAGATGGCGGCACAACATCAGAAGTTGGAGATGATTTGTATGAAAGAGCCTTCTCGTATGAAGCTGATGTGGCACAGACAGTGGTACATGAACTTGCAGAGCATGGAGCCTTCTGAAGATGCTTGGTGTGTGCTTATAGCACCCATTGATGCCAACGAAGGCAGATTGCCAGGATTTTGATGATTGTATGGAGAAAGATTGGAGGACCCCCTTTACTTGCTAATTTAGAAAACTAGTTTTTAGATTTAAAAAAGAAAACCGGAAAGAAGATTATCTATTTTATTTATTTTGCTTCCGCTGAACTCGATGTTACATTTGATTCTTGATTCTTTCCTTTGATTCTTTCTTGGATATTTATTGGTAAACTTTTTATTAATTATTGCACTTATTCTTGCTCTTGATTGTCTATACTTGTGTTTATTATTATTGATGGGTAAGACCGTGGATTCTGTGACGGTTCACTCACAAGGGTTGTCATGCGGATAACCGAGACCGGCGAGTGGGGTGTGACACCTATCCTTTGATTGGCAGAGTCTCTCCCATGACACCCAGCAAATTTTATTTTTTTTTATTTTCTTTCCCTCCCCAAAGAAAACTAATCGCATATTTCTTTATCTTCTCATGATGAGATTTAGGAAGAATGAAGTGAGAAGCTGCATAGTTGTTGATGGATAGACCCACAAATTTGAGGAGAACTTCTTTTCCAACCATAGACAATAGGTTTGATTTCCAACCCTGCATTCTCCTACTTGTTCTTTCTTGAATATCTCTGAATCCCTCCTTTTTAGAAGCTTTGAATTCCGATGGGAGACCCAAATATTTTTTTGGAGGCCCCCCAAAAGGAATCTTCAATATTCTTGATAGCCACCTCTTTAATCTAGGAGCAGTGTTTGGGCTGAAGTAGATAGAGGATTTTTGTTGGTTAATTTGTTGGCCACTAGCAGCACAAAATAGATCCAAACAGGCTTTGATGTTGTGAAACTCCTGAAGACTAACTTCTGAAAATACCACTATGTCATCAGCAAACAACAGATGAGAGATTGGGTTAGTCCTATTCCTCACCTTCAGCCCCAAAATGAGTTTTCCTGTAAAGCAACTTTGAGAACAACATTGAGAGCTTCAGTACATAATACAAAGATAGCTGGAGATAAAGGATCACCCTGTCTAATCCCTCTAGAAGGCTCAATTACACCTCTAGCAGCCCCATTTACTAATATATGATAAGATACAGACTTGATACAGGACATAACTAGAGTCACCCACTTATCACAGAATCCCAATTTAGATAATGTTTCTTCCACAAATTTCCACTCAAGGCTATCATAAGCCTTACGGATGTCTAGCTTTAAGGCCATAACTTTCTTTTTCCCTTTCTTTTTGTTTTTTATGTAATGAAAACATTCATGGGCCACTAGGATATTGTCATAAATACTTCTGTTAGGGACAAAAGCAGACTGGGGTTCACTAATGATCCTGTCACACCCCGCCCGCCAGGCCCGGGTTACCCGCCCGACAACCCGTGGGTGCGATCCGTCACAGGATCCATGGTTTTAGTCTATCAATAATAATAAATACAAATACATGAATCAAGAGCAAGAATAGTACAATAATCAATAAAAAGGTTACAGGAGTCCAAATACTCCAATAAAAATCCAAGAACGAACGAAAGAAGGAAGATCAAGAATCAAAAGTAATATCGAGTTTAGCGGAAGCAAAATAAGTAACTAAATAGTCTTCATCTTCAGGAGGCTTCATGCTCTGCAAGTCCATGTACCACCGTCTGTCTCACATCGGCTTCATACGAGAAAGCTCTTTCATATGAATCATCTCAACCCGACATTGTGCAACTATCGCACAATTTATATAATACATACAAGAAAGGAATGAGTCAACGAACTCGAAGGAACAAGCAACTCATAATAGTCAAACAATCCACGAATGCACGAGATGAAATGATATGCATGGATGCGAAATATGAATGCTACTAAGATCTAACATGCAAGTCTCTAATGGCGACATGCAAGATAACACCAGCCCTCCTGGTAAGTCCACACCGACCGCAAGGACGGTACCTCGAGGGATCCGGCAAAGGGGTAAGTCCACACGGCTCTCAAAACCGTGGCGGGGAAGTCAACACCTCTCACCACGACCATTGGCAAGAGACGCGCATGCGGGGTTCTAATCCAATGCAAGGTCATAATGGTAACAACTATATGAAGTCCAGATACTTCCCCAGGCACCAACCAACTCGGCAGATCCCGCAACCTAGGAGTAAGAATCCTCACGGACGGATACCTCGGGACTCACCCTAACCCTATGGTCATCCACAATATGGGGCGGATGCCTCAGACCCTCGCGAACCGGCCGCTCCTGGACGCCATGAGCCCAACCAACATATGCAACCCTACCATTACATGACCAATAGTGGACCACGAGCTCCGCACGGACGGTTACGCGTGGATGAAACATAGTCACGCACCATTGTCAGGGTCACCCGGCAACCCGCCGAAAGGGTAATAGCAGTGGGGTACCTAGCCATGCAATTCTAGACTCCTAAGTATGTCATCAAGTAATCATGATAGTCGGAGACATCAGGGGCAGTGCCCATCCACGACCTCGAACCCAAGCCAAGATATCCCAATGGAATACCCTTCCACACAATCACACTACATCACCTTTATCATATCATGAACAGTGTCAATATCATAAAAGATGAAGTACATCAAAGAACACCACAAACAGCAAGTGTACAATAAGATTCACATTCTTTATACAATTACAGCAAGTTACATGATCAAAGAATAGTAAATAGAACAACAGAATCATCATGTATATGTAATTGCATATAAATAAGAATGCATGTCCTACGTAATTTAGTAGAAGTCCTCTAACTTGCAATCCAAAAACAATTATAAAACTTATTTGAAACAGAGAACACCTAGGCATAGGGTTACAAGAATGTATAAGTCACATAAACCAAATTGAATCAAAACGAAATCTATTTGGTCACAAACCGACGCGGCCGGCGCAGGTAAGCGACCGCCACTAGTGACGCCCCAAAAAAGAGCTCAATCGAAACTCGGCCGATACGATTTCAATCCGGTCGAGTAATCTCATCCTAAGTCTCGAATAAACACTCCCTAAGCCAAAAGGGAAGAGAAAACAATCCCATCACGTGGATTATCCCTAACCTCTCCTTATTGGATTTTCCATCTCACGAAGCGGGTTCGTTATGGTTATTCCATCTCACGCAGATAAAAAAAAGGTAAAGAATAACCAAGGGGTAATCACAGGGACGAGGAAAAAAGGGTAAAACCAAACTAACGGAGATAAGAGAGTAGAGAACGAAGGGTTAGTTCAATACCTCACACCACAAAGCCAGAGAAGAAGAGAACTGATCCTCCAAACCGACTCGGAGACTCCGGACTCCCGCAGCCGCCTAACTCCCAAATAAGAAATAACGAATAAAGTAATCGTAAATGAGACGGAGTTTGCCTTATAAAAGTCCGGGGCAAAATAGGGCACCCCAAGCGAACCGGCGGCGCAAGGCGGTCGCGGTTAATCAACCGCCACTAGTAACCGCCCCCAAGTATATTGCATACAAGGGTGCTTTGCTCATGGGGTTGAAGACCAAGTACAACCAAACCCAAATGAAGACATGGGGGAGATCATAGTCCGAAAAATCAATCTCAATAGGTCAATAATAAAGGGGTTAGGGTTTCATCATAACATATGGCTCATGAAAAGGTTATGATCACGAAAAGAGAGGGAAAGATTGTTATCAAGAAATCATAGGAAATCTAGTTTATGTTAACAGAAACATTACCCATGAGGTTTCCCGCACATGGAAGGTTACAAGAGGTTTCCGAAAGATCATTCAAGGGTTAGGGTTAAGGTTTCAAGAATCTATTAGCTAGGGTTAAGATCATGATGATGATCATAGATCTCAAAGAATAGAATGAGATCATGGAATAGATGGTTGCAAGAATGCATCATCTCCCCGATCTCAAACAAGAACAAGAACGAAGAAAGAATAATTAGAAATCCTAATTAAGTTAAACATGGATCATGAAGAACATATAGTGATCAAGTTTAGGTTAACACAAATATCACCCAAGGGAAAGAGAAACAAAGAATGCACAATCTGAAAAAGTGTTGGGAAGTTTCCAACAGATAAAAGAACAATAGGGTTTCATATATGGTTACCTCTCACGAGAGTTGGTTACCTCCCATGAGAGTTACCCATAATTAATTCTCATAAAAACAACCCAAGATAGATAAAGGAAAATCTCATTAGTATTTCAAAATAAAGAATGGAATTAGAAAGGGTCTACTAATGAGAGAAAATAAGGTTCTCAATTAAAGTGAAGGGAAACAAATTCAAATCATACAATTAGGGATTTACTAACAAGAATCCGTGTATCCCACGAAAAGACTAGGGAGAATAAAGATTCACCCTTAGGGCAAAGAATTTACAATCAAGAAAGGTTTTGGGGAGAGTCCAATGAATTGATAGAAAATAGAAGGGTTGCCAATTGTTCCAAAGAAAAACAAGGATCAACTCCTCAATCATGAGGACACAAGGGAAGGTCATGGTAATAATATGAGACCTTCCCCACAATAATAAAGATAGGTAGGAAATTAGGGAAAGCATCATTAAGAGCTTTGGTGGAATCAAATTCAAGGATCATCGCCATATGGCTCAAGATCATAGAGTGAATTGGGGGATTCACTCTAGGGCAAAAGAATTAAAGAAGAGGTCAACAGAGTGTAATACCCTTCTCATGATCAAAAATCAGAAGTAGAGAAGAAAGAATGAATTAAAGAAGAAGCGAATTGAATACCAACCTTTAGAAGACAAACCACGAACAGAGAACGAGGATCTCCGCCGAAGGAGAGGTTCTAGGGATCCCCACGTTCTCCAAAGACTTAGAAACAGATTGAGAGTGAAACACATGGAGTTCCCCCAAATAGCACAAAGAGTTCAAGAGTTACTAGGGTCACGAACCGACCAAACCGATCCGTGGTTGATTGGTTGCCAAAGAGGAAGTCAAAGGTCGATCCACACTATCTAGAGGTTTAGAAACATGGTGGGAATAGTTTACCACGAAATTAAAAGAAATAAAGCTTTGAAAACCTTCAAAACAGATATTACCAAAATGCCACGCGGACGACATTCAAAACAAAGGATTAATGGGCTAAACCAATATTTTTGGATGGGCTTTCAACACATCATACACACCTAGTATGGAGGGAAGTCTTCAAACTAGGTCCAACTAAGCTTAGGCCATCAACCAAGTTCTCTTAACAAATAAATAGTTCAACACCAAATCAAGTAAGGTTTCCATAAGAAAACACCATCATCAATATCCATGGGTTTTGGGTCAAACACCATATCTCTACTGAGATGGCCCACAAGGACATCTTCCTTCATTTTCAAAGATAGTAAAACTGAAATCACGGTCAAACTCAAAGTCAACATTAAACAACCCGACTTCACCCAAAACACATCGGGTTTCCGGGCTAGATTTAGGCTGGGTGTCACAGATCCTATCTAGAATACCCTTCAGTCAAGATGCAATAACTTTAGTAGCAATTTTTACAAATACGTTGCAAAGACTGATAGGTCTAAATTGGTCAATAGCATCAGGCTGGTTACACTTAGGAATTAAACACACATATGTAGAGTTAATATCCTTAGGCATAAAACCAGAAGAGAACAGATCTGAGACTAACTTACATATGTCTTCATCCACCAGATCCCAATAGTGTTGATAGAAAGCTGGAGGGAGACCATCTGGTCCAGGTGATATAAGAGGAGCCATCTCTACCAAAGCAGCCTTGATCTCCTCCTTGCTAGGAACTCTCATCAGCATGCCATTATCTGCTTGGGTTACTTTTGGGTGAATTGATGAAAGCACATTGAAGAGGGCTGCTTCATCAATACCTCTAGATGAGTAGATATCCTTGTACTTGTCTAGCACCTCCTTAAACACCTCGTCTTCAGAGCTGGTCCACCTTCCTAAACTCAGTTTTAACTTCAGAATTCTATTATGGTTCCTCCTTTGGATAGTAGATGTCTGGAAAATTTTAGTATTTCTATCCCCTACCTTCAACCATAACTCTCTAGATTTATGGGCCAACATTTCCTCCTCTCTTTTCAATTCTATTTCCAGCAACTGATGAAGTTTTCCTTCTTTTTCTTCATTGTCCCCAGATGGATGATGAACAACACCTTCCAACTCATTGAGAAGGTGAGCAATCTTTGTTTGCACATGACCAAAAGTATCTCTATTCCACCTTGTAAACTTCTTTTTAACATTCTTGGACTTGGCTAATAATCTTTCAGTAGCATCATTACCTTCTTCAATATTCCAAGCTTGGCTAGCTATGTTTCTACATTCTTTATGCTGAAACCACATTGATTCAAATTTGAAGGGTCTTATACCTGAACTTCTACCCCCCGTAGTGTCAATCACAATAGGTAGGTGATCTGAACCAGTTATGGGATGAACCACCACTGATGCTTCATTAAATTGGTTTCTCCATTCAATATTAGCTACGACTCTATCCAGCCTGATTCTAATATTTGCTCCCCCTTTCCATCTATTGTTCCATGTAAACTGAGGACCTTGAGAACCAAGACCAAGAAAGGAACAATCATCCATCATCTTCTTAAAATTGTCATTATCATAATTGGTATTGCTAGCTCCACCAATCTTTTCTTTCCAAGAGACAAAAGAGTTGAAATCTCCAAAACACAGCCATTTCCCATTTCTATTTCCTGCTAGATATCTGATTTTATCCCAAACCATCAATCTTTTCTCTCTCTCTCAGGATCCCCATACACCATGGTCATGTAGAAGGAGTCAGCCCCATTACAAGACACCTCTGCATCAATGAATTTTTTATTTGACTCTATAATATTCAAAGAAGTAGAGTTTCCATATAACATTGCCAATCCACTAGCTTTTCCAATAGGCTCCACAGTGAACACATTACAAAGATTCAATCGTCTCCCTATTTTTTTCAGAACTTCCAATTTGTTTTTTGTCTCCATGAGGAAAATAACTTCAGAATTCACTTTTCTTGAGAGATTTTTCAGAGCTTGAACTGTCAGTGATCTCCCAACACCTTGATAGTTCCAGCTTATTATCCTCATGACTTCTCTTGGTGTTGATAATCCCCAACAACCCAGGGACCCTCCTCTAAAAAATGAAGGGAAGTGGTTTGATTCTACAGCCTCTGTTCAGTTCTTTCTTCATTCAGCTTTTGTTCATCCAGTTCTTCTACTTGTGCTTGCTTGTACTTCTTATTTTTAGCCTTACCAACCTTACCAGATGAGGGTCTGATAATATAAGGCTGAATAGTACTCCTTCTTCTGGCTAATTTCTTCATGTTCCTATTCTCCATTCCATTCTGGATGCCACGTGTGCTTGATCTGCCTTGACTCCTGACAATCATCTGCTGATTGTGTTCTCCATAGATGTATTCTTCTCTCTCTTCTTGCTGACTAAGGCCTTCCCTGCCATGTAGACTAGCCATTGCAAGCTCAGACCCTCTAGTGTCTTTAATCCAATCGAAATGGTCCACATGAGGATGACTTTTGCTCTCAAGTTCTTGGGAAAAGTTTGGTTGGTGTGACGCTAAGTTAAACTGGGGGCCTATTTGGGTAGCTTGAGATGTGATAGAAAAGTTGGACAGCATTGGTAAAAGGGTCAATAAGTTAGGTGGGTTCTCTTGAAGTTGGTGAAGTTGACTTTGTATGGCAGCAAGAGTTGTATGGCAGGAGTTTCATTGGGACTCACAAAGGATAGAGGGGGGTTGTTAGAGTTGGTAGTATCCACTGGCTGGAGGATATTAGCAGAGGAAATCCAAGGATCTTTCTGAATATCAGCTTTTTGGTTTTGAATTTTTGGGTCATCAGAAAAATCAGAGCTACCAGGTTTTGCTTGAGCCCCACGTCTGTCTCCTGATGTGACAAGACTAGAGGAAGAGGAAGAAGCTTGGAAGTTGTAGCTTTGTTTGTCAGGGTGGTGTTGTGTGGTTTGGGCTGTCGGATTCCAGTGAGTTGCCTGAGAAGAAGGGGTTGGTTGGGAAGCATAGCTTGGGGGGGAGTTAATCATGAGAACCTCTGCTTCTTCCAGCATACGCTGATTTGGCATAAAAACTCTAATGTTTGCTGTGTAAAGGGGGGGGGAACGAAATTGAGAGCAAAAGGAAGAATTCCTACAGTTTTGACTCACCTGATGTTTTCTCTTCTCTTGAAAGAAATCCTCACATTTGTTATCCGTGTGTCCCAAGATTCCACAGTAGTAGCAAAATGTAGGGAGTGTCTCATAGCTTACAGTCACAGGAATGATATCTCCATTTTTCTTTCTTAGCCCAGTTTCTCTTCTAAGCTTCTTGCTGATATCAATTTCTACCCTGCTTCTTATGAAAGGTTTCTTCAGACCATCTCTAGTTCCATGAAGGAGCATTACTTTCATAGGCTCCCCAACTTTAGCAGCCAGCTGTTTTCCAACCTCGAGCTTGATTATCTCCTTTGGCATACCATTAAGATGGATCCAAAATTCCTGCTTGTTAAAGTCCCATCTCTCCTCATCATTCCAGTATTTTAAAACCATAAGATTACCTGAAACCGACCATGGTGACCCATCTAATACATTCTCAACATCCATGAGATGATCAAATGTAAAGATAAATAACTGAGGACCTAACTGCTCAACTTTCACATTCTGCAAGAGGCTCCAAGCTCTAACTAGAGCTTCAATAACAGCTTGCACTCTGAATGGTCTTCCTTCAAGAATTTTTCCTACCAAAGTGCACTTAGGATCGACTTCTTTATTGTCCTCAAAAGGGAGATCTTCCAAAGAAATATAACCATCATCTTCTGCTTCTCCAGGTTTCCATGAAGGACAAGGATCATTTTCAGATGAAGGCAGCAGCAATGGAGTATGTTGCTCCATACAAGAAAGCACGGAGAGACAAGTAGCAGAACTCAGAAGGATCACTCACAGAGGGAAGAAAGATAGATGTAAAGGACCAAACAGGCACTTGGCAGAGGAAGAAAGCACTCACAGGGAGGTAAGAAAGGGATTTTAGACATGCCATTACATCACACGTTCAGACAAAAAATGGATCTGAATCTGCTATCCTATATACATGGTGGAGGGATGCGAGGAGTGCACACTCATCTCTAGACCTGTAAATGGATAACCGAAATCTGCCTCCGAATTCGCATTCGTATTCGTTTAAGGGTATCCGTATCTGAAAATTTTCTTACCGGAACATATCTGTATCCGTCCGTTAAGCAACCGGATTCGGAATCGGATAGCGGTATTCGGTAATTGGAAATTAGAAATTTATAGTAAAAAATGTAAAAAAGTGACAATTATCAATCAATAATCGGATATTTTATCGGATCGGATTATTATCGGATATCCGATAAAGTTTCGAATTTGGATTCGGATGCCTTCTCTAAATTTTTGCCGGATTCGGATTCGGATAGCGGATTTGCTAATCAGATTCGGATTCGGATACTGGTGTATCCGAGCCGAATCCAGTCCGTTTACAGGCCTAAACCTAACCATGCTATAGTCAAATACAACATGCTCATCTTCATCAAAATAGATTTTTCAATCCTATTGAAATACATATTATGGAAAATAGTTGTTTTCAAACTTTTTCATTTTAGTTCTTCACTCAATATTAGTCATAAACCTAAGTAGATCCATAGAGAATGTACATCAGTCTATACCATCGAAGTGGCTTCAGTCTCAAGGCATAAGGCCATGTACACCTCATTTACTGCTATCATTAGTTTAGACTCAGTCTTTTCAGTTTAAGGTCTAGCCACAAAGGCTATGCTCATCAACACGATGTCTTTTGATCTATTTCAGTCTCGCATTTATAAAATTATTCACATGAACAATTAGGGGTGTCAACAGTGCGGTTTCGGGCTGGGCTAACCGTTTCAGGCTGAAAAACACCTAGCTCAAACACTGTCAATTAGCAAAATAATGGTTTCGGGTCAGTTTCGATTTGGTGTGGTTTGGGTTTGGGCTGACTAACAGTTTAGGTTAACAATTTGACTAACGGTTTAAAATCGGGTTTACTAACGGTTTGGAATAAATTAAAAGTGAACATTCAAATTTAGTTTTCTTATAGTTGGAGGATTAGTTTCAAATTATATGTTTGGAATTACTTGTGCTGGTTCAATTGACATTTATAAAACCTGAAATATTGAATCTAACTAGAGTTCAAACTGGTTTAATCACTACTTGTTCATTGGATCCGACCAAACCAAAGCAACAATCTCATTCTCTAGTCGTCTTCTCTGTCGTCATTTTTGTTCGGCGAAGTTAACCCTTGCACGAAGAGATGAGGTATGGTTGCTCTAGTCAAGCGTGATTTCTCTAGTCTTTTTTCCATCTCCTTTCTAGTCTCATTGACACCAATGTTGTAAATATGTTTAAAACTTATTTTATATAAATATTTGTTTTAATTATGTCTTTTATCCATGGTTTCATTTAGTCCCACATCGAGTTGAGAGGATCTGATTATATGGTTTATATATACTAAGGGCCCATGTATTATTAATTTGCCTGAATCCTGTTGTGACCCTACCATATATATATATATATATACCTTCTTGAAGGGAGTTGAGCTGAAAGGTACCCTCACAATGAGAGGTGACCTTACCCTTTCACCCATAGCCTTTGGAGCCCTATATAAACCCATTTCTGAGTTATTCTAAGCATTGAATTACCTCCTCCTCTTTCTTTCTCTCTCTCCTGTTGTTGTTCTGTCAAGCAGTGAACATTACATGATACACCTTAAGTAACCTTTCTGGGGTGCAACCTTTATGATACACCTTAAGTAACCTTTCTGGGGTGCAACCTTTATGATACACCTTAAGTAACCTTTCTGGGGTGCAACCTTAAAGGTTGGGCTGACTGATCTTGGGGTGAAGACGGCTGACTGATCTTGGGGTGAAGACACTGTAGAACCCGTATTGCACAAATCGGGGTGTCTAAATACCTTAAGGAAAGTACCTTTGGTACGTTTCAGCTCTCAAGTAGAATTGTAAGATCAAGTGTATTTGCAGATTCCTCAACAACGTTTCAACAAGCCAATCCCACAATCAAGATTACTAAAATTATTGAGAATCAATTGTTCAAGAAAGGATCCAAATACATTAAGTCCTGCATTTAGAACGGTAGACTCTGCAGCTTAGCAGAAGGTTTGGGTATAGTTACTTGTTTCTCTTTGTCGGGAAATCTATATGATATTTATATAAAATATGAGTTCCTCCTTTAATGTGTTTTGTGTGTTACACATCTTGTGTATTCTAAGGATAATTACTCAGTTGTACAATAACAAAGATGCAGTGTTTCCTAGAAGGCCCAGGCAAAAATAAATAGAGCATGACGAAAATGGAGAGCATGCTCTTAAAAGTCAGAAATAGGGCCTAAAGCATTGAATTTTAGCAGCTTGTTTTGAGTTGTTCTAGAGCAGAAATGGCCATTTGATGGTGGAGATAGAGAAAACGACTGATGCTTTAAAGGTGTTGAATCATATAAAATTTCATATGAGAACTTTAGAGGAAGATTGAGGAACAAAAGTGCTTTTGTTGTCCTCATGTCTTTTTTCTAATCAATCAGTTCATGCTTGTTCATGCTTGTTATGTATTTGTTTTTTTTTCCTTTGAGAATCTTAATCAAGATGAAATAAGCTCTAGAAGAAGGCTTGTGCAGAGAAGAGGACTAGAAAAAGAGACGGATACTTTGGTTTGATCCAGAATCCGATGAACCAGCAGGGATTAAACCAATTTGAACTCTAGTTAGATCTTTCAACAATCTAAGGGTTGAAAAAGAAAAAGTACATGTGGCACTCATTTGTTGAGCACCACCAGATTACCGCTAAACTCAGCGCTGCAGAGGATGTGAACCCACTAGTAGGAGTGGCACTGGCAATTGGGTCTAGGATATTGTTTGGCAACATGAGGAGACATTGATTGCTTGATAAGAAAAAAATCCTATGCAAGTACCACTTCTAGACCTTGAATTTTAGCGATTCAATCAGATTGAAGCAAAACTTGCTAGTGGCTACAAAAGTGTTGTCAAGTGTGACAAGGTTCTTTATGAAGTGCAACAAGTGATTGTAGCAAGTTTAAAGGGAGGAAGACAAAGAAAGGATAAGAGGGCACAAAAGCAAAGGGAATTTGAGGATGTAGTGCTATAGAGACCTTATGTTAATGTTGATGAGGAGTCAGAGGGCACAAAAGCATCCTATATATGTTTGTTGGAGGTAAAGAAGGCAGTAGGGAGAAGAAAGTTAGGTTGGCGATAAGCAAATTAACACTCTACAATGTAATAACCCCCGTATTTCCTAACCCGAAACCGCAATAGCAGGTCTAAGTACCCGAAGCTCTAGCCGAAAGAAGCTATGGGCTATCCGGATTGAGGCCCCTGTTTTGGCCCCAGAGCCCATGGATCTAGATATTGTTGGTAAAGAACCTACCTTACTAGGAACCGGAAGGAGATTCAGCCGAAACCTGGATGGACTAGGTAGATGGATATCCAACCACAACAAAAAAATTTGGAATTTGTGGCGGTTTTATCCGCCACTAAAAGTGCTTAAAACCGCCACCAATGAATTGGTGGTGGCCACATATCCGCCACCAATTCCACCGCAGCCATTTAATGGTGGCGGTTTTCGATACCATGGGTGTAAAGTGCAAATAGTGGTGGTTTTAACCGCCACCAATAGTATGAGTATCCGGCGATGAATAATACAACCGCCACTAATTATAGGGATAAACACGAGTAATTAAGCCTATTTAGTGTTGTTTTCTATAAAACCGCCACTAATGGTGTGCACATTTAGTGGCGTTTTCTGTAGAACCACCATAATATACTACCCATTAGTGGTGGGTTATATTTACCGCCACCATAATATACTTCCCATTAGTGGCGATTTTATGTTTACCGCCACCAATGAAATGTAATTAGTGGCGGATTATAAAACCCGCCACCAATTAGGTTTTTTTTTTTTTTTTTGTAAAAATTCCCATGTATTTGCTATTATTACATTTATTCGTGAAAGACAATACAAATACATGAATAAGAAAAAAATCTAAGAAAGCTAAAAAAGTATTCAAAGAACAAAATCTAAGAAAAATAATACCAAATATATATTAATCAAGTCGATTTGTATACAAATATACAAAAGTCACATGTAGCACTCAACTTGATGTTACATCTACCAAAAAAAAAAAAAACTTGATGTTACATTGTTAATCTAAACACCAATAAGAGAAGAAGGAGAAAAAGAAC
Organism: Hakea prostrata; assembly: GCF_041222555.1. Lineage (NCBI taxonomy): Eukaryota > Viridiplantae > Streptophyta > Magnoliopsida > Proteales > Proteaceae > Hakea > Hakea prostrata. Next base: position 45,965,129 of record NC_142604.1, on the reverse strand, counting down.
CATCTGTACCCAAAAACCCGTTAAGATCTTCCACATCAGCTCCTGATCTCCTATGTTCATCAGTTGCTTCCCAAGCTTAACCCCATTGTTAATGTTTTGGGATCAGTTTCAGCTTTCTTCATCATCTCCTCATACTTCATTTTCCTAGACTTGCATCCGTTGAGAATGTTATTGACTTCTTCAACTACTCAATCAAATATGAAATGTATAACATAAAAGTGATCAGGCAACAAAGTTGGAGCTGAAGACACAAGATAGGAACAGTAGTGGTTGAACAATCTTCACCATTTTTACTGTAAGGGATTAATGGGTTTGCTTATTTGATTCACCAATCTTCACTCCTTCATGTCTAGTAGCTAAGTTTGAGAAGACCTTGGTCCAGTTTGGCCTAGCAAAGTGTGTACATACCTGTAAACATTAAAATCATAAACAAGAAAAACATAAGAGTAAAACTTAAATAGACTAGAATATCTACCTCTGTGGACTATGAAATAACTAAACTAAAATTTAAGGTATAATATGAACTTCTCAAGATCCTATATGAACTCACAAGTGAAAAAGAGTTGTTAGATTGGAAAGCTCAGGTGGAATTCTCCCAGAAACTGAATTGTTGTTAAGTGGCTGCAAAAAATTACAAATGACCAGATTTAACCATATTGAAAATACCTAGAAGTCCTTTCAAACAAGAGATGGCCATTGGGTCTAAAAGGCACTCAAAGATGTCTAATTTCTTTTAACTTTGAGAATGATTTGGGTATTGGTCCTGATAATTGGTTCTCATCTATGGCTTGAGCAAGCTGGTTCTCACAGCATTAAATCTATCCAGCTAATATCAATACTAGCTATTATCATCGTATGGTCATTTCTTCTCTATTCATTAAGATCAAAGAGAGGTTTTGTTCTTGTAGTTCAAGCCATGTTTCTTATATCTGGATTGTTGGTATTGTTACACACCAAGGAATATCATGACCATATTTTTGCTGCATCTGGGTACAATACCACTTCAATAGCTCAAACGGTACAGCCTTGGTGCAACAGTGATAGTGACTGCTGTAGCCTCTCCTTGGATCATGTATTACTCAAGCTCTAAGACCCAGTCAAATGGAAAACCTATTTTGTTGAAATCCACTGATAATGGAATTGGGTCTACTTTGTTCGAATTAAGATACTCTTTATACTTGTCTGGATGGGCATATGCAGCATCTTGGTGCCTTCTGCAGCTTCTACTACAACATCCAATAAATGCTATGCCCATATGCAAATCCTGTTTAGCTTGGTTTATTTTTCCACTGGAGGTATACAGCACAAGTTGTGGGTCGAGGTAAATGTGAGATCCCAGTTTTTACTTTTGCCTCTTGAATTTAGTGATTCTTGATGAGAGGTTCTTTATTCTTTCTTTCTTTCTTTCCTTCTTCCCAGCATCATTTGATGCAAATGTGAAGCTCAAACCCTTTGGATAAAGTTTTAATGGTAATATATGACTGGATTACCATGTATTGTTTCCCCCACCGGGCGCGGGGGGGGGGATATTGGATGAGGTAAGCTGCTAATTTTTATTACCAAAGTAGTTCACCCCATCAAGTTCTACTCACATCATGCGTGGAGGGACACAAATATTGCCACAGAAGAAGAGTAGTCAAAGATGGGCAATTAAAATCAGCTAATAATCACATTATTGGACAATACGACCTAAAACTAAACAAGGTAGGAAGCTCAAAATACTAACACAAGTAATAATGCATCAATCATGAATATGTAATAAAGACTGGAGAAATATGAAGAAGAGATAACAGAGTCATTGAGAGAAAATGAAAGCAAGATGAGATGTTAGTTCATTGTGATGGAGCAAAAAAACTAACAAAAGATTCATTTCCTTCCTTTCAAGTTCTGTTAAGTCAGAATTAAAAATTACTGCAATAAAAAACAGCCACATTCTAAATGGTGAAAGAATGAAATCACAAGTTTCCCACCCAAATTCTATGAAAGTAGATCTAACAACTGAAATAGATCAAAAGCCTCTCTCCGTAGAACTTGATTCCAAACTTAACTTGAGCAAAGGCTCTGCCCTGGACAACTTCTTGATACTTGACTTAGTGCATCAGTCCCTTGGGTCCATATAGTTTGTTCCACAGTTTGTTTTGTTTTTTTTTTTTTTTTTTTTTTTTTTTTTTTTTTTTTTTTTTTTGGGCAGGGGGGGTGTGGGGTGGGGTGTAATAATTAAATAAAACAAAGGAAGAAAATACAAACCGTTTACACCCTTACCCTACTATGAGACATGGAAGTTAATTACTTCATCCCTTACCTAGAAACAACAGAGATCAATAACAGTGTAACAACAGAAAGAGATAAATAACACAGTGTAACAACATAAATGTCTACAGAGAAAGAGAGGACAAGTATAAATCTTGATTATCTGATGGCAACTAACACTATCTAGATATTATTACACAAAAGTTACAGTCTTCAAGTATAGTATTGTTTGAACTGAATATCTTTACTTTTTTGGTTTGCCAACCCCAATTGAATATCTTTACTACCTTATACAAATCCCAAAGATACGAACATAACCATCAAACTGAGATAGATTGAACTATTGAAACCAAAAAAGAGCTTGAGCTTCCAATCATGTTCTTGGGCAGCTATGTCCTTACCCTTGTCCTATATCCATTTATATGTACATGGTGAGGTGAAACGAGCTACAGTAGGCTAGTGAATATTACAATACAACCATACTACAGTAAATATGGCATGTCCATCTTCATCAAAATAAATTATTCAATATTATTGAAAATACATACTATGGAAAAAAGTTATTTTTAAACCTTTTCATTTCAATTCTTCATTCAATATTAGTCATAAGCTTAAGAAGATTCATAGAGGATGTACATCAGTTTACACCACCGAAGTGGCTTCAGTCTTACCACCAAAGTGGCTTCAGTCATACCAGCGAAGTGGTTTCAATTACCACCGGAGTGGCTTCAGTCTACCATCAAAGTGGCTTCAATCTACCACCAGTACAAGGTCATGTACATCTCGTAGACTACTATCATTGGCGTAGACTCAGTTTTTCCACTTACAGTCTAGCCACAAGGGTTGTGCTCGTTAGCACGATGTCTTTTGTTCTATTTCAGTCTTGCATTTATAAAATTATTCACATGAAGAATCACTTATCATTATGTTTGAAACAAATATATACTTTAAACCAAAATGCAATTATGTATAAACAAAGTAATGTTGTATATTACTCATCATACAATCATAAACTCAAATACCGAGTTCTTACAGTCATTCAAATCAGCGATACAGTCACTCATAGTCTCTTCTCAATAATTCCATAGCTAAAGAATCATTCATATATAAGATATAGTATTACTCTATAATTTATTATGTACCGAATAGTACATTACAATCATATATACAAATCACATTACTTACATCATACACTATAGTCATATATATCCATGAGTTAGGTTATGACACTCACATCATACAATATAATCATATATATCCATGAGTTAAGTTATAATACTCACATCATATACTACAGTCAAATACACCTATGAGTTGGGTTATGATACTCACATCATACAATACAATCATGCAACATAAATTGAGTTACAATACTCACCTACCTTTTCAATCCGAATAGCCTCTCTTCAAAATCAAAATGATTTTATGTTATTTCAGAGTGGATGTCTTTTCCCTAGAGTTGTTCACAATCTGAACGATAATTAAAATGATGAGCAAATAATGTCAGTGTAATCTTATATTCATGATGATCCTACACTCATGCAAGGTCGAAAAAGTTGGCAAAATGTCTCCAAAACTTGGCAATATTTCACCATGTCAATAGGTACCGATACGAAAAGCCAATTTGACATGCAATCAAAAAATTGGAGATTAATCACCAAATATCGCAATATATTGCCAATAAATTCAAAATATCGTGAAAAAAATATGAAAGTATCCAATGTTTAAAGTTAAGAATTGCTTCTCTTGTTCCGTCTTTGGGTGAGTAATAATGTGGCTAGAGAAAGAAAGAAGATCACAAAGGAGGGTTTTTGGGGAGACATTTTCATAGGGATAAATTGTCAGGAATCTCAAGATCCGGTAGTTTGGATCTTAGATTGTTGGATCATTGAAGAGAAGAGAACACTCTTACTGTCTTACACAGTTACATCCTCTTATCTCTCTTCCGCTCTCACTCTCCGTCTTCTCTCTCTCTCACTCTCTATGTCTCTCGATCTCCGTCTTCTCTCTTTCGCTCTTTGTCTTTCTCTCTCGCTCTTTATGTGTCACACCTGCAAAAGTAACTCCAGCAGTCTAGCGAACCCATTTAGACTGTTAGGTTTTTTATTAAAATCTATATTATTTATATATTAAGTTTCAAAATTAGTTTTTGTATTTCTTTTATTTAATTATTTTGTTAGTGTGTGGAACCCATGAGGTAAGGGTGGTAATGAGGCACCATGAGTAAAGGATGCCCTTCATGACCTTGGTTATGAGGCTCTTCATGACATTGGTCATGGGTCTTAATGGTCTTCATCATGGTGGTGTGATGGGGTTACTTGAAGGGTAGAATTTACTTCAATTCTAACTCTTGACCATCAATTCTCATTTCAACTTCATGACCATTCATGGCCATTACCATGAGTGGGGTTGAGGTTATTGAATGGATTAAATCCAATTCATTGCCTTAAGAATCCTAAGGTGTGTAAGGTGAGGTTTGGGCCTATATAAACTCAAACTTCCTTGCGTGTGGTGTGCAATTGAGACACTCCTCACACTTGCATAATTTGTGTTACAAAGTTAATTTCTTTCTTTGAATTTGTCTAAGTGTTGTGCTCTAGCTTTTGGCTCCTTGAAGGGACTAGAAGAACTACCTTATCTTCTAGTTGGAGGTTGCTTTATCTTGGAGGTGGTGGTGCGAAGAACCCTTGGTAGTAGGGTGCATCAATTACCTTAAAGACAGCACTCAAGGTGTGACTCAACCTCATTGATCGGTGGTTCGTTTGGTTGCAACATCAAGCTCTCCGGATTAGCTAAGGATCTTCATCTCTTAATTGTATTTCAATTTCATTTTTGTATGTCTGAAGAATTTGTAATACAATTACCCCCACAAGTTTAAGGTAATTGATTTAGAAAATCCAATGGCAAGTCTTGGAGATGGCGACTTCAACAAAGACGAGAGACAACAACATTGAGGTTGTTGATGGAGTTAACATCGGAGGAGATCTTTCAAACAATACCGTTGAAGGCAACGTCAACAAACAAGGTGATGGCACATTCATTGCCATAGATGGTATGAAATATCCATTCCTTGCTACTCATGATTCAATCCCCACTAATGTAATTCCAACAGTGACTGATCTTATCCCGGATTTGGGTAAGATGAGGATTGTCACTGAGTTCGACAAAATCGAACAGTTTGGAGGTCAAAACTTCAAAAGGTGGAGGCGAATGTTGCTATTTGCCTTAGCCCAAATTGGGGTGGCATTTGCCTTGACTGAACCCATGCCAGAAAAAAGTAATGATCCTATTAAGGAGGGCAAAAGGGTGGCTTGGATTCAAGCGGACTATCAATGCAAGAATCGAATTTTGAATGCATTATCTAATGACTTATACCATGTGTATAGTTCATTAGAATATGCTTATTCGATTTGGGATGCTTTGGTTAAGAAGTATTCTCTTGAAGATGCTGGTTCAAAGAAATATTTGGTGGCTAACTTTATAAATTTTTCTATGAAAGATAGTGACACCATATCAACCCAAATTGATTTATTTCAAATTGTGGTTGGGAAGCTAGCAAAAGATAAAATGATCCTACCTGAAGAATTTGTAACCGGTGCCTTGATTGAGAAACTTCCACCTTCATGGAATGCTTTCAAGATGTCTATGAAACATAAGAAGACGGGATTGACCTTAGACTAGTTGATTGTAAGGATCAAGATTGAAGAAAGGAACCGGTTCAAAGATAATGGTGAAAAAGACCTTGGGGAAAGAAGCCTAAAAGTGAACTTGGTGGAAACCAACAAGCAAAACAAGAAGAGAAAAAGTCATCAAGACTATGATGAGTCTTCTAAGAAGAAGAAATTGGCTTGTTTTGTTTGTGGAAAGGTTGGCCATTTCAAGAAAGATTGTAGGTTCAAGAAGGGAAAAAACTGAAAAGATGTTTTCTTCCTATTCCATAGGCTCAAATGATGAAAATGTATTTGTGAGAAAGGGATACCTTAGTGAGGGATTGTTTGTTCTTAGTATTTCAAATGTTGTAATTGAAAAGTCTAGCTATTATTCTGTTTACTTTGTTGTTTTGTTTAATTCTTTTGATTTGTGACATGGTAGGTTAGGCCATAGTAGTGTGAAATATATCACCAAACTATGCAAGTTAGGGATGATCATCGATAAGGTGGACTCTCCCAATGACAAGTATAAAACTTGTGTGGAGGCTAAGTTAACCAAAATGCCTCACAAGACTATGGATAGAAAGAGTGATCTCTTGGAATTGATCCATAGTGACTTAAGTGACTATAAGTCATATGAGTCAAGGGGAGGAAACAATTATATTATCACCTTCATAAATGATCATTCAAGATATACCATGATATTTTTGCTCAAATCAAAGGATGATGCGGAAAGGCATTTATATCTTACAAAATGGAAGTTGAAAATCAACTTGGCAAGAGATTAAAAGACTTAGAACCGATAAAGGGACTGAGCATTTTAATCTTGATAAGTTTTGTAAGGAAAATGGAATTATCCATGAAAACAACCGCTCTTACCAACCGGAATCAAATGGGATAGCGGAAAGGAAAAATATCTCTTTTTAAAGAGATGATGAATTCCATGTTGTTGAGTTCTAATGTACCACTTGATATGTGGGGGACGCCATGTTGACACCTTGTTATCTTTTAAACAGAATAAGGTGTACAATGGTAAAAGGAGGCATATACGCCTTACACACAATCTTGTGTGACAGTACATAGATGAAGAAATGATAGCTATCGATTATGTGAAGTCAGAAAGGAATCAAGATGACATGTTCACAAAGGCTATGTCTGTCAAAACTTGTGTATTGCATCTACATGAATGGGGTTAATGCCTAATCCTCGGGTCACATGATGGATACCCTACCTATGTGAAGAGGCTAAATACCTGAATTAGGTTCAAGGGGTACAAACGAAGTCATGCGAAGACCGGTTCAGTACTACTATTTATAATTGTTCCATTCTAGGGTGTAGATGAAGGTAATAGTACTACCACAAGAGTAAGGTTGAGCGAAGCTCTTAATTAGTCTAATCCCAAGGAGTGTGGGGGTGTGTTTGTTGTGGTGCACATCAGAGACTAACCTAAGTGGATGTAGGTGGTTTGGCCACGCCGCCAATGAGAACTTATAGGCGAGTTCTTTAAACATTCATGAATCCAGGATAAGGGACATGGCCAGTTCAAAAGTCCAATGTGTAGTATAAAAGGTAGCTCCAAAAGTCGACCTTTAGGACATGGATGATGGGGCGGTCAGCTACACTAATGAGGAAAGGTTCAAAGAGTCTGACTCCACCCGTACTCTGTAGCGCGACTCATTAGACCTAGTATAGGTTCAAGTCCGAAAGACACCTACAACGATGTGTCCTTTAGTGTCTAATAGAGTCACAACACGAGTCCTTTTTTGCAATTTTGAAACTTGTGGGGGATTGTTAGGTTTTTTATTAAAATCTATATTATTTATATATTAAGTTTCAAAATTAGTTTTTGTATTTCTTTTATTTAATTATTTTGTTAGTGTGTGGGACCCATGAGGTAAGGGTGGTAATGAGGCACCATGAGTAAAGGATGCCCTTCATGACCTTGGTTAATTATGAGGCTCTTCATGACATTGGTCATGGGTCTTAATGGTCTTCATCATGGTGGTGTGATGGGGTTACTTGAAGGGTGGAATTTACTTCAATTCTAACTCTTGACCATCAATTCTCATTTCAACTTCATGACCATCCATGGCCATTACCATGAGTGGGGTTGAGGTTATTGAATGGATTAAATCCAATTCATTGCCTTAAGAATCCTAAGGTGTGTAAGGTGAGGTGTGGGCCTATATAAACTCAACCTTCCTTGCATGTGGTGTGCAATTGAGACACTCCTCACACTTGCATAATTTGTGTTACAAAGTTAATTTCTTTCTTTGAATTTGTCTAAGTGTTGTGCTCTAGCTTTTGGCTCCTTGAAGGGACTAGAAGAACTACCTTATCTTCTAGTTGGAGGTTGCTTTATCTTGGAGGTGGTGGTGCGAAAAACCCTTGGTAGTAGGGTGCATCAATTACCTTAAAGACAGCACTCAAGGTGTGACTCAACCTCATTGATCGGTGGTTCGTTTGGTTGCAACATCAAGCTCTCCGGATTAGCTAAGGATCTTCATCTCTCAATTGTATTTCAATTTCATTTTTTTATGTTTGAAGAATTTGTAATACAATTACCCCAACATAGACGTCAATGAAATTTCGCCGACATTTTGGGGTTTCGATGGTTTCTCCACCCATTGACACCCCTATGTTAGCGAAATTTTGTATCTTGCACTCAAGGTCATTCCTTCTCTCTTCTATCATACACTCTTCTCTTACGGATATTAGAACATGACTGTAGAACTTCATTAATCTAATATGACTCCTCCTGTAGGCTCCATATGAATTTTAATAATCCAATAGACTCTTAATGCTTCATTTAACAAGAATGTAGTGTCAGTACACTTGAATCATACACTCATGTCCTACACTCACTAACGAGATCTGTAGTTTGCCCCATTTTCAACCCAAAGTTTGGGGCTTTTGGTTATACGGCCTCACTAAGGTTAAGCTTACATTCAATTCACAATTTTAATAGGTTAATCAAATTGGAAAAGCCTTGGTATCATTGAGTATAGGTTTTGCGTGACTGAACAATCCTGTAAAACCATACTCAGACCCTACGCTCCACCCAGATTCGGTATTTATGTCCAAATCACACCATAAAACTTAGGGCTTTTTCTCACAGAGATCCATTAGACCTAATTATGCAATAAATTCCATAGTTGAGTCCACAACCTAGGGGTTGTTGGTTTGAATTGCCCAATTTTTGGGTAATTCTTCAAAATTCAAGTTAGGGTTTATATATATATATATATATATATATATATATATATATATATATATATATATATATATCCAATCACACTATATTATTTTTTATGTTTTATTTTTTTATTGTGATAATTAGTTAGGGTTTTTATATAACAAAGCTTATCTCTATAACTCCTACGATCTAGGCTGAATGTCAACAAACGTCTCTTCAAAATCTAAAAATCTAACATAATGATTATCATATTTCATGCACGATTTTTTGAATTAGAACATAAAAATTTCAGACTCGAAATTAAGGCGAAAAATTGAAAATTACCTTAGGGCCTGTTTGGTTACATGAGTTTGGAGATTTCAAATATCTAGAGATTTCAAATCTATGGAATCATAATTTATAAAATTAAAATGTTTGGTTGTAGAATAAATCTGTGGATTCATCCTAAAAAACTATTTGATGGACGTGATTTTTGTGAATGTGCAAATGTATAGCTTTTTTGAAATCTCTGGATTTCACCACTTACCCATAAATCTAAACATTCACGTTTTTAGTGTAAAAAGGTGAATCTCTAGATTTCATGAATCTAGAGATTTTTACAACAAAACAGGTATAATTCTAAGATTCATGAATCCTTTAAAATCTCTAGATTCATGTAACCAAACAGGCCCTTATGGTGAGGAACATCACAATTTGCCAATCTTCTCTTCTCTACTTTGCTCATCTTCTTCTCTCGTTCCTTTCTCAAATTTGCTATCAAATCCTCTCTCTCCTCTCTTTTTTTTTTTTGGGATAATTACTATTGTCTCCTTGTACTTTGATTTTATTACTAATCAAACATCTTTCTTTATGAAATTATTGTTGTCCCTCCCCCCCTCACTTCTAACGGTGTTAAGTGGTTGTTAACATCAAATATGTAATGTCTATTTTACCCTTCATTAAATTAAGAAGTTAAAAATATGATATTACCTTCATTTATAAAAATTATATTGAATGTCAATTATATCCTTAAAATCTTATATTTTAGAATCAATTTTGGCTTTGGTGAGACCACACACTTATGGTTGTTGAAATTTTCATGTTCTACTTAAATTTTTCACAATCACAATGATGGAAGTTTTACAAACAAATTAGCATATCAGATGTTAATTGATAGGAAATTTGGCAACATGTATAATGGTCAACATATATTAGGTGATTTTTAATTTTCAACTCTGAATTACATTTGATATTTCTTAATATTTTAGTTTTTTTTTTAAGTTTTATTTAATCACATATTTCCTCTATTTGGCGATTTCTTTTTAGAGAAGAAAAATCAAATCTTTCCTTTATTCGGTGGTTTAAATTTAGGAAATAAAAGTTAATTTAAAGTTAATTTTTTCCCATAATTAATTAAGGGTAGTATTATAACTTGACAAAAGAGTAAATAAGTAAAGAAATAACTGCAGGGTTATTTTTTAATTTTTGAAAAAATATATAGATGCCACATCATCATTAAACTAACGGGGCTTAACGGTAAGGGGCATTATTGGATTAGCAATTTTAAAAAATACAGAGGATAAAGTAATAATAAAAGCAGAGTATAAGGGGACAACAGTAATTATCCCTTTTTTTTTTTTTTTTTATGAGTATGAGCTTTATTTTATCCTATAATAACGTGCACATGCCATCACCTTCTTTTTATTTCCCATTTATATTACTTTCTTCCCAAAGCTCACCACTCAACGTGGCAAGGTGGGAGGTGGTGGGTGGTGGGATCATTCCACCTTAGCTCCTATGTTAGATAAATATCTATATTACTATATACAATATCTATTATATTATATATAATATGTATATTATTTATTGGGTAATTTTCATCCTGGACCCCCGAGGTTTGACCTATGTCATTTTTAGTCCAAATAAATGGACACTTTGCATCCGCCTCCCTGAGGTATCCAATAAGGTCAATTAAGGACAAATTGTGATTTTTATGACCAAAATACCCTCATATTAATTTGCATCATGTCTTCATAATTAAAAAAGAATGAATTATTTGTATCTTATAAATTTATGAATTATTAAATCTTTGAATATAAAAATTTAACCATTTAAAATTTGTTAATTTTCTTCCCAATTCATACGTCTTCTTCATCTTGGACCCTTCATCTTCTTTGATCTCTATTTCTCTTTGTTTCCATAGCCACAAGTCTTTAAACCCTAAATGTTTCAAATTCAACCATGAACTTTACTCGCATCCCCACCACTACAACCACCACGCTACTCGTCCCCCTCTCACACCATTAGGTTTCATTGAACGAGCTGCCACCGTCTACGGCGACTGCACCTCCATCATTTACAACACCACCACCTACACATGGTCTCAAACCTATCGCCGTTGCTTGCAACTTGCCTCCGCTCTCTCGTCTCTCGGCATCGGAAGAAAACAAGTCGTCTCTGTCTTTGCACCAAATCTCCCCGCCGTTTATGAGCTCCACTTCGCCAACACCATCTCCGTTCTTCTCCGTCATGTTGAGTCCAAGCTTCTCTTTGTGGATTCATCTTCTCGTTCTCTTATCATGGAAGCAATCTCCAAGTTTCCACCTGATCATACCCACCACTACAGCGAGTAAAGTTCATGGTTGAATTTGAAACATTTAGGGTTTAAAGATCTGTGGTTATGGAAACAGAGAGAAATAGAGATCAAAGAAGATGAAGGGTCCAAGACGAAGAACACATAGGAATTGGGAAGAAAATAACAAATTTTAAATCGTTAAATTTTTATATTCAAAGATTTAATAATTCATAAATTTGTAAGGTGCAAATAATTCATTCTTTTTTAATTATGAAGACATGACGCAAATTCATATGAGGGTATTTTGGTCATAAAAATCACAATTTGTCCTTAATTGACCTTATTTGATACCTCAAGGGAGGCAGATGCAAAGTGTCCATTTATTTGGACTAAAAATGACATAGGTCAAACCTCAGGGGGTCAAGATGAAAATTACCCTTATTTATTTTACCTTATATTTAAGCTAATTGATTATGCATCCTATATACAATTTATTGAACTGCCGTTAAGGTCCTAATTAATGAATTACGAGCCCACCTCGATATCTTGAATGAAACCCATTTAACAGTCAAATTGTGGATAACTTTGGGTCTAGAAATTAAATTACGTTGATCATTTCTCCGCTTTAAGTCCAAATTAAATTCCATCTATGTGGGGTCTTCAGTCGATATCGAGTCTTGATAAAAATACGGATTGGAATTCAATTCTATTTTAAAATATCATTTAATTACACTTGAGTTCTTTGGTTAAACCATCAAACAAATCATCCTAACAAATGGTCTACCCATTAATGATCCTTTAATAATTTTAGGTACATAAACATTCCAACACAGTGTTAAAATAGTAATATTAAAATATGTTGGGCAATCACACAGAAACGTAGCCCATGGTGCAACCTTATATTTATGTGATTGTTTCTAGTGTCTTGGACATGTACATGAATTTCAAGTAGAATCCATTTATTCAAGAGGAGAAACCGAGGCTAGAGAGCAGGTATCTCTCAACTAAGGAGTGGAGATTGGCCAAACGGTTGTATTCGCACACAACCGGGCCTTCCGGGCTAGACTATCCGCTTCAATGTTGCAGTGTCTAGAAATATATTGAAAGTTACATTGATCAAAGTAATGGCTAAGGTGTTGGATATCCTCAACCAGGGGGAATATACATGGGGGCTGTAGAGGGAAGATTACAATAGTAAACAAGCTCCGAATAGTCCGACTCAAAAAAAAAAAGTACATGAATTTCTAGTAGATTTTGATTGGAGAAAGTTTTCCCGATCCTTTTTTTTTTATTATTACTGGACGTATTCATAGTCTTTGATTTTTGAGGTCTTGCATAAACTTGATACCATCCTCATGTTTGACGTTTTAGTATGAAACTTGCTCAAGTCAAGGATTAAACGAAAGAAACAAGAAAATGAAACATAACATAACGTGGTTCAATCTTCAATGTGAAGTCTACACTCGCTTGGTGTTGTATAGGATGAGGCATTTTATAGGGAATGCATTTGTGATCCCAATATTTCTTGGAATGTAAAACCCAAGCTTTTATGAAAATATTGCAAGTTGATCTTTGATTCTTTAGTTCCATCTTGGATTTTAAATGACTGTCAACCTCGACGTGTTTGGTTCTTTTGTGAAATAGCGGATTAGAAAGCAATGGAGGTAGCTACTTGATTATCACAAAAGAGATTCATAGGTTGACAAAAACTATCAAATCCTAATTCTTGAAGTAGAGATCTAACCATAACAATTCAATAGTTGCAGATGCCATTGCCTTGCACTCTGAGCTTCAATATTGGGACATGCAACTACACTCTTTTTCTTACTTTTCCAAGTAACTATATAGGTTTCCTCCAAGAAATATACAGAAACTAGTATGTGATTTTTAATCAACAAGATTACCAACTTAGTCAACATCAACATATCCTTCAACAATAGTGTTCTCATTTTTCTTCATCCATATAACTTCTCCTAGGGATGACTTTAAGTAGCGTTCAATACGGTCTACCAACTCCATGTGTCCTTTGGTAGGTGCATGCATAAATTGGCTCACATAGCTTAGGGCTTATGCAATATCAAGCCTAGTAATAGTAAAATAAATTAGTCGTTCGATTAATCATTGAAAACAACCAATATCTTGTATTCACTATTGTAGGCCATGGGAGGGTAGCTGGTTTCACACCCATTTTTCCAATTTCTTTTAGTATGTCAAGAGTATATATACTTCCTTTAAAAGATTAACAATCCCTTACTAGAGCTTGTGACTTCGATTCCAAGAAAATATCAAAGTTTTTCTAGATCCTTGATGTCAAAAGTTTTATTCAAGTATTGCTTGAGAGTGGCAATTATTTTATAATGATTATCACTAGTCATAACTATGTCATTAACATAGACTAAGACTACATCTATATAGCTAGTAGTTCTCTTAAAAAACATTGAGGAATCTTATCCACTTCTTTTGAACCCAAAATTCATAAGGCTTGTATTTAACTTTTCATACCATGCTCATGGTAATTGCTTAAGACCATATATTGCCTTCATCAATCTACAGGTAATACCATCTTGATTTTCTAAAGGATGGCCTAGAGGAACTTCCATGTATACTTTTTCTTGCAAGTCTCCTTGTAAGAATGCATTTTTAACATCCATTTGAAAGAGGAGTTACTCACAATTGACGGCTACTGATATTAACACTCTTATAGTGTTCGTTTTCACTATAGGAATGAAGGTTTCCTTACAGTCAACTCCATATATTTGGGTACATCCTTTGGCAACAAGCCAAGCCTCGTATCTTTCAAATTTACTGTTACTGTTATATTTAGTCTTATAAACCCAACGACACCCAATTAGATCTATGCCATCTGCAAGTGCAACCATATCCCAAGTATGCTTTTATCAATGGCCTTTAGTTCATCTTCCATGGCCTTCATCCACACGGATGAATTTTTGGCTTCAGAAAAATTAGCCAGTTCTTAATGATCCTCAATGACAGTTAAAAAGGCAAAGAACTGAGGGGAGATACGATCATAACAAATATGAGATTGAATTGCATATTTTACTACATGATATATTGAAAAATTATGCAATCTGCTGGAAGGTTGCGGGACTCAAATAGACCTTCGAACTTGCATGGTGATGTCTGTGTCTGCTGATTCTCCAGCAATAATACATGCGTTTCAACTGAAGGCAATTTATGTGGTGCAACATGAAGACAAATACTGATAAGAAAACTGGAACTCTCCTTTTTTTTTCTTTTCTTTTTCTTTTTTTGGGTGAAAATGGAACTGAAACTCTTTATATACAATAAGTGGGCAAAGCAGAAAGAGTGCCAAGTTACATTTACAACCTTCAAATTAAACAAAGCAAAAAGTGAAAGCCTAAACCAGAAATATAGTACCTCAGGTAAATGAAGTTAAAACTTCTATATGCAAATTAAATATTGTAAGTATCATTGTCTATGTTTATAGAAATTGTAACTGATAATTATTCAATCTTCACTGTAAATTATGAACTGGTTTACCATAAAGAGGAAAAGACTCCAGAATCCATCTATTGACGCTACTGGAGCTGACCCTCTCCTCTTCATCTGAGAGAACCAAGGAAGGTCCTTTAGGTTGAACCATGGGGTTCTCTTTGCTGATGATCGATGAAATGGCAGCTGCAACTGCAACCCTAAACTTGGGATCTGAAGCAATGGCTGTCACATTCTCAGCTAATGACTTGTCTTCTTCAATCTTCCGTTCCTTATTATCTACTCCTCTAGGGAAAACAAATGAACCACTAGCAGTAGTGTGGTAGTCTGAGCTACTAGTTCCCCAAGGAAAAATCACTTGTGAGGAGCTAGGGATGCTAAATTGCTGTTGTGGACCACTAGTAGTGCCATTGATGAGATCAAGAACAATACTTCTAGATGGGTCATTGCTACTGATTGTGCTGTTGAAAGCTGAATGGGAATTAGGGTTTATTGAATAAGTGTTGTGGGTGTTGCCGATCATGTTATAAGTGGCTTCTGCTGATGCTGTAGAAGCCATTGCAGTTGCACCAACGGGTAATGGATGGTTGTGAGTCCCTTCATAGGTTGTTATCAGTATTGACATGTCTTCTAGGCATCTTTGTACCTGATTATCACATCTAGTAAGATCAAATTCATTGAAGCCGATATCTGGAAAGAATTTTGACTATACAAAAATTTTGTCTGGAGATAAGGCCAGATCTTCCAAAATGGAAGGCTAGCAATGATAGACTTTGGGAGTGACTCTAAGAGATCTGAAAGTCAGATTTTGACTGAGATCAATTGAAACCTTTGAATTCTTATATTAAACATGGTTAAAACTCAATATCTTTGATCAGATGTTATTACCTGTTTTCTCACTGGGCATCCAGGAGCTACTGTGCATCGATAATAGGCTCGAGGGCAAGGATTTCCTTTTGCTATTTTCTGGCCATACTTCCTCCATTGGCAGCCATCATTCATCTGCATTAATTCAGATAAATAAAAATAAGAATTCAATATCATTGAAGCTCAACAGATCATTCAGCAAATTTTGTCAGTTTGAGCGTTTAGCTTCTACTCACAGTGGGAGCTTGACATCTTGCTCTGACCGAAACTCTTTCTTTTCTGTTGGGTGGTGCTGCAGCATAATTTGCAATCCCCTCCATTTCTGTCTTCTGGAACTTATTCTGTAAAGGAACCAAATTTTTTATCTCTTCTTTGGATTCTTCTCTTTCATGTTTCTGCCTCTGGGTTTGTAGTGTCAATGACAAACCCAAATCCCCAGCTTCTCTATTATCATCGTCAACCTCAGGTGGTAATGGAAGTGCATGCTTTTTCACTTCAACAATTTCACCTGCTTCTTTTACTCCTTGGATCTTGTTATTTTCGGTGTGGTTCGAGAGAAAGATCTGAAGATCCTGCATCAAACAGAAAAAAACAAACGAAAAACAAAAAAAAAATGAATTGCCAGAAAGAATTCCAATAAAATAAACTCAGAATTTGAAATGAGTAAGATATAGATTTACCTTCTTTGAGTCTTTTTGTTGGAAAACTGAGAATTTCATCTGGAGTTCATAGTAATCCTTCATGGTTTGCTCAACGACCTTCCTCAACTCTTGATTTTCTTCTCTCATGCGGTTCATCTCCATCTGAAGAGAACATAACTGTTGAACAAAAACCCAGTCAATAATTAGTTTTTGAGATATATTAACAGAAAGAAAGAGAGATTGTTGTAGAATTGTAAATATGTATTTTGCTCCTGCACCTCTACTGGGTTCAAATTATCTTGCAATGACTTGTCTGCCGATGAATCTTCTTCTTCCTCTTCCCTTGTAACCTTCAATGGATCATCCCGATCACTTAGTTTACTTTCATGAGAATCTCTTAACCCTTCCTCTTCTCCACCAATTTTTTGTTCTTCTTCTTCTTGAACTTGTAGATTCAAAGACAGATCAATTTGCACTGCCCTTTGTTCTCTCCCCATTGAAGACTAGTTGCAGACTCTCTCTCTCTCTCTCTCTCTAACTCTCTTCTGTCTCCCTTGGGGGCCTCTAATATTAATGCGGTTTTTGAGGCACAGAAGTCAAATCCATCCTGTCTAAGAGAGACACCTAAGGACGCATCTAGCTCTTGACTTTAAATCTCTATTTAAATTACTTCATTTTTTTTCTTTTTTCAAATAATGCATGAGAGCATGAGCTCATTAAAAACAGCAAAGCCCTCAAACCCGTTAAGCACAGAAACTTCAAATCTAAATAAAATAATAGCCGTTTTCAACCGTATCAAAAGGGTTCACAAACGATTTAATTGAAATTATTTCAAAAAAGCACCATGGCAGATACCATGTGAGTGATTACTGATTACAACATTAGCCATCAAACCATGAAATATTAGTCGGTGACCGGCTAGCTTGTAAAATGCTTTTTTCAGGAATTTAGGGTTCCTTCATTAGGAACAAAAAAAAATAATGGTTTTTTTATTAAGAAAAAAATTTATACCTCATTTTAGTTAAAAATGAATGAGTTGGTAAGGTTTTGATAAGTTATTGACCTTGTAAAGGAAAAAAATAATAAGTTAATCTAGTGACGAAATTGATCGTAATCTCACTCTATGCTTAGAGAATAGGAGAGCCTAGCTATTTTGAAAATCCATAATAATTAAGAAAAGAACTAGGTGATCATATCTTTGAAAATATCAACACAAGAAGATTTCTTTGTATAAAGGTTGTACTAAGTCTATTCTATGATTAAAATCTATTTAAATAGCTTCTCTCAACCATCCCAATGTCTATGCATAGATGCAAATCATCTATAGTTGAAGATGGATATGTCGACTATTTTTCAGCCTGGCATGTCAAGTGTCGACAAATAATCTCACACTATTAGATGATTTAAATTCTCAAATTTGAATTTAAGTCTTGATTAAATTCAATCCTCTTGAGGATGGAGATGATCTGGATCCTAGCTAGATACTTAACTTACAAAAATGAACAAATAAATTATAAATTTCACTATTTTTTATCTTTCTTTCTTTTTCTTTCTTTCTTTTTTTTCTTTTGAACGGGAGATAAATAAAAAACTGGAACTAGATTCGATTGTTATATGTAATAATGATAAAATCAGTCATGGCAATGCAATGAGCTACATAATTTTGGGACTGAGGACAGAAAAAAAACTTGATGTACATTAAGGATTAAAATCAATTGATGAGTCACAAACACCTAATAATCGTTATTCTCTTGAGTCATTTAACTTCAATGCAGATGTTAATTAATGAATGGTCTTCATGGTTCTTATAACACTCAATTTCATCATAAAAACAACACACATGTGATAATGATAAAACCGTCTTGGCAATGGAGTGAGCTACATCATTTTGGGAGAAACGACCAAAAAAATAGAAAATTAAAAACACTTGATGTACATTAAGGATTAAAATCAATAAATGAGTCGCAAACACCTAATAATCGTTATTCTCTTGATTTACATTAAGGTGCATTGAGGTTCCAAGAACGATTTAACTTCAATGCAGATGTTAAAATGAATGGTCTTCATGGTTCTGATAACACTCAGTTTCATCATAAAAACAACACACATGCAGCCTTCTAGTGATGGAGCTTCCCCAGGGCCGCCTGGAGACCATAGCCTCTCCTGTTCTTTATTTTTTGAAATTTCTCTAGAGAGACCTTTCTAACTCTCTTTCTATGTGTGAAACGCCAACCCTTAGAATTTTCTGTTAAAAAAAAAAAAAAGATTAACTGGAAAAATAATGAATAAAAATGAAACTTGATAACACTCAGTTTCATTATAAATAATTTATTTTCAACATATTAAAAAAAATCGTAGAAATTAAAGTATACAATTCACTAATATTCATTTGGTTAATGTTAAATCCTGACTCTGCCAGTGTAGTCTTCCATGCCCGAATAGATTGTTGATGCACAGCAAGGATAACTTGGAAACAAATCAGTAGAGCAAAAAGAAACAGATATCCAATGGCCCTGAGGATTCCTTCTAAACGACCAATGCTTTGATCACAGCATTAAGATGTTATCACCTCAAAAATATAAAAATAAAATAAAATAACCCAAGCGCGTTGAAACTTGAATATATGAAACTTGATCTAATCAAAACAGCCATGTCTCTTGGGAGAAAATAATAAGCTAGTAAGACATTGTGAATGTGTGATCAGATGGGCATGACGTGATGTGTTTTCTCAGATTAAATGAGAGAGAGAGAGAGAGAAAGAGTTTTTATTTTCTTTTTTTTTCTGGTGAAGATAGAGAGAGATTGGTAGATAGGAAGTAGGAAGTGTGGACTTGAGAGCAAGCGTCGCTGCAGCCACTTCTCCCGTTTTAAGTTGAAAAAACCAACCAATGGATGATTGAGTCTTCTCTTGTTTTGAACGTTTTGGTGATCCCAACAGGTCAACGGTTCTTCGTTATATACAATAGAGTTTTTATTGCTAATCTATATACATAACTTCTCATGCATCTCATCTCTAATGAATAGAATATCTACCTAAGTTTCTCATTTATTATTTAATCCAGATCACATGGTTTTGCGTACCATACTTAATTACACTTCCTTAGATCTGCTTCTATCTTCATCTCTTTTTCTTTCTTTCTTTCTTTCTTGTATGAAACAAGCAGCAATTTCTGGGAGACTGCAAGCTAAGAGTTCAGATTTGCTACCTACATGGTTACAGGAGGAGACATACGAGAACCACTTATAGGGCATGGATCCCACATCAATCTAGTGGGTCCTAGATTCCCTATGAGAGATGGAGAATCGTCCACGTCTATATGTATAAGTTGATAGCTTATCCAGACTCAATATTACTACATAAAATATGGATTGCTTGAAGGTTGTGGTCCTTGTAGTCCTTTTGTGAACATGTTTGATAGTTGTTCTTCTAAGTGCACAACTTGCACTTTGATTGTAATTCAATATGTTTCTTGTATTTTCTTTCTTCTCTTTTTTTTTTTGTTTTTTTTTATTTTGGACATTAGCCGACGCTTTGGCACAATTTCAGTCCACTTTCACACACAAGAATAAAACACTTCTCTTAAAAAGGTAGAGAAACACCGTATTCCAATGGGGGCATTCTTGTCCTTTTGACATCAAACATAACTTCTATTTTGAAACCCTAAAGGTTGGAAGTTTCTTTCCTCTTTCATTCTCTTTTTTTGCTACAGAAACTTTATTTCTCATATAAGTATATGTGATTTCAGCATCCAGAAACAGTAAAAATACATAGAAATAGGAAAAACTGTTTCTTACCTAAAAATAAAAAACGGAACAAAAACGTTACCATACAACTCCTTAGATCTCTTGCAAAGCGAAACAAAACCATAACTCTTGCCCTATCAGGATGGGCAAGAACGCATCTAAGTATTGCAATCCTTGTCCTCCAAGATGAGAGGTAGGCATAGCAAGCAAGCAAGATTGGCAAACATGTTTGGTCTTCATTGACACACATTAGTTAACTTCTTTCATACTTATCCCTAATTAGACCTTTGCCACCTAAATTGCATCAGCACACTCATGGCCTCCAAAAATCCTTCTTAGAAATCTATTCAGACACACTAGTCCTCACTGATTTCAGAAGCCAATTTTGACTAACAATGATAAGCCCTAATTACATCGAGCCTGATTTCAGTAAAATTGAAGCTCCTGGATTTAGCCCTACTAAGACATTGTTCTAATCCTCTACTCCTATTTATTTATAGTTGATCATCAAGTCTAGCTACGTATTTTAGAAATTTCTTTATTAATTCTCATGTGATGTTTTGCTGATAATATATTCCTAATGTGAAAGCTTCTTTTGCCCTCTTTTCTAAAAGCTACTTGACTTCATTGAAGAAGTCTTCAGATATTTAATATTCACTTTGTGCAACAGCTGCAACTAGACTAGTTAAATATTTCATTCAGCAACCAACTAGGTAACAGATAACTTATTTGATTGTATATATATTTATAACAACATATGAACTAGCTAGAACTTGTAAAAGAGCTTTTCATAAACATAATTAATAGAGCACATGTTCCAAGATGAAGACAACTTAAAATATTGAAGTTCAACTATGAAAATAAAGAATCGCTCATGCTGTTATCTTTAGGTACATTGTAAGAAGTTCTACTTTGGATGCATATTTTTCAAACAAGCTGGATTCAAATTAGTTTAGGGCCTGTTTGGATACATGAATCCAAAGATTTCAAATCTCTGGATTCATGAATCTGAGAATTATACCTTTTTTGTTGTAAAAATATATAGATTCATGAAATCTAGATATTCACCTTTTTACACTAAAAACGTGAATCTTTAGATTTATGGGTAAGAGGTGAAATCCAGAGAATTCAAAAAAGCCATACATTTGCACATTCACAAAAATCACGTCGATCAAATAATTTTTTAGGATGAATCTACTGATTTCATTCCACAACCAAATATTTAATTTTATAAATTATAACTCCATAGATTTGAAATCTCTAAATTTGGAAATCTCTAGATATTTGAAATCTCCGACTCATGTAACCAAACAGGCCTTTAAACGTTTAAAATTTTCTTAAATGAGTCTTAATGCCGATGGCTTCTTGAGCGAGTCTTGATGCCGCCAGTGCTGGCAAGCCTTTTGTAATCATTCCTTTGGAAAGAACAAGAATCAATCAAGAAATTTCATTATATCCCTTCTAAGATTTTTTTTTTCTTTCGTCTAGTACGTCCATTAGAGATAACCTAGATATAGAGGTCTGCCAGTTGTGCCTCTGATCTGATGAATTGTAAATTGGAATCCGGATCGGATCTGACCACATATATCAGTGGGGCCCACGGGTGTTGAAAAAGTTTTTTTATTTCCAAAAGGTTACGGGGCCCCACGATATATGTGGTCAGGAGGCGGGGCACCCCGCGGGGTCGGTGATCCGGACTCAATACAAAACCAAATCACATACAAAATGAGAATCCACCTATATATATTTTGTTCGCGCGTGAACGAAGAATTGGTTGGCACTCATTTTGAGTGGCTGAGAGGTTGTGACAGTAAACAACTGAAGTCATTTGAGTGGCTGAGAGGTTGTGACAGTAAACTACTGAAGGCTTCAACACATTCATTCACAGATCTTTCATAATACATGTTAGCCAAAGTACCTTTGACACTGTACTTGCAACTTGCAAGGCTCTTGTATGCATAATCCAATGTCTCGCACTAAAGGCAAAAGTTGACTTCTTTCAAGTCTGTTGCTTCATTATGAATGCATACATCTCTTGCTTTTGTCGGCCTCTAAGCAACTTCATGCTTTTATGTTGGGTTTGGGGGAGCCATCAACGACTATTTCAGGCCTAGTTCGGATGGGCAAATTAAATAATCACACTTCATAGTTACTGCATATAAAATACTGAGTAGCCATAAGTCCTTCATGAGCCAGTTGAGCTCCATAGAGAAGACACAAACGCGCGTCTTCATGTCCAACATTCAAAGAAATCCATCGTTCAAGAAAGAAATTCTTTAATAGGGGCCTTATTTACTTACTAGTTGAATCAAATACTACAAAATATTTATCCTATTATAATTGCCTATTTAGAGACTTAAGTAAATCAAAATTTTCTTGTATTTGATTGTTATTTGCGATCAGTGTGTAACAGATATCAACAAGAAGCAACAGCAAAAGAAATTTTCCCTTCTTCCTTCAATTAACTAATTAATACCATAGGCTCTTTTTTTCCCCCTCTGAATTTGGATGATGCTGCTACTTCCCCCACCCTCAAAAAACCCAAAGTTGAAGAGGGACAAAAAACAAATTTCCCAATCCCTGCAACTTCCTTCGCTTCTTACACTTGAGAACAAAAACACCTATCCTATTCCTATCTCCTATCTTCCTCTTCTCATCCATCCCATGAAAACCTCAGAACACCCTATTCTTGGCAGCCAAAGGAAAACATCAGAGACTTCCACAAGACCGGAGCACATACGTAAGATTATTGCACTTCTACTTCCCCTTTGCAGATGGCTTTCCACCTCATTATCAATCAGAAACTGTTAAACAAAATACCCAAAAGAAACTCTCTTGCCACCACCAAAACATGTGAAGTAAATCTCCTCTTCCAGTACCTGAAGGATCATCAGTCCATTGATCATGCTTCAGATTCTGTGTTAGACGAATTCAACCCAGAGGAACCACATTCCAAACTGCTGATGCGCGACTTTGCCCGACACACTTTAGAGGATGGCCTCAATTTCATGTACTGCAAACCCAAATTAAAATACTCAGCATATGTAGAAAACAACGTCAAAATTACAAATGCATTCAAATCTCAAAACATCTCTATCATTCTACATTGAAAGAAATATTTTTAACGGAACAAAACCCATTAAGAAAGGGGGCATGTACCTTCACATTTTCATAGAAAGCATTTATCTCCTCCTCAGTTAGACCTTCATCTTCCCCTCCATTATCCTCCCATCCAAGAGAACGTAGAAATGCAGCCTCTTCCTCATCAGGATAAACTACATCATTGACGCCAGAGTTCTTATCGCCACTGTTAGAAAATCTCTGAGATTCTGAGGCAACACCATTGTTGGTCCCCTCTCCCCCATTCTCATATGACCACCCCACAGCAGAGGGATCTGATGAAGAAGCATTGTTACACTGATCGCTAACCATGGTAGCAGTTTCTCCGATCAGATCACTTGACTTATCCAAGATAAATGATGGAACAGAAGGGCTCAAATCTGGGACAACAGCAGAAAGGTTTATTGAACTTTTTTTCCTCATGGATTTGAAGAAATCATGCCGGCTCTGTGCTTGGGCAGTTGTAGGTCTCTTCTCCACACTGGATCCATGAATAACAGAGGAAGGAGGTGCCTTGCGCTCGGCAGTGCCAAGTTTAGCATTGCTTGGAATCTTCAATGGAGGAGCCGATGTGGCTGGAGCAACAGCGAGCGGATTATTCACTACTCTACCAGCCTGTGTTGGACTTAATCCTTCCTTAGCAGTAGGTGAGAGTGAGACACCATTCTTTTCTCTGGGTACTTTAAGTACAAGAAGTTTCCCACTAAGAGAAGTCTTTAGAATGTCAGATCTAACTGCTGCACCCCTTAGTGAGTGGTTAGCAAGGTGTGAAGATGAAAACTGTTGCTGCCCAACCTTTGTAGCCATGCCTGAATCCCCAGCCCTTACTGCTGAAGTTTTAAGTTTTGGTTTCTCTGAACCAAGTGCCTGAAAAAGAAGCTATATTAGTGTGTTTTTCCTTTCGTTTTTCTTTTTTTTGCTGCGATGAATTAAAGAGCTTATTCAACACACACACAACAACCCAGTCCCCCCCCCCACCAAAAAAAAATGAAAGAAAGAAAGAAAAAGAAGCAAGCCAAACAGAGACAAGAGAACAAGCAATATGCGTTGAACACAATGAAATAGAATCAGAATCACGATATATAAGACAATTAATGGATTCAATGATTACATAAATGTTTAACTTTCAGTTGGTTGTTCATCTTTTATCTTGACTTTTCCACTCAACAGCCATTATAAGGGGAGAGGGTTATGATGTAGCCTAGCTTGACTAAAATTCCTAGCTCCAAATTCCACTATAATTTCTCCATAGAAGCTGTCTGAGGGCAATGGAAGAGAATAACTACTAACTTAAATCATTTACCCCCCAAAAATGATACTAGCTTAAATCCCTGGCTGGTTTTCAAACCACTAGGATACTCACCCCAGCCCATTCAAGGCTTCAGTTTGTTTCTTGTTTTACTTTCTTTAATTTTACAAAACCCAAATTCCTCTCTTTAATCCTTTCTGCTTTATTTTCATACTGTTCCGAATTTGTCCCTTCTCCCTCCCTTATGTCTTCATTATCTTGTTTCATACTTCTTCCAAATTTAGCCCACCACCCTCTCTCTCCTGTCTAGTGCAAGTATATAA
This sequence comes from Hakea prostrata, assembly GCF_041222555.1. Classification (NCBI taxonomy): domain Eukaryota; kingdom Viridiplantae; phylum Streptophyta; class Magnoliopsida; order Proteales; family Proteaceae; genus Hakea; species Hakea prostrata. The sequence continues at coordinate 45,940,061 of NC_142604.1, read as the reverse complement.
CCTATTTTCTTATTTCCATAATTAACCTGATGCAGATATAACACTGAACTGGCCGCATACTCCCTTTTGGAATCAACCTAGGGTTGATAGACATAGGAGTGGGCTTTTGTTTAACAGGTTTATGTGGTCATGGGATGGACCCAAAAGTTTAGCATATTGGCCAAGTACGAAAATAGGTCAGTAAACTAATTTAATTCGTCTAATTCCGTAAATTCTGCCAACTAAAGTCATCAACACAGAACAGTTTAATTATTTCAGTTTAAGAAAGGCAGAATAGTCATTTCTTCTCTGTTTTATTTCAGTTTAAAGAACCCAAGTCAGCTAAGTTCAGTCAATTTTTAAGTCCTAATAATTTCACCAGGACTTCTAATAAGGCTATAAGTCTATAACTAGCCCCCAATCCATCACTACTGTTGATTAATAGGTTATTTTCCCTTCAAGTCTTGAGTGTGTTTCAGTGTGCCGCAGCTGCTGAAACTATCACCTTATGTCAACTTTGGTCAAAAAAGGTCTAAGAGTTGAGTAATTTGTCAAGGATTTTGGTGAAGTCAAGCCAAATCTTTGCTATGGCTGAATACACAGCCTTCAAGAAGTCACTCCATTCATTCCAAAGCGCTACAAGGCTTCTCATTTAGGTATCTAGTAGCCTACACTCCACTCCCCTTCCTATATCATCCTTCTTTGTTTTTCTTGAATTTTTGGACTTTCAAGGAGACCCAAAATCAATTCAGATTTACACCATTTTACCATTAGTTCTGACCCACGAGTTAGATACATCATTCCACTAGCTTATTTACCTGAGATCATACTTCTTCCCCATTTCAATATATAAATAACTACTTGAATTTTTGAACTCCCTAGCATCCCTAAAACAAGAATACGCACATGTTCTAATTTAACCATCCAACCCAACCAAACTTAGAGGTTCATATCCCTATATTATCACGTACATTCACTACAAGTTTCAACCCATTCTAACACCTATCCACCCCAAATTCCCATCTCAAAGAATCCATCACATGTCTCCAATGGGATGGACTACGTATCCTTGATACCTTGAAACCTACCCATCCAGTGCATGATTTCTAAGTCCTTCCATATTAACTACATCCCATCCTTACAAAACCATCCCGTCACAGGCCATATCACAAAGACACCCCCCCCCCCCAAAAAAAAAAAAACTGAAATCTCAAAAAAACCTTTGTAGGTTCCATAAGAGTTGTTCTCATAAAGATCTTGGAAAAGCTGGCCCTCATTCAATTGAAGCTACATCATAACCCTCTTCTCCCACTTATCCATCCCTTCTTATTCTAATTTTTTTTCACCTTTACAAAATTTACTCCACCCAATTAATGCTGTTTTACATGGTCTTTCTTTATATTTTCTTCTGAGTTCACCTCTTCCCTACCGATAAGTTACATAAGTCTTCTTTTCTCCCCTTTAATTTGTAGTCAAATAAATCAAACTTCTACAATTTTTACCATAAATCCAGTACATCATGGGAAATTAGTAAATCATATTACTAATTTCAATTAGTGATGGATTCCAAAAACTACACACGGGGTTCCCTAACTTGAAATCAGGTTTTCAGGAGCTCGTAGCAAGAGATCATGTCTTCTATAATAAGATGCCAATCCTGATCAACGAACCAATCTTCAAAAGGCAAGTCACATGTTAAAAGAAAATGTGGACAACAAACATGACAATCAAGGTTGCACCTGATGCATTGATCAAAGTCTATAACCAGATTCCTATTAAAAAAAAGGTCATTTGTAATCAACCATCAGCCAGTTGTGGCAATCATGAGGCACGTTGGATCATCACCTCCCCCACCTCCAAAAAGGAACACACAAAGTCAATATTTGTGTGTGCCAATCATGTGGTACTCGTACTCTTTTTTTTTTTTGGATTTTCTTTTTCTTTTTTTTCTTTTGGGGGGAGGGGGTGTTGATGGGGAAGGTTCCGCTCCGCACTTGGCTACCCAGCGTTTACCGTGGGCACAATAACTGGTACACCAGAGGTGCGTCCTTCCCGGTCCTCTCGTACTAGGGAAAGGTCCTCTCAATGCTCTAACGCCCACACTGGATATGGACCAACCTATCTCACGACGTTCTGAACCCAGCTCACGTACCACTTTAATGGGCGAACAAGCCCAACCCTTGGAACATACTACAGCCCTAGGGCCGACATCGAGGTGCCAAACCTTCCCGTCGATGTGAACTCTTGGGGAAGATCAGCCTGTTATCCCTAGAGTAACTTTTATCCGTTGAGCGACAGCCCTTCCACTCGGCACCATCGGATCACTAAGGCTTTGAGAACCCTTTTTTTGGGGTGGGGGGGAGGGTACAATGAGAACAAGGTTGAAATATGGCTTTAGCATTGTAGACAATTGAGATATTTTCCTTTCTTTACAGGAACAACTGTAAGTAACATAGGAGATCTTCAATTTGGGTAGGATACATACAACTAGAATGAAATAATTTGGGTAACGTAGACAATTGAGATATTTTCCTTTCTTTACAGGAACAACTGTAAGTAACGTAGGAGATCTTCAATTTGGGTAGGATACATACAACTAGAATGAAATAATTGATTGGAGTTTGGGTGGCCTACAGGCTGCGTGCAAATGTTGTACACCCGACAACCCCCAAAAAGAAAATTCTTCTTATGGTTTCTTCTCTCCCCTGCAACTCAGGTTTCTTCCAGATTCCCCTCTTCTAACCAGCCCTCCACCACAAAGTTCACCAAGGTGTAATTCAAGCTAGAACTAGCACAAAAGCAGCAATACAGAAGGCAACTAACCTCCAATTAAGTAACCAAATAATAGCCCAACTACAGAATCTGAATAGCCTCCTTGCCTTCTAGAAGATACCTGGGGTATCCTCAATTGAATGAGGGCCAGTTCTTCGAAGATCATTAGCTGAATAGCAGTTAAGGACAATTAGGGCCTATAAAAGATTTCAGCAAGAACAGGATAACATTTCTGCTAGGGGCAAAACAAGGACTGGAAACATGTCTCAATTCCCAGACCAGGCCCTCTAATTGTAGAAAAATTACTATTGAATGAATACTAGACTCCTTGTACTCTGGTCTGCTAGTGAGGTTTAGGAAAGTAAGGGATTGTTTTATGGATGGAAAAGGAGGACTGTATGGAATTTGAAAGATGGAGCAGATTCTAAGATGGAAGGCATCCACTTTCAGGATTTCTAAGAGAGAAAATAAGGATATGTATGAAATCCTGTAAGGAGGGTGGAGAAGGGCTTCAAAGGTTTGGGAATCAACAAATTACAAAAGGTTGGAAAGGGGAATGGGAAGATTACTTGGATGTTAAACCCTGTACTGACTGAGATGGAGGTGGACAGAATAGGCAGGCTGAAACCACAGACAAAAGTGAAACTTCAATCTCAAAAATCTCATCACTCAGGCACCTGGAAAGCCCTTAACCATTGCTGGAGCAAAAACACTACTCTCAGACCAACAAACAAAGGCTGAAATACTCAATACTTATTATTCTGAATTTTGTGCAATATTACATGTAGCAGCTTACTTTTAGCCTTACAATTAAATTCCTAGTTGTACCCGAATAGAAAACCAAATTGAACCTCTCTAATAGAAAGTACTAGCCTATCAAGGATCATGTAATTGATGTGTATCAGGTCCCTGATAGTATTTAATTAATTTTTATTAGGTCCCTCTTAAGTTCTATTTAATTAACGTGTATCACCCTAAATAGACGCAACTTAATTTAAATTGAATCGATAACATATTTACGTACTTGGCCTAGATATTAACCTTATGTACATATGATGAGTCCATGACCACATACACATATGGACCAAGGACCAAACCCTCAATGTCTTTCTTTTTTTTTTTTTTTTTTTTTGGGGGGGGGGGGGGGGGGGGGACTTTAACTTCTCTGTATAGGGGAAGGGGTTAACTTATATATAGAGGTAAATCCCCGGCCTCAAAGAGATTTGAACTCTTGACCTCTTTACTTATGAGGTGTTGGTCTTTGCCAACTCAGCCAACCCCTGGGGTCAACCCTCATATCTATCAACACTGCGTTGATTTCAGAGGAAAATAGGCAAATTTGGTGTCAAACCTTCATCGGTATCTGTAGCTGGAGACTCTCTCACCTTACAATCTAGCCAAATGTTTACATCTTTGAATGTAAGTGTAAGCCTCCAAACTGACTAAGTACTTCCTTGACATAATTTAATATCTTTATTAATAGAATAAAAATCTTCAAGGCCTTTTTTTTCCCTAACACTCTAAATAGAAAATTCTAAGGCTACTTTCAATTCTTTAAGTCATTTTCTACTTTTTAAATTACAACTGAGTCACAAATTCAGTAACTCCAACTGGTGCTTCCTTAAGCAAATCTAGTGATTCTAGTGTGAAGTAGAACACCCCACTAACTCATGCCAATGTTTCTGTTCTAAAATTTCAATTTCTGAGTCAGAAACAGTACTAGAGCATTTTGTGTTTATGTCTGTATCAAATGCTTACTAGAAAAAACTAGGGGAAAGATATGTTGGAGGGGTGAGACATGTAGACTACATGACGCAACCAGGATTGGCACCAAGGACTGGCTGAATCTGACAAGGGGTATTTTGGTCATTTTACCCCCTCCTTTGGAGCCCCAGTAGGGCTATTTAGGTGCAGAATGCTGTTAAGAGTCTACATCAACTTTTATGTTTAAGTTTGGTTTTGTTTTGGTCAAGCTATTGAAGAGTCCTCGAATAAGTAGGACTCCCAGTTGGAATCCAATTTTCAAGTAGGATTCCTTCAAGAAGTTTGTCTATTTTGCAAGTTATCAATGTTCAAGAGCACTAGAAGATTCCTTTTTCTACTCCCATTCCTGGCCTAACGGGAACCCTAAGACCATAAACTAAATCATATTCTGAAAATACAAAACAGCAGCAGCCGAACCCTAGTGACCTTTAACTTAGTCCTAAATTACCTAAACCTAACCCGACTAAATCCCAGATCAAAATCTCAGTTACAGCAAGGGTTAAGCTTCAAAATCCTCAGTCACAGCAAGGTTTAACTTCAAAACTGTAACCCCTTTAACCCTAAGCCTGGCCAAAACCCTCTAGGCCTATATCTAACCCTTCTAAACCTTAAAACTACTCAAACATCAACCACCATAGGCATTCTCAGCCCTAGAAGACTGCTTGTTCCAAGAGAGGATCTTGGAGTGAGCTTAATTCTAGGGGTTAATTCGAGCATCCAAACCCTACGACTTGGTTCACATCACTTCATGCTTGATAACTTCACCTCTCCTTGCAACAGAACTCTCAATAATTTTATTCATCAAATCTGAGTTTGTTACAAGCATAGGCTGTCTATTTATAGACTTTATTACTGACACTTAACAGGACTTAACAAGAACAGAGTCTAAATAGGACTCCTATCTAGGACTCTTACTTCAAATAATCCTCTTACTTATCTTAACCTAGACTGACTCAAATAATGATTGAGAAACATATTTGGACTCCTAACGAACTCCTAATAATAACTATGCCCAGCTGGGTTCGAGTATGGCTGTCAAAATGACCAAAATACTCCTGGTATCGAATTATGTTTCTAATGCTGATGGGCAGTAACCTAAGCTGCTGGCCTACCTCAGCAGTGATTGTGGCGACTCTGAACATCAAAGTATGTATCATGCACATTTTTGCATTCTTTTTCCCAAAGTTTCTGTTTGGTGTTTCTCAAAACCATGCCAGAACCATTTCTATCAACTAGTTTGTTCCCAAGAAGAGGAAAAGGGACCATGCAACATAAACAGGGCATGTTACACTTCACCTCCAGGGAAAAAATAATTGGATGGTTACCATACAGACCATAAAGTTTCCACAAATGTAAATTCAACATGGCCTGACATCCTCAAAGTAAATAGCAATAAGTTCCCCCAAACAATTATGAATCACAATATCTAATTGAAAGCTATTGAACGAGGTCACAAATAGCACCTACCTAGTGCCAACGGGACAAGGTCCAAAAATTCATAGTACAAACCCATGTCATGGGGTAACTCAACACTGAGAGATTGGTTTTTTTTTTTTTCTCTTTTTTTGGGGGTGGGGGGCCACATAAATCTTGAGTTTCGAGGACATTCCAAGAAAGATCATCAGTTATAATTAGAGATGCTGTTGTTTCAAATATTAAAACCAATGCATCATGTCCTCGTTACAGAAGAAAGTAATATTTTCTCCAACGTGTTTATGTTGCACCCAACTAGTCATTACCACATCACGGGAAACCAAAAGCTCTGAGGCAGCAAAAATAGGAAGTTCGTTGACACAAATAATTTAAGGTCAAATGAAAAAATCCATGAAGGATTGATGTCAACATCATACACTTTCAAAAGTTAACACTCATAGAATCTGGAAAGACTCAGAAAAGAAACAGAATGACTCAAAGCAGATAAAATAAAGAGGGAAGGACAAGAATAAGGTGAATAAAGTGGCAGGATTTGAGGTTTAAATTGTTCACTCACTACATGACAGCCACGCTGCCTCTGGCCTAGTGCACAGAAGATGATGAAATTCAGCCACAGACTGAACTCGCAGAGATCACACTGAGAACACAATGAGGTCTCACCTGGATCTCAGTAATACCTCATTTTCTTGAGATTCCAAGACGAGATGCAATACAAGTTACTATCTCCGCAACATTATGGTATATCAACGAGAAATTGGTATATTGCTGTTATTATAAGCTTCCCACCAAAACCTGGGTTTGCTACAACCAAGAAAACAAGTGCACCAATTCAGCAAGATATTGGCCCATCTTGGTGATTGGCTGAGAGTTCTCAAACCATGAGTTCAGCAGTAGGTAAGAGTACATAAGTATCATCAACCTTGCCAATAAAGTAAAAGTAAAAGGCATTTTTGGTGTTATAAAATGTAATGGAATGTTTAATTTTTTTCATATCAGATGAGGTTCCAAAGGAGAAAGGTAGAAGGGGAGAACCCCCAATATCAACTTGAAGCCATAAACAGACTCAACAAACGATCACAAACATATAGCTTTCTAGACTTCCCACTACGGATGAAAAGTAACCTTTTATCAAATTGGGTAACAATAAGGTAAATTGTAAAAGTTGAATGCAAGCACCTACAAAAATTAGAAATGCAAGTAACAGCTCTTACCGAGTTTTTAGGCATTGAAGGTGTCATGGGAACCAACTGCCTTGACTGTTTAATGACAAGCTCCTCTAGCCTCTGCGTCTCAACAGATAACTGCAACCAGGTGGAAAAGAATGACCAACAGAGTAGCCAAAATATTTGAAAAAAGAACAAAAGCAACAGCGCAGTTACCTGAGGAACAGTCCGAGCTCGTGCTGGAGCTTGAGCCAATGTTTCAGCCATGTTAAGACCTGTTGTCGTGCCTGATACCACAGAGGATGAAGCTACAGGAGCACTTTGTTGAACAGATGACAATCCCAGACTACTGCTTGCAACGATCACCGGAGCTTCTGCCAATGCCGACGTCCAGCCATCTCCTCTAATCACAGATGAAGTAGCTATTGGCAAGTTCTGAACCGCTGTGCTCAAACCAGGGGAGGAGACCCTCCCTATATCAGTTCCTACCTGCCTTTCTTCGGCACCAAGGGAGGGGAAGTCCCGTTCAAATGCAGCCTTACGAATGCTGCTAACAACAGAGCCCCCACCTAGCAAACCATTGCTGATGTTATTCCCACTGTTAGAGTCAGCTGCTACTCTTTTGAGCAGGCCCTCACCTCGTTTCCCTGAAATCATTGATTGTGACCGCTTTAATGTATCCTTCTCAGTCCTACTCGTAATGATGCTAGACAAAGGATCAATATAGTCTCGGTCTCTGTAATCCACCAACACTGGCCTATCTTTATCACGGAGGTCAAGGGGATCCTTCTCCCAGTCCCTGTCACGGTGGCTCCTGGAAAAACTACTGTAGGACCTTGAGTAGGAAGATAACTCCTTGTCCTGTACAGAGCCATTAGAGTAAGAATTTCTACGAGAGAAGTTTGAAGAAGATCGATCTGAAAAGGTAGAACGAGAAGTGTCGTATTCACTATTGCTCACTGAAGATCTGTTCCTTGTGTTAAGTGTCAAAGCATGCTCATCTACAACAATGGAAATGCTCATTCAGCACGAAATCTCTCTAGGGATGAACTCCATTTTTCAAAATAAAGCAGAAAAAAAAATTAGAACACAACTAATAGTACCTGAATGTGAGGAAGAAGATGAAAGATGGTGGACTGCATTGCCACTTCCACTACTCTTCAACCATTCCGGAACTAATGTAGGCTCACTTCTTTCCATAACGGACGTTGAACATGATAATATGAAAAGGCAATCCCAGTACAATACGTCTTCAAAATATATTCATATCACATCCCTCAATAGTTTCCCAACAAAAGCCATGTCACTGTACAGAAATTAATCCAGCCTAACCATTAACCAGAAAGTGGTGCTCGTTTCAGTTCCTCCTCAGCAAACAAAATAACCTTGCCAGTACCATTAATCGATACAAAGAAATATCTCAAACCTAACTCTTGATCCACTTGTATGGATTGAAAAGATTAAAAGAACCAGAATCCAGAGGCACCTGTACAAGACGGATCACTACGACCACTAGCTGAACAATTAAGATATACCCTAAAAGTTATACTAGGGTTTTTGGCTCTCTGTACAATATGTATCAATCTTGGAGGCCCAAACTCAAGAAGCAATTTTTTGTGTGATTAAAATGACGACACAGGGAAAGCAATGACAATGGCAATAATGAGGAAAATATTAATATCTTCTGTACGCCTCCATTTTTAATAGGAGATGGATTCGCAGTCCCACAAAAAGCCTCTCAGACCCTCATCTCTCCAAATCCTCAAATCGATAAATTCCATGAACAGAATTCTAACCCTCAGTGAACAATGAAGGAACCAAAACGCAACTTGCCCAAAAATCCAAACCCATCAGAACAAAAAAAAGAGAAACACCATGCCCTAGAAAAAGGAAAAAAGGAAAAGCAAAAAGATCTCGAACCACCTATATGACCAGAAAATAAGATATCTGAATGAAATATGGAAATTTTAACGGAAGCACATGAAAAGAAATCCTGAAGGAAAGGTCAAACAGAATAGAAAGAGGATTTGTTGAAGAACTAGCCCTTATTTCTTCAAGATTGATAAACAAGAGAAACAGACGTGTTTCACAGGCATCAATCCTTTCCGTATGATCACAGAAGAGAAACCCTAAATGTTCGATTAACCGCCAAGTGTTTTTCAATGCCGAGTACGTTTGGAAGAAAATCCCACAACAAAGAAGGAAGAGACGAAGACTTTAAACGCAAATATGCAACTTCAAGCGACGAAAACAAAGAGACTTACGAAGGAATTGGAGACAAAGAGGAAACCAGTACTTGTGTTCCTCGTTGTGTGATCGAGAAAGCGATTAGAGGGAAAGAACGAACGCGTTATGATGGCCGCCGAAGGAAAGAAGAAGCGAGAGTGAGGGTTTTATCCGAGAGCGCCAGAGAGGGTCTCTTTAGTTTTGTCTGTTAGGTTTGCTGAGGCAAAACGTATGAAGTATGAACTATGAAGATCAGCCCCTTGTGACTTTCTCTATCTCTAACTCCTTAAAAAAGAAATTTAATAAAATAATAAAAAACCCTTTTTGGGTTTATTTGGATTTCTGTTCGGTTACCTCACGGATTCAGTTTCCCTCCACGTACGTGTAGCCTCCACCCACATACAGAAGATATCCAAACCAAAACCCCTAAAAAACAAAAACAATACAACAAATAAAAAAATGGAAGGTAATCAAGAAAATTGAAATGACATATGAATAACTCTGAAATGTACATTTAAACCAAAGGTAATACCCTCGACTCGACCTGTCTCTCAGTGAATCAGAATTCAAAAGTAAATTCCCTCATGAATGTATGGTGAAAGAAAATCATCAGAGATTTTCTAGACATGGCTCTTTTCTTAACCTGTCTTACAAGTACTATCAGACTGCAAATCAACTGTAATGACTCTTCAAGGACAATCTCAGGTGTTGGATTGGATTAGTGTCAACTTAATTGAGAGCATCTCCCAATATCACTTTTTTTTTGAGACTCTAGTTTTCAGTTATGTTCACAGGTTTATTAAATACTCAAACAGATTTCTTGGCAAAATGTTACAAACAGCTGGTTGCCCAAACATCTCACTTCCTGAAAGGGAAAAAAAAAGGTTTTTGTGGAATCAAATGTACTTATACATGACTTTCAAGTCTAACTTCTTCCATAAACAAATTTGTCCATATGAAACAAGGGTTTATAGACAATGCTTTCATCTATAAAATCTTAATTGATCTGTACTACTTATATGATCATGAAATTATGGTTTTTTTTTTTTTTTTTTTTTTTTTTTTGGTATCTGAGGTTCATCTGGGCCAACTTGCGCGTATCTTGATTACATCCTCAGGGGGATGCTTGTCGTTCACAAGGGTTGAACCCATGACCTCTCCACTAAAAAGTATGGATTTTACCACTCTATCAACCCTGCATTGACCAAATTAAAATTTTCAATGGGCTTGTTTCTGGCATGGTAGGGGCAAATTTCTATATAGAGATTAATATCAATGAAGTCTCAAGTTTAAACCTCCATTCCGCCATAATTTTCTGAGTTTTCTCACTCTCCCTTCCCCTCTTTTGGTCATGTGGGCTCAAATTCTTATGAATTATGACTAAATTAATGATAATAAAAATAAATAAATAAAAGTAATTGAAAACCCCATTTAGTAAAATTTACAAATTCACTAGTCCGAATACTTATTGTCTCCCTAATCTTTGTGGTAGTGAGACATGAGGCTATTGTCATGCATCACCCCTACAAATAGATGATTTGAGTTCCTTGCCTAATAGATATGTTTTTGTTAGTTACTTTAGCTTTCTGGATCCCATATTTGAAAGCATGAGAAAGACACAAGCTAGCTAGGGCGCTATAACAACCTTTCATGTCACCTTTTGTAACGGCCTACAATTTGATTGGGTCCCATCCTATCTTAAAGATTGTGCATATAAAAATCAGTAGTGAGATGTGATATTTTAAGCATGTCATATGAAGATTCGAGATTTGGAGGGGACCACGGTAAGAGGGGCTGAGAAGAGCATAGAGCAGGGGGAAATCCCACACCACAGCTACACCACATCACTTAAAAGAAATAAGGGAAACACAGCTTCTTAAATCATATATGTATAATTTCATCAATTTCTTGTGAGTTAGAATTTGGTTTGAGAAAATTTTTCTAACTATTTTTTGTCGGTTGGAGATAAGATCAATCAAGGATATAGTTAATTACGATGAATTTGAATTCAGAGACTTATTCTTTATATTGTGCTTTATTGTTTTCTCATTTTTTAAATAAAAAGACACTTTGGCAAACTTTTGACCCTACGTGAGAAATTTTTCATAAATAAAAACGCTTCTCTTGGAAAGGCAGAGGGGTATTCTACTATTCTTGTCTTTCTAACATCAAAACATAATATTCTCATGGGTTCGACCCTTGCGGACGACAAGCATCCCCCTGAGGATGTAATCAAGGTGCGCGAAAGCTGGCCCAAATGAACCTCAGAATACCCAAAAAAAAAAATCATGTTTCATTCATTTTGTTGTTACATAAATATTATTTTCATACGACCCGGGTCGAACACCGGATTAGTCAGGGCAAAGCCTTGGAACCGGGGTTGGCAACCAAAAAAAAAAATGTTATTTTCATATATAATATCATACATGATTTTAGCACCCATAAATAATGAAAAATAACAAAAATGCAAAGAAACTAGGAGATTGTTTCTCACATGAGAACAAAAACACAACATAAATGTTGCCATATTACCCCCTACATTTTATTTTATTTTTTTGGTGAAACCCTACATTTTGTTTTCTTGGGTAGAATTCCTTCCTTACATTTTTTTGGGGCCAAATTTAACTTCTTTTTTACATTTTTTTATGAGGTTCATCCGGGCCAGCTTGCGCGCACCACGATTACATCCTCAAATTAATGCAGCCGAATGGGTGCGAACCCAAGACCTCCCCGTGGAAGGTAGAGTATTTAACCGCTTTACTAACCCATCATTGGCCTTTCCTACATTTGACTAACCTAAAAAAATGGCATGTTATGGGAGCTCAATTAAACGTCCAAGTATCCAAATATGATATTTTTTCATTTATGTATAAGGACTGCAGATCCTCTCTACCCGCATCTTGGGATATATTTAAATATATGTGGATTATCAAAATTAATTATTTTTTTATAATTAATCATTGTAAAGAGAAGACACACAAAGTGATAACCCTTTCGTTTGCTCTATTCATTCTTTATATTTTAACTAGTCCACTTGATATAACGCATCAAAGATATGACACATCTCCAACTTAAGTCCATAGAAATAATAATCATCCCAGTGTTTTCACAATAATCCAAGTGGAAAAACAAACTAGGAGGAATTTGTTTCATTTACTATTAAAAAAAGAACATAGATTAGGAAGTGTTCCAATCGAATCTGATCTTGTACTAACTAGAAGCCTGACACTGTATGGACTAAAAATGAACACATTTAAAAAAGTACACAATCAAAGTGGACCGACCACTAGGATTAGTAAGACGCCTACAAAGCTCAAGTCGAATTAGGATATTAAGCTACTCAGAGGTCGAGGCTTTCATTCAAAAGCTTAGTGGATTAGGGTGTAGAGGGAAGGGTAGTACAGAGTATACATCGTCGATGAACGTTTAAGTTGGTATCTATAGCCTAACCTATGGGGTTATGTTGCTTTTATGCTTCATTGTCAACCCCCAATTCCCATGCAACCGATACGTCGAACTTGACTTGATTGGAGCAAGCCTGAGGTGATGGGATCATTATGGGGAGTCAATTGCATCAGCCCGAGTCTAACAAGCCTTTTGTCAAACAACGCAATGACATATGAGTCTTCTTCTCGACCAGTTTGACCAGGCTTGATCATGATCAAGGAGGGGCTCATACTCATCATTTGAACATATGACATTGATGTGTCTGAAAATTGTCCAACAGTTGGAGGCCTACAGAACAAGAGTCATATGTGGGCCAACTCGTTGTTCAAGAAGTCACCTTCGATGGTTAAATCAATGAGAGCACCACAAAAGTGCTCTGGGTGAGTTCAGAGCTTAATTGAAAGACGGAATGGAGGGAAACGAGTTAGCTTCTCTCTGTGCTATTCCTTGACTTATATATGATTTACCTCTTGTTTCCAACCGTTGGATCAGCTCACGAATCTCATCTATAACCGTACAATCGTAGGGTTTAATCCCCTAATCCAAGTTGGTTGTCATTTCCTTCTTGGGCACGATTGCCCATCTTGAGTGTGGCGGGATCACATTTCTTTCCATAACCATCAGGTTCCTTCATGCCCAAGGTGTTTCTAGGTTAACTTCTTGTTCCGATTCCAACTATAAAAAACCAATTGACCATGGTTCAACCCGGCTGGTTTGCGATTATTATTTTCACTTATTACTAGCCCCTCAGACCTAACGATAGGGATTAAGAGGCCGATCGTTTGGTATGCTACTATGCTTTATGCGTTTCTCGATCACGAACCATGGACACTGCAGCTAGAAGATTGAACGAATACATATTTCCTGAGTACCATCCAAATGTCACATTTTTATTGTTAGAAACATTACATCCTCCTGAGCCACATTTGTTCAGCATGAAACACGCTACCCCTGCCACGTATTTGTTGGGAACAGGATCCATTATGGCACCTAGCTTCACGAACCATTGTTTGTCCATGAGCTTTGATCTAGATTAATCATGTTCGTCGATATCCGATCCTCTGAAGTTATTTAAACACATCCGCATTCTGCCTTCATTTTCGCTTTGTGACTTAAAAATTTCTTTTGAGAGTGACAATGATCTCTACATTCGTCTTCAACCTTCAAGCTTCAAGGTTTTCTCTAGAGTTTTTATAATCAAGTAAGTACTTCACTTCTCTTTATCAAGCAAACTACCCTCTTGCCCCTTTCTCTTTCCTTCTCATTGTCCTTTCCTCTTTCTAGTTTTTCTTCTATGTATTTTTCTCCAAGTGTTCCACCCTTTAAAGTTTAGGGTTTCTTATCCCCCGTGTGGCTTTCACCCCTTAGTTCTTAGGAAGACATTCCTCCCAATTATTTTCCAACGGGCGATGGTAAAACTTCCAATGACGACTCTTTCGATCGTATGGTCGAGGTCGAAGAGTCCGCCAATCAATCGAGCCCCTTTGCCTCCATAAAGTTGTCTGGAGACAGAAACATTAGAATTACCGATCGATGGTTTAGTCCTTCTAACTAGTCCACCCGTCAAGGGTAGCCGGGGAAACTCGGCAGAGGGTAGGACTGTTGCCTCACCCTTTGGTTCTAGTAGGCACAAGGCTCCCTCAAAGGCTGATGCCAGTAGTACCCAACCCTCTAAAAGGCCTTCTAACGATCCTAGCCATTTTGTTTCCCACAGCCGTCCTTCGGAGCTTGATAATATCTCTGACCGTTATTCATTCCCTTTCTCTTATCTCCTTCGAGTTCTCGATCGTAATGAAAGGGTTAATTCTGATCCTCCCTAGGAATTCTCTGTTTATCATGACAATCTCAAGAGCAGGGTTAGATTTCCCTTTTTCTCTCCCTTGTTTGTCACCATCCTTAATCATTGGGAGTCATGTCCCATAATGTTACTACCAAATAGCTCGCGTCACATAGTCAACTTCATAGACTTATCTTTTGAGTTAGGGATTTCTCCCTCCTTATTGCTTTTTTCTCATTTCTATTACTTGAGCAAGTCCAGTCCCCCAGGTTGGGTTTTCTTCTAAACACCCAAAAGGTGTTTGGGATGGTTAGGGGGTATCGTGGCAGATAGTACTTGTCCTTCCAACCACAAGGGATGGCATCATTGGTTTCTATTTTGTCGAATGCCTCTTGAAGACTTAAATATTCTGATTACCTGGAACAATCGGGATTCTTATACCCAAGTTAACCAGCCCCTTCCTTTATCCTCCATCGATCAAGACGTTGTTCGCATTATTGAATCCATTCCTGCAAATAGGGAGATTCATGGACACGCCATAGAGTATGAGGATGTGCTTCAATGGTGGGGTCTTACCCGTGGTGAGCTCCCGAGCATTTATTGTTTCTTAAATGTTAGAACTGTTTATTGGTTTCTAACTACTTTCTTTGTTTCTCTGACAGTGGCTTCCAAGGACAGGGCGATTAGGGCGAAGAGAAAAGAGAAAAGAGCCCAAAGCTGTCGTGGACAAGGCGGTTAGGGCAAAGAGAAAAGAGCCCGAAGCCGAAGGATAGCCCCCAAAGGTTACTTCTCATGCCTCGAAAGGCATCTTGAAGACCAGTCGAGAGACAACAGAGAAAAGGAAAGCTCCTATTGACATCGTTGAATCAACACACGACAATGTTAAAATGGCGAAGAGGAAACAAGATTTGCTTGATGATGCTGTTTCGAAGAGGTCTCGGGGTGAGCAAGGTGATTTATACATTCCCCCCATAGAAACTGTTGGTGCAACCTAGAGGGGGGTGAATCAGTTACAACTAGTGGATTGTCCCAATTTTGCAGTTTGTGCGGAAATACAATGTAAATTGAAAATTCAAATGAATTAAACAATTACCAGCAACCACAACACATGATTTATAGTGATTTGACTATACAAGTCTACGTCCACTCCTCTCTTGGCCTCAAGAGAGTATTCCACTAATGATTCTCTTTTAATACAATGGGTAGAGATCAAACCCTTACAATAATCTTTGTTATGGGGCAAGAGTACCCTTTACAATCTTTGTTTACCAAGTAGGGCAAGAGCACCCTTCACAATCTTTGTTTACAGGCAAGAGCACCTAATCAATCTTTGTTAACGAGCAAGAGCACCCAAAGACCAATTCTAATCTACCTAGACTAGAATTGAAACAGTTTACAAGAGAATGGTATTACCTTACAAGAGGTGTGACACTTCACCTCTTGTGAGTTGTATGCTCAAATGGAAATGTATGCACCACCGATGCCTTCAATCACCTCAAGCTTGACTTTCACAAGCTTACTTAGTACCTTGGTATTGTTCTTCAAGGTTGAGAGGCAAAGCACAATTGCTTCTTTGTGATTTGAGAGCTTGAGATCACTTTGGGGAGTAGTTGATCAAGGGTGGAGTTCAACCCTCTCAAATGAGGTGAATTGGGCTTGTATAGAGCACATTTGAGTGCCTAAACCCAATCCCCAACGGATAGAAAATGGACATAATTTTTGTCCTGTTTTCAGCCCAAACAGACGTTTGTTTGGTTAGACAGTTGTCCGTCTGGAAAAGAGCCGTTATAAACTAGCCGTTATTGGCTAAGTAATACCAGACAGTCGACCGTCTACTACAGACAATTGTCGGTTTGAAGTCAGACGGAAGATGGAATTCCATCTGGCATTTTGTGACTTAGTTTTATTGTCAGCAAACTAGATGGTCATCCGTCTGGCACAATTTTGTTGTCTTAGTTTGGGACTTGGACTTGGCTTGGGTTTTTAGACTTTTTTGTCAAACCTAAGCCACATACACCTTTCTACTATGTCCTATGTCAGTCTAGTGACATGAATTACATATTTTCAATATATTTACATATGCGTGTATGCGAGAGTGTCCTAAGTCCTAATTCCAACTAAGTATTGATCATTGAGGTTCTTGAGTCTTCTTGTACTCCATTCTTTATGATCAACTTCATGTCAATCTTGGCATGGTCTTCATGTCAATCATGGTATGATCTTGGGTTGAGCAGGAGCATATGGCTTTCACTTGGATTTGGTCCACTTGTTCTCATCTTGAACTAAAACAACATAACTCAATATAGCCATTAGTAATTCATATTTGTTATCATCAAAACCAATGGAGGCTGATGTGGCAAATGCTGACATGACATTTTCCAATAGAAGCTAATAGGAAGGGATAAAATCTCCAAGGATCCTAACTTGGCTCTAGAGTGGGGTACAAACGCTTAAATGCCTGTTGATCGGGAGATTCTCAACGCTATGCCCAACGAAGAATTCGTTAATTCTTCAATTAGGGAAGGTCATTGACTCATCTTCCTTACTTCTATCATGTTTTGGATTCTATACTCTTGACTTTTATTGGTTATAGGGTTCTTGCCAACGACTTTCATAGGCATATGGAGGCTATGTTATAGGCATGGTGCAACATTTCGGCGAATTTCGGCCATCTCGGTGGTGGGCGAAACAATATTGGGGCTGAAATTGAGATGGTCCAAAATTCGCCAAAATTTCAGCGAAATAACCAATATATCCGAATTTCATGATATATCTTCAAATTTTCGATATTTTGGAGATTTCTCACAATTTCTCTCGCGATTCTATAGCGGAATCTTCGAGGTCAATGGACAATCTTACCAATTATTTCCCAATGATTCAAGCCTCAAAAGGCAATGTGCCAAATGTGGTTAGGGAGGAGAATCTACGTAGAATAATTATTGAAAATAATTCAAATTAGGAAGATATTTTATAGCAAAATCTTCAAGATTAATGAGCAATCTTACCAATTATATTCAAGTGATTTAGGCCTTAAAAGTCAACGTGCCAAATGTGGTTAGGGAAGAGTATATACATGAAAGAATTTATGGAAACAATTTAAATTATGAAGGGATCCTGTAATGAAATCTTCAAGGTCAACGGGTAATATTTCCAATTATGTCTGAATGATTTAGGCCTCAGAAGGAAACATGTTAAATGTGGCTAAGAAGGAGAATTTAAATGGAAGAATTTATAGAAAATAATTCAAATTTACTAAATAAATATTGACATCAAATTGGGGTAGACACCAAATTTGGCCCAAAATGAAAAAAATATATATATCCCTCGAAATGGTGGTCGAAATTTGCCTATATTTGGGCGAAATGTCGCCAAAATTTCGGTGAGATTTTGCCAATTCACCAGCTAGCGAACCGGCGAACTAGAACGAAAAATCACACATTGGTTACAGGTGGGTCGACTAAGCTTTTGGTCAAAGCGTCACGAGGAGGAGATAAAGATAAAGGAGAAAGAAGTCTCTCGGCTTCAAGAGGATAACTCCAAACTTTGAAAGGTGGGGGATGACTTGAAGGTAGCTACGGGAAGGATTGGGGAGCTCCAACAAGAGGTAAATAGGCTTCAAACTTCTCTAACAGCATCGGACACCAAAGTTGAGAGCTTAGTGAAGGAACGGGATGATCTACAAGATCGCCTTATAGCCACTACTCCCACCGGTCCCCAAGGACACTCAGTTGAAGTTTGGAAGGCTTGTGTTCATAAATATTTGAAGAGCAAGCCATTTGCCACTCTAATGGTCCATTACAACTCATAGCCTATCCTGATGGACAAAACGAGGTCTGGACGTCCATTTTGAGGCAAAACCCCTCGTTCAACACTGAACCTCATCAAGACACATGAAACGCTGAAGTTTTTGGGTAGTTGAATTTGGAATCCCCACAGTGGACCCTCAAGAAGCCCGATCGCTTGCCAACACATTCGAACATTGAAGATTACTTAAGTGATGAGCCCCTTGCTTCTCCCAAGCCTAAAACCATTGGAGAGAATGTCCATCTTCTCGACTATGCCCCCAATCAAACATTGGATCCTACTAATACTGTTGCTGACCCCTGAATCTTCCTTGTTGCTCTTTGTGCTGATTGCGTTCGGTATTTAAAAAATTTGCCATCTCTCTTCTTCTTCTTCTTCTTCTTCTTCTTTTTTTTTTTTTTTTGGAAAGGGTTGGCCCCTCTGGCCATCGATCATATAATTTTCTATGTTCCCTAATCTTGATAATTCTTCAAACTCTTCTAAGTGTAAAAATCTTCCTTAGTGTTAACCTTTGTATTTTTCTACTTGCCTCAAGTTATTTCTAAAACTTCAATCGAGAATCAATCAAAAAGTTTAAGGCCTCTAGATAAACCCACAAGATACTTTAAATGTTGCTCGGCAAATCCAAAGCTTTCCCTTAGAGAAAGTCACAAGAATTTTCGAAGTGTTCTAAGGTCTTATTCGGAAGAATCGAAGCCTTTCCTTAGAAAAATTCACAAGAATTTTCGAAGTGTTCTAAGGTCTTATTCAGAAGAACTGAAGCCTTTCCTTAGAAAAATTCACAAGAGGGATTTAATTTTTTCTGATGCTAAGGGTTTGAGGTGGTCGTATTTCTTAATACTAGATCCCCTAGACGATATTGTTGATGCTTTACTTGTGCATTATAGTAGGCTGATATGCTCCTGTGATATTGCTGGATTCAAATTACTACCTCTGTAACAACCCCTGTAATTCTAACCCAAGATCCGTATTGCAGGTTTGAGTACCTGAAGTTCCAACAAAATAAATTGTGGACTATCTGGATTTAAGCCCATATCCATACCCTGAGCCCATGGATCTGGATTTTGCCAATGAAGAACCAGCCATACTAGGAACCCAAAGGAGATCTAGTAGAAACCCTGATGAACTGGTAAAGTGGATCTCTAGTCAAAGTCAAGTTGAGTTTGAAGATGTCCGTGATCAAGGTAAGAATACCCCCACATGTTGGTTAAGGTTAGGTTAGTGTTAGGGATCAACTAGTTGAGCAAAGGGCCCAAGTACTGAAAAGTATTAGGGTGTGGTTGCTTAAGGCGGTTGATTGACCCAACCAACCACCCCAAGCGACCGACCAAGTCTAAATGCGGGGTTAAACCCTAATTTTGCTCCGGCTGTTTATAAATAACTATCTACAACTTAATTTCATATTATTTTATTCGTGGAGATTATTGTGGATGGTTAGGAGGCAGAGTACACATGTCCGGTGGTGAAGAACGCTCAATTCACAAAGAAGCTTCGATCTTTGATTCGTCTTGCGAATCGATTGGATGTTAGTTGATCACACACTCTTCCTATTAACTTCTCCTTATTGGTAGTGCGTCTTCTTTCTTCCATAGTTCTGTAGGTGGTGAATTGTGATGGTTAGGTCTTTCCATCGATGATCGCGATTAGATCATACCTGAAGATGGGTTCTCATATCCAGATTAAGGGTTGATTTAATTGAAGCAGATGAAGTGGATCCAAAACATCTTTTCTTTGTGGTTTTTGGATTGAGATAGACTCTCTAGCATGTTAAGAATGAAATTTGAATTTGGATCATCCAAAAAACAGATTGACAATGGGTGATCAAAAGTTGGAATTTCGGACTTGAGAGCTTGCCTGAAAGAGGGGTGGCCGCTTAGGGCGGTTGATTGACCCAACCAACCACCATAAGCAACCGGCTGGGTCACACTATCATAGAAGCCCTGTCAGCTTGGTTGTTGCTCTTTTTTTGACTTCTGTTCTAAATGTATCTTTGTAACCCTATTATAGGTGATCTTTGAGGTTTACTAGACTTGTTGTTTGTGAGGTTTGATTGCACTCCAGTATCTTTACACTTCGACTGGTAAGGTTACATTTATAAATGTATGCATTAATATGTATTGTGATGAATTGTGTATAACTTCAAATGCATAAGTGACTGTATAACTGTTGTTACATTAGCTTAGATGATTTATTGATTGTAATATGTTGTGAATGATGATTAGTTGTATACAAGTTACTATGTGATGATTAAATGATTTGTTATGTGATATCGAATGATGAGTTGATGTAGCTATAGTTGAGGGTACCTTTCTAGGTATCATTTGCTTGGGATATTAGGGATTATTGTATGGGACATTGTTCTCTGATGCCCCCAGCACTATCATGGTTATTGGATTACATACATAGGAGGTCTAGATTGCATTGTTAGAAACCCTTATATGTTACTACCCTTTTGGCAGGAGTATTGAAGCCGAATGACTTGTGATAACGGTGATGTGACTCTGTTTCATCCTACAGAAGTAGACAGTCCATGCAGAGACTCAATGGTCCACTATTGATCATGCATTGGTAGGGAAGCATATGTTAAGGTTGGGCTCATGGACATCCAATAAGCGGCTTGGGAGTAGTGAGGGGACATGAGAGCATATGCCTTAACAATATGTGGATGACCATTGGGTTAGGGAATGGAGTCCAACAAAGGTAATCAGTCCATGAGGATTCTCATACCTAGATGAAGAAGGATACTGAATTGAGTTGGTTGGTGCCATAAGGGAAGTATCTGGACCACATGTAGTATGTCATTCTATGACCTTGCATTGGATTAGAATCCCTGACATGTGCTAGTACTCATGCCAATAGTTGTGGTGAGAGTGTGGACCTAAACCCCAACCATGATTGTTTAATGAGGACTATACCCCTTGCCCAGGATCCCAACAGAGGTGACCAGTCCATGAGGGATTAGAGTGACTAGACCTACCTAGAGGAGGGCTGGTGTTATATCTTAAAGCATTCCTCATACTAGAGACTTGCATGGTTAGCTATTAGATGCATCCATACTTATGCATATCATATTTCTCATATGTTACTACCATGATATATATTGTTGACGTGTAAATGAGATATGTTGCCTTACTGGGTTCGTCAGAACTCATTCATTTTTGTGGATTATTATTAAATTATTCATATGACGATATTGGATTGAGAAAAATTCTATATGACTAGAAGGGAATCGCGAAGAAACTCTAGAGGCATCAGTGGGAGATTGTGTTGCACAACACAAGGCCACCTGCAGGTGCCTGGAGTGCGCTTATAGCTCGCATTGATGGTAAAAGAATCCAAGTGACCCGCCATTTTGATAAATGGATGAAAGAGGATGGATGACTTCATTCATTGAGAAATTTGAGGAAAAGTGTACCGCTCTTGCAAAAGAATAAAAGAACACTTAAACTATGATTTTATCTGCTTCCACTAAAATTCCTTTTTGGACACGATTACCTTATTCTTTTCTTTGATTTATTCCTTTTTGGAAGTTGGAGATACGTATTTCCATTTTCATTTAATTATTGAATTATTCTTGCTCTTGATTTATTATTATGTGTATTTATTATCATTGATGGGTAAATCATGGATCTTGTACTGTGGATCGCACCCACGGGTTATCGGGCCCATGGGTTATCGGGTGGGACTGATACTAGCCGGTGGGGTGTGACAGCGTCACTCAAACCTCGTCAAAAAATTCCACATTATCCAATAATCCTTCGTTTATTTTCTCATTGAATTCTCTTTCTATGGATCCCAACCATTACTTCTATTAGGGCCAGTGCCTCCGACCCATAAGTCATTCTAAATGGCATCTCCCCAGTGGGGGTCTGAACCTTTGTTCTATAAGCCCACAAGACATTCGAGAGTTCCTCAACCCATAATGGTTTATTTGCCTCCAAATGCTTTTTGATTCCGTCAAGCAAAGTCTTGTTGGTCACTTCAGCTTGTTTGTTGCTCTGCGGGTAGGCCACGAAGGACATTCTATGCTCAATCATGTAATTTCCACAAAACTGATTGAGTTGTGGGTTACCAACTACGTCCTATGGTCAATGACGATGATCTTCGGGAGTCCGAACAGATGTATTATGGATTCTAATACAAACTTCTCGATCCTTTTTTTAGTGATTGTAGCAAGTGAGATGGCCTCGATCCATTTGGTGAAATAATCAATAGCTACCACTAGATAGTCCCTTCCTCCCAAAGCTTTGGTGAATTTTCCCATTAAGTCCATCCCCCACATTGCGAATAGGATCAGGTCAAGGATGGATGTTAGAGGAACTGCTAGCCTTCTTAACATGACCGAATGCATTTGGCAATTCTTACACTAACAAACACATTCTAATGCATCCTCTTGCATCTTCGGCCAATATAGCTCAAGTCTGAGGATTTTGTATGCTAATGCTCATCCTCCCATGTGTGCTCCGCAAATACCCTCATGCAATTCTGCTAGTGCGTTCTATGACTGCTTAGGACCCAAGCACCTTTTTAACGGCTTCATATAGGACCTTCGATAAAGCCTCCCATTATGAAGAGTGAATCTTGCCATTCTCATCCTTACCGATCATGCCTCCTTTTGGTCAGCAGGTAGTCGGTCATCCCAAAGATACTCTGTGAATGGATCCATCCAACTTCTTCCTTCTTCTAAATACATTACCTCTTTTGCTATCATACTCGGGAAATTTATCTCCTCGATATATATTGTCTGCTTCAGGGTCTTTGATTTCACATTTTCCAATGTTGACAATTTATCGGCCATTCCATTCTCCTTTCTTGAGATTTGGGAGATTTGGGAGATTTGGACTTCCTTGAATTCTTTCATCAGTATTTGTATTATCTCTTGATATTTAGCTAGTCAGGGCTCTTTTATCTTGAACTCTCCTTGAATTTGATTCACCATCAATTGAGAGTTAGTGTAAATTGCTATCTCTAGTACAACAAATGCTTTCACCAACCAAAGGCCTGCGAGAAAGGCCTCGTACTCGGCTTCATTGTTACTTGCCTCGAACCCGAACTTTAGAGCCCCTCCACCTTGTTTGTAACTCGACCCGCCGTCCATGTAGGGGTTCAGTAGTTTATGACATGGGGGTTTTGCTTCAACCATAAAGTTCACCAAAGCTTGCACCTTTATGGCTATTTGGGGTTTAAAATCCACCTGATATTTGCTTAGCTCTACCGACCATGCTACCATTCGTCTTAAAAGGTCAAGTTTATGGAGTATCTTCTTTAGAGGGAAGTTAGGTGCACCTCAATTGGATGAGCTTGGAAATAAAGCCTTAGCTTCCTCGTGGCCATCATCAATGCTAGAGGTTGCTTCTCAATCTCCGAGTATGTAGTTTCAGCGTCAAGAAAAACATGACTAACATAATATATCGGCAATTGCTTCTTCTCTTGCTCCCGAACTAGAATTGTGCTTACTGCCGAAGGCCAAGATGCCAAGTACATTTGTAGCTTTTCACCCTTCTCTAGTCAGGATAACAAGGGCAATCTTCCCAATATTGCCTTCAAATCTTCAAAAGCTTTTTGACATTCTTCCGTCCACCTTGCTTCCTTATTGCCTTTAAGAGTCTTCAGGGCCTTGAAGAATGGTAGGCACATTTCTCTTGACTATGCTATGAATCTATTTAGTGTTGTTACTCGTCTGTTCAGGCATTGTACATACCAAACGGTCTTTGGTGGTTCCATATCAATCAAAGCTTGTATTTTAGCATGGTTTGCTTCTATCCCACATTGTGAAACCATAAATCCCAATAATTTACCTGAGGATACTCATAAAGCACACTTCTCTGGATTAAGGAGCATCTGGACCTTGCGCAGTACACCAAACACCTTTGCTAAGTCGGAAATAGGTCTCCATCATTCCAGGATTTTTACAAGCACGTCGTCGACATAAGTTTCCATGTTTCTCCCGCATAAATCTTTAAAAATCTTGTTCACGACCCTCTGATAGGTTGTCGCTGCATTATTTAAACTGAAAAGAATCACTTTGTAGTAATAGTTCTCACGATCAGTCACGAATGCCGTGAATCTCTCATCATCCTTGTGCATTAGGATTTGGTTATATCCAAAGTATGCATTCGTAAAGCTTAAAGTCTCATATCCTGTCGTAGCATCAATAAGTAGGTCAGTTCGAGGCAAAGAATAACAATCCTTTGGGCATGCTTTGTTTATTCAATATAATTGGTGCACATTCGCCACTTGTAATTGCCTTCTTGACCATTACTACATCGGCCAACTAGGTCAGACATTCAATTGGTTTGATAAATCCCGACCCTTTCAGCTTGTCAACCTCAATCTATATCGCCTCATGCTTCTTGATCGAGAAATTCCTTCTATTTGAACTACTAGTTTTGCCTTTGGGTCGATCCACAACTGGTGCTCGGCTATGCTCCGATTTATCCTTGGCATATCTATTGTTGACCATGCGAGCACATCCATATTTTCCCGAAGGAACTCCTTCAAGTCTCTTTTGAAATCTTTTGGTTGTTCTGAACCAATGAAGGTTCCCTTTGTCTCCTCGAAGGGATCTAACTGAATCCTTTCTAACTTCTCTGTGGGCTCCAGTCTTTGCATTGTTTCTTCATCTTGATCATCACCGTCGGGTATTCAGGGGCGTGTATTCAGCTTGATTGGGCAATTGCTGCCTCCAATTAGATCTTCCCTTGTTTCCTCGATCACTATTTTGTCCCTTTGAACCTTGCCCTTTCTCAAGAACCTTTGTTCTTTATTGGTTATCTTTGCTTCACCTTGTTGGGCATTAAGGATTTTTGTCACCTCTGCTTGCTTCTGGCACCTCTAGACTAGTTCGGCATATGTGGTTTGCATATCCTTTAGCAGCAATTCCAGGAGGTGTCTATTGGAAATTCCTATAAAAATAGTTGTTTATGCTACTTGCTCATCGAGATTTTTGATCTCCATCATCGCCTTATTAAACCTCTATAGGTGATCTCAAATAGATTCATTCTTTGCTTATTTTATGGTGAATAGAGTCTTCTCAGTCTTTTTTGTTTGTATGCCACTTTGGAACCGACTGATGAACTTCTGAGCAAACTCATTAAACCCCGCAATTTCTCCCGATGGTAGGTTCGAGAACTATTTTTTGCCACTCCCATAAGTGATGATCTGAACACTCTGTTAGGATTTCATCTGAATTCCCAGCCATCACCATCGTTTGCTAATAGTAGCTTAGATGCGACACTGGGTCTCCACATCCATCAAATGAATTTGTGGGGAAATTCGTACTGGCTATTGCATCAACGAACGGGGTTTTCCTGGCAATCGAGTAAATGTCACCTGTCTTCTTCCCCTTTGTGTTCTAGCTTTTGGTTTATATCCGTCATTTTCCAATCGATTTGAACTGCTCTAACGCTAGGTGTTTGAAAACACTTCCCCCGTCCGAGTTTCTTGACGTATTTGAGTGCGTTCGGAACCCCTTTCAAATCTCGTAAGAGTTCTCGTTTGACTATTTTGCGACCGGTCTTGCACATCTACATCGTCCCTTCGGGGGAGCTCTCCTGTTCTTCGTACTCCCAAACGTTAGCCTTCGGCCTCTTCTCTCTCTTGACGCCTTGGGTTCTTTTCGGGAGGTTGCTAAAAAACTTGTCCTTCTGCCAAATTCCTTTCTCCTCTTGGGGAGCGTCTTATCGCTGGTGAAATCCTCCTTCATGCTCCTCGAGCCTGCCTTCACACGTCTTCTTGATCATACTTGTTCGGGGTTCCTCGAGGCTCCCAATCTCTCGCCATTGTTTTAAGTAGCGCCTTCATCTCGAGGAATTGAGTGAGAGATCGAGGAGATAAAAGAAGAAGAAGTAAACAGAGGTGGGCGCTTGGACGACCAGAATGGAGGGATACGAATTATCCCAACCATCCAAGAGTAGATGAATCAAAGTCAACAACTGATCTCCATCAGGAGGAATTGGATTTCCACCTTGAGGTGGTGGACGAACTTGATTTTAATTTCTCAAAAGTGTCAATTTGGTGTCCACCATTGCTTTTCAGAATCGTTTTCCCACACACAGCGCCAAAAATGATGCATCTGAAAATTGTCCAACCATCGAAGGCTTGCAAAACAAGAGTTAGATGTGGGCTGACTCGTCGGTCGAGAAGCCACCTCCGATGGTTAAATCAATAAGAGCACCACCAAAGAGCTCTAGCAAGTTGCAGAGCTTAATTGAAAGACATAATGGAGGGAAACGATTCAGATACATTCTCTTTATACTATTCCTTGATTTATATATGATTACCTCTTGTTTCCGACGATTGGATTAGCTCATGAATCTCATCTATAACCGTACGATTGTAGGGTTTAATTCCCCTAATTGAAGTTGGTTGTCGTTTCTTTCTTAGGCACAATTGCCCATCCCGAGTCTGGTGGGATCACATTTCTTTCTATAACCATTGAGTTTTTTCGTGCCTAAGGCATCTTTGGGTTAACTTCTTGTTCTGGTCCAGACTGGAATAAATCGAACTGACCATGGTTTGACCCGATTGGTTTGCGATTATTATTTTTATTTATCAGACATGACTCCAGAGCTTGTCCTTGAAACATGCAATCCCATGGTTAGCCTCAATCAAGCTCGTCAATCACACCTGAGCAATCCTCCATTTGTCGCAATCCACTTGGTCGATCTCATGAGTTGATGATCCAACCACTAGTCAACAAGTTGACTAACAACAAACCAATTACGATATAACAAGCAGGTCAAACCCAAAACTAGGGAAACATAGTCCTGTAGTTGTTCCTCTATCTTATTAAACTTTTATTAATGATAATATCTACAAAGGGGTCCACTTAACCGTGTGCAAATAGATTTTTGAGTATGCCAGAAGGCAAATCCCATTGCCTCTCAGTTCTTAGAAATCGATTTTTCTTGTGTGTGATTATATTTAGTAATGTTTACCAAAAAAAAAAGAAGATTATATTTAGTATTTGGTTTACAAAAAAAAAAAATTATATTTAGTATTCATTCCTAGGATAGGTTTCGATGCATTTAGTGCATTTTGAAGCCAAAAGAAAAAATAAATCCAGATTTAAAATTACTTTATAGGCCTAAAATCTATTTTGGGAGAGATGCAAAAAAAAAAAAAAAAAAAAAAAATCATGGTGGAAACCAAATTTCTTCTCTTGAATATGCTTCTCCATAATTATTGGCATCTCTAATTCAAACCCTGCAATTTTCTCTTTTTCGTTGAGGAAGACATGCTTTCAACAGATCATCAATGACTACACCCATAATAGCATGTATGAGTAATTGAAAATGAATTATGAAAGAACAAGAAGTTCAGTGATAAGGTATATGTTATCTTTTCTAGGCATGAATTGAGCATGGTAGAGCAGATAATTCCTCGGCGACAGCTTAAGAGGAAGTGACGGAGCAACATTGAGAGAGACTAGAGAGGGCAGCGGAGCCGGAGAAGAAGAAGACGCTCTAACGGCAGAGTCAAGAGACGCCATATCGACTCAAAACGAAAAAAATCTCTCAGGAACGACTCAAAAGGAAAAAACTGCTCAATGATACCATGTAGAAATATGGACTTCACTGATTAATACATGTAATACAAGAAATGCAAGAAATACAAGAATACATATAAACTATGTATTTGGTAAAATAGGGGTCTTCCACTCTTCCTGACCTCTTTGTCCCCTGATGGAGAGGCCATTGGAAAAAGTAAGGAAGACCCTTACAAACACTCATAATAGAGGAAGATGCATACCACGACCAATAGTCTAGTCATTGTGATAGAGTCTATCTACTTTCTAGTTTCTACCAATTAGGGAAGTTTTGGGGCAGTGGCTTTCCAATTTTTGCTAAAAATGTAGGTTTTTTCAAAAAGAAAAGAAAAGTAGTCAAGAGGATCCATTGGTTCCCACTTACTTTTTTTCATTTCTTTGTTTTACGTCATAGGATTATATCCATTTCCCAACTTTAATTCGTTTTAGGGATTGTGGGTTTGAAAATTTGAAAAAAGAATGGGAAAAAAAAGTTGAATAGGGTGGAAAAAAACAAACTTTTTCATTACATCCTAAATCATGGTTTCTTTGCTTTCATGGGGTGGGTAAAGATAGAAAAAATGATAAAAGTGATACCTATTATAAAATGAAGAAGACATATTAAAAATAAGAAAGAAAATTAAAACAAGATGAATTCGAATCTGTATTGAATAATGTGTATTACATGTTTATGGTAAAAATATCATATTTTTTTATATAAAATATCATAAAATATCAGAGTTTATAAAGAAATAAAATATATGATTTTTGCACACAATAAGATAATCTTGATATTGAATGATGCATTTGTATGATCTACACTTAATTTGGGGACGTAAATCTCCAAGATTGCATGCTCGGGTGGCTGATATTTTCATTTAGAAACATATTTTGATATAATCTCTTTAGGGGTAATGGACATCCATTAAAAAATATTGTTTATAACATAACCCACATTTTAAAATTTTTTACAAGAGTTTTTCCTTTCATTTATTGTCTTCTCATCCTCATGCTATAAATGGGTTTCACATATTTATTTTCCCACCTCTTTTTATCTTGCAAATAATTGAATTTTTTTTTTATATTATCATTTCTAAAAAAATCACCATAGCCAGCATTTCTAAGAATCTCCATTGAACACCCATCAATATTTAGTTTCACCCATCCCCTAAGAGGTTGATGCCAAAAGACTTCTTTCAGCCTCTTTGACGCCTTCACTTGCAGCACCACTCCCAAACACCTTGCTTGCTGTAGATTTTGTTGTGTAATGCTATTCCACCCCTTAGCCATGACACCAGTGCTATGTAGTTTCATTTTTATCTTGCAATATCCATTTTTTATGCCATCATTTCCCTTCATATTTTCTTGAACACTGTTGTAAGCATATAAGATATGTCGTTGTAGCCATGTTGTTTAAGTTCTCGTTTTTAATATAGAATTTGATACAGAAGCGGAGCTGCCCTAGGGCCCATAGGGGTTGTCAGCTCCCCCGGGCCACAATCCTCTCGTAACTCTCAAAGTTATATAATTAAAGGCCTATTTGGTTACATGAGTTTGGAGATTTAAAATATCTAGAGATTTCAAATCTATAGGGTCATATTCATAAAATTAATTATTTAGTTAACTTGAATACGTGGAATGAAATATGTGAATTCATCCTGAAAAGATATTTGGTCAATGTGATTTTTATGGCGCAAATATTTTGCGCTTTTATAGTAGGAGTGATGAATTTTACCCCATACCCATAAATCTACAAATTCACATTTTTAGCGTAAAAATAAGAAATTTCAGATTTCATGAATCCAAAAATTTTCACAACCAAATTGGTATAAATCTCGCATTCACAGATTTAGAGATTTCAAATCTCTGCATTCATTTAGGGTCTGTTTGGTTACATGAATCTAGAGATTTGAAATCTTTGAATTCATAAATGGGAGAATTATACTTGTTTGGTTGTGTGAATCCCTGAATTCGTGAAATCTAGAGATTCACATTTTTACACAAAAAACGTGAATCTGTAGATTTATGGGTATGATGTGAAATCCCCTACTATGGAAGCATTAAATATTTGAATCATGACTCTATAAATGTTTCCTTAGGATAAATCTATAGATTTCATTCCAAAGATTCAGGCTAACCAAACAGTTAATTTTATGAAGCATGACTCCATGGATTTGAAATCTCTAGATTCAAGTAACCAAACAGGCCATAAATGAATTTTGGTTGACAAAAAAAAGTCCCTTAGGTTTTTGAACTTCCAGTTGTATCAAGTTTAAATGGAAGCACCAACTGCGGATTGAGAAGTTAGAAAGATATTTTGTAAAATTGAAAGTGATGGTAGTCAAATTATTAAATTAGGACTCACTTGGACCATGTTAATTTATTAAATCATTTTTTTTATCATCATTTAACACGAAAGTAACGTGAATAATTCTAAAAGATTACAAAAATTTCAGGTCATCTCCATATCTCAACCTTATCAAGACAATTGAAATATTAAGATTTCGTCAAAATTTTAGGTGATTTTTTATGTCGTGAGTTTGATAAACACAACAAAAATGTTATTTTTGACTAAAACCCCATACAACATGGTATTTTTTATTCGTATAATGCTTGGTTATATACAGATGAAACTAAATCATATATTTTCACAAATGTAAACAATTGACATACAAGATACATTTAGACTTTCATTAAAATATAGGAAAAAAATATTAAACAGTCAAATCTCACTTACAAATTTCTAAAAGATTAAAAAAAATCTCAATTATTACAAATTTTAAAAGATACAAAAAAATCTCAAATACAATTACAATATCTTAGAATTCTTGAAATTCCATGGAGACAAAATTTCAATGAAATTTCATCTAAATTTAGTTAACTTAACTCAAAATTTTCATCTCTATGTCATCTTGGCCAATTCAAGACAACCCAAGATTTCACAAAATTTTATACATAGGATGGAAAGAGACTATCTCAAATCCCAATTGTTATGTCACTGAAAAAAAAATTGTTATTAACGTAAATATTTTTGTTTTTCTTAGGGGTAGAAGTATAAAGATTTCTTTATTGTATCCAAGACGCCCATACCTTAGTAGGTTCGCGGTTCTGAGATGATTTTAAGAGATGTATCATTCCGTATTGAGTATTGTATCGCTTTGCCTAATGTATTTTTAACATAATTTTCTTTTTTTTTTTGGGAATGAGGTTCATCCGGGCCAGTTTGCGCGCACCACGACTACATCCTCAAGGCGCCTTTTATATAATTAATATAGGCGGGGCTTCGCCTCTGGCCCTGAGGGAATTTGGACTCTGACCTCCTATGTGGAAGCATTGGCTTTTGCTAACTGAGCCACCCCTCGAGGTTATAATTTTAGCATAGTTCAATAGAGAAACGGATTGAGATACATCGTATCTCTTGGATCAAATACGGATACATATCGGATACCCTAAACCTTGGTAGACCCTTTTGTAGACTTAGAAAGTTTCTCATTCTTTACTCAGTCAGCATTTTACTTAGTCAACAGTTTTCCGCGTAGCTTTTGACCCCATAAAAAACGCATTTTCCTATGGACAAAAATAAAAGAAAAGAAAATCTCAGTCAGCAATTTTCCCGCTATCTAGATTCTACCGTGGGCAACGAGCACTGAACACCAAACTCTACATGCACTCGCGATTTTTCAATAAATCCTTCCAATCAACACTCATTGCAGAACTCATTTTGCACATAAAAAACCCGACAACCCGATACACGTCAGCAAAAGAAGCTGAAACAACCCGACACACGTCGACAAAAAGAAGCTGAAACAGAGCAACGGTATATATATAATGCTTTTTCCAGTATCTCATTTGGGTTAATGGCGGGAGAAAAACTGCTGTTGCCGGAGAAGAGAATCTCCGATGGATCACCACTATCTACTGCGAATCTTCCGTCACAGAAGAAACAGTGAAGATGAAACATCATCTTCTGTTGATACAGAGGATTCGAAGCAGAGACCGAAACTTGAACGCCGTAACGCGAACAAAAACATAGATTATGATCCTTTTGCTTCGCCTTCCTCTTCTGTTCCTTCATCTGATGGTGTTGGTGTTCCTTCCTCTCTTCGTACTCGATCACTTGATATCAATCCATTTGAGAAGAACACGAGCTTCCGTATCGAAGGTGTTGATGGAGAAATCGACCGGCTATGCGAGACTTTAGGGCTTTCAGGACCTGAAGATTTTACAATTCCAGCAGCTGCTTGGGAAGCTAGGAAAGCTCGTTCTGCCTCTGATATCTTTCCTAGGTCTCGGTTCAGTAAGGACGAGTGCGTCACTAATCAAAAGAACGAAGATGAGGGACTTGAAGAAGCTACGGTTAGGGTTACTGATGAAGCGGAAGCGGAAGCGGAAGCGTTGCTTGGTCTTAGTACGTCGACGTTGGACGACTCACAAGATTTCCGGAATTCACCTGATGTAGGTGCTTCACCGCCGTCTAACTACGGTGTTTGTGGTGGTGGCGCCACCGGAAGTGGAAGGGGAATTAAGGGGGTTCGCCCACCACTGCTCACCCCCCCGCCTTTGAAGGGTAGGTATGTTGATAATATGTCTACGGCCTCAACGTGGGATATAATGATGTCTCTTGCGCCTGAGAGGGGTTCATCTTCGTGTCCGGTGAGAATTTCAGAATCGGGTTCATCTGACAAGGATGATGAGGTTGGGGTCAGTGGAGAAGGTGAAGTGTTAAATGAGGGGGAAACCGGTGGGGAAAAAGATGAGCATGAAAATGAAGCGAGACTTGGGGAGACTGCTATTACGTCAGATTCGACCACATTTCTAACATCCAACGATGAGGATTCTTCGAGTGCAACCACAGAAACGACATACAGTATTTCGCCCGAGGGTACTTTCAGAAGGAACATCACTTCCTGGCAACGAGGCGATATCGTTGGAAGAGGGTCGTTTGGGACTGTGTTTGAAGCTTTCACCGAGTAAGTATACTTCTTTCAATGTTTTCTCTCTTCTTACATTTATTTTACTTTTATTTTTCCTGATTGTGGTTGAAGTGCATTTTTTGTTCTTGTTCTTCCTATTCTGATATCTTACTGCGTGCTTAGAAGCAAGGTTTAAAGTATCCCACGATACTATACGATACTAGCTGATACCATACATCTCCATACGTCTCTCTATTGAATTATACTAAAATACTCTATTGAATTACACTAAAATACATTAGATAGAGCGATATAATACTCGATACAGGTCGATACGTCTCTTGAAATCATCTGACCGATACGATACTCGATATCCGATACCGATACTTTAAACCTTGCTTAGAAGTCTTCTACACAAGGACACTTTCTTATTGGATCTTATAAAAGAATCACTTCCCCTTGATTTTGAGAATGTTGTAATACACAGGTCTGAAATGGCAAAATTTAGACGTATAGTATAGAAAGGCAAATTCAAAGGCTTGTCCCCAGTGTCCGGTGTCCTCATGGTAGTTGGGTCAAGTTACTATAGACTCTTACTCATTAGAAACCTAGATCTGGTGATGATGCGATAGAGTTCAGTAATGGTCAGACTGACTCTTGAAGCAATAGATTTGAAACAGCTGTCAAATTGAGAACAGAGCTGGATGCTCAGAGGAATAGTAGAACTCAACCAATGGAATCGGTGCAGCAATTCTGTTACCTTGGCAAAAATGATTCCAGTCTAGATCTCCTAGTACTGCAGTCCATAAATAAATACATCTTTTGGGGAATTACCAGTCTTGTCATATCTCTTGTAGATAGGAAAGATCATAGCACTTAGGATGATCGCTGGTCTGATCACAACCAGCTTGACTTTCTTCTTTCGCATCACTAGGATGAGTGCTGATCCATCTGCAAGCAGCTTCACTTTCTTCTTTCTCTTTATGATGTTTTGGTTTCCTTTCTTTCTTCTCATTGTGGCTTTCTGAAAGGGTAACTCCGTCGCATGTTAGGAGAATTTTTAACCAAGTCGTGGGAAATTCCTGCTGGTTTTCTCTTTCAATTTATCATTCCCTTGTGCCTTCCTCCCAGTTTCTGTTCCAGAGACCTATCACCCAGACACACTATTGAAACAAGTCAGTTGCAGCTCTCTCTCTGCATTGTAATTACCCTATTTTAGTCCCAACTTTCAGTCTTTGTAGATGATTCGCATCTCCTTCAAATTTCTTGTTTGTCCTCAATTTTAATCCTCAATTCTCCTGTCATCAAACTTTTTTGATTCTCACCATTAAATCAGTACCCAACCCCAGTTCTGGCTGAAACCAATGGTGCCTATTCACAACCTTCAATTCTTTTCTGTTATCAGACATATCTTGAGGTCTGAAAGGTCCTAACCAGAGTGCCAATAGGCTGCAGCTTTAGGCCTTAGGCCTTCCAAAACCTCCAGTGTTTAAGATATTCGGAATTATCCAATGTGCTTCTTCTGCTGTAATCTGGTTAAAGGGTAGTGATGTAGCCTCAAGTGAATGAGAGCCAGTTCTTCCAAGATCTTTAGATGATCAGCAGTTACTAAATTAGGGCTAAAAGAGAACCCTAAAATCTGGAAATTAGGGATAGGGTTTAAGTTCAGGTCTGAATGGATAAGGTACCCAGTTTCTGGATATTTCAAATACCTGAATGTTGCTCTTTCCCTTTGATTACTGTAATTAGGATTAGGTCATAAAGCCCTCGGATTAAGGTTTGTTATGATTTTTAGAACTCTCGGGCAGGCTATAAAGGAGTCTGGTTTTAGGGCTACAGACTAGAGTTAAGATGGAGGTTTGGTAGTTTTGGAGTCGGGGTTTTGAAAATCTAGGGTTAGGGCTTATAGTTTCAGAATTAGGGTTTTTGCATTAGAGTTTGGAAATAGAGCAGCTAGGGAATTAGGATAAGAGGAGAGGACTGCAATTGAGTTCGTATGGTAAGGAAGGTGGAAGGATAGTAGGACTATAATGGGATTGAAATCTGTGGAGGGAAGTAAGGCTTATGGGTTCTAGGGTTTATGGAGAAGAAGAAGAGTTGAACGGGGTAATGTTTGCAACAAAAGAATAATAAGAAAAAATAAATTAAGTATGGAAGGGGAAGGTAGGCTACAAGCACTGCCAAAGGAGAGTCCTTCAAATAGAAAACCTTAGGTTTCTTACTCGATCACATGGAGGTCCCTTACCACTGATGACCTTGTTTTTAGGCAGCAACACACTCTTTATTAATATTTAAATCTGTAACCTGAACCTGAGTTTTTTACAAGCACATGCCTTCTATTCATAGCCTTAAACGTTTCTCTCCTAGTTGTACTCAACATACTAATCCAGATTAAAATAGGAATCTTGTAACTAAACTAAAAGGACTTCTTATCCTAGACTGAGCTCTTAATAAAACATGAGAAAAAGACTATTCTACATTTCTACTATTGAAGCACATGCCTTCTATTCATAGCCTTAAACCTGTCTCTCCTAGTTGTTCTCAACATACTAATCCAGATTAAAGTAGGACTCTTGTAACTAAACTAAAAGGACTCCTTATCCTAGACTGAGTCTCTTAATAAAACATGAGAAAAGACTATTCTACTCTTATAGCTTAAGTTGATACTGAGTTTACATAATTAGACCTATTAAATTAAAATGCAAAGCTATTTCATACTTGGACTGAACACTAAACTTATGGGCCCATAGAATAGCTTCATGAGGACTATGACCACATAAAACCTGCTGAACAAAGGCCCAACACCCATAAGTATATCAACCCTAAGTTGATTTCAAAGGGAAATTGGCCAATTTGGTGCCGGACCTACATCAGGTCCCTTTTTGATCGTATTCTTTAGGGATAATTATTCTTACCCCCTGAATTGTTGTGAAATTACTACCTCATCCCATGCACTTTCTTGAATTACCAATAGAACCTTATAGTTTGCATAGGATTACTATTGTCCCCTCAAAGGTGTTTGTTAGATGCTGACATGGCATCTGTGCATCTTTCAAAATGCCCAAAGTAGCCCTGAGTAGTACATTTTTACTATTTTTGTTCTTGACCTAAATTACTAATTTACCCACTCATATTGTTTTAAGAAGTGGGTGAAGACATACCACATTCACCTGTCTTCATCTTCCAAAACAAAATAGACACCCCAAACCCCACCTCCCAATTTAAACTCCAAGTCGCCATTGCCCTCAATAATTTAAAAGATTTGCAGCGGCTATTACTTGGATTCAATTGGAATTAGAGGCAGTTGGCCTATTTGCAAGGAGCAGTATATCAATGCGATTGATGACGAAGAAGCTTGGTCTGAACCATACAGTCAACCTTGTCCAACGCTGTCAATGATGATTGGGAGGCTTTTTCTTGTGAAATCATTCAAAACCCATAATCATCCTTGGGAATTTGATCACTATCACTCACTTCGTGAAACGAAGGGGAGATATGAGTATATATATGCATCCTGGCCTAAAGGATGGATATAGTGTTAATGAATTTGAACAATCACCCAGCCAGAAGGTTTAAGTTTGTTCTACTGTTCTTCACTTTTGTTGCTGTTTCATGTAATTTGAAAGAAGGGGGGAGGTGGTGGGAGGGTCTGCTATCTATTTTTATGAAAAGAAGTCTGTGGTAGAAATCGATGTGTAAGAATAACTCAACATAAGATCCAACAAGTCTTGATTTGTTGATTCCCTGCAGGATCTGGTGATGGTGGTGAAGTTGAATTCAAAATTCATAGCCATTCCACTTTTTCTTTCTTCTTTTGGGCAGTTATAAAACTGATAATAACCCATCCTCTCTGCTTGGATGGGTGTCTACTCTCACTTGACTTCAGTTGTGTTAGAGTGTTCATAAATTAACTTCATATAGCAGCTTTAGGTTTTGTACAGGAACACCAGACTGAGATTGTAAAACCAGAGGAACACTCTCCATGTTGAAATGTTGGAGAACCGATTTTAAGGTTTCATGATCAAAACCCTGGAATGGCTTTGCAATAAAACTGGGACCGTTTGGGTGTTTTATTGTTTTGGAAATTGAGAAAGATTGATGTAACTAGCCAGAGACAGCCCAGGAGGGGCCGAAGGAGGGCCCAAGCCCACTAGCATTTTGCAGTCAGCCCAGAGGGGGCTGAACCAATACTGGGGTATTGGTATTAACCACTTGTGGTTTGAGCCCTATTTAGTTAGAATAATTCCAGCTGTTTTGTGGAGTCTTTCCCTGCTTTCTTTTGTTAGTTGGAGTCCTAGTCTATGAGTTATTTAAGAGCTTTAGTTTGAGAACAAGTTCTTTAGTTAATTAGGGGAGGGTTCTTAACTTGTCAAAGAGGAATCCTAATCAGAAGTTAGTGGGGTCTTCTTTAAGAGTTCACATATGAGTCTTAGTATTATCTACAAATGCCAGTCTGATGTCGCAATTCAATTCAGTTTGATGAATGAAATTATGAGAATTGCAGCCAGGAAGTGCACCAATTTGCTTCAGGCTGAGAAGCCCTGCAGCAGCTAGCAAAGTCATCCTTCTCTCCATGATTCTGATTAGCAACCTTCTAGCACCAGTAAGTTTCATTCTGGCGCTTCCCCCACCCCTATTCTTTCGTTACCAGCCTTCGGATCTCTTTCCCCGAACCCTGCCGTGACCCCATAACTCCTGAAACGCCATTGCAGCCCTTTCACCATTCCCCCTGCTCCCTCTAACCTATGATCCCCTTCCCCATCCTTACTATAGCCTAGAAATCCCCAGAAATCTCATTGCAGCCCTGTTTTGTGTTTGCACTTTGTAGAAGTTCTGCAACTGCATTCCCTTCTTGATTCTGTGCTGAATTTCTAAGAAAGAAAAAGAAAAGCAGAAAAGAAAATAGATGAAAGAAGAAAGAAAGAAAGTAAAAGAAAAGAATAGAAGAAAGAACAAAGAAAGTAAAAGAAAAGAAAAGAAAAGAGCAGATAAGAAAAAAAAAAGCAGCAAGAAGGAAAGAATGAGAAAGAAGATCCAATCAGATTCAAGAAATCACCCCAAAGCCCTCCTTGGCCTAGTCGCAAGAACCTAGCCCCTTTCCACCCATGCCGCAAGCGTTCTTGCCCCTTTTCCTTTTACCTAGGATCCCATTTATGATCTACCCATTTCCGGTTACCTAACAAACATCAAGTCTTTCCACTTTATCCTTTGTAATTTTGGATATCCCTAACCCCAAATTTTCCAATTCTGCTCATCTTTTTGATTGTTAAAACCCCAACCCATCCCAAACTCATCCGATCCTTCCCTGTGGGCTACCCAAACTTGAAATAGATTCCATATGGTGTAATTTGTTGTTGCTGGTTCTAGTTAAAGAGGGTCTGGTAAGGTCTAACCCAGACCCTGGGTTACATCAAAGATGGGTGAAGGGGGGTATGTCTTCACCCATTACTAAAAACCATATAGGTTGTTTATGTTTTTATGATTTTTAAAGAACAGTGTTCTTCAGAATTACAAAAAACCAAATTGCAATGCTACTGAATTTGTGGTTGCAACTGTGACATCTGGCTGAACTGACCTTTACCCATCTATCAGGTTGTTTATATTTTTATGATTTTTAAAGAACAATGTTCTTCAGAATTACAAAAAACCGAATTGCAATGCTATTGAATTTGTGGTTGCAACTGTGACATCTGGCTGAACTGACCTTAACCCATCCTCTGGGTGGATTGCCACATAATATCTTTGTGGTTGCAACTGTGACATCTGGCTGAACTGACCTTAACCCATCCTGTTGGTGGATTGCCACATAATATCATGTGGTAGTACTATGTGGGCCACATAAGGGGGAATTTCCATTTCAGCGCCATGTCCTGGTCTCGCATTAAATAGTGTCTTTTTTTATGCTATACATAGAATGGAAGAACATTTTCATGTGCAGGTAGTATATCTTAGCGAGCAACGGTGTCGGTTGGGGGGGGTAGGGATGGATTTTATGCTGAAAGTGTTGCCCTTTGTTATTTGTTTTGTTTCTCAGATATGATGGCTTTTAGAAGGACTGATTCTGAAGTTTAGCAAATTAGAGCAATTTCTTGATCTTGTGATTGCATTTACACAAACTGATTTGTGCTAATGTTCTCCCATAATCTCGTTAACATTGTTCTTTTGCAGAGATGGATTCTTTTTTGCTGTAAAAGAGATTTCTTTGCTTGACCAAAGTCAGCAAAGTGTTCAACAGCTTGAGCAGGTGGGAAGTTTCAATTATGATGATTTTCTTAACAGTTTTTTTCTTTTTATTTTGTTCCATCTCCATTTAGTCTTGTCGTTATCTCCCCCCCTAACTTCCCTGTATAGTATTGCAGGAAATTGCTCTTCTAAAGGAGTTTGAACATGAGAATATTGTCCAATACCTTGGAACTGACAGGGTACGACTTCCTATCTTTGTAGTGACATGTATTCTTCAAATTCTAGCAAATATTTGATTTGAGATAATAACAAATTTTACCTATACAGGAGTATCTCCAACTTCCAAATTTTTTTTAGGTTCTTTCACATTTTCGTGATCAGTAACAACGTAGTTTGTTTGAGGAATTTTAATGCACCAGCTGAAGTCTTGAACTGTTTGGTTTGATATGATCCACTGAGGAGGTTTACTTCAAGCTTGTAAACCTACACTGGGCTGCCCATGGCTGGGCTAGATTGGGATAATAATGAACACTGGGGTTATGGTATAGGTTGGCTTATCAATGTAAATTCCAAACAGCCCCCTAATAGCGCCGCAAGAAGAATTTGGGCAGCAGCCCTCTTCCCATGACCCCGGTAAAAGTGCGCATCACCCAGGGGTATTTTGGTCATTTTCTGGTCCCCTAACCAACTTTGTTTAAGAATTTTTGTCTGAATTGGACTCGCACTTTCAAAGAGTCCTAGTAGTTGTTAGCAGTCTTTATGCTTTACTTAATCTAATTTCAGTTATAATTGGTTGAGTAGGAGTCCCAGTTCGAATAGAAGTCTTAAGTCTTTTTAGAGTTGAACTCCCTAGTACCGAGTCCTAGTGGGGAGTTCCTTTGTTTGGCTATAAATTCAGAGCCAAGGGATGTACCAAATCAGTTTTGAATTAATTAAGTTGTTGAGAATTTAGAGCCAAGGAGGATTGATGGGTTGAGATAGGGTTTGGAAACCCTGCGGCAGCTCTTGTGTGATTATTTTCATCAAAATTCAGCTGCAAAGCAGCAGCAACATTAGTTCTCTTCCTCTTCAAAGATACAGCAAGTAAGCATGATTCTCCAGCTGCAAACCCAAGCCCTAATGCCTCCCCAGCCATCCCTCTCTTCTCTCTTCCTTGCGGCAATTTTCTGAAGTTTCTAAACCTATAAAAACCCTAAAACCTTGCTGTTCGTCTAATCTAAAGCCTAAGACACAGTAGGACTAGCATCTAGATTACCCCGATAGCGTTTGCTTCCAACCAGTATTCTTCACCCATCCTTCAAAACCTTAGAAATCCCTTCCCTTCTGTAGTTCCATGCGCAACCGTAACCCTAAGTGGAAAATAAAATTGCCGAAAACAAATATCAAAATAGAATTGAATTGAAGCCTTAAACCTGTGGGAAACAATTGTCAGCTCCTATTCTTCAGTGCTTGTTAACCCTAGATTGACCTAAGACCTAAGAAAATCAAAATCAGAATTGAATTGAAGCCTTAAACCTGTAGGAAACAATTGGCAGCACCTATTCTTCAATTGCTTGTTAACCCTAGCTTACCTAAGATCTAAGAACCCTAGCCACAGACCATAAAGCCCAATTTCACCTTTGCTGTGAGCTTCCAAACCCTAGATAATTCTACCATTCATCAAGTAACAAAAAAAATCACTCCTTCCCTCCTTGGTTGACATCACCTTTTATTTTCATGGATAACATCGTAACAAGACTAATTAATAAACACCTAAAGGGTCTAACTCTGTACATGAGATAAGTAATAGTAGTAGTAGTTACGTACTTACATGTTTCAGATAAAACTTAGATGAGTTTGAGTTGATTTAGGAGTTTTCTAAGGCTGGTGGCTGGTTATGTTTGAGACCTATTTTGAATTTGAATATTTTATTTGGCCTAAGGGACTGAGACTTGGAGTCCTTTTAGGAGTCATATTCTGCCTTTTAAAGAGTCCATGCATGTTATCTGACGTGAATCAACCAGAGAGTCTGGTCAGTTGGTTTCTTTTCTCTTTCTTTCTGGTCGGCATCAGTTCAGGGACTTCTTTATAGTGGCGAATGGCGATCTTTCTTATTTCTTCTTCTCCTTTGTTCACATTGAATCCCATCTCTTCTCTTCTGTTTTCATGTTGATTTCATAATGCTGATCATCTCTTGCTGGTTATTGCGATGACACTCAAACTGATGCACTGTGTTCAGTTCAAGGTATCAGTTCCTTAGATCATATTATACTTTATTTCAGTTCTCAGTCCTCGTTTGAGAGCCAAGCAATCTGACAGTTATTGTCATTCATTTATGGTTCCTTATCTGATTTTCATGTTTATTATATTAGTTAATGGTCCTCATAATCCTTCAGACCTGACCTGGGTTTTTGCCTAAACCATTGTTTGTTTGTAAGATTATGTCTCCTAATATCTTTATCAAGTCGGTCCATATTGTGTTTCTTTAACTTTTTTATGACCCTGGCTCTTCTGGTTCCAGAATATAGTTTTCTTCAGAGAACAACGTTTAGAACCCTGAACTACATCAGTATTAGACCATTAGTGCCAATTTCTTTTCCTTTTCCTTTTAACCTTGTTGGGAAGTTGCTGTATCACTGATCTTGAGCTTCACAAGCTGGACAACAAATGCCTTGAAAACCAGCAAAAGGAAAAAGAAGAAGAAGAAGCCAAAGTAGATAGCTATTGAAGAAATCTAGGGATTGATGCATAAACTTCTCAATAAAATTCTTGCCACTGAGGGAACCAAACAAGCAAGATGATCACTGCCTTCTATACCAGTTTCACAGTCTAGTACTCCCTGGATCATGGATTCTGATGAGGGGAGGACTACAGAACTAGTAACTCCTTATGATAGCATATGGCAGTTCTCAGACAGAGACTATGGTATGAAGTGAGCCCCCAAAACCCGATGGTGATGAAAGGACCAGAGGCTTTTCTTGATTGGTTAGCAAAGGGGAAGGATTTTGTCTATAAATCCTTTCTGAAGAAGGTGGCTTGTCATCACTCATCACCAAACTCACAGGATATGTTTGTTGGGGGGTGTGTGCTATTCTTCAAATGTGATTTAACAAAAGACCGAAAGATTTGGCCCTGTCACCAATCAGGAGGTACTGAAGCACTCAATGAGAAATTTGTCCCTTCTAATTATGAGAAGGTGCTCTTACCATAAATTCGAGAATCTCCACCAAGGCAACGAAGACACGGATAGATAGTGTTAAA
Source organism: Hakea prostrata (assembly GCF_041222555.1). Classification (NCBI taxonomy): domain Eukaryota; kingdom Viridiplantae; phylum Streptophyta; class Magnoliopsida; order Proteales; family Proteaceae; genus Hakea; species Hakea prostrata. Next base: position 45,897,830 of record NC_142604.1, on the reverse strand, counting down.
ATACCTTATCTGACTTTGCGGTGCAGGCTCTGTAGAAACATAAAAAAAAGGTGTTATGGTCTCGGTACAAAATTTAACTGAAATGGGTTGAAATTTCAGAAATATCTCCATTTTAGCTTTGTTTTAATTTTGGTTTCTATGGGTATCAACAATTTTAACAGCATGCAAAAAGTTTTGATATTTTTGACCAATAAATGCTGAGTTATGATGCAATTTTAATCGAATTATGGTAGTTTCGACAAATTTCGGGGGTTTCTGCCAGTTTGAATAGCCCATGACATGAGTTCTACCCCAAAAAACAGTCCTTTAACCTGGTTTGATCCATCTCGGCCATACCTCGGTCTCTGGCTGTTCGAAAGCAGCCTCGAAACTGAGATCTTGAACCTTGGTTGAGGCACATTGGTCTACTCACGATTGGGCATTGAAGTCAGATTATAGCTGGTTGCTAGAGTCAAGTTCAGTAGATGAGGCAGCTCATATACGAAGGCAACTGAAGAAAGTGTAGCTATGTGAAAGGAATATTAAAACTTCTTCAGCTTCCAAGCCAGCATGACCAAAGAAAGGAAGTATAAGAGGGTTGGAGATAAGAAACCTGAGGTGTTGAACGCCAATGATTGAATGAAATGATTTTTTTCCAACACACTGAGGAGAAAGGTCATTTCAGAAACAAGTGCCTTCATGCTTTCATGGCACTCGAATAGTGAATATGGTGGAAAAAGACATGCTGAAGACAAGGAAAAATGAGATATAAGGGACTGATGGTTTCCCCCTGATTCAGATAGTTTGTTGAATCTCACTGGATTAGTTTCATTGCTTTCTCCGAATTAGTAAAAGAGGGCTGCCCTCCCTTTGGGCAGAAGGGAGTCTTGCTTAAGAATGAGGAGCTTGTTGCTGTTCTGATGTGAACTATTTCCAGAGGTGCATAGGGCCTAGGGTCACCTTCCCTAAACCCTATGGCCCCAGTCATACCAGGGGTATTTTGGTCATTCTGACAATTTTCGTGGAGTCTTAAGGTTAGCATGTCATAGGGTCCAGCATGTTATTAGGACCCTAGATCTACTCTTGTTTTTTGATTCGAGTCAATATTTTGCAAGTTATTGAAGAGTCCTTGTCAGGGTATGATTCCTAAGTTGTGAAGGAATCCGTAGTTTCAGTTTGTTTCTTGTTAGAATTCCATATCTACTGTCAGAATCCAAATTTGATCTTTCTAGAGTGAGATATGATAGAAATCTTTGTTAAAGTCTAAATAGTCAAGTAGCAGTTTAAGTTTGATTCAAAATACAATTTACAGTCAGAGTATGCTTTCTTTTAGGAAGTTGAATCCTTTATATGTTTTTCTTGATGTAGGCTATAAATAAGCCATGATCGAATGTAACAATCAGACTTGATTATTTGAATGAAATTTGAAGATTGAAGGGAAGAGTGGACTAATGGGTTCCCAAGGAGGATCCCACGGCTGAGTATGGAAGTCTTGTGTAATTTCTACTTTCTTCATTAATTCCTCCTTCCTTCAAGCTAGCGGCAGCATCAAACGTAAAGTAATCGAGCAGCATCAAGTTCCCTCTCAAGTAAGTTAACCCCAGCCCCTCCCCCTCCCCCCTTCCATCCTCCCTAAGCCCATGCAACCCTCCCCCATTCCCTTTCTTCTTCTCTACGGCAGCAGCAGCCCCTCTCCTTCTAAAAAAACCGTAGATTCCCTACCCCATTCAACCTCTCGCTTCCCTGATAGGATCGCACCTTCCCCTACCCCTCAGTCATTCCTACTTTTAGTTCCGTGAAAAGACCTTCATCCATTAGGTTTGAAAATTTCTTGCACTTCATCTTCAACCTCTAGAAACTCTAAACCTTAGTTTTACTAAAAATCGGATAACTCAACTCCTCACCCAAACATTTGTAGGATTAGCTTTTCATACACACCCTCTACTTCCCCCTTTAAACCCTAGCCCAGCCATTACCTCAATTAGTCATACTCCAAGTGGGAAACCATATTTCAAATCCCTAAAAACCTACTGAGCCAGGTCTGAAATTATACAAGAATAACATTAGCATTAATTCCAGCTAGGTGAACGCTGGAATCCGTTAAACTTGTCAATTTCAGTTCTGAAGTCTCAGTTACAGCAAGGTTTCAGATTTATTCTTCGAACCCTATACCCCTAACCCTAGCCGAACCTAACCTTAGACCTTTCCTATCCCTGGAACTCCTAACTGTTGAAAGATTTATCGAAATCCTGACTTGTGTCTGAGAGACACAGTAGGGCCTTTATTTATACTATTAACTTGCCAAAAATAGAACAGATTCCTAAAGTGGGAATATTACATAGAGAATAATAGAAAATCCTAACAAGACAATTTTACCCTCAATAATAAAACAACTTCTACTATTATTGCCTTACAACACTCCCCCTCAAGTTGGAGCATGGATATTTATCATGCCCAACTTGCCAATTATATCACTGAATATTTTGGTATTTAAGCTCTTTGTAAGCACATCAGCCCATTGATCATCTGAGGTAACAAAGGTGATACGAATTGGCCCAGCCTAATCTTTTTGTCTGATAAAATTCTGTCAATCTCCACATGCTTGGTCTTGTCATGCTATACTAGATTGTGAGCTATGCTAATTGTTGATTTACTATCTAAATACAGCTGTATAGGAACCTCTTAATCTGACCCAAGCTCTTGAAGCAGCCCTTTTAGCCATAGTACCTCACAAATGCCATGAGCAATTGCTCTAAATTCAGCTTCAGAACTGGACCTTGCAACCGCAACTTGTTTCTTGCTCCCTCCAAGCCACCAGATTATCTCTTATGTACATACAATATCCAGAGGTGAATCTCCTATCCCCTGGACACCTTGCCTAGTTTGCATTTGCGTATGCCTCATTCTTTAAGTGTCCATGATCTGAAATTAGAATTCCTTTTCTTGGAGTAGCCTTCAAGTACCTCAAGATATAAAAATAAAATATTGCACCCAAGTGAGGAGTAGGGATTATGCATATCTTGGCCAACAAGACTGACTACAGATGTGATCTCTAGTTTGGTATGTGATAAATAGATAAACTTTCCCACCAACTTTTGATAACTTGTCTTGTCAACCGGTTCTCCTTCTTTTGCATTCAAGTGTAGGTTAGGCTCAATAAGAGTTTTTGTTGGCTTACAACCCATTCTAGTTTCTTTTGTAGGTCCAGAGTATGCTTCCTTTGAGAGAGGAAAACACCACCGGCCAAATATGCCAACTTCAGCCTTAGGAAGTATCTAAGCTTCCCTATGTCCTTGATCTCAAATTCAGTTCCCAAAAATTTCTTCACGGCTGCAATCTTCTCCTCATTGCTCTCTATAACAACAACAACAATAACAACACAATAAGCCTTGTCCCAACTAAATAGGATCGGCTATATGGATTCTTGCCCTTTAATCAGTTCTGTTTGTGGCCATGCTAGATACAAAGCCTAAGCTATGCATATCCTTTCTCACCACCTCTCTTAAGATTATCTTAGGTCTGCCCTTAGCTCTTCTAGTTCTTTCAATTAGGATTATATCACTTCTCTGTATAGGGGAATTTATAGGCCTCCATTGAATGTGGCCATGCCACCTCAAACGACTTTCTCATAGTTTATCACTTATGGGAACAACTCCTAGACCAACACTAATATGATCATTCCTTATCTTATCCTTCATAGTTTTGCCACTCATGCATCTTAGCACCCTTGTTTCTGCTATACTGAGTTTATCTATATGATTTTTTTTAACAGCCTAACACTCTGTACCGTACATCATAGCTGGTTGTACGTATAAAATTTTTCTTTAAGCTTTAATGGTATATGTCAATCACACAAGAATGCAGACGCACCTCTCCACTTCATCTACCCTATTTTCATTATTTGGGAAACATCATCCTTTATATCACCTCTTTTATAATGATTGAATCAGGGTACCTAAAACAATCACTTTGAGGAATCTCTTTATCGTCAAGTTTCACTACCTCATTGTTTGCCCGATCATGACTAAAGTTACAAACTAGATATTCTGTCTTCGTTCTACTTAGTTTAAAGCCTCTTGATTCCGAAGCTACTCTCCATGATTCTAACTTGGTATTAATCCCTACTTGAGTCTTATCTATCAACACAATATCATCAGCAAAAAGCATACACTAAGGAACCTCGTCTTGAATGTCTTTGGTTAAGTCATCCATTATAAGTTTAAATAACATGGCTTAAAGTTGATCCTTGATGTAGTGCAATTGTAATTGGGAATTCATTACTTTGTCCCCCCACTGTTCTTACACTTGTCACTAAACCATCATACATATCCTTAATTATGTCCATATATTTACTTGTGACCCTTCTTTTCTCTAGTATTTGCTAAATTAACGCTCTAGGAACTCTATCATAAGTTTTTTCTTGGTCAATATACCATATGAAGGTCTTTCCTACACTCTATACATTTCCATAAGTCTCTTAATTAGGTAAATAGTCTATTTTATAGATCTTCCTAGCATAAACCCAAACTGGTTCTCCGTAATTGAGGTTAAGTGTCTCAAATGAGTTTTAATTACTCTCTCCCATAATTTCATGGTATAACTCATTAGTTTAATGCTTCTATAGTCATTACATCTTTGAATATCTCCTTTATTTTTGTAAATTGGAACCACGATGCTTCTCCTCCATTCATTTGGCATTTTCCCGGTGCTCATAAACAACTTAGTCAACCAAGCTAGCTTGTGGGTTCCTAAGCTCTTCCATACTTCTATTGTGATTTCATCAGGGCCTTGTGTCTTGCCTAGTTTTATCCTCCTTAGTGCTTCTTTTACTAGACATCGAAATTCTCCATATATGTTCGAAAATTGGTGCCTTGGTGGATGGTGTAATTGCTTGAATTACAGATACTTGAAGTGTACTCGTTTAGTAGACTAGAGAATTAGATTTTCCATCTCTTCTTAATGTCCTCATCACATACTGGTACTCTACCATCTCCACTTTTAATACATCTACATGGTCAAGATCTCTACTCTTCCTTTCCCTTATTTTAGCTATCTTTTGAATATATTTTTCCCTTTCCTTTGTCCACAACTTATTATATAACTCTTCATACTTCTTCTCCCTTGCTTTTTCCACAATTTTCTTACCTTCATTTCTAGTCAACCTATACCTTTGAAGATCCTCAACATCCTTAGTCCTTTGCCAAGTCTTAAAACTAACTTTCCTATTCCTAATGGTAGCTTGAACCTCACTATCCCACCACTGAGTCTCTCTATAACTCTCTAAGAATGGAGCCTTTCCATTGATTCACCTGGACATCTTTAGCCACCTTCTTGATACACGTAGCCATCTCATTCCACATCTCATTAGTGTCCCCCTCAAAATCCCACTTTCCTTATTTGACTATATCATTAGCGAATGATTTCAAGCATTCTCCTTTAAAGTTCCACCATCTTATCTTAGGATAGTTAACTTTGCATCTTTTATGAGTTTTTGGGGTTAGACACATACACCACAACTCTATGTTGTGTAGTTAAGCTTTCCCCTAGTATCACCTTGCAATCCTTACACAACAATCTACCAGTCTTTCTAGTTAGGAAGAAATCTATTTGGCTTCTATGATGTCCACTTTTGAAGGTAATTAAATACTCCTCTCTCTTTTTAAAGTAAGTATTTACAATAAATAGATCAAAAGAAACAAAAAAATCTAAATTGAAATCCCTTACTTATTCTTCTCTCCAAAACCATAACGTCCATAAACACTCTCATAGCTTCTTTGATCTTTTCCAATATGTCAATTTAGATCATCCCCTATAATAATATTTTCTCATTGACGAATACCTTGCATTAATCCATCGATATTTTTCCAAAATTCTAACTTCATACTTTCATTCAATCCTACTAGAGGTGCATATGTACAAATTATATTTACAATCTCTTTCTCCATTACAAGCTTGATAGCAATAATCCTATCACTTACTCTTTTAACGTCCACCACATCATTCTTAAAGTCTTTATCCACTATTATACTTACTCCATTTTTATTAGTTTCATCCCTAGTATACTGAAGTTTAAAGTCATCCTACTCTTTAACTTTTTTACCCTTCCATCTAGGCTCTTGAATGCAAGCTATATTATTGGTGATCTTGGTTGAATGTGGTGCGACCTGTAACTTCATCTCCTAAGGGCTTGTCGAACCTGTAGGATTGGAGGTACAAGGGAACGCTTTGCAGTTAGTTTTGGCCAGAGTGTCGGAGGTCAGCCAGAGTTGCTGCCATAGAACTATATTTCGGCAAAATTTGCCCGGTTGCCGGTGGGCGAAATAAAAAAGGAATCGAAATCGAAATTTCAGGATTTCGCCGGTGAAACTATGATTTTTCGGCGAGATTTGTCGATTTTCCGGCGAAATTTTGATTTTGATTTTTTTTTTTACTTTACTGCGTCAAACCCTTTTAACTTCGTTGCTGCCGGATCGTTGAAGTAGAAAACAAGCAGCAGCGGCTGCTGCTACTTTCGCCGGAAAGGAGAAGAAGAAGCAGAAGAAAGAAAGAGAGAAAGAGAAAGAAACAGAAGTAGCACTGTAGCAGCCGCTGCTAGATTCGCCGGAAAGGAGAAGAAGAAGAAGAAAGAAAAAAAGACAGAAAGAGAAAGAAACAGAATGAGCAGAGAAGAAGAAGAAGAAGAAGAAGAAGAAGAAAGAGATTTCTGGTTGCAGCGGTGAAATCTGGTTGCAGCGGCGTCGGCGAAATCTCGCCGAGATTTCGCCGGTTTGTTGGGTTCGCCAGGTAGCGAACAGGCGACTTTCGGCGAAATGTCGTTCCTTGGTTGCCGCAACATCCTGATCACGATTGATGGCATCACCTTTATGCATAACCTCCTTCCATTCAATCTTGGCAATGTGGATGTGGTTTTGGGGATTAAGTGGTTGTCTACTCTCGGAGACATCTATAGCAACTGCGCTGGTACATGATGAGTTTTGATTGGTGAAATTATGCAGGGACTTGGGATTACTCTGGTTAGAGACATCCATGAAAGCGTGTGGAAGAGAAAGCATTTTGGAGGTGAGGGGTAGTGGGCCTACTGGCTGAAGCCCATGGACATAGACATTATAGTGGGGGGGGGGGAACTGAAGATGGTGAGGTGCAGAAGCTTCTTTTCGAGTTCAAGAATCTATTCGCCAAGCCCATGGGCCTACCACAACAGATCCCATGACCATTCCATTCGCTTGGTGTTTAGCAGGTCAATGGAGGATCACTGGAATCACCTACAGACTACTTTTGCATTATTGACTCAACATTTCTTGGTAGTCAATCAAAAGAAATGTCTGATTGCAGTCACCATATTGGATACTTGAGACATGTGATCCTGGGAGAGGGGATGACAGCTGATCTGCAGAAGATATGTTGCATGATAAGCGGGCCCGACCAAAGGACATCAGAGCACTAAGGGGTTTTTTGGGTTTCATGGGTTACTATCAGAGATTTGTTAGGGATTTCGGAAAGGAGGCAGCCCCGTTTACAAATCTGTTGAAGAAAGAGGCCTTCCACTTGGATGATTCTGTTAGTAATGCTTTCTCAGCCCTGAAGGCTGCCATGACCACAGTACCGGTGTTAGCCATGCCAGATTTTTCAAAGTGGTTTGTAGTGGAAACCGATGCATCTAGAGTTGGGTTGGGAGACATTCTGATGTAGGAGAGCCATCCATTGCTTTTTGGAGTCTAGTCCGCCCCCTTGTGCTCAAATTAAGTCAGTGTATGAGAAGGAATCGATGGCAATTGTTCTAATAGTCCAGAAGTCGCGTCACTACCTGATTGGGAGGCACTCAAGGTGAGGACGGATGAAAGGAGTTCGAAGTACTTCTTGGACAAATAATAGTAGCAGAGCATCAGAAGAAATGGATTTTGAAGCTGTTGGGCTATAATTTCTAGATCATTGGTCTGGCAGTGGAACATGGCTGCGGATGCTCCATCTTGACAAATGGAGGGTGATGCTCGTCTCTATACACTATTGGCAGCAGTATTGCAAGATAATCAGGAGTTGGATTCAGAAGTATGGGCTTCAGACCGTTATTAGGCTGTGGTTCAAGCTCTACTTCATGGGTCCTAATAATTTCCAAATGAGCAGTTGAAGAACATGATTATTCTACTAGGGCAGATTGGTCCTTCCCGAGGGTCCTAGCTGATGCCAAATCTTCTGGCTGAATTCCACTCTACTTCATTTGAGGCCGTTTGGGTTCATTCTGACATACAAGCGGCTCCAAGTTTGTGTATTTGGTCAATATGAAGACAACAGTTTGAGAGTTAGTAGCTGAGTTCAACACGTGCCAGTGTAGCAACTAGCAAGCATCAATTTATGAAACTGGTGGGCCTACTCCAACCCTTACCGATTCTAAATAGGGTGCCGGAGGTTGTTAGAATGGATTTCTTGGGTGGATTACCCAAGACCGCACAAGAGAAACCGTGTTAGTTGTGATGGATAGACTCTTCAAGTATGTGCACTTCTTGAATGTTGAATCACGGGTTCCCTAGGTCTATTCTATTCAACAAAGATAGGGGTTCTTCTAGTAACTTTTGGAGGGAACTTTCCAAATTGGTAGGTACTAGGTACTAACCTCAAGTTCAAGAGTGCCTGTCGCTCGTAGACTATGGCTAGACTAAGGTGATGAATTAGAGCTTGGAGATTTACAGTAGGTGTTTCTATGCTTGACAACCTAAGGACTAGACTACTCGGCTTGCATGCGCCCTTGTTTTTTTTCTTCTTCTTTTCTTTTCCTTTTTCTTATCTAGGGCAGGCCCAACCTTCGCTGCAGTAATTGTGCATGGCTGTCCTTCTTTAACTTTTGAAGCACCAAGTATCTATGTATTAATACTATAAAAAAGGCCCTAAGCTTTTTGGGGATATGTCTACCTATTTGATTCAACTGAGGCTGCTACTACCAAAGATATGCCCATAATTCGGATTGCAAGACCTAAGTATTGTCTTCCATTGTTTGTACTATAAGTTTAGTTGCAAGTCGTATACTAGTACCCCTATTTCATTGAATTTCTCTTTTCTGAAAAATTCTGCTGCTACCTTCTTGCTTTACTACTTCTTCCGTTGTTTATTTCAGAATCAAGTTTAGCCTTCTTTTTATCTAATACTTCTACAAAGACCTAAAGAACTACTTTTCCTTCATATCAAGATCTGTTAGAGTTTCACATCTAGCAGAAGTTTGTTGCTATGGTCCAAGATCTGATATTATCTGCTACTGCAACTAGTGTTATTGCACTTCTTCTGAGTGGATTGCTGCAGCGACTACTGCAATTTTGAGATTTCAAGCTGGTTCAGTAATTTTCTCTTGATCTAATTTGCTCCTCTACCCTATTAAAGGGTTAGTGGTGGTCCAGAATTCCCCCCCCCCTTGGTGAACAAGACTTTGTCATGTGAGACGATTTTCTGCTGCTTGATCAGCTTTATTGGTGAATAATACACTGCTCTGTGGCTGCTACTTTTCCTTCTTGGGTTTCTTTTGTGCTCATACTTTTTGGCTGCTTCACTGGTCATCATTAATTGTCCACGTGTAATGCTACATATGAAGGGGAGAATGGTACCTTATTATATATCTACTCAAGATGTGTTGATGGATATTATTTATGAAGATCTTTGTCCTCAACTTATGGCATTCTACAACGATATCATTACATGTCTTTACCTATATTGTCCTTTACCTAACTATTTGGTCCGTAGTAACCCATACTAGCTTACCTACTTGGTCCACAGTAACCTATACTGTCTTTTACCTTACTTACTTGGTCCGCAGTAAGCCATACTATCTTTTACCTTACCTACTTGGTCTGCAGTAACCTATACTGTCTTTTTCCTTGCCTACTTGGTCCGCAATAACCCATATTGTCTTTTACCTTACCTACTTGATCCGCAGTAACCCATACTGTATTTTACCTACCTACTTGGTCCATAGTAACCCATACTACCTTACCTACTTGGTCCACAGTAACCTATACTGTCTTTTACCTACCTACTTGGTCCATAGTAATCAATATTGCCTTTTACCTACCCATGCTTTACATGTTACTTGCCTTCTTGTGAAGCATTTATATGGACATTGGAGTTGCAATTTTAAAGATTTAGCGTGGATATTTCTCCCTACTACCGGCATTACGTGGATAATGCCTTTTACCTACCTACTACTTGCCTTCTTATGAAGCATTTATATGGACTTTGAAGTTACAATTTTGAAGATTTAGTGTGGAAATTGCTCCCTACTACCGGCGTTATGTGGATAGTGTCTTTGATCCTGCTATACTTGTGGACTTTGTTTGTCTTCAACATCGTCGATTGTTCTCATTATTGGATGGTTCTTTGGACATGAAGAATTAAAGTTTTTTTTAAGGTGGTGTTGATTATCTTCTGGGTGAAGTTTTTCAGTGTTTATTGACATCTGCCATTGCTACACGATTCAAGATTGGTGCTACTTTTCAAGTTTATTCTTATTGTGCAAGCTGAAGTTTTCTTTGTGTACACTCCAGCTTGAGGGGGAGTGTTGAAGTATATGTAAATTTGGGAGTTTTACTGTTCGCGTTACTGTTCACGTTACGTTTGTTCACGTGAACAGTATTATGCTATTGTTTTTATTATATTTTCTATTTCTAATGTGGGAGTTTTGCTACATAAGTTTTGGGAGTTTTTAGAAAGTATAGTTTCTATTCTGGTGGTAGTTTCTATTTTCAAAACTTTCTATTTTAGGAGTTAGGAAGTTACTAAAGCTGTAATATTTTGTTTCCTTTTTCTAGAGGACAATTACTTGTCTCTCAAGTTGTATTAGATTCATTAGAAGCTATAAATAAAAGTGCTCTGTGATTCTAGACTCTTAAGCTAAGAATCACAGGTCTTTTCTACTAGTTGTTCATCTCTCTTCTCTTCTTCTTCTTCTCTCTTTTCTTTGTTCAAGTTCAACTGCTATTTTGATTGTTTAAAGCTTGTTTTCTAACAAGCTACAAGGATGAAACCATGTCAGGTTCTGTATAGCTGAGAACCATTGGCATTGCTACGATGGGAAGGGGTCACTCCAATGTTGAGGAGGTTGGCATGTTTCTACGTGATTGGGATCACATACTGGATGAGTACAAGTCTACTTAAGGTTGGCCCAAGATCGGATGCGTGTTCAACTAACCAGCTGCGACGGGAGGTGAGCAGCCAAGTAGGAGAAGAAGTCTTCCTAAAACTCCGGCCCTGCAGATTCAAACAGTTGGCTGAACGTCCTCGCAAGAATCTCATCCACAGATGGACCCTAGCCAATTGAAGCACAAATAGGACCCATGGCCTACAAGCTTATCCTACCAGCTGACTCCAAGGTGCACCCAATTTCTCATGTCTCCCATTTGAAGAAGGTGGTGGGATCACATGTCACTCCTCAGCCACTTCATGTTTAGCTGAAGATTGAGGAGCTGCAACTCACCTTGGAGGAGCTGCTAGCCATTCATTACTCCCTATAAAGAGTTTTGAAGGGACTAGCCACCTTGTGAAAACACTTGGTAGAATTTTACTGACATGCACGATCAGTTCCATGATATTCACCTTGAGGACAAGGGGAAACTGAAGGAGGGGAATGTTGATAAGCCCCTAGTGACTCGGTGTATGCCCACAATAAAAGAAGAGGCCACAAGGGGATCATCGCTGCTGGACACATAGGGGACAAGATCAGCTGAAGGAAGTAGGGACAGGTGTATAGAGAAGATTGGTGAGCAGTTACACCCAGTGTTGTCAAAGCATCTGCCTAGGCGGTTGAAGAACCGCTTAATTGACGTGCTTTTTTTTGCTGCTTTGTCGCCTTGTGTGCCTTATTGTCGCTTAGACACTAAAGCAACATTTTTTTTTTACATTTTGTACATAATATTTTTTTCTTAACTTTTTTTTTAAAATCAAAATTTATCTTTACAAGCCTTATATAATTTTAATAGCTAAGTCATTTCAGAATCGAGGCCCAAATTGCAAAGGAACTCAAAGGCAACAGAATGTGAAGCACGAGCCATATTCAACGTCGAGAATCAATGAATTATTAAATAGACAATGACTTGGAAATCGGAATAATGAGATCTATTACTTCATCATGTTGGCCCTATTAGTACATAGTCATTGTTATGATGCTTGATGAGATGAACTTATGTTTGTGTTCTTTTTTTGGATAAATTTTCAAAATTATGATTCTTAAATGCTTTCTTTTTTTGATGAATGTGACTATTGAATGTTTGTTTAGCTTATTATAGAAAGTAATATTAAAAAGTAGTCTAAAAATAGTTATATTGAATAATTTTGACCCAACAGCTTTGGTCGCCTTATTGCCACCTAGGCGCCGCTTTGTCGCCTTATCGCTTAGGTGGAGCCCCAATCGCTTTGGTCGCCTTGCTGCCTTCACAACCTTGGCCACACCCAAGGAGTGAGGTTTCAGTTCCAAAGCTGGTTTTTGACTTGGTCAAAAGCTGAAATCTTGAGATTTCGGTCGAAACCTGGTACATTTTGAGCAAGGTTTTGACTGAGGTTTCGGGGCATATATGGCGTCCATTTCATCTGATTTCTTGCCTCCTATCGATTTAAAGCATAATAAACACAATGAAAGTAGTAGTTTGCTAAAAAAATCCACTGAGAAGTTGTCATTCAAGTATACTATGAATTGCATATATGCATAGAATCATCATTATACATGAATTGTTGATAGAATGGTTACATAAACAACAAGTCAACAAAAAAAATTGACTAACTAAATCGAGTGATGGTGTCTCACATATATTAAGTTCAAGCCCATACATTATGTATACATATGTGTTTTTTCAAAATACATAATTTTAAAAAAAAAAAAAATAAAAAAAAATAAAAAAAGTTCTAACAACACAAATCATAGATCATAGTCCTAGATTATACATATATTAATTTGAAAGCAATACATGATCATTTAAGGCGTGAACAAAACAAAAATAAAAAGATGAAAAGTTTGGAACTATTGGGTAAGGCTCATACTTCACATTCTGTCGCCAACGGGCACGGGGCCCATGAATAGCTGTTGTGGAAAGGCAAAGGAGTTGTGGAAATTAAGTGAAAATGGGATAGAAATGAACAAAAACTAAGGAAAAACAAGTTGGAGTGTCGAAACCTAGCTGGGAAATAGAGGCGGATATGGTTGAAACTTGGAAAATATCATAGGTTTCGACTGAAAGCAGTGAGTTATATAAAAGAAATGGATCGAAACAGTTTTCGACCAGTTTCGGTCGAAATTTTGAAACATTGTACCGGGATGAAATTTGCCTAGTTTCATTTTGATTTTAAAAAATGTAGGCATTTCGATGGAAATTTTGAGGGCTTTGATCGAAATTTATTCCATGTCACACCCATGCAAACAAGAGCAGGTCTGGTATTTTGCAGGAAATGTGGTCCATGTGAAAAGGAGTGGAGAATGAGAGGCAGGTAGTTAGAAAGGTCACTGTTATATTGATGGTAAGGGGCAGTGGGGAAAATAATGATAGGTGAGAAGTGAGTAATAGGGCAAGCTGTGCTTGCTGTGGGAGAGCTTGGCTCTCCGATAGGTAGTAAGGAAAGGGTGTGAAGTAACGCAGGAGTTCTGGGCCAGTCTTTAGGATCTTAGATTAGGTTTCAGCAGCATTTTATGGTTGTTAGAATTCTGCAATTAGGGTTTTTGGTGAAATTCAACAAGGCAGCAACTGAGTTAGGGTTTTAGAGGCCTGCAGCAATCGGAGGAACTTCTAGACCCTGCGGTTGGATAACCAGGGCTTAGGGAATGTTTTAGGGTTGCTGTAGGGGTCTAATAGGTTCTGCTGAGGCTGAATTTGAAGTGATTTCAATTCTGTTTTTACTGTTTCTAATAGCAGAATTGAATTCTAGTGTAATTTCAGGTGAAGGTTAAAACTAGGGTTTAGATCTTAGGGTTTGGGCTCCAGTTAAGGTCGAAGGCTAGGGGAGGGAATAAGGAGTAATGGCTTTCTAGGGTTTGGAGAAAATCTCCGAGTGCCGCAAGCTTTTAGGGGAGAAAAGGGAAGATAGGAGACGGGAATAGAGGAAGGGAGGGGCTAGGGATGATGTTTACATGTTATTCACTGCCGGGATTGAAAACTTGATGAAGAAAATCACTACTTCTAGGTGCTGCAGCTTGAGGAAACCCTGGAGCTCCTCCATGCAAGTCATGGCTGCAACTCTTGTTCATAATTTTATTAATCAATCAGTTGATTTGAGTTAAAAGCCTAGATCTGTATTTATAACCTACTACAAGCGAATTCTTCTTGGACAACAACAAACTGAAGAGTCCCAAACTAACAACCAAGGGACTTCTACTTAGACTGAAACTCTTTTAGAACTTGACTAATAGGACTTCAATTAACAAGACAAGAACAAATAAGGACTCTCCACAATATTCTAGACTGAGCAAACTGACCGGGACTCGAACTAGGGGAAATGATGAAAATAACCCTGGTATAGTTTGGCTCCCCTGGATAATGCTACAAGATGGCTGCTGTCCTGGGCTCTTTTTTAAGCCTTCCTGGAATGCCCCTGGCTGGTTACATCAGGTTGTTCAGGTGTTAACACTTAGTCCCTTGTAATGCATCCTTGCTGTTATTGAAAGAATCCTTTTTAGTCTTCTATTCTACTCTCTATTGCTTGCTTATGCTGTGAACGTGGTGTGTGTGTGCTTGTGAGCGTGGTGTGATTCAGCTAAGGCAACCAGGGTCTTAACACTAGTATCTTTGTAGGTCTTATATATTTTGTTGCTCTGTTGTATACAACTAGTGGATTATGAGGCTTGTGCTGCATATTTATTATATATGTTTTTCCATGATGACTTTTGCAGCAAGAAGGAAAACTATACATATTTCTGGAGCTTGTAAAAGGTTCTCTAGTAGATGTATATCGAAAGTATCATCTTGGAGACTCCCAAGTTTCAGCCTACACGAGGCAGATCCTGAATGGTTTGAAGTATCTTCACGATCAAAATGTTGTTCACAGGTGTTGCAACTGGACTTTTTGACTTATTTTAAATGATTTATTTTGGTTAGAAGTATTAAATCATTGTTGCTTGTTCTTTCAGTAATAATCCTCAAGATGTTTTTCTTTTTTATTTAGGCTTTTGTGTAGGAAAATTGCCCCTCAAGACACTGCTTGTGCAGAAGCCTGCAGCACTTTATGTTCTTTTGTTTAGATACTGTGTTACATACTTAAATTTTTCTTATTTTGTGTGAGTTGTTGTAACACATGGAAATATGTATACGGTGCTTGATTATGCCATTGATAACAATAAGTATGTCTGTAGGATGTTACGGTCAGATTATCTGCCTTTGTTTCTCAAATGTTTCTCAAAATTTCCTTTTCTGAGAGGAATAGGTTAGATTTATCCCAGGGAACCATGCTTTGGTGGCTGGTTTTTATTCCTTGCTTCAATATCTGTTCTTTACGGCGTGCTGTAAAGTTTGGAAAGCTGAATATTCTGTCCTAGATTGGCCTACTTATTGCAGTTGGTATTGTAATGATTGGTTTGATACATTAAAATACTTTACAGGCCTCCATGTCCATGATAATGGATCTCTACCATTAATTTTTGATAGGCCTGGCAGTGGCAGAATATAGACTTTTGTTACCTCCCCCCCCCCCCCATCATGTTGTAGTATGGTTCAGGATATAGGAAGAAATAAAAGTTTTTTTTTTAAACTACTGGAGTTATTCAGGTCCATCTGCATTTAAGAAAGAAATAAGAACTGTGTCTAACTTTTCTAGAAAAAAATAACAACTGTAGAGAACTCTTAGTAGTAGAAATATTTCTACGTGCATCTGCAGCATGGAAATGCATCATGTATTAGTTTTAGTTGCTTGAGGAGTGTTCATTACATTTTTTTTGTTTGTGTGCCATCTGTTTGAATTGGAAGGTACATGTTGAATAGGCAGTGGTGGGTCCTGAATTAATTTCTGCAGATGTTACTTGTTGTTTGTTAACATACTGTATATTGAATTTCATCATTAGTTCATTACTAATAAAGATTTTGTGGCTACAAAATATTTTCACGTTATTCAGAATCTGAACTGTAATCTTAGGGGAGGGGTGAATTGGGTCGTGCAGAAAGTTAACCCAACTTGATTTCTTATAATACAATCTTAAAACGCTAATGGCTACTTAAGTAATTGCATGATAAATAGAGGAGATACAGAAATAAAAGAAGAATAGAGGGTGCAAGTGCAAGTACCATGGTAGAAGATCTCGCTCTCTCTCGAGATCTCGCCACCTTGAAAAAGAGAGATCTCGACCATCTCGGTGAGATCTCGGTCGAGATATACAACTTTTTGGCGTCAACTCGGTGGGTTTTAGAGTTCCAATTGGGTTGAAACTTGGTATTTAACTTATTTAAGGCATTTTGAACACGTTGGTGGCCTTGGATTTGTTACAAACAACCCTATGTATGATTTCTAAGTCTACCCATAGTGTGAAACCGAAATGTAGTAGGATTAGGGAATGCAATGTTATACAACATGTAATATAGAACCTTTAAGGCATATAAATGAAAAACAAGTATATCAAATATTCAAATGCATCAACTAACTTAAATGTTATAAAATTCCATCCATATGAGTATTACAATCTCAATCTCAATTTTCAAGAATAAAATAATTATACAACCATTAGAAGTTCTATATAAGTCATTAAATTATAAATTCATAAGTCAAGTAGAGAATGATTGATCTTCCTTGTTGTAGATGTGTTAAGAGTAGTTGCAAGTGAAAATTCAGCCAAAATCCACAAAAAAAAAGAAAAAATTGAGAGTTCCAGCGAGATCCAGGGCGAGATATGGCGAAATATGGCTAGATATAGCGAGATATGGTGAGACATGGCGAGATCTCGAGCGAGATATTCCAACTCGCTGCTCTCGCCCTCCATCTCGTCTCGCCAAGCCAAAAAAACGAGATATCTCGCGAGATCTCCCACCATGGGTGCAACACCAATTTGTTGTGGTTTAGCATGGCCTTAACACTGTCCTATGTGCTATGTCCACTTCCAAAGCCCCCAGCGGCTTGGAATTTCAGTAACACAATCTCTGTGCAGGGTTGGGGAAACAACCTCACTCAATGATCTCCTCGAGGTCAGACACACTCTTCTTGCATGGTTGCAGAAACACCGTACGTTGATCACCACCATGATCAAATCATGCAAGGATTGGGCCACAATCCTTCACAGGCAAAAATCTAAATTATCTCTTATGTAAGCAGATAGGTAGGTTGAAGCTCATATATGCTGACTCTGATGTTTTTGTAGACAGAAAAGTTACCTCTTATCTAGGGTAATAAAGTGCTTTTTTTTTCCCATAGGGAGTGTAACTTTCCTTTAATGTTGGCTACCTATCACCCTTCAAGAATTGCTTGCTACGAGTAGAGGTTGAATGCAACTCTATATGTGGAGATGAGTTTCTTTAAGTCATATTTGTTTGCTGTGGTCAAGATCTTTGTGTTTCTTCATGTGATATCTAAGGAAGCTTCAAGTCATGGTGACTGAAGTGATACAGATTGATTTCAGAAGGCTTTCAACAAGCTTGAAAGTCTAGATTTCTTCTTGACTACCTCCACCTTGCTGCAGAAAAATCTCTTGAAACCATTTTGCTAGAAGCCAGAACCCCAGATATGAAGATGGTTGATGTTGATCAAAATCTCATATATACTCATAGGAACAAGCCTCAAATTCACCCCAGCAAGGTTGTGGGATGCAACAGCTGTAAGAGGCAGCCTGGTTGGATGATGTGGGCTCAAAATCGGATTACATGAAGATATTATTCTTAGGGATTAGGAGCTTAGGTTGGTTTCTATTTTTTGTAGTTTTTATTTTAGTTATTTATGCACGTGGCTGCGTTATAAAGCCTAGTTCTAATTCTAGTTAGTCTCTATTTTCCACCAGATTCTATTGTCAGTAGTTACTGGGTTAATAGTTTCTAGTTTCAGTTTAGAGAGTTTCTATTTCTTGTAAAGATTCAGCCAAGCTTTAAATAGGCCCTTTTGTTGAAATAATAGGGAAGACTTTAATAGTTTTCTGGGTTAATAGTTTCTATTTTCAGTTTAGAGAGTTACTATTTCTTGTAAAGATTCAGCCAAGCTTTAAATAGGCCCTTTTGTTGAAATAATAGGGAAGAATTTAATAGTTTAGTGGGTTAATAGTTTCTATTTTCAGTTTAGAGAGTTTCTATTTCTTGTAAAGATTTAGCCAAGCTTTAAATAGGCCCTTTTGTTGAAATAATAGGGAAGACTTTAATAGTTTACTGGGTTAATAGTTTCTATTTTCAGTTTTTTGAGTGTCTATTTCTTGTAAAGATTTAGCCAAGCTTTAAATAGGTCCTTTCATCGAAATAATAGGGAAGACTTTTGGAGAAATTATTTTGGGGCCTTGTAGCCTCAGTAATGGAGTAAAATCCATGTTCATCAGCTGAGATGACTGTGGGTGAGAGGCCCTGGGCTGAGATAGCCCATCCCCCTACCCCTCTTCTTCTTCTATATCCACCTCTTATCTTTATCTATGTTATACTTTTCATATAAAAGTAAAACATAGGAGGAAAAGAAAAGGTTCTAGTTATTTAATTTTATCTTCATTATTGATCCCCTTTGCAATAGATCTCCTGCTGGTGTCTCCGTTCATGGTCAACTCTTGCATTAATGGTACTTCAGGTTCGGAGGCCAGGCAATGAATTTCTTTTCACTGTTTCCTTTTTTCACCCATTATTTCAATGGGTTGAACTGGTGGTTTAGAAGTTACTTGTTTTTCTAGCAATACATGTAAGGAAAATGTTTCTTGTTACCTCTTCCAGTTAGTTATGGTCAGGGTAGCTCTCTTTATTATATTATTATTATTATTATAATATATGGGTTAGATTAAATGATATCGTGAGCTTTTTGTCTCAACTCGCAGGGATATCAAATGTGCTAATATTTTGGTGCATACAAGTGGATCTGTGAAACTTGCAGATTTTGGGTTAGCCAAGGTATTTTTTTAGTAGCATTCTCATTATCTATAGATCTGGTTGCAATGTAAATGCCTTAATCTTATTTCATGGTTATGAACTTTCTTAGGCAATCAAATTAAATGACTTGAAATCCTGCAAGGGGACTGCATTCTGGATGGCTCCTGAGGTTTGTATGTTCTCTTGTAAGACTGTTTCATTATTTAGTTCTTGTTATAATATTATACAATGCCAATCCTTGAAAAGTACTCTTATATATTGGATTGCAGATGTTTGCTGCATTGTGGCCTTTTGATTCAGCTCCTTTGATTTTTATGCACCATTCCACCCCCAACACCACCCAAAAAAGAAGAAAAAAAAAAAAAAAAAAAAAAATGACAGAGAATCAGTCTTTTGAAGTTTTGATACATGAATATTGCCCCCAAAAATACAACTCCCACCAAACTCATAACTACAGTTCAGATGAATAATTATTGTCCTCTTTAGCTCCACTACACAATATTCTCATTACTTACTTTTCTGGTATTTTTAACTAATCATAAAAGAATTGCCTTCTAATGAATTGCAGCCATGCCCTTCAGTAGAGCTGTTACCCATTCTATTGACACCAATAAAGTGATAAAAAATATAGAAAAGTGTCCCAACCCTAAAAATACAGCTCCATCGCAGCAAACTCGTATCCACACAGTAATGTTCTCTTTGGCTTCATGACGTGAACCAAAATTCTCCCCTTGGCCGAAACCCTAAGTTAGGCCCAAAACCCATGCATAGGGGGAAGCCTCCCTAGGCTGGCTCAACCGTGCGGGGACAATTTTGTCCTTATCCCCCCTAGACTAATTAATCCTCGAATTTCAGCATAGTTAATTAGGTTTCAATTCCAGTATGAGTCTTTAGTTTTTTTTTTAATTCCAGCATGTGTCAATTAGAATCTTTAGTTAATTAGGATTTTAGTTTCAACATGTGTCAATTAGATCTTTTATCATTTGGTCAGTTGTGATTAAATGTAATGGCAATATGGGATCCTAATCTATAAAGGAGCCCCACTTAGGGCTAGAGTCTTCTAGTAGGCTATATAAATAGCCATTCTTCCTTTATAATTCTTCAAGTCTGATTATTTGAATAAGAATATTGAGTTTGAGGACCGTGGTTACTGTTTGAGGGGGCCACCACAGATTTTCAGTCAAGTTTCTTCTTCAAAGATCAACAAACTCTGTTGAACACTTGTCTTCCAGAAATTCCAGCAAGCTCCAAGTAAGTACAGCTAGCCCTAGCCGCTCTCCCTTCTCTCCCTCTTCATTGCAGGTCATCTCCGCCCTTTCCCCTTCAACCACAGCAACCCCAAGCCCTGCAAGACCTTCAGCCACCCTCCTCTGTTCTGTGCAACATTCCCAGCCCCATTACTGTCCCCGCGTAACCCTAATTCTCCCCCTTTCCCTTGCTGCCATACTCTTGCTGCATCATTCTCCAGGCCCTACAACACCCCAGCCCCTTCCCTCACCCCCTACGATCTCCCCTAGGCCCTCCCCTACCCCTTCCCTAACCTACTATACCCCCCTCTAAGACCCTCTCGGCCCTCTCTCTCTGTCTCTTCTTCCTTACGGCAGCAGCAGCACCTCTCCCCTATTAGGTCCCTAATTCTCACCCCCTTACGACCCCTTTCCCTCCTAGTTGGATCGCATATCACTCCACATCCCATCCTTACCCTTAATTCCATCTAAAGTCTAAAACCCTAACACTTCTAAAAATTCTGCAATTCATCTTCAACCTCTAGACCTAAACCCTAGTTCAATATAAACCAACAACCACACTCCAAACCCACTTAAGATTAGCATCTCCTACACCTACATCACTTCTCCTTCAAAATCCTAACCCTAGTTGACTTCCCTAAGAGTCCCACTCCAAGTAGGAAGCCTCCAACTAAACCTAAAACCTTTAGGATTAAACCTGAAATTACAAAATAACAAAAACAGCCCCACTCCTAACCTAGACGAAACCCTGAGACATAGTCTCTAGACCCTACCTGTTAAATCTGGATCTGAAATTATCATTGCTGCAAGGTTTCAAGTTCAAAACCCTCAAGCCCTTTAACTCCAAGCCTGGCTGAATTCTTCTAGGTCTTCATCTAACCCTTGTGATCCCTAAAACCATCCTAAACATCCCTAATGTTAGACTTATTTGCTGGAAGATTCTGGGCAGCCCTTAATTTTAGGGAAATCATCAGAAAACCCTAACCCTAAAATTGGGTTTTACATCACTCCACCATACAATCTCATTCTTTGCTCTTGTACTTTAACTTCTTCTAATCAGATTAAACATTTTTAAATCTTATTTAGGGAAGTTGTCCCCTTGAAAAAATAGATTCGTTATAGGATTATATGTTCTAAACACCAAAAAATTATCTCAACTACTTAACTTGCCCCTCTTGCCCCACTCGTCACATTTGTAGTTAACAAAATTACTTTAATCAGATAAAATTTTGGTACAGAAAAACCTGGACAAAACTAAAGTTGTTTTAAAAAATGCAGAAAAAAATCATTTTTGATTAGGAGTTCATGGATAAGTTGGGTTTAAAAAGTGGACATAAAAAATTTGGTCATTGAGAATAGTCTGTAAATAATTTTGGAACTGAATAATTTTTTTCGGGTAAGGTAATTTTTTATACAAAAGATTCTACAAAAACAAAGCAAAAGTTTAATAACTCTGCAGTCTGTTCAACTATCTATGGAAATTTCAAGAAAAGAGTCTACTCTTGTGTTCTGAATATTTAATGTAGAAAAACAATTTCTTGGATTAATCTAATTCCTACCTTCTCTTGTAATCAATTCTCTATTTGGGGCCAAAATTTCTCTGAAATTATAAGTTGGTGAAACAAATTGAACTCCAATTTTTGTTTTTGTTAATTCTAAATCCAAATTTGTTAACCATGCTCGCAAGTCAAAACCCATTTTTTATGTTTGCAGTGTCCAACACTGGCATTAACTGCAGTACTCGCTTGCCTCTCAATCATTCAATTTTTTTCTTCTGAATTCTCCTTCACTACCTATTTTCGATAAATATTCTATCAGATGATCCTGATTTCGAGGTATCAAAAATAAACTAGGAGAGCTCCTTGTAAGGTCAATCTCCACTTTATTCGTCATGCAAAACTCCAATTGCTTTCATCTTAAGCCAAAAATCTCACCTTTTCCCCTGGAATGTGATGAATTTTATGCACATCCTTTTTCACGCTTCCCTGCTGGATGCTTCAGTTGAGCTATCTGATCTCATATTCTTTTCAGAACCTCATATGTAGCAGCTGTCTCCTTTTTCTGTTATCCCTCTGTCTTTGCTAATTCTCAACAACCATTTCCCCAACAAAAGCCACATTCCCCCAACCTCCCCCTGTCATGTGCACATGAACGAAAAAGAAAAACTTAAACCGTTGAAATGAACCTCAATTCTCATTGCGCAGCGACTCACTGTGGTATCTTAATTATCATCCTTTCATTTTATATAATGTGTAACTTTCATTTTACCTTCCAGCAGAGTAGGAAGCCAAAATTTGACACTGCAAAAAGTTCAGAACCATGAACCTTCTTGATTCCCCCCCCCTCTTTTTTAGTGGTCATGTTTCCCTGAAGGAAGCTCCATCAACATCAGTTTGCATTTAATATTTTTTTAAAATCTTCTATAAACTTTGTTTATACTCTGGATAGAATGTGGGCCACTGGGAGTATACATTTGTTGAATGCTGGTGGGAATCGGGCCCTGGGTCCCTCTGTAATAAGCATTATCACTTGCCAGCTGATCTTGCTGGAGCAGTTGAGTGAAATGCTTGAAGTTCACACATTTTGTGTGCTATGTTCCTTATGTCAAGTGTGCAAATGCAGGTTATTAATCGGAAGATGCATGGCTATGGAATTGCGGCCGATATATGGAGCCTTGGTTGCACTGTCCTAGAGATGCTTACACGTGTGCCACCTTATTCTCCTTTAGAGCCGGTGCGGGAGGATCTCTTTTATGTTCCATGTTATCTCCCTATTTAAGTTTTATCCTTTTTTTTTTGCTTTTTATTTCTGTCTGCCCTTATTTTGACTTATTGGTCCATAAATTACGCATGCAATAATCACTTATTCTGAAGAGCGGAGGAAATGATACAGGAAAAAATGACAAAATAGGAAAAGTGCAATCGGATGGATATTGAAACCCCTGAAAGTGCTGATCAACTCCAATAAATTGATAAATCTCATACACTGCTCAATTACCTTTCTTGGGTCTAGATCTTTTTGATGTGGTAAGGAAGTGGCTGTATCATTTTGACATAAATTGAAACCAACTCCGTGCTCAAACTCCTCTTTGGTATAGCGCCAATAAAGCCCAAAAAGCCTGTCAGTGAATATGGAATATGGAATAGCACAATTATCGGTTGTCAAGCAGTACCCAAACCCGGACTGAGAAGACCATTAGGCTAGATTTTGTGGCGTTTCCAAAGTTTCTAATTCCAGATAACCTTGAGTTGGCTGATAAAACTTAATAGGGGACAGAAAAGTTGGAGGAGGATAACCGAGGACGAAGGGCAGATGGGAAGAAACAGAATTGCAGGAAGGAGGGAAGAGAAATGAATTGGAAGAAAAGGAAGAGGGTTGGGTTGGGTTGGGGGGGAGCTCAAAAACTTATTTCATTCTTCTCTATTCCATGCAACTAAATGATAATTACACGAGTATTTAAAGATTAATTAGGAGACTCCTAATCCTAGTATGATATAGATCAAAAGCCCATAGTACCCTTAGGAAGAAGCCCCAAATTCAGCTTGGCAAGATTGTGTGATGCAACTGCTGTGAGAAGCAGCCTTGTCTGATGATGTGGCAAGTTTTTGTTGGTTCAATGGAGCATGAATTATGGAGGAAAAAAGTCCCAAAACACTGTTGATGACACTGTTCTCGACTTCACGTGGACAGTGTCGTAGCCCTTATTTAGCACAGTGGTAATATTCATAGAGGATTTGCGGGGCCCAGGATTATATTACAGAAGATTTTATTCTTGGGTAATTTAGGAGCTTAGTTTGGTTTCTTAGTTATATATGTGCCTTAATATACAACCTAGTACTTTCTATTTCTAGTTAGTTTCTATTTTTCATAAGATTCTATTGTCACTAGTTACCTAGTGTAAGCTTTAGCCAGTGCTATAGAGAGGCCCTTTCATTGGAATGATAGGGAAAATATTTGGAGAAATTGATTGGTCTGTGGCCGAGTAGCCAATTATGGAGTAAAATCCATATTCAACAGTTGAGGTAGCTGTGGGTGAGAGACCCAGGGCTAAGATAGCCCATTCCCCTAGCTCCCTTCTTCTTATCATTTTCTGTGTTTCTCTTTCATATATATAAAGAGAATGGAAAAGGAAAAAAATAAAGATTCCAATTATTTAATTTTGTATTCATTATTGTATTGATCTTGGTCCCAATTGATCTTCCACTGGTTTCTCCGCTTCCAGGTAACTCTTGCTTCAAAATAACTCAGATCCTTTATAAAAACCAAAACAGTATTCTAAAATAAGAATTACAAAATGAACTTGATGAATATACCTAAAAAAAAAATTAAATATCCTATTAATTTTAAATTTAATTGCAGCTGGTTCATCTCCATCTGCATACCCAAATGGGTTTGGACTGGTCCAAGGCTGTGCTGCACCAAACCTTACTCCATGTTGAACCTTTCGAATTAGCTCTTGAGTCTTGGGTGGCAAGGAGTGATTTTCTTGCGTCTAGGTTCGAGAGAAGTGTATATAAGAATGCCAAATCCCTTATCTAGTTTCACAGGGCAGCTGAAGAATGTTAAGGGGATGCATATATCTTGGAATAAGGAGGTGGTGAGGAATGTTCATTCTAGGGTTAAAACTTAAAAGAAAAGTTGCAATTCATTTGGATTTCTCTTAATTCAGAGTCAATTGTACATCCTCTTAGTGAGCAATTGGCTTGTGATTAAGGTTAACTACATGGAAGGAGGCATATTTTAATATGTAGGATTGATTAGTGGTTAAGATTGGGAGACCACGATAAGGGGTTCTTCCATAAAGCTTTCAGTTTGTAAGGTGAATTTCTGTCATATTTAAGAGTTTGTGAGAAGAGATGATTTGACTTCTCAAGACCTACTATTATAAAAGGTGACATGATCCCCTATTATCCTTTCTGGCCCTGATGGTTACAGTGCTTTCTTCTTCAAGAGCACATGGAACATTGTATATACAGAGTCAAGATCATGTTACAGCCATGCAGTGGTTCTTTAACTCATACATGCCCCTGCTAGTGAACTCTGCCTTTATCTCTTATCCTCAAATCTGATAATATTGGGGGTTTTAGTGGATATGGACTACTGCATTGTGCAGTTTACTTACCAGTTTAGTGAACTCTGCCTTTATATCTCTTATCCTCAAATCTGATAATATTGGGGGTTTTAGTGGATATGGACTACTGCATTGTGCAGTTTACTTACCAGTTTAGTGAACTCTGCCTTTATTTCTCTTATCCTCAAATCTGATAATATTGGGGGTTTTAGTGGATATGAACTACTACATTGGTGGTCTTGTTTTGCCTCTGAATCAATCTGCCTTTATTTAAGGAAGATACGTTGCTGATAACATTCTGGTTTGCCATGGTTGTTGGAGGACTATCTTGTAAGAATTCTCTCCCTTTGACCGTACCTAAGATTTATTTACACAAATCGCTTAGATGAAGTTATCTTTTCCACAAGGTGGAGGCTATGCAATTTCCCAACAGATTTTTGGGTGGGTGAAACAATGTTTGATGACCCCTATGTTTTATTCTTCTTAGTGGAAACCCTTCAAGATACTTTTCTAGTAAGAGGGTAATTAGGAAAGGAGACCCTCTTTCCTAGCTAACTTTTCACCCTAACAATGAAGGAGGGTAATTACCCAAGATGACCCTCTTTCCCAGCTAACTTTTCACCCTAACAATGAAAACCCTATCCATGCTGTTGAAACAGGAAGTGGGAGACGGAGGGTGCATCTTGTTTCTAGATGCAAGCCCATCTTTATTTCTCATCTAGTGTTCGTAGGTGATATGATGGTGTTTACTAGCATAGGCTTTGCTTCTCTTGCTTTTTCATCTAGTATTTGTTGATGATTTTTATGGTGTTTAGTAGGCAGACATTGCTTCTATGACAGCAGTGATGGAGACTCTTTGAGTCTTGACTACATTTTCCTCAGCCTCTGGACTTAAGGTTAAGTATGCCAAGTATTCAAGTACTATTGGAGGGGTAAATTCCATGACTGAGGAACTGAAGAATCTTGGATCCCCAGTGATTTCAGGGAAATAGGTTAGGAGGCTTGAAATCAAGATTTCTTTCTTTTGCTGGGTGTCTTCAGCTTACCCTTTCCCTCCTCCAAGGAATTACATCTACTGTTCCTGATTATTTGGTCTGCCAGGCCATCTGATAAAAAATATTGGAATTGATGTCCTTTAATTTTTTGTGGTCGGAGCTGCCCTGGGATAGGAAAACTTATTACATTTCTGGGATAAAATCTGCAAACCAAAAAGGAGGGTTGCTTAGGGGCACAGTATATTGAGGAAATGTCATTGGGATTTTCAGGCAGATTTGGTGGGTGGATTCCAAACTCTCTGGGCGAAATTGATTCAACACAGAAATTAGAGAATGGCTTCTGGGTTTGCAAAAGATGTTCAAATGCAGTGACAATATAGCTCTTTTTGTTCAACATTTAATTGGAAATGGGCTCTCTTCTCTGTGGCTTTACCTGTGGCGTCCTGTAGGTATCCTTCTTAATAGATATGGACACCCCATCAGATATGACGTTGGATCTACAAGATTGGCATTTTGGTTGTTGGTAATTGGAAACCTAGCCCCCCCACTCCCCTGGACCTTCTTGGTCTGGCTTTGGGACTGCTCTGGTGGAACTCAATGACATAATGATGGGAGAATATATATCAAGTGGATGGCCTTGTCAACTAGGTCCTCCTGTACACAATCTGTCTGAAACATTGTAAGAACACCCTCTGTAGAAGTGATTAGGCTGAGTCAGTATGCTTTCTTGTTAGTATTCCTAGACATATGGTGACTGCTTGACATTGTTAGTAGATAATCTCCCCATGAAGGACCAGTTAAGAAAATGCAAGGTCTTTGCACTATATATATCTTCTCTCGTGCCAAGGTTGAGGGATTAATTTTTGAGTGCTTATTCACAAAAAAAATATGGAGAGATTTAGAATTTAGAGTTTGTGCTCTCCTTCTTGAAGGCCTGGAACTGGTATCCTTTTAGAAGCTAGGTGGGTCAGCAAGATGTTCAAGGGGGGATTTCAATCAGGAAAATTACGAAGATGGCATTTTGTGAATCAATTGTACATATTCAGGTGGCATCTTGTGCAACGATTGCACATATTCGGGTGCATTTTTTGCAATGATTGCACGTATTCAGTAGGAGAGAAACTTTCTATCAGATTTAGTTGAAGATAGTGCTTGCATTCTTAGGGATATCTAAGCAAATGTTGACTGCTGCAGAGATGATATTTCAAGGGGGTTGCTCTCTGACAGGATCCCTTTTTAGGAAGTCAATCCAATGGATTGAGAAAGTACTATTACATCAAACTGATTCTTTTGCCAGAGTTAATTCTCTTCTTGTTTTTTATTCTTGATGTGCTTGGGGATTTGTTATCCCTGTACTTCTAGTTGTTGGGTTTTATATTGGTTTTTGGATCATGTCCTTAGTCTTCCAAAGATGCCTGGTTTGTGTAGCTATTTCTCCTTTTTTTTTCAGTAAATCGATTAACAGGCGACATCTAAGGTACCTGATATTTCAAGAAATTACAGGCGTACAGCCAATATTCCCAACATTTCTTGAAATATGTTTGGGATACCTAAATCAAGATGTTTCTTTTATTCCCAGTTTTACCCTTATGTATCAAAGTGTACTTAACTTGGCGGGCCTTGGCGCAATGGTTGGTGGACTACAATTGATGGCGAGGTCAAGGCATCAAAACAGCCTCCCAGCAAAAATTGTTGGGAAAATTGCCCCCCCAACCGCGATTCTGCTTGTGCAGAAGCCATTGGCACCGGATTCACCTTATTGAAATGTACTTGACTTCCCAGTTGATCTCTCACATGCAGAATCCTTGCTCACCCAAAATTTTCTGGGAAAAAAATGGGGCACGGTCCCTTCCAGTCTCCCACCTCTTATCTTCCTCTACTCCCCATCTTCTGTCCCCATCTCCCCCGATTCCATGTCTCCCGCCTGTCAACCCCACATTCACTGTTCTCACCACTTCTCAGCTTGCTTCCCTTGTTCCTGCTCCATCTCCCACATCTTATTTTCATTTCTCCTGCCCTAATGTAACCCAATGTCTGGATTAGTTCCTCCAGGATCTTTTCCTCAATTTTCATCTTGCTCTAGCTGTCTACTCTTCTGATTTTTATTTTCTGTCCTTCCGGTCTCTGTTTAGTGAACTCGCAGTAGAAGAGAGCTGCAGAATTCTGCAACTCACAGAACAGGGGACGATGGGAATTTGGGGATTTTTGGGTTGCTGCAATGCAGGGAGAGGGATCACAGGTCAGAGAGGAAGGGAAGGATGGGCTACGATAGGGTTGGTGGAGGGCAGGAATGTGACTTATCTAGGATCGCACGGCTTTGGGGAAGATGAGACTTCTGAAATTGCTGGAGCAGGGGCTCAATTCCAGCCGCAGGCCTCCACTTTGGGACCCACGACTCTTCTCAAGTCTATTCTTTCAATCATAAATTTTATTCATAGAAAAACTGACTGCATTACATGACTCAATTGTAATGTATAGAAAGGGGCTAAGACTCCTACATGAACTCTTCTAAAGAAAACCAACTACTTCTAATTACTTGACTACTAACTAATTAACTAATAGAAACCCAACTAACTTCAATTACTTGACCATTAAGTAATTAACTAACTTACCACTCAAACTAAAACTCTCAAATAACATTTAAACTGGAACTCTAATTAACAGAATAAAAGTAGAAAAGGGCTCCAAAGTCCAAACAAAATAGTTGGACTAATTCCAGCTAAACAGGACTCAATGCATGTGGTGGGTGATGACAAAAATTACCTTCTGTTTGTTTGGCCCCCGTGGGTTTGCAGCAAACACTGGTGGGCTTGGGCCCTCTTTTGGTCCCTTTGGGCTGTCTCTGACTGGTTACATCATGCCCTTATCTCCCACCTCTCATCTTCCTTACAAACTTTCCCCTCTAAACTCATCGGAGAAAGAAATCTGGTTGAGAGAATGGTTTCACTACCAGTTTAGCTCGTCCAACCAATGTAGTGGTTTGCTACTCCCAATATACAACTATGTTCAAGTAGCACTGATGTAACCATGGATCAAGGGTTAAGGGTAAAACTGTAATTTCCCTAGATTTGTGGCTGCCCAGGAAATTCCAGCTAAAAGTAGTGGGCATTTAGGGTTTCCAAAGCACTCTGAACCTGCTGAAGATGAATTTTAGATCCGAATTCTTTGAAGTCTGAAGTTCAGATTTGAATTTTGAACTCAAACTCAGAATTAGGGTTAGCACTGATTTGGCTAGGGTTAGGATTGGGGAATGGGTTGCTATCCTGCAGATCAGAACTACTGATGTTACTATTCTGCAGTTCAGAAACTGTTTCGGAGATGTAGGGGCTGAGGTTGGGTGTTTTAGGGTTTTCTGCAATTTCTCAAAATTCTTCAGATTCACTTGAAAAGGATTAAGTGCAGAAAATTTTAAAATCCAGAAAATAGGGCTATTTGAAAAACTAAGAGTAGGGATGGGGTCTAGAGGGCCCTACAACTCTAATGATGGGAGAATCAAATAAAATAAAGCAGGGAATAACAGTTTCCTAATGGGGTGGGGATTTGGATGCCTTGGGGTAGGGGAGCTTGTAGGTGTGAGGGGGAGGTAGGGGAGGGGCTGGGTAGTTGTGAGGGATAGGGGAAGGCCCTAGGGAAGTCGAAGGACCTCGAGGCGGCTGCTGGAATGAGGCAGCAGTAATAGGGGAAGGGTGCACAAGGCAGGGGAGGGGAAGAAGAAGGCTGTGGACAAGAGGGGGAGGTGGGGAATGGTCTGTGACTTACTTGGCTTGCTGGACTTGATGATGGAAGCTTCACAACTTGAATGTATACTTGCTTGAATGCTGGGATTAACTTAAGAGCTCTCTAAAAAATAACTGCAGGGTCCCCCTCAAAGGAACCCTTTCACTTAGGCAATTCACAAACAGTTTCTTAATTCATCAAATCTGAAAAATAACATTGCATAAAAGGCTATGTATAGCATAAAACAAAAAAAAAATGACTTGGCTTGGGGTTTCTTAAGAATAAGGATTCCAACTCTAGACCAAAACTCTTTAAAGGGAATGCAATTACTATGAGATTGCAACCCTTAGTTTGGAATCTCTTACAGACACTTAACTTGGGACTCAAACAAACAAAATAGAACTCTTAAGCAAAATAAACTCCTAAAAGATAAGATCCCCTTTGGATAAAGAATCTTATCTATCCACAACTAACTAAACTCATCTTAAAATGGAATTTAACTGTCAAACTACTAACTCAAATAGAAAAACAAGCATAGATCCATAACCCTTGGATCGAGGGGAATCTATCCATACCCATATTGACCCCTTAAAAGGGGCTGGAAAATGACCAAAATACGCTTGGGGGGGGGGGGGTATTCAGCCAGCTTGGTTTGGCCCTTTTGGATCTGGATTTTGGGCCCAAAATAGGAGGGTCTCTATGTTCACATCAAGTACAGTAGGATGCAATTGTTTACTAAAATTTGAGCCCTGGTCACCACTCACCATCGATTATAAGCCTTGTTAGTTTGATGAAGATAGCCAACCTGCATTTGACTCAAGCAGGTCTATCATATTATTTTTCGTAGGAACTTATAATGCTTATCGAAGCATAGGTAATTAGGTATATACGATCCAAATAGGTAGTTATTTGCTTATATATGGATAATGTGTAAGTTAATAAAATACAAATACAAAAACATTTACTAAAATGTGTTAGCCCTAAATAAATGTTTGTCTTTGTTATGACAACCAAACAGTTGGCACCGTGCGGTACAAAAGAATGCTCGAAACAACATAAAGGAAATCAGTTGTTGGCACTTTCAAACGCGTTACAACGTCGCTTTCCTTGAGACTATATTCGCCCTCACCATTGTGTGCATTTAGATTACAACGAATAGTCTCTCAGGATACAAGAAAGCCCAACAAGAATGTTGATATCAGAATTTGTTATGCATTGCCAAATTTGAACATAGAGTATTTATAGAGAAATATCTGTTTGTTTTGTGAATTAGGGGGTACCCATTCGTCAGAATGGTACCTATTCTATAAGTTCATGACTCTATACAGATAGGTACCTCCTTGTATAAACATATCCGTCACGGCCAATTTTGAGCTGTCAGATCGTTCAGCCACACGATCCGATGGTCCAGATTGATAAGATGTTTTGATAAGGATACACCTTGAGAATGGGTAGATTTTTGTTGCTCAACAGTTGGATTTTAGATTCCAGTGGGTCAACCTCTACCAACCTTGATTGACTGTTGACTAAAATAAATGGTCTAGATTAGATCTCGCTTGAAGCAATGTAAGTGTGCAATGTGCAAGTGCGTGTGCCAAAAGCGCCTAAACAACCTATTGCCCACGTTGCGCGTGTGCGCTTGGACGGTTAACCATTGTTGCTTGTACACCGCACACACGCATAAACATGTCCTATTATCATAAACTAGGATAATAGGAAATACCTATTAATTAACTCAGAATCGAACTCCTTGGTATCTGATGTGGGACTAAACATAAATAGTTAATATAAGAATAAAAGGCACTTCATTTAATTAATTTCAAAACCCATGAAATATGTATATCCATTATATTTAAAAATATTTGAACAATCTCCCACCATTTTGAATATAATGGAGCTCTCACAAAGCAGCCTTAGAAATCAAATGCATAAATGAAAGGTGTCTTTAGACTTGAACCTTCACTTAGTGAAACTCATCAAACCAATTAGAAGTACCCAATAGATAAATCCTTGGACTGTGTATCCATTGGTGACAAGCCGGGTGCATCTCACACACTTGACTTCTTCTCAATAAGTACTCTAATAAGCCGACTCGTATAAAGGTCATGTGTCTACATCCCGGTATCATGAGTGCCTTAGAGCTTAAGCCCAAAGTCTCCATGTTTGAAGTATGATTAAGGTTTCCTAATTGGAGTAGACTCCTCTTTTAGTTATGCTTCTATTCTATTTGCTTTGTATTTCCTTATCCTGCTCAGAGTAGGATTTACTCAGATTGTAACTATAAATACCCCATTGGGGCCTATGAATGAAAATAACCTTCTGAGCAATTATTTCTCCAAACTCCAACATGGCATCAAAGCCTAATATTTGATGAGGGAAGAAGAGGGAACTAGAGAAACTTTCTTTCTCTTGATTTCCCTCGCTGCCGCTGCCAATATCCTCTCCGCCGCTGCCGCTACTGATCTCTTGATTTCACTCGCTGCCGCTACCGCTGATCTTCAACTCAGCATCCATCGCTTCCAGCTGTTGGCCTTTTTTTCCCATTCCCATCGCCTTCCAGCAGCAGGTCTTTTTGGAATCGCAAGAGCAGCAAGTTTTTTTCTTTCCTATTCTTGCAATCGCTTCTTTTGGAATTGCAAGAGCAGCCGGACCTTTG
Organism: Hakea prostrata; assembly: GCF_041222555.1. Lineage (NCBI taxonomy): Eukaryota > Viridiplantae > Streptophyta > Magnoliopsida > Proteales > Proteaceae > Hakea > Hakea prostrata. The sequence continues at coordinate 45,865,182 of NC_142604.1, read as the reverse complement.
CTTTTTTTTAGGAATCGTAGGATCAAGCTGCCTTCCAGAAGCAGAATCCACATGCTAGACCACCTCAATCGGCAACACTTGCTATTGTAATATCATTTTGCAGGCGCTTTATTTCTGTGTTCCTTTCCGTGAACAATTGCTAGAGTACTATGCAAGCAGCAAAAACCAGGGAGATGCAGAAGAGAATCTATTGACATGCTTGGCAGATTTATATACTCAGATAAGTTCTTCTTCTTCCTTACCATTAAAGACCTCTGAAAACCCCGTGATAGCATAACCTGAAAACCAGATATCTAAAAACCACATCGCCTCTTCAACTTGCAACCTAACCCATCGCCTTCTTCCTCCATCTAGAACCATCGAACCTCCTTTCTTCTTCTTTTTGTGAAATTCGCACCATCGCAGAATTTCTTTTTATTTCTTATTCTTCTGATTCTTTTTTCTTTTTTTCTCTCTTCTGAAACCATCGACAGTTTTTTTTTCTGCAACCATTGCAGAATTTTCTGCAACTTCTGTAACTATCGTAGAACCATCGTAAGCCCATCGCAAATCCATCCCAAGACTCATCAAAAACTCATTCCTTATCCAAGACTCATCTTTGCTCTTCTCTTCCATCTTTTTTTCTGGTTCCGCCTCCTTTTCTTCTTTTGAAATGAGAACTCAAAAAAAAAAAAAAAAAAAAAAAAAAAAAAGAAAAAAAAACCTGTTATAAACCCTTGAACCATCCTGAACCAAGTGAAATAAAACCATTGAACCATTGAACCGATGAACCCATCGCTCCAACCCAATCTGAACCTTTAAGTCCTATGATTTCTATTTTTTTCCTTATCCTTTTGTAACTTGAAATAACACATTATCTCCTCAAATTCTATTTTTTTTCCTTTTAGAGAGTCATTTTGTAAATTTGAATATCTCTTGGGGGCTTTATTGAGAATTTGAATATTTATAGGGAGTTAATTGTGAATTATCATATTTCCATGGTAATGATTTTTTTCTTTACCTTTTTTTTTATCCATACCTTTTCATGATACTTTCATCTTACCATTACAATTTCTTCATTTCCAAGTTTCCCCATTGGAATTTCCTTTGTTATTGTTCTTCCACGTGTAAAGCTGCACGTGAGGGGGAGATTGAAGATGTCTACAATTCAATGCCTTTCATGTAGACTTCCTTATGTAGAATTTGATCTTTGTTACCTTTGAGAGTTTGTCCCGTACCTTTGCAATCTTCCACTTTGGAGATCTAACATTGCTATAGAGCTATGCTATCTTTTTTACTGTGAGGAACTTGATCTCTGTTAACCTTGGGGATTTGCCCCTTAACTTGACATCTTCCCTTCGGAGATCTAACCTTGCAAAAGATTTGTCGTTTGACCTTTGCAGAACTTGATCTCTATTAACTTTGGAGATTGTCACTTATCTTGACAAATTTTCCCCTACCTTTGGAGATTGTCCCTTGGCAAACTTTCCCTTTAAAGATCTAACATTGATACAAATCAAAACTTTCACTTTGGCTGTTTTACCCTAGCAATTGTTACCCCAAAAATATATTTTCCCTCAGATTTGCGCAGACATAAAGTTGTAATAAAGATGAGGACAAAGCAAATGGAAGTCTATAAAGCAGACATAATCTATACGCTATTAATGAAGTTTGAAGATCAAATTGTAGATGTTTACCTGGACAGATGTTTTATACTCTTCTGGTCAAGTTGGGCATGTGTGATATCCATGCCTCAACTTGAGGGGGAGTGTTGGAAGTATGATTAAGGTTTCCTAATTGGAGTAGACTCCTCTTTTAGTTATGCTTCTATTCTATTTGCTTTGTATTTCCTTATCCTACTCATAGTAGGATTTACTCAGATTGTAACTATAAATACCCCATTGAGGCCTATGAATGAAAATAACCTTCTGAGCAATTATTTCTCCAAACTCCAACACTCCACAAAAGCGGCCTTGCTTCACGCACTCACTTAGGTAGACTTATCAAAGATGCCTTGTAACACAACACCTTAACATAAATTGTTATAAGTCTATTAAGAGTAACAACTCACTCTCTACCTCAACAAATTACAAGAACCAAGCACTTACCCTTGGGATGGTTACAATATCTAGTCCTTGCAGACCACTTCATATAAGGTACTTTACTCTTTGAACATAATTTGATATTTCAAGTATTGGGACGAGTTTTACCCATTGATGATCTTAGAACATGTGTTTGAGACCCATCCCTCCAGCAGTATTGTGTACCAAATAACTAGCAAGACCTTTTGTTAGTGGATCTGCCAAATTTTGGCTTGATCTCACGAAATCGATGGTAATCACTCCATCAGTAATTAACTGTCTCATATAACTATGTATTAGTCCAATCTGTCTAGACTTTCCATTATAGATCTGATTATATGGTCTAGCCAATTTGGCTTTATTGTCACAAAGTATCAACATTGGTTACATAGGTCTTGGCCATATTGAAATTTCTATTAACAAATTCCTGAGCCACTCCGCTTCTTTACCACTAGAAGCCAACGTTACTAACTCTGCTGCCATAATGGAATCAACAATACAAGTCTGTTGTTTAGAGCCCCAAGGTATTACACCCCCCACTAAGAGTGAATATCCAACCACTTGTGGGTGAGTGGTCCTTGCTCTTTGCCATCCAACTAGCATCTATGAAGCCTTCCAGATAAGTAGCATAATTAGTACAACCTATGCCATAGTTCACTGTCCACTTAAGGTATCTCAAAACCTTGAAAATTGCTTTCCAATGTAAATTACTAGTTACCTGTATACCTACTAATTTCCTCACAAAAAATGTTATGCCTGGTCTTGTACATTTTATGGCATACATGAGACAACCTATGTCACTAACATACTATGTTTGTGACATTGCTCTTCCATTATGTGGTACTAAGTTGATGCTAGAGTCAATAGGGGTGTACTCATAGGTGAAGAATCCCAATGGTTAGATTTCCTTAATATTTTTTCAATATAGTTAAATTGTGTTAACATTAAAGTATCCCCATTTCTAGCTATTTTAATGCTCAAAATGACATCAGCTTCACCTATATATTTCGTATCAAAACTAGTATATAAATACTTTTTAGTAATTTCTATTTGTTATAAATTAGCACCAAATATAAGCATGCATCAACATATAAACATATTATCGCACATTTTCCTTCAGAAAACTTGCTACACACTTACTTATCTGACTTGTGAATTTTAAAACCATTTGACTAACCAACTCTATCAAACTTCTCATGCCACTATTTTGGTGCTTGTTTAAGTTCATATAAGGACTTCACCAACTTGCAAACTTTATGCTCTTGTCCTTTCATGATAAATCCTTCAAGTTATTGCATATAAATTTCTTCATCCAATTCACCATTTAGAGATGTTGTTTTAACATCCATTCGGTGAACGACAAATTTGTATATGGAAATCAATGCAATTAACACCCTAATAGTAGTAATCCTAGCTACTAAAGCATAAGTATCAAAATAGTCTATCCTTTCATTTTGTGTGAAACCTTTTGCCACTAACCTTGCTTTGAACTTATCAATGGTCATATCAACCTTCAATTTTCGTGAAGATCCATTTACGCCCTATGGTTTTAAAACTAGGGGGTAAATCAACCAATTTTCTTGTATTTTTTCCTATGATGGAATGCATTTGATCATTGATGGCCTCTTTCCAAAAGTAGCGTCCTCAGACTTCATAGCTTCCTCATATGTTTTAGGGTTTGTCTCTACATTCAAAGCAAGTAAAGTTTGTCTACTTTGGTTTTCTCTAATACCTTCAACTAAGTACATAAAGAAATCTAAGCCAAAGGTCTTTTCAGTCCTTTTCCTTATGCTCTTTCCAGGTTTTGCACTAGATGTTTGAGCTTCTTCATTAATGTCTCTTTGCAACTATGGAATCTGTGGTTCTAGGAATGGAAGGAAACTTTGTTTTATAAAAAATGGCATCTCTTGACTCAATAATTGTATTTAACTCTACTTAGTCATTAGTTACAACAACCATGAACCTCTATGCCTTGCTATGGAAAGCATATCCTAGGAAGATGCACTCAACACCTCTCTCTCCTGGTTTCTTTCTTTTCAGTTCTAGAACTCACAATGGCTCTTCAGCCCTAGACCCTAAGGTATGCCATGTTTGGTTTTTGTTTCTTCCAAGTTTCGTATGGGACCTTAGAGCTCTATTTGAAAGGAACTCTATTTAAAATATGGCAAGCTTTCAGTAATGCTTCACCCGGAAAACTACTACTTAAACCAGAGTTAGACAGCACGATGTTCACTATTTGCATCAAAGTCCTATTTTTCTTTCTGCCTCCCCATTTTGTTGTGGTGAATAAGGTGCAGTATTTAGGGTCATAGTATTCATGCCCCCTTTATAACTTCTCATTATTTAATAGTTGTCTCACACAAATTTTCAGGTTCACTTTTGAAAATTTTAAAAAACTTCAAAACTTCATCTTTGGCATTTGACAGATAGACATAATAGAACTTAGAATAGTCATCAATAAAGGTTATGGAATATTTTTTCCTCCTATGGTTGGTGTACTATGAAGGTCATTAATATGGAGAAAATATGATCGAACCGGGTTCATACTTGGTTTGATCCTCGACCCCGGTCGAGACAGAAGGAATCGACTCGCTCCCGAGCGAACCGGATCCGTAAGATGGCTTGCTGAGGAAGAAAACTTATTCAGCTACAAGCACGCCCTAATCCGACTTATGGATTAGGTTAATTACCCTAATGATGGCAGACTCAAATTGATGGCTGTTGCTAATCATTATCGAAGGGATAATCATCGCATAACGTGGAGGTTATCTCAGGAGTCCTCTACTAGTCCAAACTAGTAGAAGTCTATCGCTCAACGGATCTAACTGTTAAGATCCAACGACTACCCGATGAAGGCTCAAGTGCATCCAATGAAGGAGATTCGAAGGTACACTCTATATAAACCTCATTGCCATACGAGGTGAGGGACTTAGATTCATATACAGACTGGTAGACGTAAACTATCAGAGGCTTACGATCTAGATCACTTTCCCAGTTCTTCATTCCTTAGCTCTGTGCTTCTAGCAGAGCCATTTGTGATTAAGTTCATCAACTGACTTAGCCTTCGGAGGTGGACTCCCGACCCCCACGGTCGGGCCACGTCTGACGCTTTCGTTTTGCAGGTCATCACGAGGAGATCTAAGGGCTGAGCAGATTTTGGACGCATCAGTCATAAACATCATTATACACCAAATCCAAAATATTTGAAGCCCTATCCACTTTAGGAACGAGCTTCCTAGTTATTTTAGTCAGCGTGCATGTCTTACATTTATCAATATCATGGTTAATATTAGGAATCAATACATACTTAACCATATCATTCATTTTATGAAACTTCACATGTCCTAATCTATTATGCCACAGAGAAAAGGAGCCAATCATATAAGCAAAACTACTTACTTTATTCAGAGAAACAGGAGCTACATTTAGTTTGAACATTCCCTGATATAGATACCCTTCTCCCACAAAGAAACCACCCTTAGTCAGAATAAACTTATCTGACTCAAATACAAGTTTGAACACAAACTTATTTAAAAGACTCAAAGAGATAAGATTCTTCCTAACTTTTGGAACATGATAAACATTAGTTAGAGTAAGTGTTTTTCTAGAAGTAAATTTCAGATGCACTTTTCCTTTGCCCTTCACTGCAGCAGTAGAAGCATTTCTCATGTATAAAAAGCTTCCATCCTCTTTTGGCTTATAGTAAAAAAACAGGCTTCTATAATTACAGACATGTCTAGTAGCACCTGAATCAACTCACTAGTATGAATTAGATCTAAGGAGATTGGATTTTGAAATCATTGCTACAAGATTCTCCTTTTGATTATCCTTGTTATCAGATTTCTTCTTTGGAAAGCAACATTCTTTCTTAAGGTGACCCATCTTTCCACAATGATAGCAAGGTCCCTTCTTTTTAGGCATAAATTTCTGTCTCCTGTTTGAGTCAATGTTTGAGTTCCCCTTTTTCTTCTTTTTAGCCTTGTCAGAATTCTTCTTCTCTTTTGGGTCTTTGCCTTCATCGATGATCATAACCTTTGAAACATTTATACCCTCACGGGTCCTATACTCTTCTTCAATCTGCATGTTAGTTTCTAATTTTGCAAGAGTGACATCCTCCTTTTTGTGTTTCAGACTCTTCCTATAGTCTTTCCACGAGAGAAGCAATTTATCTATTATAGCTGAGAAGATAATGCTCTCTTCCATAGTCATATTATACTGGAAAAATTGGTTAACTATCTGTTTGATCTCATAAAATTGCTCCAATACTTTTCTAGTGCCAGCCATAGTATAGCAGAAGAACTTACTTGCTAAGAACTTCTTACTAGTTGCATCTTCTATGAGATAAGTGTTATGCAGAGCATCTCAAATGTCCTTCGTAGACGGCTTTTCATGGTGCATGTCAAAGAGGGCGTCAAACAGAGAGTTACAGATGTGACCTTTGCAACAATAATCATCCTGCTCCCATTTTTGTTGGATCCTTGCTTCTGCGAGGGTTTCATCCTCTTCTTCTGGTTGGGTTGTCGTCAATATGTACACCACATTCAATTGACTCAAAAGGAAGTGCTACTTCTTCTGTCAATGCTTGAGGTTGCTACCATCAAAATGTTGTAATTTGATTATGTCCGTAGCAAGTTGCTTGAGTGATTATGCCATTTCGTGAAGAATATAGTCTTAAGATTGTTACAAAAGAATGCTCGAAACAACACAAAGGAAAATTGACATTGGCACTTTCAAGCGTGTCACAACATTGCTTTCCTTAAGACTATATTCGCCCTCACCACTGTGTGCAATTAGGTTACAACAAATAGTCTCCCAAGATGCAAGAATGCCCAACAAAAATGTTGATATCAAAATTTGCTATGCATTCACGAACCTGAACACAGAGTATTTATAGAGAAATATCAGCTCATTTTTTGAATCAAGGGGTACCTTTGTACCTATTCTATAAGTTAATGACTTTATACAGGTAGGTACCTCCTTGTATAGGTACATACATACATGGTCAATTTTGAGCTGTCGAATCGTTCAACCTCGCGATTTGATGGTTCAGATTGATTAGATGTATTGATGAAGATATACCTTTATAACGGGTAGATTATTGATGTTAATCTAACTGTTGGATCTTTGTGGATTATGATGGGTCAACCTCCACGAACTTTGACTGACCGTTGATCAAAACAAACGATCTAGATCAAATCTTGCTCTAAGCGATGCAAGCGTGCAAAGTGCTAAGTGCGTGCACCTAAAAAGCTCACTGACCACATTGTGCGTGCGCAAGACGGTTAACCGTCCTCACTCATACACCGCACCCACACAATAGCGTGCCCTCTTATCATAGATTCATAAAGTGAGATTAATAGGAAGTACCTATTAATTAACTTGGATTCCGACTCCTCGGTATCTGATGTGGGACTAAATGTAAATATTTTCTTTATATATAAATAAAAGGCACTTCATTTAATGAATTCCAAAACCCAAGAAATATGTATATCCATTATATTTAAAATATTACAACACCATATAAGATAGGGATAACAACAAGCACATAAAAAAGTATAATAGGGAAAGAGATGTACAACAGAAAAGTAATCAAAGTTAGAGTCATTTTTTCGTGGGTGGCATGACATGTGATCTAGAAACAACAAGAAGTATGGTTGGCAAGGCGACAAGGCGAGGCGATAGAGGGCAATGTAAACCAATGCGACACCAAGCAAGGCGACAAGGTGTCACCTTGACCCAAAAATAAGCAAAGACTCCTAGGCGGCCGCCTACTGCGCCTAGGCAGATGCTTTGACGACCATGGCAACAAGAAAACCGGAACATGAGAGTTGAGGTGTACACAAGTGCACTATCCTTAAGGTGTTTGAACACCCCCTATTGGGGGGGGGGGTTAACCTTGTGTCCTCACCTTCAACATACAACTCACTATGTTCTAAAGACTAGTACTCCAACATAACACTACTCACACAAGAAATCCTATACAACAACCGGGAAGGAACGAAAACAAAAATGAAAATTTTAGTTTAAAGAACATGAACGAATAAAACAATGAACAAGACATTTGTGCTTGCAAGGAACCAATCCCACCTCTTGGGTGAATCTGTATAGACACTAGGTTTTGTCTGTCCATGAAGAGATGTATGGATTTGGAAAAGAGGTGTCAAATCATAAACCAACTACTAATAAAAATTTGAGCTGGCCTTTGACTCGCACCTGCACTTGGACTGGACTGGACTGGACCATTCACATGGACCTTGTTTAGTCCATACTCACCTCCTTTCCAGCAACATCCCACTTAGGAGTTGATAAGACCCTAAATTGTCTCTGTGATCTCTGGCAACCACATGCTGCCTCTTTGGTAATTCCCGCCGTTAATTCCCCTCTCACCGATGTAATATCACACTGGAATTGCATAATGGAATTGAACAAGCAAAGAAAGAACATGCAATTGCAATTGAATTTCTCTGTCAAATTGTAGAAATCCCTTACAAAAACTCTACAGCTACTACTGTCACTCTACAAGTGAACTCACCCCAGTCCATTCACTGCAAGCCAAGCTTGCCCAAAACTGGACTCATTCCCCCCTTTTCCCTTTACAAACTCGTGTTGTATAGTGCCCCCCCCCCCCGCCAAAAAAAAAAAAAAAAAAAAAAAAAAAGAAAATAGAAAATAGAAAAAGAAAAAGAAAGAAAGAAAGACCCAACGGACTCCCTTCCCATGTGAACCTCCCACGTGGGTTATTTGGATAACCAAAACTATCCCTGCCCCTACACCTTCACATGGTGCCTTAACAATACTCCCCTCCTAAAGTTTCACCTTTTCCCTCAAGGTGAACACGAGCCTCCATCAAAGGACAATGTCACTGCACCACACCTGTTGCCTGCCACTGTTGCAATAACGTCTTCCCCTCATGTACAGTCAGAATCTTAAGTTGCTTGTAGGGACACTGATGGGTCTTGGAATAAGGCACATCACAATGGAAACACAGGCCCTTGTCCATCTTCGACTTAATTTCCTCCGACGACAACAACCGTGAGCGTTGATTTTGCCTATTAGAAGCTGCCATTGCCTGAGAAGCAGTTGGGGAAGACGAAGGGACTAATTGATGCACGAATAGGCTGCATTTGACTGGCCCAGTGACCCAGCTCCAATTAAGTTCATTGCTGCTGTATTGGGTTCGGCCCACTTGAAATTACAGAACTTAAATTGAAAAAGCATTGGGCTACAGTAGGACTAGGCATACTTGGGCTGGTGGTTGCTGGATTCCCTTGGCCCATGCCAGATCCATCTCGTTGGTGCGAACGGGTGGATCTCGAACCGTAACTCCTTCATCAACCCAGACATAAAATCCCCGCATAACCGCTACTCATCCTTGGCTCTGGCAGTCATAGTGAGACTCTCAAACTGCCCCCGTATTCCACGATGTAACCTCCCCTGCTGGAGGCTGATCATGAGGTCTTGTGGTGATTTGGATTGTGGCAAACAGAAACTTGTGCATCATTGCATCCTTCAAATCAGTCATAGAACTCAGAGGCTGTTGTAGTTCTCTAAACCAAAGCCACGATAACGCTGCTTCCTCAAATCACAGCTCCATTGCCTTCATCCTTTCTTCTCTGTAAGTTTGGGCAGCGCAAAATACCTCTCGGCCCTTGCTGTCCATCCAATTGGATATTCACCAAAGACTATGGGCATTTCAAGATACCGAGGGAAATTTTCCCTTTGATATTCGGTCTCCTGTCAAAGTGATTTGCCTCTGCCTTCCATCTGCAGATTGTTGCCCGACGAAGCTTGGGGAGCCATTGCCGTCCTTTCTTCTGTTATGTCCACCGGTGAGTTAAGATCAATAGCTTTACTGCATTGCAGGTAAGTCTTAATTTCTTCCATGAATGCTCCATTGATCTGTTCTTTTTTCTCCCTCAGATGAACCATCGATTCCAGCCTGGAATCAGGGGCGGACATCAGTCCTTGCATCCCTTTTATGGCGGTCTCCAACTGTTGTATTATTTTTAATATAATAAAATATGTTTCATTTTATTGGATCTGTAAGTGCGGAAAACTTTCCTTTATTTATTTTAGGAAAGTGTATTATTATATAGTCCCACATTGGAAACCGAGGTGTCGGAATCCAGGTTAATTAATAGGTACCACCTATTAACTTTAACTTATAATAATGAGACACGCCAGTGTGTGTGCAGTGTATGAGTGAGGACGGTATACCGTCCGAGCGCGCACGCGCACGCGCGGCGTGGGCTGTGGGCGTTTGTGGCGCACACACTTAGCACTTTGCACGCTTGCATCGCTTCGAGCGAGATCAGATCTAAACCGTGTGTTATGATCAACGATAGATCTAGGGCGATGGAAGTAGATCCATAAATATTGTTTTGATGGTTCAATATGGACCGTTAGATCGTGCGGCCGAACGATCCGACGGCTCATATCTGAACGTCAGCGTTCGTATCCCTACAGAGAGGTGCACCCATACGAACAGAGTCATGAACTGTTTAGTAGAGGCACCTCAATGCCTATATATATGTCTAGCTTCACAACAGAGGTACAAGAGAGAAAATCCCGAAGTCTTCTCAGTTCTTGAGTTTTGCGAGTGCTTAGCAAAACTCAAGAGATTCAACTCGAAGTTGGGCTTCTTTGTATCCTGGGAGATGGTTCGCAATACCTCATAGCACCTTGATGTGAGGGCGAATTACGTTTTAAGGAAAGCGACGTTGTAACGCGCCTAGAAGTTCCAGCTTAAACACTGTGATCCTTTTTCAATTTTCTTTAACAATCTTAAAATATAATTCCTTGTTTGAGATGGCACAGTCACTGAAGCAACTTGCGATGGATATCATCAAGTTGGATCGTTTTGATGGAACTAACTTCAAGCGCTGGCAAGAAGAAGATGCATTTCTGTTGAGTCAATTAAGTGTGGTGTATGTACTGACGACACCCAAACCAGAAGAGAAGGAGAATGAAATGGTCGCAGAAACGCGAAACAGGCTGAAGTGGGAGACTGATGACTACTGTTGCAAAGGTCATATTTGCAATTCACTGTCTTGACACTCTGTTTAGTAAGGCAGTTGATAGTTGATGGAGTAATTACCATCGATTTTGTAAGATCAAGTCAAAATTTGGCAGATCCATTGACAAAAGGTCTTACAAGGGATTTGGTCAAAAATACTGCAAGAGGGATGGGTCTTAAGCCCATTTCCTAAGATCACCAACAGAGGAAACTCGTCTCAATACTTGAGATATCAAATTTGAGTTCAATGAGTAAAGTACTCTGTATGGAGTGGTCTACAAGCACTAATAATATACCATCCCATAAAGGAGTGCTTGATTCCTGTAATGTAGATGGAGGATGAGCTATATGCTCTTAATAGATCTATAACAGTTCTTGTTGAGGTGTTTATTACAGGACACTTCTGATAGATCTACCTAAGTGAGTGCATGAAGTGAGGGCCGCTTCTGTTGAGTTTGGGCTTAGACTCTAAGGCACTCATGATACCGGGATAGAGACACATGGCCTTATCAGTGTCTGTTTTTGGAGAGTATTCAGAGAAGAATTCAAGTGTGTGAGATACGTCCAGCTTGTCATCATAGAATTATCAGTTCAAAGACTTGTCTACTGTATACTTCTGATTAGCTTTGATGGATTTCACTAAGTGGAGGTTCAAGTCTAAGTACACCTACCATTTAAGCATTTGGTTCCCAGTTGTTGTTGTGTATTTATTTTCATTATATTGAAAATAGTGGGGGAATGTTGTATTATTTTTAATATAATAAAATATGTTTCATTTTATTGGATCTGTAAGTGCGGAAAACTTTCCTTTATTTATTTTAGGAAAGTGTATTATTATATAGTCCCACATTGGAAACCGAGGTGTCGGAATCCAGGTTAATTAATAGGTACCACCTATTAACTTTAACTTATAATAATGAGACACGCCAGTGTGTGTGCAGTGTATGAGTGAGGACGGTATACCGTCCAAGCGCGCACGCGCACGCGCGGCGTGGGCGTTTGTGGCGCACGCACTTAGCACTTTGCACGCTTGCATTGCTTCGAGCGAGATCAGATCTAAACCGTGTGTTATGATCAACGGTAGATCTAGGGCGATGGAAGTAGATCCATAAATATTGTTTTGATGGTTCAATATGGACCGTTAGATCGTGCGGCCGAACGATCCGACGGCTCATATCTGAACGTCAGCATTCGTATCCCTACAGAGAGGTGTACCCATACGAACAGAGTCATGAACTGTTCAGTAGAGGCACCTCAATGCCTATATATACGTCTAGCTTCACAACAGCAGTACAAGAGAGAAAATCCCGAAGTCTTCTCTGTTCTTGAGTTTTGCGAGTGCTTAGCAAAACTCAAGAGATTCAACTCGAAGTTGGGCTTCTTTGTATCCTGGGAGACGGTTCGCAATACCTCATAGCACCTTGATGTGAGGGCGAATTACGTTTTAAGGAAAGCGACGTTGTAACGCGCCTAGAAGTTCCAGCTCAAACACTGTGATCCTTTTTCAATTTTCTTTAACACCAACTCGTCAATTCTGCTCTCCATTCTTCCCTTTTTCCATTCCCTGGGATCAGAACTGCTCTGATACCATGTTGATAAGACCCTGAATCATCCTTGTGATCTCCAGCAACCACCTGCTGCCCCTTCGTAATTGCCACCATTAATTCCCCTCTCACCGATGTAATTCCACACTCGAATTTCAGAATAGAATTGAACAAGCAATGGCAATTGAATTTCTCTATCAAACTGTAAAACTCCCTTTCGAAAACTCTACTGCTGCTACTGTCACTCTACAGTGAACTCACCCCAGTCCAGTCACTGCAAGCCAAGCTTGCCCCCCAAAACTGAACTCATTCCCCCCCCCCCCCCGGGGGGGTTTTCTTTTCCCTTTACAAACTCCCAATATTCAGCCCCCAAAGGCCAAACGAACTCCCTTTCCACGTGATCCTCCCCTGTGAGTTATTTTGATAACCTAAAGTACCCCCGCCCCTACACCTTCACATGGTGTCCGAACAGGGGCAATTAATACTTATATACAAGTATGGGACTAAATTAAATAAGGTAAGTTAAAATACCTTTTATACATAGGTTTGCCAAAAAAAATTTCTGGAAAATTTATTACGTGGGAGATAGGGTTCTTCTACTTTTAGAAACTTACAAACCAATATTTTGAAAACAAAATCTAACAGTTTAGCTTTGCCGCCAAGTCCTACTCCAATGTTGGACTTATTTTTTGAAGAATGTGCTAGTGCAGTCATGTTCAAATGGATTGAAATATGCTACGTGCCAGGTTTCAGCCCCCATCCCCCATAAAAAACCTCCCCTAGATGCCCAAAAGAAAAAGCGACAACTCCTTGTGATTTTGCCAGGATCTCACCCCAATTCAGTTTTCTGAGGTAGCGAGTTGGGCCTCAAGTTCGAGTTCTTGATGTATGCTTATCAAGCAAATTGAAGTTCTCTATTAATTTATTAAATTGCATACACTGTATATTCTTGCTCCAATGTGATTGGTCTAAAATTGCTTCATTATGAATAATTGGTTTCTTACCCGCCAGTGGAACCTCGATGCATTTTTTACATGAGTTGACTCAGCCCAATTCATGAAAACCCAAGAGGGGATCCCAGTTGACTCAGTTAACCCTTTCCACCTGTATGTGGCTGTATTTTCAGTATTTTTCTTTTTCTTTCAATTTCCTTTTCAAGCTTCAAACACATCTGTTACATGATTACATGATTACATTTGTTTGAGCCTTATTGATCTCTTTTATCTTTGTACATTTTAATTGGAGATTTAAAGGTTGCAAGTGCTAGATATTCATCTATTTTTTCTTAATTCTGGGCAAGTGGGGTCTGGATTTGATTTGATATATAATGGTAAAAATGAGAAAAAGGAAAAAAATTGATTGATTAGATTAGTGTTAGCTTGGTTTTGGGATCCGAAACATAATATATGGAACTCTGGGAGCATTATCTGTAATTTCTTGATCAAAGTTTTCCACAATAATGCTATCCGTAGATCAAATTATTCCTTACTGGATTTCACATGATTCTTGACTGTTCCATTGTGTGTGCTTTGGACAGAAATTTGTATAAACTGTGTTCTTAATTATTTAGCTATTCTATTACCCACAAAAAAGAAAAGAAAATAAAAGAAATATTTAACTATTCTTTCTGCTTTTGATGCTAAGTATGAGCCCCATTATGTTAAATGTGTAATCAATAATATACCAATTGAAAGATTGGACCTTTCAGCGTTCAAATCTATTGAGGTTATGTTTCTGTTTTTTCATAAATATCTGTGACTCAAGATGGTTACTGCTCAAACTAGTTTTCTGACTCTCAATTTTCATTATTGCCATCTTTTTTATTTTATTCTTCTGTGTACACCATCACTTAAATTGCTGTATGCATAGCTATATACGACTATTACAAGAAATAAACCCATTTCTGTGTTTTCTTTCCAATAATTTACTGAATATCTTGCCTCACTGTTCGTCCATATATTATACAGACGTGGTTGTTACAACTTACAAGTATCAGTTTTGTTAGGAGATTTACCCTCTTTATCTCCTTGGCTTGGCAGATGCAAGCAGTATTTAGGATTGGCCAGGGAATACTACCTACGATTCCTGATGACCTATCAAGAGATGCTCGGGATTTCATCTCCCAATGCTTGCAGGTTAACCCAGAAAACCGGCCAAGTGCTGTTCAGCTCTTGAACAATCCATTTGTGCAGCCCCCACTGCCGGGTTCATTAGTCTCAGGATCTCCTTCACATCATAACAGTGGACGGTCTTAAAGTTTGTCTTGCATCAATTTCAAAATATGAGGTAATATTTTTTCTAATATTCCAAGAATTGAAAAATTAGAGTTGCTGCCATCTGCAGAACCTATTTATACACTTGAAGTTCCCATGTTGAGTTATGGGATGCATGGCTTTTGATACCCCTTGGATACCTTAGGCTGTGAAATCCCTCATGGATACTCTGTAGGTATACAGTGTGTTATCCAGATGGGACTGAGGTTTGACTTCTTAGTGTGATTTGTCCATCTGACAGAGGATCCCGCACATCTTATTAGGCAGCTTCAGCTACAAACAAGTGATGCTAATGATGTATGATGTAAAGTCAGTTTTAACTTTTTAAAAATGTATGCCACTATTTGTCACACTGAAATGGGATCCTTGTTTTGTAACTTACAGAATGTTAGATATACTTTTGAGGGGAAGTGTTTACCCTGGGGTGGCACATCGTGCCTGCATGTTGAAAAAGGGGGGGGGGGTACTGAAGGCGCGTGTGGAAGCATTGATACAGGTGGTATTTTGGCCTTTTGTGTTGGTGGAACAGTCATTTCAATGCCCCTCTGTGCTTTCACTCAGTGCATATGCTCCTTTCTCTCAACCTCTGGGCCCCTCGCTTTGCAATAAAATTATTTGCCTCCACTTATTAACCATTATTTTAGTTAGTTTCTAGTTAAATTTGACCATTAAGATGATTATGCTGGGCTTTCTTACTTGGACCATGGTACATAGCCAATTGTGTTAAGATGCCAGTGTTAATGAGTGCTTATATTGTTCGTGCTACTCGAGGTAGAATGGTAATTTGCTGCTTCATTTTCATCTGTCATTGCAGCTGTAGAACAGATTCTACCTTTCACATTTCTTTCTGCCACTTCTGTAAATATCTTTTAATTTAATGGTCTATTGCTGGATTTGCATAGTTTTAACTTTTCTTACATGTCTTATATATAGTCAACTGGGTGATCACGCTGCTGAAAGCCTTAATCCCTCCATGCAGCACACCAAGGTTCATTTCAACTGTGAACTCGAGCCCCAGAAAGTCATGCATTTGTCTGTATATTCCATTTTCCCTAGATGATAGAATTTCTTCATTGTAGAATGATCTGTATTTTCATAGTCCCTTTCATTTTTTCTTGGTGGGACATTGATTTCTTAGATTGTTTAGCATGCAATCCTTTTCTCCCAGCAGATGAGTGGGGAAAAGGGAAATTTTTGTTTTTATTTTCCACCTGTAAAATTGAATATTAGGCTGTATATTTCCCAAGTGTATCAAATGTAATTATCTTTCTCCATGTATCTTCAAATAGTCTCATATATTGAAAGTTTTGTTGGTTTTGCTTTTGAATGTTTCATGTGTTATGTTCGCTATATATGACATAAAGCAAAACTATATTCATTGGATTATTCTTGTAGGAGTAAGGTAACAGATAAATTAAAAAATAGGTTTGGGGTTATATGGTGATGCTCAAATACAATCTCTCCTTGGGGTTATCTTGAATCTAATATATATTCCAGAGAATGGAAGACCAGCAGCTCAGATCCAAGAGGATGGGTCTCTAGTTAGAAGAATGAAGTCATGGTTGCATGGCTATTTCAGATAGTTGGAACTGAACACCTTACTTCAAGAATGTTTGTCATGTGAGTTCAGTTTATGGAGCAAGCAGAAGTAGCAGCCTCTGAATGAGTAGTTTATTACTGTCTGCTTGGATGGAGGGATTCGATCGCCTGCCTGGTGAGTACAGTGATAAATGTGGAAATTTATGCATCAATTGTGAATGTATTGTATATTGAAGCAGTTTCTCAGCAAAAATTGCTGGGACAAGACTGCGTGGGAAAATTGCCCCTGAAGTCTTCTTGTGCAGAAGTCCTTGGCACTCCTTTAATTGTGAATGTATTCATGTCTTATTTTGCATGTTAAAGCTGTACAATCAACATGCTATAAGCATCAATAGATGCAAGGCAACAGAAACCCAGTTTTTTCAATTGAGAAAGAAGTTTCTGCAATTTCCAGATCATTCAAATGTAGTAGTTGCTACGAATTGGTACCACTTATAAGTGAAATGCTTGAATGACTAGAGCTTATAAACCAGAGCAGAATACAAGATGCCCCAACCTTCAAAACCAACACATTTATTTACTTCAGACTTCAGTATACTAATATTTGAGTGACTGAATGAGGCATTCCATAACCTAAAACTAAATTCACACAAGAAATACAGAAAGTGGAAACATGGATGGTGAAATGATCAATCTGCAATGGGTGGACCAAGGTGCAGAGTAATTTTTAGAGTGTTAAGCCTGAACCTTGAAATTTCTGTTTTGTGATGCAATCGAGCTGCTGCTGCATCTCAGATGTCAGGTAACTCGATGAATCACCAACCTTACCTTGCCTGAAGTAAGCCTCATATGTAACCCCAATATGATTTGTTGCAGTCTTATTCACTGCTAAATTGCTCAAATTCTGGAAACTACATAGTTTTATTATTTGGTCAATCACCCCTTCCTTCTCCTCCATTGATGAGAAAGGGCAGCCCATAAACTCTGCCATTCTTTTCAAGTGAAGAGCTGGTTCCACCTGCATCTCTTCATACTTGAGGAAAAGCACATTTTGAGGCCTTTCTAAACCTGCTCTCCAGTAACCCAACACATGATCCCAAAATGGTTCAAATCCTGATGTCCCTTTGCAGAAACGCTCAAAGGTTTCTTCCAATGTTACAAACCCACTGTTTTTTTGCCACAATTTGTTAGTAAAATGCCAAAGTGACACTAATGTATCATTAGTGTTCCTGCAAATATAAACTACCCAGCAACCGGAATCCATTACCGACTGCGGAAGTGATGTGTAAGGCATGTGGGTAGCAAGTTAATCTAGGTGACAAAAGGATGTCGAGGTTAGGAAACCGGCTGCCATTAACATTGCATTGTCATTGTATAACCTTGTTTCCAATGTTGGGATAAGATCATGAGAGTTGAATTTGCTCAAAGGGTGCTGGTGATCTGAAGGAGGATAGGATATACGATTCACTATGGCAAATGCTAGTGATTTTAACCAAGTTGTTCCAGATTTGGGGTAAGAGGCAATAAGAATGTCACTAGGACATGCTTTGAACTGATCTTGCACTGCCAATGGTCCAACACTACCAACAATTTCTGGACCATATCAGAAGCCTTGATATTGGAACATGGGTTTACTACCTGAAGAACGTTTTACTGTGGGGAAGGGTTGCAGCAGCTTCTCTGAGTCTCCTGTAGATTCTATCATCTTCTTCTCCTTAGGAACGAAACATCTTTTGTAAGAAATATCGTCAGCCATGAACACCAAACGAAAGAACAAAGCAAATTGGTCGTTGCTAGCTCCAAACTCTTGCTTCTGTGCTGGTGAGAAACGATGGGTAAGTGATTACTGTAAATACTGGAATTAATTTAGCACCTGCTTCATCCAAGTTTCTGACAGCCCAATTATAAAAAAAATCATACGTCGTGAATTTATTTCGATTCAAGTTAGTGTTGTCAGTGATTTAGCTTTGATTTATAACTTTGCATTGCTGTAATTTGTTACTTTCTCGGTGTCTTTGAATCTTGTTACTATGGGATGGGGACTAAATTACTTTCAAGTAGTTTTTTCTGCTTTCAAAAACGTTTTGCTTTAAGTACACTAATTTAATCCCATTGTTTGTTCTATCAACATTTGAACAATTGTCTTAATATGAAATTAATAAATTGATTTTCTTGGAATCAGTGGATGAATTGAAGTCTTCTTATATTTAAATTATATATAACACTATCTTCGGACACTATCTTCGGAGATGTAGTTGAGGTGTATGTAAGTTGCTTTGGACAAATCTCAGACCTAGAAAAGAAAAAAGAACTCAAAGAACAACCAAGATGAATACAATTGTCATGGAATTAGGGGTGGGAGTTGGAAATTTTCTTTTATGCATATAGGTGAATAATTTGGACTCAGTCTTCTTTTCTTTATTCTCTATTTTAAGCATATTACTTAAATCTATTTTATAGACCCAAAAGAGAGAAAAAAATGTAAAACCTTATTGTAGAATTAATCCAGTGTAGTGGCGGATCTCGGATTTTGATCCTCTTCTAGAGAGACTCTCCAGTGAGTACCTAATAAGCATTGTAGGATTTAGTCATGTGTAATATTCTAATTCAAGGACTAGGATAAATCTAATGAGTGTCCTTAGTTTATAATATTATACATGACATAATTCTACAACTCCTTAAGCACTCACTCTCACTGAGAGATTCTCTCCAAAAAGAGTAGTCAAATATGAAAATATATACCTTCAAAGAAAATTTTGATGACGTAAAAGTTAGTCTAAAAAGGGAGGGTATAGAAGGAGTCTATATAAAAAACCAATGTAATAGCTTTGGATGTTAAATAAATGAAAATTTTAAGATTTACAAGTTATCAAATTTTAGAATCAGATTTTACCATATATGTCAACCACTCTTTTGTTCCTAATCACTTGTGAAAGATAAGGTTTTTCTTCTTTTACTACTTCAAAGTCTTACTTTTCTCTGACCTATTACATTAAAGCCTAAAATATGAACTAATCAATGGCCTCTTTATTTAATTTAATCATAATATTAATGATGTATTTCTATAACCGAACATAAAGGTCCACAAATGGTTTGAGAACATGTAGTGTGATTCTCAATTTTCGTACTATGACTCTATGAGGACTATCATCTATGTAGTAGTTTTAGCATTTTGTAATATATATAATGCAATTGGTGTGATATCACACATTCTCAGTGAAAAACCATGAGCAGGTATAATTGCATGAATATCAGTTTATCACATATTTTTAAGACAATGGCTCACATAGGCAGTAATATGAATTAGTTTATTATTTTTTTCTTATTATCATAATGAAAATGTGGATTTTTTCAATTGCATATGAGATATTGGAGTAAACTAAATGAAGTATGTTTCATCTCAATGGTTAAATGTGGCGAGAATGGTGAGTGATATGAATGATAATTGGTTTTGGCTTTTCAGTTCCTTTAAGATTATCAGTGATTTTAGTGGATATAATTTAATGTGACAACATATTATATAAGGTAGAGTTTTTAAATTATTAAATTTGATGAAAACCTTGAATAATAGTTGGTTTTGGCTCATCTGTCCATTTATCCTTCCGGATTATTGGTGATTTCATTGAACAGATGGAATGTGGAAGTGGATACAAGTTTTGTTAATATAGACTTTTCTCTGAACTGATTGTTGAGAAGTGTTACAATTGCCATGAAAAGAATCTGTTCATTTTTGAACTTTTTAATCACTTGTTAAAACAAACACTACGAAATAACAAATTAAAATAACAAATTAAAATAGAAACAAAACAAAAACACACAAAATCAAAGCGGTATGCTATATTCACAGGCGAAGAAGAAGAGTTTTTTTCACCGTGAAGAAGAAGACAAGGTGAGATTTCACAACCAATTGCTAAGAATGATGTTACAAGAACTCTCACTCAAAGCCTTAATTGAAAAATTCCAAATCTTCTCTATAATGTGATAGACAAACATAAGATATATATACATAGATTCCACTCCAATCAGATAAACAAGTAGACTCCACGGGAGTTCCGCCCCCGCACCCCCTCCACAAATCGAGATCAATGGTGGGTTATGGGCTTCTACTTCAACCACAAATATCCAAAAATAGGGCATTTGAGTCACCCACCAAAATATAAAAATCATGTCTTTTTGGTTTCAAGTATTTTAGAGTTAAAAGAAACCCTAACGTCAGGGTACTAACATTATCAGTGTTGTCTTTTAGATTGAGCAAAAAAACTAAACCATTATTATATAAATCACTAATAAACTAAACTACCAATTTACTATAGCAAGATTATTTTCAGATATTTTTAGCAGAGTCTTATCTCTCTGTAACAAACACATACATGGCCCTTGCCAGTTTTTCTGGAGAAAGATTGAGTCTGTTAATGGATTCTGATTACTGTTATGTTATTCTTGATTTGTTAACAATGGGACAGTCTCCTTTCTTTCCGTGAGTTTTCCTGGTTGTCATTGTGATACTCTTGCTTGTAAATAGAGAAATTAATGATTTAGGATCTACCTATATCTGAAATACAAAATCTGATCGTTCCCAGAATTCCTCTTGACCATTCTAGCTTCCACGAGATGCATAGATGCAAAGATGATGAGAGATATATTGCCTATGGAAGTTGTTTTCGCTACTATGACATCACTGCCTATGCTTGTGTATATTTTGCCTTTTTGCTGATTTTGTTGAGCTCACTGAGTAAGCTAATGTCATGGTTATTACCACTGTCAGCAAGTGTAAGGTGCACCTACACACTATATATACTGTGTTGTTTTGTGTTTGATATGTAATATTAATTGGGTTTTCTTATGTAGGTTTTTCTTTGTAATCTGAAATATTGTTGGGGATTGAGTGATGACATGGTGATCAGCATGATTAGGGCATGGAATTACAGTAAGAAACTACCGTTTGTTGCACTGTTGAAGATGACCTAGTCGATGTAGGAGTGCGATTTTTATACGATTATCTTGTATTTAAGAATAATAGGCTTTTTGTGATTACTCCCGTGTACAAACAATTTGACTTTGGATTGGGTTGATACAATATAGTGAAAACATTTGAATTCAGCCTTACCTTGATAAAAGATGTTGGCACACACCATTTTATTTTTGATTACATAGCCTAGGTAATGTATTTGTTCATCGATCAATTTGGACCATCAAGATAGATTTGCCACTCAAAAGATGTGGTCATGATTGAAGGACCAAATTTGACCTTGGCTTCTAAAAAAAAAATTTTAATTTAAACAACCGAGGAAAAAAAAACAACGGTATCATATTAAGTATTCATAATGGTTAGATCCAATTAGATATGATCTATGAATGAGTGTCTACTGAAGTACAGGTGGAAAATCCAATTTTCTGTATTGATTCAGTAAAAAAAAAACAAATTTGGTTGATTTGATGTTGTTAAACTGATAAGACTTCGGATTGGGTTTTTAAATATTAGAATAAATATGTGAAAATCAGTAATAATGAGAAGAATATGAATGGTTTAGAACAAAATAAATACATGAAAAAATCACATTTATCCGAAGGCACTTGGCAATGTGGACTTGGGATCCTCATTTGTGTTTCCTCATATTTTTCAATTATATATGTAAAATGGAGTTTACTTCTGAGCATTGATAAAATAGACCATGAATAGTCAGAGGTAAATTCTCTTTTAAACATGTGATGAAAGGATATGGGGAACATAATCCTCTTAACTCCTTGGCATGTCAAGCAAATGGCCTAAATTGACAAATATTACTTTGTAACTTAAAGGTTCATTTATGACTAATGATTACTTCAATAACATGACCGCCATTATATTATTGAATTTAAGTAGGATCTATAAGGGACTTTTTCCAGCATTAGATTTCTTGGAATTAATTGATTAAGAATCAGAATTGACAAAATCCACTACAACCCACTTTTCTGGAGGTTTTCTCGCACTGGCAGAAAAAAATCCATGGTAATTTATGCTTTTTACCTGCAATTTTTGTAAACTGTTGCCAATAATAAGTAAACGTGTTTATTTTTTCGCCACACTTTAAAAAACAATAGTAATAGATGATCTTTACCTACGGTTTTGTAAACAATGGTAAATAGTAAGTATCTTGCTTTCCACTTGACCAAAACCCTAGTAAATGATAGACCATTACTCCCATGGTTTTAATAAAATATTATAAAGAAGAAATAACTTTTGTCACAATTTCAATAAACTGTGGTAATTCATTACCCCGGTCCTCACAAAAGGGAAAGAAATCCTCTGCTGTGTACTTATATGTCAAATAAAATACTGTGATTAATTATATATAAAACTAAAGAAATGGAAAAATGACGGGGACGGGTAACGCGCGAGGCCCCCGGGCAGAGGAGCCCCTCCCGGAACAAAGAGCCCAACGAGTTGACCGAGGCGAGCACCGCAAACAAGAACGAGAAGACCGGGATCCCAATGAGCGGAACCTGAGTATAACCGCCAGCGACCCCCCCCGGCGCGAACCCCAACGACCGGCACGCGAAGACCGATCTGGACGTAAGGCAGAGGGCCCCGCGCAGACGCGGGGGGAGGGGCCTCGCAGCGGGGGGGCGGCGCCACGCCCCGGGGCGGACCCCCCCCCCGGTCCATATATAAGTAGAGATAGGTGGACCATAATTAACCCGGCCCACCCGGTTTCCAATGTGGGACATATAATAATACACTTTCCTAAAAAAACCAAAAGGAAAGTTTTCCGCACTTACAGATCCAATAAAATGAAACATATTTTATTATATTAAAAATAATATAACAAAATCTCCCTTGAGGATGTAATCGTGGTACGCATAAGTTGGCCCGGATGAACCTTATTCAAAAAAAAAAAAAACTGTGATTAAATGTTTAATTTTAAATTTAAAATATTTTATACTTTTTGAACTTTTAAGTTTTCTTAGTCATTTTTGTTTGGCATATAAGTGCACTGCTATGTACAACATAGAAAGTTTTTCCCACAAAAAACAATTAAGATTAGGTACATTTAGGGAAAAACATAGTAATTGAAAATCTTTACCCACACTTGACTTAAAACCGTGTTGATGGATAGCAAAAGACAATTAACAGTAGCCACACTGCTGCTGGAATCTGTAGTAATTGATGTTTATTACCCATCTTAATATGACAAAATTTTTAATTATATGTTAACCATTCTTGATGAAAACCATGGTTAATTAATGATATGTGTCCATGTCTAATTAAAAATAAATATTGTAGACATAAAGACAAGTATAAGGAACGACACAAGTTCTTTACACCCTACAATAAATACAACAATACCATGAGGAACAATACCCTAACACTGTGGCATCAACTATCAAAGTCTTAGAAAATACCGTCAATATGATTCAAAGCGAAGATATTAAACCTTTTCCCACCAAACAACTTCATAGCTTTACAACCCCAACACCTAAACCTCTCCAAACCCAACCTACCCAGGATTTGAAAGATCAAATATTGCAAACAACAACTAATAATCTCAGGAGAGAAGTTAAACAGCTAAAGAGGGAGCTAGTCCTCCTTAAGAAATAACTTCCTAGCATTACTAGTGTTACTAAACAATCCATTGATCCTTTTGTCCCTAACCTGGACCATCCTATCAATAGCATCCATTCCTAACAATGGTATGTTCATGTTAATCTCATCATCTATAAATCATTTAAACTTTCAACCATGACCTTATTTGACATAGGTACAACCTCAAATTGTATTAAGGAAGGACTTGTCCTTGCCCAATATTATGAAAAACCCAACCATAGACTCTCTAGTGCCAATGGCCAAAGTCTAGGAGTCAATTACAAGTTATCAAATGTCAACATTTGCAACAATCAAATATGCGCAGGGCTTTATCCTTGTCAAAGATATCATCACCAATGTCCTCTTAGGTAACCATTCCTTGAGTTGATCAAATCCTTCACTATGACTAATGAAGGGATTTCAACCAATATATGAGGAAAACAGATTTTCTTTGCATTCTTAGGAGAATCTCAAACTCACAAAATAAACCAAATATACCATATACAATCCAAAGAACACAAACTCCAAGTTTTACAAAATGAAATCACTTACAAATGCATAGAAGAACGTCTGTCAAATATCCAAACACATATCCAACACTTCAAAGTTTTCTTTAAGAATGAACTATGTTTTGAATTTCTCAATGCCTTTTGGCATCGAAAACAACACATTGTAAGGCTATCTTAAATCAACGGATTTTTTGAAACTCAAATGCCAACAAAGGCTTGGTTATTCAAGTGACTCAAGAATTGTAGGAAACTTGTAGAACTGGAGCTATGCAGCATTTATGTCAACGGACAAGCTGAACAAGAAAGAGGTATCCCTCGTCTTGTTATCAATTATCAACCTTTAAATGAGACGCTCAAATGGATCTGGTACTCTATTCCAAACAAAAAGAAACTCCTTCAAAAAATACATCAAGCAACAATCCACTTCAAATTTGATATGAAGTCTGGATTTTTGGCAAATCCAGGTTCATGAATAGAATCGGTACATAGCCGCTTTTACTGTTCCCTTTGGACATTACAAATAAAATGTAATGTCCTTTAGCCTAAAAACTACTCCAACTGAATTCCAAAATACTATGAACAATATCCTCAATCCCTACCAACACTTCACTTTGGTTTACATCAATGACGTCTTCGTATATTCCAAATCTATTGAAGAACATATCAAACATTTACACAAATTCCATCAAATCATGAAAATAATGGATTAGTTATTTTAGAAAAATACCACAACATGGTAACAACACCACACCAAGGCTGTCCAAACTATCAAACACCTTGTCAAGACCATCCCGTGTCTTAACCTTGCCAATCATGATCTTCCCAAAATTGTTGAAACCGATGCTTTTGAACACAGTTATGGAGGCATCCTCAAACAAATAGATCAAAGAAAATAAATATTTGTCCAATACACCTTTGAAGTTTGGATGCGACTCAAAAGAATTACAACAGAATCAATAGATTTTATCCATTGTTTCGTGCATTCAAAAATTTCAATAAGATTTATTCAATCAAAAGTTTTTTGTACTTAATTGCAGCGCTGCAAAACAAGTATTGAAAAAGGATGTTCAAAATATTGCTTCAAAACAGATTTTGCCCGCTGGCAAGCATTATTATCCAATTTTCATTTGACATTGAGCATATCAAAGGCGAATCCAATTCTATCATTGACTTTTTAACCCCGTGAATTCTTACAAGGATTTTAACTTGTCAATATCATTCTCTCACCTCTATTGGCTGCCATTTAGCCTAATAACTGGTTGACCATTATCTTAGCATTCCACCCCTTTGATCATGAAGTTCTTCACAATGCATAGGAGGAATATGAAAGCTATTTGGACCCAAAGGCTACGCAATAGAGAAATCATTCAGGACATCATCCTAAAAGATAGAATTACCCTTTTTCAAGCTGACAGAGCATGGCTCATCAATGCAACCATTGATCTTGATGTTAATACACGTCTATATATCCAAGGTCACTAACAAATCGAGCAAGCCATTGCTTAAACAACCATTGCTTCATTTCCTACCAATTCCCACAATGTCAACACCCCTTTTTCTTCGTGAAATGACTCGTGTTTATGAGAACATCATCAAAAAGATATCCCAGCAACTACGAAGATTACTTGCCAAAAATAGCTGGACCATAGAGGATCATCTTCTTTTCCAAGCATTGACCTTATAGATACAACACTTTCATCATTCTTTTGAAAGAGCACAAACAAAAATATCTCCAGTTCCCAGGACTTGAAGATAGGAAATCGTCGGCCATGACGATATGAAAGAATGACCCGTAAGCTATGACGGCAATATTGGCACCTTATTACCCAGTGTAAGATATGGGTTACCATTATTATTCGGCAATGAATAGTCTAATGAGTTCTATCAGCAAAAAGACAACATGTTCATCATTCTGGTTTAAGAACGGTTCAACCAAAATCCAGGTTGGTCAAATAGGGGATTAAACCAATTCAACCAATATCTAACTCAGCCAAATTCTGTTAATTACGAACCTAATCAAAAGGAAAAACAATGTCCTTTACACATGGAATGCTTTGGAATGGTTCATCATTAATCATTAACAATCTTACGGTGCAAACTAAAGATTTTCTCAACATTGCTAATCAAAGGCCAAGATTCATTAAGGCTAAGATTCATCATCAATCATCAACAATCCAACGGTGCAAACCAAAGATTTTCTCAACAATGCAAACCAAAGACCAAGATTCAAACAAGGTAAAATCAAATCATTGATCTAGGGTCAAGATTTGATCTCCTAATCGGACTGTAGAGAGTAGTGCTATTTTCGGCCACAGTACCGAGCATGTTACTATTTGTCAACAGTAACCGTTGTCACATCAATATCAAGTCAATAGCTTTTTACGATCAGTTACATTGCCCAACAAGATCTTCTATTCATCTACAATGACAGATCTTTGGAGTCTTGAAGGAGCATTGTTCCAAATTTCAAATTTGGAATTTCAAAGCCATCATTGCTAATAAATAGGGGCTCTCTCTATTGTGAAGGGGACTTTTTTTCTTACCTCATTTCTTCCACTTCTCTTTAAAAGTAGGAAACCCCTCCCCATCATTCTTGTTTCATTTCCTAACAATGCTTCTCCATTAATGCTTGTAACACCACAAAAGATCCTTGATTTTCCTTGGTGTGTGTGAGAGTGAGAGAGAGAGAGAGCACATGGGGTTTTTTTTTTATTTGTTTTGTTTTATGATATTTTCTTCATTTGGAGATAATAATTATTGTTGAAAAACGTGACTTTTATTAGGTTCAATCATATTCGGCAAACTAAGTTTTGAACGGACAATTCGCTCTAGTCAAATTAAATTTCAAAAATCTTGGTAAAAGACCAACCCCTCATAATATGAGGTAAATTATTAGAATCATTTCGGGTAATGGGCGAAACCCAGCCTTATATTTAAATTTTATGTAATAACTACCCCCTCTAAAGATGTAATTAAGGTGTGCACATAAGCTGAGGCAAACTAAGTTTTAAAGACAATTTGCTCGAGTCAAATTAAATTTCAAAAATCTTGGTAAAAGACCAACCCCTCATAATATGAGGTAAATTATTAGAATCATTTTCCGGTTATGGGCGAAAACCCACCTTATATTTAAATTTTATGTAATAACTACCCCTCTAAAGATTTAATTAAGTAATTAAGGTGTGCACATAAGCTGACTTGGGTGAACCTAAGTTCCAAAAAAAAAAAAAAATCAAAAATCAAACCTTAAAGGGGGTTGTTTAAGTTGGCAAAGTCCAATGACTCATAGTATGAGGTAGATTCAAATCTGCTTTTGGCCAAGGCCAACGTCATATATTCAATTAGTTATAGATAGATAAAGCTACCGCTTGAGTATGTAGTTGAGGTATATGTAAACTGGCCGAACCAACGTCAATTAAAGAAATAAATAAATAATAAAAATCGTCATGATAATCTTGATAACGGATATATAGTACAAGTTAAATTATTATAGAATCATTATTTATATCCAAGATGTGAGTTTTATCATTCTCCAAAATAGTATTGATCAAAATTAAAAATGAGAAAATTTCAGGGGTTAGGATTTAACATCAGCGGTTCAAGTGTTGATGTTTTACACATAGCACAATGACTTTTCTTCTCATTATCTTTACGATTAAAAATTTTCTCTAATCGAGAAGTTAAGTATTGACATTTCACAAATGAAAAGAGGGCTAGAGATGAAATTTTTAAAAATCGGAAAGAGGAAGCGAAAATTTTTAAAAAAATAGGGAGAGGGATCAAATGCTAATATTTCATAGAATTTTATCAGGTGCAGATCATTCATTTCCCTTTGGATGAAAGACACATGTCCATTAGTCAAATTCAAAGATTCAGATTAAATTAAAAATAAAAAAATTTAAATCTTCTAAATCTTACCTCAACCTTTGAATGTGACTAACTCTCATGTGTTTATCATTAAAATTTTTTTAAAATAAAAATAAAAAGAAGAAGAAAGAAGAAAAGAAAAAACTAGGCTGGGTGACCCCAGCTCTCTGAAACCTCCACTTCTGTTTATGTGTTAACATACATTCTCCATGAAATACCAATAGCAATAACATTTGTATGAACATCGGCTTTTCACATATTCTTATAACAAATGATTAATGTTTTGCAGGAAATGATGTGAATGAACTTATCTTCCAAATAATAACAAATGATTTCATTATTATTTGTGTGATGGAGAAGCTGGAGTTTTTCTACTCAGATCTGAGATGTTGGAGTAAACTAATAATGAAATGTTCCTCATTTTTATCTTCATTTATGTGATGTAAGTCTGATTTGTTCCAAGATGTCGATTTTATTTATGATTCCTATATTTTGCCTTGATTATGTACTTTTGTATTTGGCTTTTTACATTTTTTGTTTGAAATTTGGGGTGATAATTCATGATTTTGATTCATCTTTCTCTATGATGGTGCCGCCCCCACACCATATATGATCTGAGTTCATAGTTTATACAATATAATGAGTTTGCATATTTGTTTTCACATTTTGAGGATTGAGTAACTGAAGGAAAAAGAAAGTCTTTTGGAATTTGGGTATTTTGTTAATTGTGATGTCAAAAGTTTCTTTTTTATTCAAAGATTTTTACTAGGTGAACAAATTATAAAAATTCTTTCTTTTATTACAACTAAAAGTTATCACTAAAGCTTTCTCTTTGTTTTGTGATTTTATACATTTATTTTGACAATTTAACTTCAGACTCTTAACTTGAAGCATACTATCATTTTCAAAGTTAAAATTTTAACCTATAATGAAAGAGTTAATTCAGTGGATAATGTCTTTTTTTTTTTTTTTTTTTAGTTTTTCATTGACAGTGGAAAAAACATTGTATAGAGATTTTTGTGTTTGATCCCCACTTCTCATGGAATGAACAAAATGAATTTGAAGCCCTCTACCCGAGGAGAAGAGAGCATTGGCCTTGTTCTGAAAAGAGTATCATTGTGACCTTATGTCATCCCAAAGTAGTCTTGTATCAGGTACAACATTAAAATTAAGAGTGGCCTAAACAAGACCAGGAATGACACAAGGAACCTGTAGACGAATAATGTGCATATGCCAAGACTAAACAATGCACAAAACAGTTTTTTGAAACTCCAACATTTGACTTTAGAGAGGAATCTTTATGTAATCAAAATATTAGAAAAAAAAATCTTAAAAATGGTTTAAAAAATAAATAAATTGTATCCAATGCAATCTTATGATTTATGGCTTTGTTTTCTATTATTCAATTTTTGTCCAATTTTTGAATAAAATTGTTTTCATTATAAGGCATAGTGAGAATATCTTAAACCATGTTGCACTACAAGAGTGTTACACGTAGAATATGCTAAATAGAAGACCAAGATTAAAAGATTGATTTTAAGTGAAAACCACCGAGTTTTGAGACCCATTTGGTCTATTCCTATCCATTTTTAAAAACCCAGCTCAACCACTTTCTCCAGTCCAACGACTTCCCTTACCAAATCGGAAATTGCTTGGGTGTTGCATAATTAATGCACAATACTTGCGGCGAATGCTGGAGATCGAGATCTCAACCAAGATTTCGATCTCGAATTGTCCATTTTCGAAAAGTGTGTTTTCACACTTTTGAAACGGACGGTCGATATGAACAGAGTGCTAAAGTTGAGACATCATCGTTTTATTCAGCATAAAAAATTGGAGACTGACTTCTATCACGTTTGAGATACCCTTCTTCCTCCACATCATTTCTTCTCTCTTTGAAATATCTCTTTAAGTTCTCTACCCGAGTATAGTTATGACCTTCATTTCCGTGGTAACGTGGGTTTCGAACAAGGATTTATCTGAAATCAGTTCGTTCCATGGTGACATACCATTCTGTGTATCCAAATTAAAACACCTCGATAATTTAATGTCTGAATAGATTTTTTTCTTTTCTTTTCTTATTCAGATATATTGATGCCTTTTAACCCTGAGGATTTCTGGAAACTCTTTTAAGGCAGAACTCATGCAGTATTGTGAAGAACAATAAACCTCTAATCCTTTAACCTTGTCACAATTGCCAAAGTTGAAGACTCTCAATTTTGGTCTAATAATATTTCATTTCCACACTTGAGGTGGTTGTGCTATTATGAATTATAATATTGCTTTCATAGTGAGATGCAAATTTCATAGAAATGAGAATAGGATGTAATGAATTAGCTAGAATGTTTTCTGATGCTAAATAAAATCCAGAAAACTTATCTAAAACCAACTTGTAGGTGAATTTTAGTGCCACTTGAGGAGGAAGAAATCAATAACCATTTTCAAATGAGAGGAGGAACAGTAAAGCCAGAGAAAATAAAAGAAACAACGTAGAAGAAAGGGAGTGTGGACAAACACTAATCGCAAACCGCCATCAGCCCTAATTCGTGCCATTTGCTCATTTTGGTACAGAAGTCAGCACAAACATTTAAGAGTTTCAATACGATACCGAAACCGTTTAACCGTACCGAACCATGCCATTTAAAACTGCATCGTACTGTACCGATTCAAATTCGGTACGGTATGTACCAAAACCGTTTTCTGGAATTTGGTATGGTATGGTTTTGGTCTCGGACAGTATACTGTCAGTACATACTGTCTACCGTACCGAATTACCGAATACCCATACCGTACCGAATTTTTGTACCGTTTTCATACAGTATTGAAGGTTAATTTTGTAATTTTACTTTAAACCCTAATATGTTAATAACCCTAAGTCCCAAAATCCCTTTGTCTTACACTTTTGTTCCTCTCTGCAGCAGCTAGAATAAGAGATGAAATCGGGCAACAGTTGGTAAATGCAGAATTAACTATGAAACCAGTGACTCTGTTCAACTCATTTTCAACTTTTATACCTTTGCTACTCTTAGGTGCCTTTCTTGAGCACTTGTTCGAATGTGAATTGCTTGTCTCATACTGCTACATGGAAAGCCAGAAATCTTCACCCAATAACTAAAAGAATGGATGCTTGACAGTAGGTTTTCGATACTGAATTCAGTCCCTCCCCCGTCTCTTTTCATTCTATCTTTTTTTAAAAGCTATCTTGTTTTTTATATAAGCAGTACTGTTTCTTATTAGGTAGTAGGTCAGAGCTTTGAGTGTAAAATCTCAATGTTATGAACTTGTTAGCCTATTGCTGGGTTCTTGCAACTTCATTCCAATAACTCATTTCTATTAATCAACTTAACAATGGATCTTGAGGAAGTTGCTCTTGTACCCAGTTCCACATGATTTCAGTTTTACATTGGTTCCAAAGCTTAATGTTTGTGTGCGTATGCATAGATGATTCTGACTTATTCTTCTACTTTGGTACCATGGTTCCTTGCACCTGAATTTAATGCTCCTGTAAAGTGCTTACAATCTTCAACCTCAGGTTCAGTTCAAAATGAGTTGAACAGAGTCACTGGTTTTATAATCGAATGTTCAATGACAAGCTAATATCTCTTGTTGATGACTTCAACAACAACTTACCATGCGCAAAATTTATCTGCATAAAATGCTTATGGGATTCAATGATATCTTGTATAGAGCTTCATCTTATTGTAACTTAATATAGATCATCTTTGTCGATCCATTAATATATTCTCTTTGAACTTTGTAATTAAAGAATTCGAATTTCTTGTTTGCTGGTCTGTTTGATTTTCAAGTCTTACTGTTACAAATAGAGGGTGTTGTGGCATTGGGAGAAATAATGGTTAGATTACGTGTCTTCATCTTCAAACTCCATGTCCAAATAGGAATGAGTATACCTTCTTGGATGCATTTCATCCAACTGATGCTGCGAATGCGATCATTGGAAGGAGATAATACATTGTTGCATCTCCATCTGATGCTTACCCCATGGACATTAGCATATTAACTTAGGCCTAAATTCTTGATATTCTAGCTGAATTATAATAAGAAGATTGCACCATTTCAAGGGGGTGTTTAAATTGTTGATATTCTAGCTGAATTATAATAAAAAGATTTGCAAATTTCCAAGCATTTCTTTGTTTAAGTAAGTTTTTGTCGTACCGATTTTATACTGAAATCATATCGTACCATATACTGAACCGTTCCGTTTTTGTCAATACTAATTTCATACCGAAATCGTACCGAACAGTTTTTAAAATAACGTTTTCGTACCGTACCGTATAAATTCGATATGATACGGTTTTGGTATAACGGTTTGAAATGCGGTACGGTACGGTACCGTATTGAATTACCGATATCGTATCGTATTGACACCCTTTCAAACATGTATGATAAATCGGTTCAACTTTTGTGTGCTAGTTCAACAAAACTGTGTTGAACCAGACGTTTGGCCTTGAAATTCCTTGTGTTAGAATTGCTTCTGTGGAAAACGTGCGGGTACAACCTCTCGTTGACGGTGATCAGGATATCGATGTCATTTTCCATTAAAACCTAATGTGTCTCGATTTGCACTCGTCGTTCTCTCTGCACTCTCGTCTCTCATCTCTCTCTGGTCTCTCTCAAGTCTCAACTCTCTAAACTCTCTCGACTCTCTCTCGTCTCTCTCAACTCTCTCAACACTCTCTGGTTTCTCTCAAGGTAATTTCGACTCCAAAACGAGTCTCTCGAAAGCAAAATCTACTCAAAAATCTCTGTAGTCTTGTGTCTCTAGTTTGTTTGGAAGCATCTGCAACCAATCTCTCTACCAGAAGCAGAAGCCCTCTCTGTGCAAGCGAAGCCCTATCTCTGCAACCGATCTCTCTTCAATTGAAGCCGTGTGTCTGCAACCCACTTCTTCATCTTTGTTCAGTTGCTTCTGATTCAAGTTATTTTCCGCTTCTTTATGCATATTCTAGGTAGTTGCTGGTTGTATTAGTCCTGTGTTCAGAGGCTATTGGGATTTTTTAAAGATTTTTTATCATTGAAAATTTGTTGTTTACAGATCATTCGTCTCCTAAACTCATTTTTTGTTTACTAAGTTAATTTGTTGTTTACAGATCATTCCTCTCCTAAGCTAAAGGATCCAGGGAGTTTCACAATACCATGCACTATAGGAAATTTTCATTTTTATAAGGCTTTATGTGATATTGGTGCTAGTATTAATTTAATGCCTCTATCTATTTTCAGGAAACTTGGCCTTGGAGAAGCTAAACCTACCACAGTGTCACTTCAAATGGCTGATAGGTCTATTAAATATCCGAGGGGAATCATTGAAGACATCTTGGTTAAAGTGGATAAGTTTATATTTCCAGCAGATTTCTTAGTATTAGATATAGAAGAAGACCAGGACAAACCCATTATTCTTGGTAGGCCATTCTTGGCGCGGCCGATTGATCTTCAAACAGGTGAACTTACTATGAGAGTACAAGATGAAAAGATCACATTCAATGTATTCAAGGCCATCAAGTTTCCAAATGAATCAGATAACTGTTTCAGAATTGATTCTATTGAGAGATGTACAAAGGAGGTATTTCAAATAAGCTATCCAGTTGATCCAGTTGAGATTTGTTTGGTAGGTGTGACAAATGCAGAAAATAAAGGAATTTTTGAATGTGAGATGCAGTTAGAAGCTTTATCACCTATATCTGTTGACAAATCTCCTATTGAGGACCATGGCTAGTAACTAATCACTCCTTTGGAAGTGGCTTCGACCCCCAGAAGTCATTCTTATCTTTGACCTAAAGTTGGGGGTAGTTCGGTTGCGAACTATGATGCAAGCGCTGTTTGGGAGGCAACCCAAAATTTTTCTTTACTACTTCTCTTATTTTTCAATTGTTAATTTTTTTAGATTCGATGTTTTTTGTTTCTTTTTCCATAATTTTTTTTTATGAGAATGAAAAGAAGAGGGTGGATTTGGATTACATCACTCTTAAAGCTATGAATCAAGGGAGTCTCCTTCACCTTACTTCACATCTTGTTACATTTATTTCCCATTGCATGCATTTAATATTTTCATTTTTTCGCTGCATTGAGGACAATGCTCATTATAAAGTTGGGGGTGAATGTCTAAGATTCCTTTCTATGGGATAAGACTCACTATGCTGAATTTTTTTCAAAACCAGAATTTTTCAAATCATTTCAAAACTTTTTATCAGTGATTGAAGCTTATTTGTCTAGTTAGTAGAGTAAAATAGAAGGAAGTTATGACATTAAATCTCTAGATCTTATTTAGTATTTCATGTTTTAGTTGTGTTCATCTATAATTCTTTGAAAATGATGAGTTTGCTAAATATCAGATGAGTATGTGAATCACTTTAACCTTGATTATGTGACACACCCATTGAGCACTAAACTTTTCTATTGAGTTATTGTATTTAGGGATTCTCAAATGAGACTGCAATTTTCTTGTTCAGTCAACATATTAGAATCCACCAAGATTTCCTATTGATGCGAAATTCATGAGTGCCACTTGTTTAGGGATATGATAGAGGCCATTCTTCTTTCATTTAAATTTTTGAAAATATATATATTCTCTTCTAATCTGTTCCACTTCTACTATACCATGTTTCACTTTGTGGAGATGCATATGGTTTATATGTTAGTATCTCATTGGTGACTCTTCCAAGTCGTGTGATCCCTTGAATAGACCGAAGGTGATATGGATTGTTAAAAGCATGGTGAGGGTTAAAAGCATTGTGAGTAGATCTTCTTTGTAGTTGCGGGTCTCCGTAGTGAATGCCACTGAGTGAGCCTTTTGGATTCTCACTGGGTTAACATTGCACAATTGGGGCTTAGGGACAAAGGCCACCGCAACGCTTGGATAGATAGTTATTTGAGAGCCATGTTACAGGTGTAGGATATGTCTTGGACTGCTTCTTGGGAGATGTATTATCACCTTAAGGGAAGAAAAAAAGAAGTATGAAATTGCTATTTTTTTTTTGCAAAAGGAAGAAAAGAAAAGAAAAGAAAATTGGTGCTTCAATGTTATCATCTCCATATATGTATTTCAGCTCTAGTCTACATTTCTTCCACCTTCACAAGTCATCTTGACCTTGGATAAGTGATTGCTCTTCATTAGTGGAGAGAGGGATGATAGGCTAGACATATAAGAATTGACCTTGAAACTAGGGAGTTGTCAGTTGAATTTGGGATCTTAAACATGCATGCACTTGATTGGTTAAGGTATACACACACACACGGGTCAAAGTTTTGATTTTGTGATCTATCTACTCATCTCTTATTTAGCTTATTTTATACATTCCTTTGAATTATTGTTGAACTTGACTAAGATTGAATATGTAATCAAAATGAGAGTTTGTATGATCCTGATGTTTGCTCGAGGACTAGCAAATGTTAAAGTTGGGGGTAATTTGATAAG
The DNA here is from genome assembly GCF_041222555.1 of Hakea prostrata. Taxonomy (NCBI): domain Eukaryota; kingdom Viridiplantae; phylum Streptophyta; class Magnoliopsida; order Proteales; family Proteaceae; genus Hakea; species Hakea prostrata. The sequence goes on along the minus strand of NC_142604.1, from coordinate 45,829,381 downwards.
TTTATTTCATGCATATTATTTTATACGATTAATTTACTATATTTCCATGTATTTACAATAGTTTTATATCAATTTATCCTAATATGATATGAAAATGAATATGTTGCACTCTTTCCTTTAATTTCTATAATTTTGGTGATTTTATATATTTCCTAACAAATTCTAATTAAGATTTATTGGTTTTACGTGTAGGAAATTATCAATCAAATATGGGTATTATTGCAAGAGTCCTACCTCAAGTCAAAAACATAGAGAGAATGAGTCCTTGCATGCTTCTATGTTTTATTTCCTATTTAGGATTTGATCAAAGAAGGGAAAAGAGGAAAAAGAATCCAATTCAAATAAAGAAGACTCAAAAATCTCGTTTTTGAGTGTCTCTGTCCAGTCTTGATCAAGCCCTTCATCGGATGGTCATTTGGTGTTTGATTGAGCCGAATTTTGGAGGAGAGCTTCATGACTTATTTATTTGGTGGGATTATGCATTGGAATCTCTAAGTTAGTCCGATTCGTACGTCAAAAGACTCCTTGGTTAAGTTAGATAGGAACTCTGAGTTTGATTCAAACTCTAAGTTTAATTAATCTATAAAAGGATAGAAGTAAAAACCCAATAAAAAAAACAATATTCAAAATTCTATTGATGAATTCAAGAGTGGGAATTCAAAGATAGGCTATATTTGACGCTTAGAAAAATTAAATTAGTTCATACTAGAAATCAAAAACATTACAGAATAGTTCGTGAACATTGAAAGAAGATGAAGAAAAACTTATTCCCAAACTTCAAATCTCCAAAGCCAACCAACGTCTCCTGGTTCGATCTCTCCGCTCCTCCAAAGCTCCAAGAAGGTTCTCTCCGCTCTTCCACCTGAAGTTTGCTATCCTTTTATAGATTAATTAAACTCAGAGTTCATATCTAACTTAACCAGGGAGTCTTTTGACATACGAATCGGACTAACTTAGAGATCTCCAATGCATAATCCCACCAAATAAAGAAGTCATGAAGCTCTCCTCCAAAATTCGGCTTGATCAGACACCGGATGACCATCCGATGAAGGGCTTGATCAAAACTGGTCAGAGACACTCAAAAACTGGATTTTTGAGTCTTCTTTATTTGAATTTGAGTCTTTTTCCTCTTTTCCCTTCTTTAATCAAATCCTAAATAAGAAATAAAACCTAGAAGCATGCAAGGACTCATTCTCTCTATGTTTTTGACTTGAGATAGGACTCTTGCAATAATACCCAAATTTGATTGATAATTTCCTACACGTAAAAGTAATAAATCTTAATTAGAATTTGTTAGGGCCTATTTGGTTACATGAGTCTAGAGATTTCAAATGTCTAGAGATTTCAAATCTATGGAGTTATAATTTATAAAATTAAATGTTTGGTTGTGGAATGAAATCTGTGGATTCATCCTAAGAAACTATATGATCGACGTGATTTTTGTGAATGTGCAAATGTATAGCTTTTTTGAAATCTCTGGATTTCACCCCTTACCCATAAATCTACATATTCACGTTTTTAGTGTAAAAATGTGAATCTCTAGATTTCATGAATCTAGAGATTCTTACAACCAAACAGGTATAATTCTCAGATTCATGAATCCAAAGATTTGAAATCTTTGGATTCATGTAACCAAACAGACCCTTAGGAAATATGTAAAATCATCAAAATTATAGAAATTAAAGGAAAGGGTGCAACATATTCATTTTCATATCATATTAGGATAAATTGATATAAAACAATTGTAAATACATGGAAATTAATTATCGTATAAAATAATATGCATGAAATCAACTTATCACATTGTACAGATTGTTTTGTAGCTATGGTTCGTAGTTGAATCAATAAGTGTAATGTTCTGAAATACTGAAAAGGGGAAGCTTGGACTCACTCAAATTAGTTTGTAGCACATAATGTTGTATCAAGTGGATAATCTAAGATTGACTACTGTATGAGACATTTCCAGTGAAACAGAAGACCCTACAAAAGCAGAGTAGATGATAATTATCTTCCAAAGGAAACTTGCAAATTTAACCTGAAGTTTGGGATTGGGTTGATAGAATAAGGGAGGATGATCAACAAAAGCCAAGACCCAAGTAGAGTATAGAGAGATAGATGGAAGTATTTAGGCTATGATCATACAGCAAACACATGTTTCTCTTATGTACCTTCTCTAATATTGGAAGAACAGAGATAGAAAGGAGTTGAAGTTGCATGTAACAAGAAGGCACTAACTGAAAGGAACAATAATATAGATAGCATAAGCATCAGTACTAAACAAAAAGTAGATTAGTCTAATAATTTGTATAATAACAATGAGCAAACATGGAGCCTCCATGAAAAAGTTACTGTTTGGGTGTTTTTCTTCAATGCTTCATAGAAATATTCTTTAAGATTTAACTCCTTCATAAAAATCATAAGAAACTTTCATTCCACACAAGTGAAAGATACATAAAGGCATCTAACTGAGGATTTGGTTGTGATTTTAACTTGATTTGAAAAATGGAGCAAACCTGTTTCTTGGACTAGAATAGTTCAAAGCAGATGATTGCATCATCCAATAATGCTTTTAGGTTTACCCCACCTAAACCTGTAAGGAATAAAAAGGGAGTTATTTCTGGTTACCAACAGGATCTAATTTTATATTTGCATGTTTTGATCTTGGTAAGGGGCCTGGTCTAAACCAGCAGGTAATATGTGTTTGACTACTCTTGCCTGCTTGGTGCCACTCACCTGGAACTTATTCGGCTTTCCACTTATATCCTAGTTTCAGATTGTACCTTCTCAGTGGTGCTGTATTAATTGTTCTTTAATCATCTGGTGATTCTAATCATGAAGAAGAGTGGCTGTTATTCAAATATGTTGATTCTAAGGTGTTGCCAACTTATAATTTGTAACTTGAACTCCCTAAATACAAGAGTTTGGTGGTGTCCTATCAATGTTATATTCGTTATGATGTTAGAAATACTAAACTTTCTTGATGTGAGAGAAATGATGTTTGTTATTCCATGCCCTTGTCCTTGGCGGAAAGACATTCTTGTAATCTTATTACATCTTTAATTGACAACTTTATTTTGTGGGTCTTTAGCTCAATTGGTAGAGCACTTGGAACATGAGCATGTTTCAAGAGATGGTGGTTCAAATCCACCAAGGTTCTTTTGATTCAATGATGAACTAGGGTTAAAAAAAAAGGTGATAAATTAGGATCTAACCACACTGAATGTAATTTGTTTAAATTGAAATAAATTTATTTATAAGTTTTGTACTTGGTTTTATTAAAAAAAAAATGTGCCAATTTTTTAGATATCATACAAGATTTTGTGCCAATTTTGCCAAAGAAACGTGCCCATCTGTGTCTAATCATGTGCATGTAATGGTACCGGCTGAAAAACAAGTATCATATCGTGGAAGGAAATGAATTACCACACAAAATGTCACGTGTGCGTGTTTCTCTGACATGAAATTCACGTTTGCCTATTATGGTGGCAAGGTTCTTGCAAATGATTGCAAAGTTTTTATACAAGCGATTACAGACCTTGCTTTAAAATTTTCCTCATCCTCTTCCAGGTAAATTTAATACAACTACTTACATCAATTTTTTTAACCCTTCATCGGATCTAAACTGATGGGACTAACTTTTATTATCTTAAATTGTCATAGATAAGTATTATGTGGTTGACTCTGAATACCTGACTATGACTGGATTCATGACACCATTCAAGGGTAATAAGTATCATTTGCGAGATTTCAGGGGGAGAGGTCGAGGGCCAAGGACTGCTGTTGAACTTTTCAATCATAGGTACTCTTCCGTAAGGAATTTTATAGAAAGGTGTTTTGGATGCTTGAAGAGTAAGTTCTCAATTTTGAGTGAAATGTGTCACGGGTTTACATTATGTACTCAAGCCAAAATAGTCATTGCTTCTTGTACTATTCATAACTTCATCCGCGATGAGCAAGTTGCCGAGAAAAAGTTTGAACTTTTCGGAGAACCGCATTGGATTCCTGAAGAAGTAATATCGGACCCTTATATTTCCCTTGAAAACAACTAAGCAGAAGTAAGACAAATGGAAGAGCAAAAGAAGACAATTGCAAATGAATTGGCAGTAAGAGCGAGACTCCCACTAATCACTTGAAAACATTATAATCTCATTTGATTTTATGTGAGCACCTATATATGAATTGAACCATCATATTTACGTATTTTTAATTATATATTATTTTATATTTATCTTTTTTAATATTTTATTAAAAAAATGTGCCCATTTTGGCACAGAAGTCGTACATATACCATACAAGATTTTGTGCCAAGATGGGCCAGAGAAATGTGACCATCTGTGTCCAATCATACAATCATATTTTATATTTATCTTTTTAACAATTTTATTATAAAAATGTACCAATTTTGGCATAGAAGTCATACATACTATACAAGATTCTGTGCCAAGATGAGCCAGAGAAATGTGCCAATCTGTGTCCAATCATACAAGATTTCAGTATAGATTCTGTGCCAAATTTGTCCACTTCAGCGTAGAAGCATAAAAAGTGGATTTTACCGACTTTAACTAATTCCAACTAAAACTATTGGATTTACTTTTAGGGATTAGCAGCGACTGTTACCAACGCTCATGATCGTGTCATGTAATCAAAATATAAACGGTTGAGAATTAAATGACAGAGGTTTATTTGTAAATATATATTATTTTTTTATTTTTACATTTTATAGATTTAAAGTTTACTAATTTAGAAAAATCAAATCCTCATTTACCCGACTTCAAATCTTAAATCGCCCAATTTCCAAACCCTAATTGCTTCTCCCTTCTACCTCTATCATCTTCGTGCCACCACCACCCTTGTCGAGAGGCCGAGAGATCATAATCGTCAAGACTCACAGAACATTGCGAGTGAACATGCCTGATGAAACCCTGTTCAAGTCACTTCAATGTCTCCCCACCTTTCCAATTTTATTTCCAAATCCAAAACATATATAAGCTACATTAAAGAACAATAGCCATTAACTCCACAAGATAACCTCAAACAGAAAACAATTTTGGAACTGTATTAAAATTCACCCATCATATATCAAAGATTTACCAGAGTCACAGAAACAGAAAACTAACTAGATAGAAAAAATATCCATTCTAACTCTACCGAAAACCTTAGGAACTCAACCCTTAGTAGATCATTCAAGGAAAAGCAAACCTTGGAGAAAATAGAAACTTAAGCTGTAAAAAAGGAACTTGAGGTTGAAAAATGGTCAGATTCTGGCAAAAATAGCCGGAAATTGAAAGACGAAGGAGAAGATTTGGAAAAGAAGAAAAGAACATGGCTGCGGAAGCTGAATCATATATAGTCAAATGAGAAACCACAATCGGCAGGTTTTTATGAACTCTATGCTATGCTTTCTGGGTGCACCTGTAATTAGGCCTAAATTGCATTGCTTTACTTAGTGTTCACCACATCAGGCCCAAAATCCACAAATTGCATAGATAAGTTAAGGGTGCAAAGGCACAAGGTGAATGAATCATTTGAAAGTATAGCACCTAGTCGATGTGTCAACATTAGTTACTTCCCCATTTCCCCTCATGGTGCACCAAAATCGACTGTTTAGTAATGGATTCAAAAGAAAGATCAACAGATTACTAATCTAGGTGTTGGGTTTGACCCCAAAGGCAACCCTATTTTGTTTAGAACAAATGAATTTGATTACCCACTTAAGGATCTAGGGGGTGACCCAGGTATCAAGGATGTCCTCTAAGGAATAATAATATATTACCCTAAACCACATCCCCTGATCCAAATGCAAAGCCAAAAAGATCAATTTGGAAACATTTCCATTGATCAATTAGAGATAGTGATACTTACATTTTGATAAGAAAATAGGCATATAGGAAGAGCTTCAAGTGTTGCTCCTCGTCTAGAGAATGTCTCTTCCTTTACAGAGTTACACAAGGTCCTCTCGAAGTCTATTAGTGTATAAAACTAATTTATTGATCCATCACATATGAGGTGTATCCGCAAAACTCCAAGAAACAAAGAGGGAGAGAAACATCAAGAGAGAGGGTTGCCATTGTATTTTGTGCCCCCTCGTGTTCTCCTAATATAAGGAATCCCGTGAGTTATCCAGCAGTGTAACTTCAAAATATATTTATAGATAAAGCCCTATTTAATTTCAAATAATTATATATATAACCCATCTCTTTTAAATACAACAATAATCATAACCTTATCCCAATTTAATAGGTTGGCTACATTGATCCATAAGACTAAAATAAAAGAGCTAAGAGAAATAACATTAATAAAAATTAAGCACAAATGAAGATAAGTAGGAGACATGGTCAAAGTTGAGGACATAGTAAAGTCCGCATAAGTTGGCCTAGGTGAACCTCAGATAAATAAATAAAAATAATAAAATAAAAGCATTTTTCCTAAAATATTTCTTTTTTTTCCAGTCATTTTTAAAGGTATATTTCCGCTTAGTTTAATGGACTTTTAGAAAACTTTGACAAGCCCATTAACCTATAAACTAAAATGTAAACAAGGGCTATGGGTCCTGTTCTCTTCAAAATATTTTTTGATACATTAGATTAAGGCTTGTTTTGGTAATCAATTCTCATTTTCTATTGTGCCCATTTAAAAGAAATAAGTACAAGAATTCATTATTGGTCAAGAATGAAAAATGGTTTGCTTAATTTTGTCAAAAATAAAATATGAAATGAAAAAAAAGTTTGGTACATCAAAATAAAAAATTGTTAGAAAATGATAGTGAGCAAGTGAGAAATGAGGGGGGAAAAATATGGTTTATAAAAGAATGTATATTGATTATTTTATTCTCATCTTAACTATAAAGTTTTAAGTAAACTTGGGCATAAATGAAGAGAATGAAATCCTCATCATAATCCAGATTAGACAAAAAATTTATTATGGATTTTAGAGGTTTTTTTTATTATTTTAATTAAAAATAAAATTGAAACTAGATGTCAAACAATTTAAAATAATAAAAAATTATCATAATTGAGAAAAATTGATACCAAAAAGAGTTTAAGTTTGTGTCAATGATTGTATTATGTTTTGATGAAAACTTCAAACTCTATGACCAAACATATAAAGTTATAAAAATCATTTTAAAAATCTGCATTTAATTTTGCAATACTATATATATATATATATATATATATATATATATATATATATATATATATATATATATATATATATATATATATATATATCAAGTGAATGCTAGCAGGGGCGGAGCCAGGATTGACTATTTGGGGGCGAATATAAGTGGGCCAATGCGGGACTCACTGTGGATCTCATCTTAGAATATTTTATTATATTCTAACGTGGGCATCCACATTAAAAATTTAGGTAAATTAATAAGAGGACTAAAATATAGATTACTCTACCATGCGTAACGAATTGGATGGCAGGTACAATTCTTACTATTTCTCCGCACTACTTTTCGGCAGTTGAAGACGATCATGCCTTTTTAATTAAAAACTGGTTGGCTTTGGCTACCTTGCGGAGCAAACAAAAGATCCCCAAATCACACTACTTGGTTCTAGTCGCCGGCTCCCCTGTCATCAGGTCACCAACATCCTTGACCTTTCGGCACTGGGCAGGCGTTAGCCCCCATACATGGTCTTACGACTTTGCGAGAGACCTGTGTTTTTGGTAAACAGTCGCTTACGACTTTGCGGAGACCTGTGTTTTTGGTAAAAGTGGCCCGGTCCTGGTCACTGCGACCCCCTTTGTGAGGAGGCACCCCTTTTCCCGAGGTTACGGGGCTATTTTGCCGAGTTCCTTAGAGAGAATTGTCTCGCGCCCCTAGGTATTCTCTACCTACCCACCTGTGTCAGGGATTCGGCTTTGTCACCATCTCCGTCCACCTTTTTGGCTTAGGTTACTTAGGTTACTGTTGACTCGGCTGATAATAAATTATAAAAAATATATTAAAATAAAGTAAAGGCTAAAATTGTGGGAGAAAAACTTTAAAAAATCATGAAAAACAAATGTGAAAAAGAAATTTTGGGGAGAAATTATAGAAAAAAAAAAAGATAGATTTAAAGTTTATTAACTAAATATGGGATAAACACTAAATTTATCATAAATTAATTTAAAAAATCAATGATTATGATTAGATATAATAATATTATTGGTAGAAATTTAAACATCCAACTAATAAAACTTAAAATTTAAATTGCTGTTAGAATCGAAACTTTATGAGAAAGTTTAGGGATTCAAAAATAAAATTAAATGATTATGATTCGATATGATAAAATTGATGGTTGAAATCCTAAACGAGATTTCAATTTCCATTAATAGGAAATGAAATTTTAGGAGAAAATTTGAAGATTAAAAAAATAAAATCAATGATTATGATTAGATCTGATAAAATCAATGGTTGAATTCTAACAAAATTTAAATTGAGAATTAAAAAATTTAGGAGAAAGAAAGAACAACAAAATAAAAAAATAAAATTATGCTTTATGAAAAGAATACTAGAAAAATCATGAGTGTGTGAGAAAGAGAGGAATAAGTTGAGAAAGAGAGAGTGAATATCGGATAACTGAGGAGAAGATTTAGGAAAATTCTAATGTCTACTAAATATTACACTATTTTGTGAGACGTGTGAGAAAAAAAAAGAGAGAAAATATAGGAATAAAAGAGGAGATTCATAGGAGAATAAATAGGAACCAAAAGATGAAAGAATATATAGGAAGAAATTCATGGATCGTGAATTAGCTTTTAATTAGAATTTAACATTTTATTCCTTAAAACTATGGATTTAATGATAACCATTAAATAATGATTAAGAATGACATTCTTACCCATTATCTTTATCTTAAATTTTTATTTTTAATTTTTTGAAGGGGGCCAAATAGTGATATTTCACATGTAAAGTGAGAGAAATAACAAAAAATATAAGGATAGTTTAAAATTTCAAAAAATCCAGCGGCCCTGGCCCCGGCCCCAACATGTCTCCACCACTAGAGGGTTATCATATTCGGCGATAACGTAGTGTTAGCATTTCTTAACCGATAATGTATTTTATGTGAAGAGATTGTTCCCAAAAAGAAGAGAAAAAAAAAAAAAAAACATGAGCAACACGATTTACATGAACATTGTGTTTTTTATATACTTAGTATTGATTCTCGAGATATCGTATGATATGTATTTTGCACACATTTATTTTTAAATAAGTATAGTAGTTGTTTACTTGATTCATATTATCATATATAAGATGAGAAGCTGGAATTTTGTTCTTCCAGAGGTTATTTGGATGTTGGAAAACTAAAGACATAGATTTTTCAGGGTTTAAGAATTCCAAACGGCATTTCCTCATTCTTAGTTTTTTTTTTTTTGGTAATTCCTCATTCTTAGTTAATCATATATAAATCATATATATTTAATTACTTGCCTCTTTACCTTGATTAGGCCAAGTATAGAGTTTAATGATCTTTTCACTGGGGAAGAATTGAAAGTGATTGCTGTTAAAAACATTCATCATTTTAGAAGACAACTCACTTTTGGATTCCACTAGATATAAGTGTGGTATGTGAAAATTGATGGATTGGTCTTGACGATAGAAGGGGATATGTTACGATTGGCAGAGATTGGAGGGTCAAGTTATCTTTGTTGTTGCTATTGCCATGGAAGATATAATGTAATTTCATGCAAATTTAGAGGTATTCGTTGCAGTGTTATTGAAGCAAGGAGGAGATGAAATTTTAGGATTTTGAAGTTTGTGTGGATTCTCTATATTCTTCATATGACTAATGCGTTAATTAGTCCTCGGGTTGATTGAAGATATTCTTGATATTATATTTATTAGTTTCTTTGGTTTGCCCGGGAGATTTATTTGGATCACATGTCAGAGAAAGGGTTGAAGGTTCTCGCAGAACAAAAATTACTCTCGGGTCTCACAAAGGTTTCATTACCCTTTTGTGAGCACTGTGGTACAAGCAAGCAGCATAGAATGAAGTTCAATGCATCTGATTCCAGGAGTAAAAGTATTATGGAATTAGTTCACTCTGATGTATGGCAAACACCGGTTACATCTCTGGGAGGAGCAAGGTACTATGTATCTTTCATTGATGATTATTCCAGAAGATGTTGGGTGTTTCCTATCAAGAAGAAGTCAGATGTGTTTTCAGTTTTCAAAACATTCAAAGTGCAAGTTGAATGAGAAACTGAGAAGAAAATCAAGTGCATCAGGACGGACAATGGCGGTGAATATATAGTGGATGACTTCTTTGAGTTTTGTAATCAAGAAGGCATCAAGAGACAACTCATGGTGGCTTACACTCCTCAACAGAATGGAGTAGCGGAGCGGTTGAATAGAACTCTACTCGAAAGAATGAGAGCCATGTTAAGAACTGCAAGTATGGCTAAGTCCTTTTGGGCAGAAGCCGTAAACACTGCCTGCTACGTGATTAATCGATCACCAACAAGATTGATTGATCTGAAGACACCTTGTGGAGATGTGGACTAGCAAGCCAGTTGATTATTCATGCCTGGACACATTTGGGAGTTCTGTGTACGTGATGTATCATCCCCAAGAAATTTCGAAATTGGATCCAAAATCCAGAAAATGCAGATTCTTGGGAAATGCTGATGGAGTCAAGGGGTATCGACTATGGGATCCCACTGCCCACAAGGTCGTTATTAGCAGAGATATCATTTTTGCAGAAGATAAGCTACAAAAGGAAGATGTGAGTAGCATTTCAATAGAAATTCCGGAGAGTACAACAGTTCAGGAGGAAGAGAAGTCCAATCCAGAAATTTCTTCTGGAGCAGAATCAGAAAATGAGGAACAAGTACCGATTGAGTCTACAATCGTAGAAGTTCGACGGTCACCTCGTGAAAGACATACACCAACCTGGCAGTCTGATTATATTATGGAAAGCAACGTTGCATACTGTCTTCTAACAGAAGATGGGGAGCCATCAACATTCAAAGAAGTGATTGATAGCTCAGAAGTGTCACTTTGGATGGCAGCTATGTAGGAAGAACTAGAAGCTCTTCATAAGAATAAGACGTGGGAGCTTGTACCTTTACTGCACGGAAGGAAGTCCATTGGTAACAAATGGGTTTACAAGATCAAACGAAGCAGTGATGATCAAGTAGAGCGGTATTGTGCAAGAATGGTGATCAAAGGATATGCTCAGAAAGAAGGTGTCGATTTCACATAAATCTTTTCTCTAGTGGTTCAACTTACTACTGTCCGGATAGTTCTAGCACTTTGTGCTACGTTTGATCTACATCTTGAGCAGTTAGATGTAAAAACTGCATTTCTTCATGGAGATCTTGAAGAAGAAATCTATATGCTCCAACCAGAAGGTTTTCAAGAACCAGAAAAGGGGAACTTTGTTTGCAGGTTGAACAAATCTCTATATGGCTTAAAATAGGCGCCAAGATGTTGGTATAAGAGATTTGATTCCTTCATATTGAACCTTGGATACAACAGATTTGCTTCAGACCCTTGTGCATATTACAAGAGGTTTGGTGATAATGATTTCATCATTTTACTGTTGTATGTCGATGATATGTTGGTGTTAGGCCCCAACAAAGATCGGATCGTAGAATTAAAGGCTCAGTTGGCTAGGGAATTTGAAATGAAGGATCTGGGACCCGCAAACAAGATTCTAGGGATGCAAATTCACCGAGACAGAAATAACAGGAAGATTTGGCTATCTCAGAAGAGTTACTTAAGGAAAGTCTTGCGCCGCTTCAATATGCAAGACTGTAAGCCAATTTCTACTCCTCTTCCTATTAATTTCAAGTTATCCTCAAGTATGTGTCCTAGCAATGAAGCAGAGAGGATGGAGATGTCTCGAGTACCGTATGCATCAGCAATGGGAAGTCTGATGTTCGCTATGATATGTACAAGACCGGATATTGCACATGCAGTGGGAGTGATTATAGTGAAGATATGGCGAATCCAGGACAAGAGCATTGGATTATAGTGAAGAGGATCCTAAGATACACTAAAGGAACCTTGGATGCTGCTTTATGTTATGGAGGATCTGAATTTACTGTCAGAGGATATGTTGATTCTGATTTTGCAGGGGATCTTGATAAAAGGAAATCCACTATTGGCTACGTGTTTACAATTACAGGAGGAGATGTGAGCTGGATATCTAAACTACAAACAGTTGTAGCACTGTCTACAACAGAGGCTGAGTATATGGCAGCTACACAAGCTTGTAAAGAAGCAATCTGGATAAGAAGATTCATGGAAGAACTTGGGCACAAATATTGTGACAGTCAGAGTGCCTTGCACATTGCAAGAAATCCAGCTTTTCATTCTAGAACAAAACACATAGAAGTCCAATATCATTTTGTTTGTGAAGTGGTGGAAGACGGAAGGGTGGATACACAGAAAATCCACACGAAAGAGAACCTAGCAGATGCATTGACAAAAGCAATCAACACTGGCAAGTTCATTTGGTGCAGATCCTTGTATGGCTTGACAGAGACGTAGACAGCATGATGGTGGTAAGATAGAGACTGGTGTGGAGATTGATTGGTTCTCAATCTAATCTCCAAGTGGGAGATTGTTGTAATATTAGTCCTACATCGACTGATGTGGGAATATGTGGAGAGGAGGAGGCCATAAAAGAAAGCCTCCTCTTTCTTTAAGCATCCAAAATATCTTCTCTTTTGGATATTTATTTATTTATAGTTGAGTTTTCTCTCTTGCCCATATATTCTTGTGTTCTTCTTTTCTCTTATTTGCTGATTGTTCTATTCGGTGGGTTTTTCATAACCCGACACACAACTCATTCACGGCTTTATTTTTTCTTGAACAAATAATATAGAACGCACATAATGGTTACTAACTAATCTCTACCTGATACTTTTGATACTTTTGGTTTATTCTTTTTTCTCATTTACAAGAAATGAGGGTTTATGTTTTTATGCCATTAGGGTCAATTTTTTACCCAACACAGTACAAATTGGGATATTAATTTTTTTTCTTCTTCGATAAACAGGATTTTAGGTTGGAGGAAGAACAGTAGCAATGGAACTTTGTGGAGCCAAATTTTTTTTTAAGAAGGCAATGGTGCTTCAAATCTATATTTTCACAATTCATGTTACAATAAGGTTAATAAGGTCAATAACCGATCTTAACTAATTCCAACTTAATCTATTGGACTTACTTTTAGGGATTAACAGTCGCTGCTTGCTGCTTCCAATGCTCATGATCGTGCCATGTAATCAAAATAAGATGGAAACGGTTGAAAATTAAATGACAGAGGTTTATTTGTAAATATTATTTATTATTTTTACATTTTATGGATTTAAAGTTTAAAAAATTAGAAAAACCAAACCCTCATTTCTTGTAAATCTTAAATCGCCCAATTTCTCAAACCCTAGTTTCTTCTCCCTTCTAGCTCGAACTCTCCCTAATCCTCCAGCCATCATCGTCGTGCCACCACCACCTCTCCCTACCCTCCTAAACGGTAAGGCCTTGACTCGTCGAGAAAAGATCAAAATCGTCAAGACTCATAGCACATTGCGAGTCAACATGACCGATGAAAATCTGTTCAAGTCACTTCGATATCTCTCTACCTTTCCAATTTTATTTCCAAATCCAAAACATATATAAGCTACATTATAGAACAATAGCCATTAACTCCACAAGATAACCACAAACAGAAAACAACTTTGGAACTGTATTAAAATTCACCCATCATATACCAAGATCTACCACAGTCATAGAAACAGAAAACTAACTAGATAGAAAAAGATAACCATTCTAGCTCTACAGAAAACCTTAGGAACTCAACGCTTGGTGGATCATTCAAGGAAAGGCAAACCTTGGAGAAAATAGAAACTTAAGCTGTAAAAAAGGAACTTGAGTTTGAAAAATGGTCAGATTCTGGCAAAAATAGCCAGAAATTGAAAGACGAAGGAGAAGATTTGGAAAAGAAGAAAAGAACATGGCTGCGGAAGCTGAATCATATATAGTCAAATGAGAAACCACAATCGGCAGGTTTTTATGAACTCTATGCTATGCTTTCTGGGTGCACCTGTAATTAGGCCTAAATTGCATTGCTTTACTTAGTGTTCACCACATCTGCCCCAAAATCCACAAATTGCATAGATAAGTTAAGGGTGCAAAGGCACAAGGTGAATGAATCATTTGAAAGTATAGCACCTAGTCGATGTGTCAACATTAGTTACTTCCCCATTTCCCCTCATGGTGCACCAAGATCCACTGTTTAGTAATGGATTCAAAAGAAAGATCAACAGATTACTAATCTAGGTGTTGGGTTTGACCCCAAAGGCAACCCGATTTTGTTTAGAACAAATGAATTTGATTATTCACTTAAGGATCTAGGGGGTGACCTAGGTATCAAGGATGTCCTCTAAGGAATAATAATATATTACCCTAAACCACATCCCCTGATCCAAATGCAAAGCCAAAAAGATCAATTTGGAAACATTTCCATTGATCAATTAGAGATAGTGATACTTATATTTTGATAAGAAAATAGGCATATAGGAAGAGCTTCAAGTGTTGCTCCTCGTCTAGAGAATGTCTCTTCCTTTACAAAGTTACACAAGGTCCTCTCGAAGTCTAGTAATGTATAAAACTAATTTCTTGATCCATCACATATGAGCTTGTTGGGGGTAATTGTATTACAAATTCTTCAAACATACAAAAATGAAATTGCAATACAATTGAGAGATGAAGATCTTTAGACAATCCGGAGAGCTTGAAGTTGCAACCGAACGAACCACCGATCAATGAGGTTGAGCACACCTTGAGTGTTGTCTTTAAGGTAATTGATGCACCCTACTACCAAGGGTTCTTCGCACCACCACCTCCAATGATAAAGCAACCTCCAACTAGAAGATAAGGTAGTTCTTCTAGTCCCTTCAAGGAGCCAAAAGCTAGAGCACAACACTTTAGACAAATTCAAATAAAGAAATTAACTTTGTAACACAAATAATGTGAGAGTGAGAAGTGTTTCAATTGCACACCACATGAAAGGAAGGGTTGGGTTTATATAGGCCCAAACCTCACCTTACACCCCTTAGGATTCTTAAGGCAATGAATTAGATTTAATCCATTCAATAACCTCAACCCCACTCATGGTAATGGCCATGAATGGTCATGAAGTTGAAATGAGAAATGATGGTCAAGAGTTAGAATTGAAGTAAATTCCACCCTTCAAATAACCCCACCACACCACCATGATCAAGACCATTAAGACCCATGACCAATCTCATGAAGAGCCTCATAACCAAGGTCATGAAGGGCCTCCTTTACTCATGATGCCTCATTACCACCCTTACCTCATGGGTCCCACATACTAACAAAATAATTAAATAAAAGAAATGCAAAAACTAATTTTGAAACTTAATATATAGATAATATAGATTTTAATAGAAAACCTAACAAGTGTATCCGCAAAACTCCGAGAAACAAAGAGGGAGAGAAACATCAAGAGAGAGGGTTGCCATTGTATTTTGTGCCCCCTCGTGTTCTCCTAATATAAGGAATCCTGTGAGTTATCCAGTACCGTAACTTCAAAATATATTTATAGATAAGCCCTATTTAATTTCAAATAATTATATATATAACCATCTCTTTTAAATACAACAATAATCATAACCTTATCCCAATTCAATGGGTTGGCTATATTGATCCATAAGGCTAAAATAAAAGAGCTAAGAGAAATAACATTAATAAAAATTAAGCACAAATGAAGATAAGTAGGAGACATGGGTCAAAGTTGAGGACATAGCAAAGTGCGCTAAGTTGGCCTAGGTGAACCTCAGATAAATAAATAATAAATAAAAAATAAAAGCATTTTTCCTAAAATGTTTCTTTGTTTTCAGTCACTTTTGAAGGCACATTTCTGCTTAATTTAATGTACGGTTAGAAAACTTTGACTAGCCCATTAACGTTTAAACTAAAATGTAAACAAGGGCTATGAGCCCTGTTCTATCTCTTCAAAACATTTTTTCTACATTAGATTAAGGCCCTTTTTTGTATCAATTCTCATTTTCTATTGTGCCCATTTAAAAGAAATAAGTACAATAATTCATTATTGGTCAAGAATAAAAAATAGTTTGTTGAATTTTGTCAAAAATAAATTATGAGATGAAAAAAAAGTTTAGTACATCTAAATAAAAAATTGTTATAAAATGAGAGTGAGCAAGTGAGAAAAGAAGGAAAAAATGTGGTTTTTATAAAATAATGTATATTGATTATTTTATTTTAATCTTAATTATCAAATTTTAAGTAAACTTGGGCATAAAAGAAGAGATTGAAATTCTCACCATAATCTATATTAGACAAAAAATCTATTATGGATTTTAAAGGTTTTTTTTATTATTTTAAATAAAAATAAAACTGAAAATAGATGTCAAACAATTTAAAATAATAAAAAAATTTTCATAATTGAGAATAATTGTACAAAAAAGAGCCTAAGTCTGTGTCAATGATTGTATTATGTTTTGATGAAAATTTCAAACTCTATGACCAAACATATAGAGTTCTAAAAATCATTTTAAGAATATGCATTTACTTTTGCAATACTGTATAGTATGGTTATTATATCCGCGGCAGAGTAGTGTTAGCGTTTCTTTACCGATAATGTATTTTATGTGAAGAGATTGTTCTCAAAAAAAAAAAAAAAAAAACATGAGTAACACGATTTACATGAACATTGCGTTTTCATATATTTAGTATTGATTCTCGAGATATCATATGAAGTACTTTGCACACATTTATTTTTAAATAAGTATAGTTCACTTGATTCATATTATCATATATAAGATGAGAACTAGAATTTTGTTCTTCCAAAGGTTATTTGGGATGTTGGAGTAAACTAAAGACATAGATTTTTCAAGGTTTAAGAATTCGAAACGCCGTTTCCTCATTCTTAGTTAATCCTATATACATCATATACATTTAATTACTTGCCTAAAAGTCTTATATTTGGGTTATCCATCCCTTTACCTTCATTAGGCCAAATATAGAATTTAATGATCTGTTTACTAGGGAAGAATTGAAAGTGACTGCTGTTAAAAACATTCATCATGTTAGAAGACAACTCACTTTTGGATTCCACTAGATATAAGTGTTGTATGTGAAAATTGATGGATTGGTATGATTGGCAGAGATTGGAGGGTCAAGTTATCTTTGTTATTGCTGTTGCCATGGAAGATATAGTGTAATTTCATGCAAATTTTAAAGGTATTCGCTGCAGTTTTAATGAAGCAATGAGGAGATGAAATTTTAGGATTTTGAAGTTTGCGTGGATTTTCTCTATATTCTTCATATGACTAATGCGTTAATTAGTCCTCCTTGGGTTGATTGAAAATACTCTTCTTTCAATTAATATAATTATTTGTGCCCTATTTAAAAAAATAGAAATAATTAATATTGTCTCCTATATTATAGCTTCATTATTTATTAAATCTCATGTTTTATGAAAATATTGTTGTCCCCTTCACATCTAACAGTATTAAGTGGCTATTAAGATTGAATATATAATTTCTATTTAGTCCTTCATTAGAACTCAGAAGTCAAAAAACAATACTACCCTCATTTTAAAATGCATAATGAAAACTCATTTTACCCTTATAAAAATCAAGTACCATGTTTCCTAGTTGACATTAGGCTGTCCCCCACTTTTTATTTTTCCTTTTTGGGTTTCTAGAAAATAATATTACCGCCTTGATTTGCTTTTGTTACAGAGTTTGATTAGGAATCATGGCCAAATAAAAAAACAACCACCAAACCAACCACTTGTAGATTAATCCGCATCACATTCATGTAATCAACATTAGAAGCCAACATGAGTAAATGGTGGTGTTTTCCTCATATTTTCAACCTTTGGATGCACATGATATTACGCAAATGCATGACTATTCTCATTTTCATTAAATGGTTGAAACTTGAAAATGCAATCATACATTTCAGATTACCACATGCAAAACCTTTTTCTCAAAAATATTTATTTGTTTTTCTCAAAAGTATTCCTTCGTGTTCCAATCACTTTTGAAATGTATCTTGGACTTTTAGAGATTTGCTTTGTTCAACCCATTATATGTTAAACAAGGACTATGGATCCCATGCTGTCAACGCTTTTTATCCACCTCACTGAAATTTGTGTCAATGATTATGTTACATTTAGACTGAAATTTTATACTTCATGATTGAGTTCTAAAAATTGTTTTTGACAGCTTGTATTACTTCCACAATCTTGTATATCAAGTTGTTTTGGGCAAGAATCATGTAATTAGCATTTTTTGTGGCATAGTTTAGTATTTTTTTAACGTATAATGCAACCTGAGTGAACTCTATGAAGACATACCTTCTATGTGGGGGAAAACCATGAGCAATAAGATTTAGATGAACATGATATTTATTAAATAAATGCTCAACTTTTTGTAAGAAGTATTCTGTATGCATCATTGAACTCAAATTTCACCTAATTAAGGTAAGGGTATGAATGAGCCCAGTGATAGATACCCTCACAAGATATCAAATGAATATAATAAAAATATTAGAGAAAATTGTACTGGCACCTCAAAATGGAGGCCTTAAAGCATGGACACCCCACTTTATGTTAAAAAAGCACATAGACCCTAAAATTTGATTTTTATTGGATATATTTGTCAAATTTATCACTAAAAGAAGAAGACTCTGGCCACAACAAAACCTACCATGCAAGTTAGGTCCAGGGGCGGAGTCAGGATTGAACCTGGGGGGGGCCGAATGTATGTGGGCCAATGTGGGACCCACCGTAGGTCCCATATCAGAATATATTATTATATTTTAATGTGGTGTTTACATTAAAAATTAGGTAAATTAATAGAAAATTCGTGAGTGAGAGAGAGATAAAGGAATAATTTGAGAAAAAGAGTGAATACCTGATGGGGAGAAGATTTAGGAAAATTTCAAAATTTGCTAACTACTTCAATATTTTGTGAAACATGTGAGAAAAAAAAAGAGAAAAAATAGGAATAAAAGAGGAGATTCATGAGAGAATAAATAGAAATGAAAATAGGAGAGAATATATAAGGAGAAATTCATGGATCGTGAGTTAGTTTTTAATTAGAATTTAACTTTTTATTCCTTAAAACTAGGGATTTAATGATAACCATTAGATAAAGATTATGATTGACATTTGTACCCATCATCTTTATCTTAAATTTTTATTTTTAATTTTTGGAGGGGGGCCAAATAATGGTATTTCACATTTAAAGATAGAGAGATAAGGAAAAACACAAGGATGTTCACAATTTCAAAAAATCCGGGGGGGCCATGGCCCCCTCCGGTCCCAACGTGGCTCCGCCACTGGTTAGGTCCATATGATGGTTTTTTTCCTTGTATTTTAAAGGAAATGTTTTAGTACAATACTTTCACCTATTGAATGGACATGATGTTATAGAGAACATAGTTTCTTATATCAATCCAACGGTAGAAAACAATAGCATACACTATGTATGATTATACAAAACAATTTTGCCAAAAAAAATTTTCTGTATTTTCAATCAATTTTGAAATGTTTGGTTTTTCATTAGAGTTCTACTTTGGCCAACCTGTTAACCCATAGATTTAAAAGTAAACTAGGACTATAGGCTGTATTTGATCTACTACAAATTAAGTTAGTATTAGCGATTGTATAATGTATTGGAGGAACCTCATACTCCGAGATCTGAACATGGTTTTTAGAGCATTAATTACTTATTCAATCTCCAATTAATCTCTTGGATGTCATCAATATAAATTAATGAACGTTAAAAGGACTACTATATTCAGTAGCGTTATTTAGCATGTCTTACCCATAATGCAATTGGCGTGAAGACACATTCTCTGAGAAAGAAAAAAAACTAAAATAAAAAGCACGAACAAGAAGATTTGCATGAACATTGGTTTTTCATGTATTTGTAGAAACTTCAAGTTCTTGCCAAGAAATACCGTGCATGCAGATGTCTTTTAATAAGAATAATTTTTTATTTTGATCAATTATTGTATATCTGATGAAAGGTAGAATTTCCCCCCCCCTCAGATATGAGATGTTGGAGTAAACTTAGCAATTCTCTTTGTTTTGTGTTTCCTCTATCATTTTCTTAAAACTTACCTAATAAATTAAGGGTAATTTTCATCTGGACCCCTTGAGGTTTGGTCCAAATCACTTTTAATCCAATTTAAGTTTTCTTTTGCATATGGCTCCCTGTGGTTTTAAAAAAAAATTAAATAAGGACACACTTAACAAAAATAGTTAGTTTAATAAATATTGTGACAAAAATACCCTTGTGCCCTTTGGACTTATTTTTATTATTTTAATTTATTAAAATAGAATCCATCAAAATAAATAAATAAATAACTTTACCAAACTAATTCCTCACAAAAACAATGGAGTTTGAAAACAAAGAACAGTTGCAGAAGAACATTGCTATGCAACTTCACAACTGGAAGAAGACAAATGGTCTGCTTTAAATCCATCATGTGTCTCTTCAATACAAGTTTTCATCTTGCATGCTTAGAATACAGATTTTGTTAGGGCCGGGACGAGCCAGACAAAAAGAGATTTCAAACCGACCAAACCGAGTCAGGTCGAAAATAACGTTGGTAGTTTGAATTTTGGAATGAAATTCTAGATTATCCTAAAAAGATTTATTGAATTATGGTTCAAATCTTTAACGCTTGATAGTATGGGTGAAATCTCCGGTTTCACCTCTCCCATAAATCTCGATTCACGTTTTAGTGTAAAATGTAATCTCTAGATTTCATGAATCTAGAGTTCCACAACCAAACGAAATCTCCCATTTGTGAATCCAGAGATTTCAAATCTCTGGATTCGCGTAACCAAACAGGCCCTTATAAAATTGAAGCGAAAACCTCATGGTTCTCATTTAGTGTCGATGATGTAATCACTGATTTTCCTTTTAAGATCTAATAATAACAAGAGGAGTTTATCAGATATTTGGATTGATCGATATTCAAATTCTTTGATCTTTGGCATCGGAAAATCTGTAAAAATTGTTTTAGAATGACTGAGATCAAGTGCACATTTACAATTTAGTGTTAAAGCGAGAATCCGAACAAAGATTCCATAATTTCCATTTCTTGAGCTCAGAAATCAGAAAACTCTGGTTCTAAGTCCAGAGACGAACTCTCCGAAATTCTAACCATGATACATCATACATTCCATTCTGGAGTAGATTTGTTGTAAAAACTAAAGACATCTGGAATTGACTCTTTTATCACTAAGTGACTTTGGGTTTCTTCATGGATTCATGGCCAATAGGTCATTAATGGAATCTTGTCATTTGCCTTCCCAGTTCCCACTTTGATTTTCTTTCCATGAACGCTTTGCCATCCTAACAAGTAAGAATCCTGCAACTACTGGGATCTCTGTTTGGGTGAACAAAACAAGAACGGTGAAACCAAATGGATGGGATAGGATAGAAACACACAAGAGAGTTTTAGTCGGATTTAAGGATTAACAAAAGGGATGGTAAGACTTCAACCTCTTGGAGGACGGAGGCTGATTTGAGGAACTGTTAAACCATCATCATTCATTCTCTTGTTAGGTTTGACACTGAGACTGTTGGCTTGATTCAATATCTTGTTGTAAGCGTTCTGCACAACGAAGTTGTTGTAGTTTAGAGCAGGTGAGGCTTGAGGAACTTAAGGACCTAAATCCCAAAATCATCAGAAGAGAAACTCAAGTTGCTTTTAAGATCGACCTCTAGAAATGGCGGTGTGAAATCAATATGCCATGATTCCCCATTGCTACAAAAATGAAAGGGAACAAAAGTTTTAAATTGTCTTCCTCCTTTGGTTATGAAGTTGCATAGCAATTGTTATTTATTTTTTAATTGTGAGGAATTAGTTTGGTAAAGCTTTTTATTTATTTATTTTAATAGATAAGAAGTCCAAAAGACACAAGGGTATTTTTGTCACAAAATTTATTAAACCAACTATTTTTGGTAATTGTGTCCTTATTTAATCATTTCTTAAAACCACAAGGGGAGCCATATGCAAAAGAAAACTTAAACTGGACTAAAAGTGACCTAAACCAAACCTCAGGGGGTCCAGATGAAAATTACCCATAAATTAACGTATACATTTGGTGATTTGTGGAGATAGGCTGCACTTGGTTCATCTGTCCCTTTTACTCTTATTAGGCCAAATTTTGTGTTTGGTGGTTTTTCTTTTGTGATAGAATTGAATATTGACGTGATTAATAATAATAATCTTGGCCACACCTAGATCGGTATGTTCAGAGAAGGAATGAAGGACAAAAAAGAAATGATGAATAATCAAAGAAATTGAATAATAGAGGATCAGAGAGAGAAGAACAAGCAAACAAAAGACTAGCAATCCGATTCTCCACCTGAGGATCAAAAAGGTAAAAAACCTCAACAAAAGCAATCACTAGTCGACGATATTGGGAAGCATGGACCTAAACTAAATTGCAAAATTGAAGGTTCATGCGAGGTTTGTTCACTCTATAGAGTCTCATACAATCCCAAAGTGAATTAGAATGAAGGAGAGAATCTTTACAGAGGAAGAGATGTTGGGATTCATAAACCACATGACGATGCAATCTTGGTGATCACTGAAGTAGAAAATTGTGATGTTCACAGAGTTTTGGTTGACATAGGCTCCTTAATGAATATTATGAAACTGGATTCCGTGAAAATAAAGCCATGTGGAACTAGATTATTTGGTTTCTCTGGAGAATCAACTCCTGTTGAGGGAACTATTGAGTTGACGATTATGCTTGGATCTCATCCTCGAACAGTAACAATAATGACAAAATTCTTACTGATCAGGAATTTGTTGGCATATAAATTTTTTTTGCTCTTCATACTCTACACATTGGAACAAGTTAAAGGTATACAATGACACTAATTGCTGATTGTTATCAAAGGCAGGGAGACAATAATGATTGCATTCTACTCCTATAAACGAAAAAGAATCACACATTGACGAGATTCCAACTGGCGAGTTTTATCATTCTCCAAAATAGTATAGATCAAAATTACATTTATAATTGAGTCGATGACACATATTAAAATCTGGTTCTCCAAGTGTGGGTTTGATAGAAGATGATACTTAAAGTGTGAAAAAAATAATAAAAGAACAAAATAAAAGACATTAGGAATTGAAAAATAAAATAATGATAAGGGGAAAAATAAGAAAAATAAATAAATTTTATTTAATGATAAGTGATCTGTACAAAATTGATAAATAAGAGAAGTGAGATAGAGACCATCAAACCAGATGTCTTTTTCTTTCAGTAATTGACTTAGTTGAGAGGCCACGTTTCATTCACTCATTCATTCTTTCAGTGGGCAGCCTTCATTTAAACAAATTGGTGTAGACTGAGTTAATCAGATCTTTTATGGTTATATTTCTATTCCAAATTAGTATTTTTGAACTAGATATTAAAAATGAGAAAATATCAGGGGTTCAAATGTTGATGTTTTATATAGACCACAATGACTTTTCTTCACATTATCTTTACTATTAAAAATTTCTCTAATTGGAAAGTTAAGTATTGGCAGTTCACAAATGAAACGAAGGCTAGAGATGAAAATTTAAAAAATCGAAAAGTAGAAGTGGAAATTTAAAAAAATAGGGGGATAGTGCTAATATTTTATAGAATTTTATCAGGTTCATGAACCATTCATTTCCCTCTAGATGAAGGATATTTTGTCAATCAGTTACATTCAAAGGTTCATATTAAATTAAAATGAAAAAGTTTATATTTTCTAAATCTTACCCCAACTTTTAGATATGACTAATGGACATATGTCTTTCGTCCAAAATAAATAAATTGATAAAAATTTAATATTTCACACAAAAGAAAAATGAAAAATAAAACACGGGAGGGCTATGACCTCCCAGCCCTCTAAAAGCTCCACCTCTGTTTATGTGTTAACATTATAACATACATTCTCCGTGAAATACCAATAGCAATAACATATGTGTGAACGTCCGATTTTTCAAATATTTTTATAACAAATGATTAATTTTTGGCAGGAAATGATGTGAATGCACATATCTTTCAAATAATAACAAATGGTTTCATTATTATTTGTGTGATGGAGAAGCTGGAGTTTTTCTACTAGATCTGAGATGTTGGAGTAAACTAATAATGAAATGTTCCTCATTTTTATCATCTTTTCTGTGATGTAAGTCTGATTTGTTCCAAGATGTCGATTTTATTTATGATTCCTATATTTTGCCTTGATTATGGGCTTTTGTATTTGGGTTTTTTACATTTTTCTTTACAATCATTTGTTTGAAAATTGGGGTGATAGTTCATTATTTTGGTTCATTTTTCTCAAGGATGGCGCCACCCCCACACCATATATGATCCGAGTTCATAGCTTATAAAATTTAATGAATTTGCATATTTATTGAGTCATGTTTTGGAGTTTGGGTATTCTGTTAATTGTGATGTCAAAAGTTTTCTTTTATTCAAAGATTTTTACTAGGTGAACAAACTCAAAAAATTCTTTCTTTTATTACAACTAAAAAAATATCACTAAAGTTTTCTCTTTGTTTTGTGATTTTATACATCTATTTTGACAATTTTAACTTCAGACTCTTAACTTGAAGCATACTATCATTTTCAAAGGTAAAATTTTAACTGAAAGAGTTAATTCGTGGATACTGTATTTATTCTTTTTAGTTTTTCATTGACAGTAGAAAAAACAATGTAAAGAGATTTTTGTCTTTGGTTCCACTTCCCATGGAATGAACATAATGAATTTGAAGCCCTCTACCCGAGGAGAGGAGAGGATTGGCATTGCTCTGAAAGAGTATCCTTGTGACCTTATGTTATCCCAAAGTAGCTTTGTATTAGGAGGTGCAACCTTAAAAATAAATAAATAATTAAAATACTGATTTTAAGTGAAAAACCTCTCAATTTTGAGACCCATTTGGTCTATCCGGCCCATTTTTAAAAACCCAGCTCAACCACTTTGTTGCGTAATTAATATGCAGCACCTGCAGCCAATGGTCGAGATTTCGATCTCGATCTCGACCATCCATTTTTGAAAAATGTGTTTTGAAGACTCTCAATTTTAGTCTAATGATATTTTTCCTCTCCACATTTGAGGTGGTTGTGCTGTTATGAATAATAATATTGCTTTTATGGTGAGATACAAATCCCGTAGAAGTGAGAATAGGATGTAAGAGAATTTGCTAAAATGTTTTTTGAAATCCAGGTTGTCTACCTGTAATCAGCTTGGAGGTGATTCTTGTTTTCATTTGATGAAGAAAAAATCAAAAAGGGCTTCCAAATGAGAAGAGGAACTGTCGCTAAACGAAAGTCGGAGAAAACAAAAGAAACAATGTCCAGAAAAGACAGAAGAAACAATGTAGAAAAAGAGAGGGAGTGTGGGACAAACCCATCCTCAGCTTTAATTCATGATCAAAATATTTTAGCTTTAACCCACCCTCAAGGCTAAATTCATGAGCTCAGACTCTGTTCTGGCTCAGGGCAGATTTGATGCTCTAGGACCAGACTTGCATTCTAATCATCATGCTAACTCTGGTGCTTATATGTCATTGCCGTGGAGACCGGATCGTACCTCATGTGACTGGTTATGTTATATTGTAGTCATTATCTTGATTGCTTAGAGAAGGCAGCAAATAGCTATTTCTAAACAATCCTCACAATCCTTATGTTTTAGAGACCTGTCCACATATCTAATCCCTTGTCCAGCTCATGTGAAAAGAAATAAAACTTTTATAATTAGAATGAAATTTAATTACTTAAAGAAAAGAATTTAATCACTTAAACTTGAATTGAACTTTCATAATAAGACAACTTTCAAAAGCTTAGAAGAAAACCAATTAAAACTCTTAGGTTTGACATGGGTCGTTATTTTTTTCTTGAACAAATAATGTTGATTGCACTTAATGGTTACTAACTAATCTCTACCTGATACATTTAGTTTATTCTTTCTCTCTAAACCCAACGATTATGCCCCTCTCTCCCAATCCCCCTCTTTCAAACCCACTTTCTATCCCTTTTTGGCATCCCATCATAAATCTCGTCCCATGCCCATTTCTACTACCCATTCTCTATTTTGGGCCCAATTCCTTGTCTTCACCCCAAAACCAACCAGTTCGGCCCATCAACCTCTTTAAATCATGGATCTCCCCCTAGCCCATCTCTCAAGCCCCCTTCTCACTTTTCTGAAGCCCAGATCTTAGCCTAAACCCAACCCTCTCTCTCCCCTCAGCTTCCCCTCAAACCGCCCACCTTATGCTCCGAGACTCTCCCGAACCTGTTTCCCCTCCCTCTAGCTCAACTATTGTCCCTCTCTCCCTTCAACCCCTCTTCGCTGCCTTTTGCCGACATTGACGCTACCAAATCTCTGGTTTGTGATCTTATCCCTATTGAGCACACTCCTAACTCTCCGCTTTCCCCTCCTACGCATGATCATGAGCGTGGCAAGTGTAGAAGAAGTAATTGTCCTATTTGCGAGATTGTTTGCTCAAATAATGAGATTAAGAGCATAATTTATGGATTATAAGATAAATACAGTTTGTCTTGATAATGCTGATGAATTTACATCTCAAACTTTATGATTATTGTATAACAACTGAGATTACAGTTGAATAGCTTGTTTATGTTTATATCCAAAATGGTTTGGTAAAATTATTTATTAAATGTCTCCAATTAATAGCTAAACCATTGCTTATGAGAACAAAACATCATTTGTACGCATCAGGACAAAAGGTTGTCATAAATTCTCCATATTACAATTGGCTTATGGTTAGAATCAAAATATTTATCATCTTATAATTTTTTGGATGTGCGGCTTATGTTCTAATTGCTCCACCACAGAGCACACAAATATGAGTTCCCAAATAAAGTTGGGAATATATGTTGGATATGAATCTCCTTATATAATTCAATATATTGCCAATGATAGGACATTTATTTAATGAAGTAGTTTTTCCAACATGAGGGGGAGAGAATAAACAGTTTGAAAAAGAGATTGATTGTATGTATTATCATTATCTCATTAGATCCTCGCACTGAGCACTGTGAACTTGAAGTTCAAAGAATAATGCAATAAATATTATGAATCAATTGCCAAATTTGCTGACCTGCTAAGAATTACTAAATCTCATATTCCAGTTGTGAATGCTCCAATTAGAATTTATGTCCCAGCAGGACAATCTATCAGTGCAAATGAAATTAAACCACGTTGAAAATGTGGAAGATCAATCGGTTCCAAGGATAAAATCCTAGAAAAGGAAAGGAGCAAATGATCAAGATGGTTATAATATGGAAACAATTGATTATGAAGATCCTAAAGACATAACTTTCTAACCCTAGTTGCTTCTCCCTTCTACCTCCATCATCTTCGTGCCACCACCACCTTGTCGAGAAGCCGAGAGATCAAAATCGTCAAGACTCACAAAACATTGCGAGTCAACATGCTTGATGAAACCCTGTTCAAGTCACTTCGATATCTACAAAAAACTTTAGGAACTCAACGCTTGGTAGATCATTCAAGGATAGGCAAACCTTGGAGAAAATATAAACTTGAGCTGGAAAAAAGGAACTTGAGTTGGAAAATTGGTCAGATTCAAGCAAAAATAGCCGGAAATTGAAAGAAGATGGAGAAGATTTGGAAAAGAAGAAAAGGCACAAGTTGAATGAATCATTTAAAAGTATAGCACCTAATCGATGGGCCAACATTAGTTCCCCATTTCCCCTCATGGTGCACCAAGATCCACTGTTTAGTAATAGATTCAAATGAAAGATCAACAGATTACTAATCTAGCTGTTGGGTTTGACCCCAAAGGTAACCCTATTTTGTTTAGAACAAATGGATTTGATTATCCACTTAAGGATCTATGGAGTGACCCTTGAGGTATCACGGATGTCCTCCGGGGAATAATAATATATTATCCTACAACCACATCCCGTGATTCAAATGCAAAATCAAAAAGATCAATTTGGAAACATTTCCGTAAATCAATTAGAGATAGTGATACTTATATTTTGATAAGAAAATAGGCATATAGGAAGAGCTTCAAGTGTTGCTCCTCGTCTAGAGAGTGTCTCTTCCTTGACAGAGTCACACAAGGTCCTCTCGAAGTCTAGTAGTGCATAAAACTAATTCCTTGATTCACCACATATGAGGTGTATCCGCAAGACTCCAAGAAACAAAGAGTGAGAGAAACATCAAGAGAGAGGGTTGCCATTGTATTTTGTGCCCCCTCCTTGTGTTCTCCTAATATAAGGAACCCTGAGTTATCCAGTACCATAACTTCAAAATATATTTATAGATAATCCCTATTTAATTTCTAATAATTATATATATAACCATTCTCTTTTATATACAACAATAATCATAACCTTATCCCAATTTAATGGGTCGGCTACATTGATGCATAAGGCTAAAATAAAAGAGCTAAGAGAAATAACATTAATAAAAATTAAGCACAAATGAAGATAAGTAGGAGACATGGTCAAAGTTGAGGACATAGCGAAGTGCACATAAGTTGGCCTAGATAAACCTCAGATAAATAAATAAAAAAAAAAAAAATAAAAACATTTTTCCTAAAATATTTCTTTGTTTTCAGTCACTTTTGATGGTATATTTCTACTTAATTTAATGGACTTTTAGAAAACTTTGACTAGCCCATTAACCTATAAACTAAAATGTAAACAAGGACTATGGGCCTTGTTCTCTTCAAAACATTTTTTTGACGTTAGATTAAGGCTCTTTTTGGTATCAATTTTTATTCTCTATTACGCCCACTTAAAAGAAATAAGTACAAGAATTCATTACTGTCAAGAATGAAAAATGGTTTGGTGAATTTTGTCAAAAATAAATTATGAAATGAAAAAAAAAAGTTGGTGTGTCAAAATAAAAAATTGTTAGAAAATAATAGTGAGCAAGTGAGAAAAGAGGGGGGAAAAATATGATTTTTATAAAAGAATGTGTATTGATTATTTTACCTTCATCTTAATTATAAAATTTTAAGTAAACTTGGACATAAATGAAGAGAATTAATCCTCACCATAATCCATATTAGACAAAAAGTCTCTTATGAATTTTAGAGGTTTTTCTATTATTTTAAATAAAAATAAAACTGAAAATAGATGCCAAACAACTTAAAATAATAAAAAATTTCTCATAATTGAGAATAATTGATACCAAAAAGAGCCTAAGTCTGTGTCAATGATTGTATTATATTTTGATGAAAACTTCGAACTCTATGACCAAAACATATAGAGTTCTAAAAATCATTTTAAGAATATGCATTTACTTTATATATATATATATATATATATATATATATATATATATATATATATATATATATATATATATATATATATATATATATATATATTGGTAATGTAGTGTATAGTGTATATCAAGTGAATGCTAGAGGGTTATCATATTCGGTGGCAGCATAGTGTTAGCATTTCTTTACCGATAATGTATTTTATGTGAAGAGATTGTTCCCAAAAGAAGAAAAAAAAAACATGAGCAACACGATTTACATGAACATTGTGTTTTTCATATATTTAGTATTGATTCTCGAGATATCATATGAAGTACTTTGCACGCATTTATTTTAAATAAGTATAGTTGTTTACTTGATTCATATTATCATACATAAGATGAGAAGCTGGAATTTTGTTCTTTAAGAGGTTATTTGGGATGTTGGAGTAAACTAAAGACATAGATTTTTCAGGGTTTAAGAACTCCAAACGGCATTTCCTCATTCTTAGTTAATCATATATAAATCATATACATTTAATAACTTGCCTAAAAGTCTTATATTTGGGTCATCCATCTCTTTACCTTGATTAGGCCAAATATAGAGTTTAGTGATATTTTTACTGGGGAAGAATTGAAAGTGACTGCTGTTAAAAACATTCATCATGTTAGAAGACAACTCACTTTTGGATTCCATTAGATATAAGTGTCGTATGTGAAAATTGATGGATTGGTCTTAACGATAGAAGGGGATATACTACGGTTTGCAGAGATTGGATGGTCAAGTTCTATTTGTTGTTGCTGTTGCCATGAAATATTTAGTGTAATTTCATGCAAATGTGGAGGTATTCACTGTGTTTTAATGAAGCAAGGAGGAGATTAAATTTTAGGATTTTGAAGTTCGTGTGGATTCTCTCTATATTCTTCATATGATTAATGCGTTAATTAGTTCTCCTTGGGTTGATTGAAGATACTCTTGATATCATATTTATTCGTTTCTTTGGTTTGCCCAGGAGATTTATTTGGATCATGGACGCATTATCTTCTTTCAATTAATATAATCATTTGTGTCCTATTTAAAAAAAAAATTAGAAATAATTAATATTGTCTCCTATATTATAGCTTCATTACTTATCAAATCTCGTGTTTTATGAAAATATTGTTGCCCCCTTCACTTCTAACGTTATTAAATGGTTATTAAGATTGAATATGTAATGTCTATTTAGTCCTTTATTAGAACTCAGAAGTCAAAAGACAATATTACCTTCATTTTAGAATGCATAATGAAAATTCATTTTATCCTTACAAAAATCAAGTATGTTTCCTAGTTGACATTATGCTGTGCCCACTTTTTATTCTAACTTTTTTGGTCTTCCAGACAATAATATTACCGCCTTGATTGCTTTTGTTAGAGAGTTTGATTGGGAATCACGTCTAGCTAAAAAAACCAACCACCAAACCAACCACTTGTAGATTAATATGCATCACATTCATGTAAATCAACATTAGAAGCCAACATAAGTAATAGTGGTGTTTTTCTTTTATTTTCAACCTTAGGATGCACATGATATTGTACAAATGCATGACTATTCTCATTTTCATTAAATGGTTGAAACTTGAAAATGCAATCATACATCTCAGATTACCACATGCAAAACCTTTTTCTCAAAAATATTTCTTTGTTTTTCTCAAAAGTATTCCTTCGTGTCCCAATCACTTTTAAAATGTATCTTGGAATTTTAGAGATTTGCTTTGTCCAACCCATTATATGTAAACAAGGACTATGGATCCTCTGCTTTGTCAACACATTTTATCCACTTCACTGAAATTTGTGTCAATGATTATGTTACATTTAGACTGAAATTTTATACTTCATGATTGAGTTCTAAAAATTGTTTTTGAAAGCATGTATTACTTCCACAATCTTTTATATCAAGTTTTTTTGGGCAAGAATCATGCATATCAAGTGAAATGCTAGAGGATTAGCATTTTTTGTGGCATAGTTTAGTATTTTTTTTAACTTATAATGCAATATGAGTGAACTCTATGAAGACATACCTTCTATGTGGGGGGGAAAACATGAGCAATAAGATTTAGATGAACATGATATTTATAAAATAAATGCTCAAATTTTTGTAAGAAGTATTCTGGATGCATCATTGAGCTCAAATTTCACCTAATTAAGGGTAAGGGTATGGATGAGCCAAGTGATAGATACCCTCAGATGATATCAAATGAATATAATAAAAATATTATTAAAGAGTGTTGGGGTAATTGTATTACAAATTCTTCAAATATACAAAAGTGAAATTGCAATACAATTGAGAGATGAAGATCTTTAGCAAATCTGAAGAGCTTGAAGTAGCAACCGAACGAACCACTGATCGATGAGGTTGAGTCACACCTTGATGCTGTCTTTAAGGTAATTGATGCACCCTACTACCAAGGGTTCTTCGCACCACCACCTCCAAGATAAAACAACCTCCTAACTAGAAGATGAGGTAGTTCTTCTAGTCCCTTCAAGGAGCCAAAAGCTAGAGCACAACACTTAGACAACTCAAGAAAGAAATGAACTTTGTAAAACAAATAATGTGAGTGAGGAGTGTCACAATAGCACACAATATGCAAGGAAGGGTTGGGTTTATATAGGCCCAAACCACACCTCCTCACAAGGGGAGAATCAATTCTCCACTAATGGAGAATCAATGGTTTGTCCCTCCTCCACTAATGTGAATAAACCCCCTTGACCTAACCTCCCCACTACTTGGGGAAGTAACTCTCATATTCACTTCTTTGGAATGAATAGGCTTTAACCCATTCAAAGACCTTAACCCCCACTCATGGTAATGGCCATGAATGGTCATGAAGTTGAAATGAGAAATAAAGGTCAAGAGTTAGAATTTGAGTAATTCCACCATTCAAGTTAGCCCACCTCATCACCATAATCAAGACCTTTAAGACCCATGACCAATGTCATGAAGAGCCTCATAACCAAAGTCATGAAGGGCCTCCTTTAACCATGGTCATGAAGGGCCTTCTTTACTCATGGTGCCTCATTACCACCCTTACCTCATGGTGCCTCATTACCACCCTTACCTCAAGGGTCCCACACACAAACAAAACAATTAAATAAAAGAAATGCAAAAACTAATTTTGAAACTTAATATATAGATAATATAGATTTTAATAAAAAAACCTAACAAAGAGGACCATCTTTGGGTAAAAAAGAAAAAAAAACTCTGGCAACAACAAAACCTACCATGCAAATTAGGCCCATATGGTGGTTTTTTTCCTTGTATTCTAAAGGAAATGCTTTAGTACAAGAACTGTAGAGATTGTACTTTCAACTATTAAATGGACATGATGTTATATAGAACATAGTTTCTTATCTCAATCCAACAGTAGAAAACAATAGCAGACACTATGTATGATTATACAAAACATTTTGCCAATTTTTTTTCTTTCTATATTTCCAATCAATTTTGAAATGTTTGGTTTTTCGTTAGAGTTCTACTTTAGCCAACCTGTTAACTCACAGATCTAAAAGTAAACTAGGAATCTGGACTATATTTGATCTACTGCAAATTAAGTTAGTATTAGCGATTGTATAATGTATTGGAGGAACCAAGGTCCGACATGTCGCTCCATGTCGCCGTGTCGGACCCTGGTGACACCGCGACTTGGGCGATATGTCGTCAAAAGTCGACCGACTTTTGGCAGGGTTTCGATGAAAAATCGAACCCCTATTTCGAAGGGTATTTCAGGTCATTTTAACATGAAATTTGACATGTAACCTATTTTGAGGTCAATAAACACAATGGGAGTGTTATTTTGACCTAAAACATCACCTAACCTAAAGTTTATAATTGGCACATGTCCGGCTATATGCGGGCAAAACTGGAAGTTTGAAAAATTCATATAAACTAATGTAAATATGCAAAGAGAACACAAAAACACAATTAGTAAAGAGATGTACTAAAGTTTACAATTCATTATACAATTATGTTGAGTATGGCTCATGCTTCACATATTGTTGCCGACGGACACGGGAGTCCCACTCACTTTGGCAAAAAGTGAACGAAAAATCGGCTTTGGCAAAAAGTGAATGAAAAATTGGAAAAAAACAAACGAAAGGATGTAATATATTCAAGATGTAGCAATATATCGCCGATTTTTTGGCGATATATCGACTTGTCGGTGATATATTGCCGACACAGGGCGATATATCGCCGACATATGGTAAATATTGTGTCGTTGGGGGAGTCGTGTCCCCCCCCCAGCGACATGGCGACATATCGCCCTGTGTCGGCGATATGTCGCCCACACAGTGAACCATGGGAGGAACCTCATACTCCGAGATTTGAACATGATTTTTAGAGCATGAATTACTTATTCAATCTCCAATCTCTTGGATGTCATAAATATAAGTGAACGAATGTTAAAGGACTACTATCTTCAGTAGTGTTATTTAGCATGTCTTACCCATAATGCAATTGGCATGAAGACACATTCTCTGAGAAAAAACACTAAAATAAAAAGCACGAACAAGAAGATTTGCATGAACATTGGTTTTTCATGTATTTGTAGAAACTTCAAGTTCTTGTCAAGAAATACCGTGCATGCAGATGTCTTTTAATAAGAATAGTTTTTTATTTTGATCAATTATTGTATTTCTGATGAAAGGTAGAATCCCCCTCGATATGAGATGTTGGAGTAAACTTAGCAATTCTCTTTGTTTTGTGTTTCTTCTATCATTTTCTTAAAACTTACCTAATAAATTAATGTATAATTTGGTGATTTGTGGTGATAGGTTGCACTTAGTTCATTTGTCCCTTTTACTCTTATTAGGCCAAATTTTGTGTTTGGTGGTTTTTCTTTTGTGATAGAATTGAATATTGACGTGATTAATAATAATAATCTTGGCCACATCTCGATCGGTATGTTCAGAGAAGGAACAAAGGACAACAAAGAAATGGTGAATAACCAAAGAGATTGAATAATAGAGGATCAGAGAGAGAAGAACAAGCAAACAAAAAACTATCAATCCGATTCTCCACCTGAGGATCAAAAAGGTAAAAAACCTCAACAAAAGCAATCACTAGTCGATGATATTGGGAAGCATTGACCTAAACTAAATTGCAAAATTGAAGGTTCATGCGAGGTTTGTTCACTCTGTAGAGTCTCATACAATCCCAAAGTGAATTTGAAAAATGAAGGAGAGAATCTTTACAGAGGAAGAGATGTTGGGATTCAGGAACTGCATGAAGATGCAATCTTGGTGATCATTGAAGTAAAAAATCGTGATGTTCACAGAGTTTTGGTTGACATAGTCTCCTCAATGAATATTATGAAAATGGATTCCGTTAAAATAAAGCCATGTGGAACTAGATTATTTGGTTTATCTGGAGAATCAACTCCTGTTGAGGGAACTATTGAGTTGACGATTATGCTTGGATCTCATTCTCGAATAATAACGATAATGACAAAATTCTTACTGATCAAGAATTTGTCGGCATATAATTTTTTTTTGATCTTTGCATCCTCTACACATTGGAACAAGTTAAAGGTATACAATGACACTAATTGCTGATCGTTATCCAAGGTAGCGGGACAATAATGATTGCCTTCTACTCTTATATACAAAAAAGAATCACACGATGACGAAATTCCAACGAGCGAGTTTTATCATTCTCCAAAAGTAGTATAGATCAAAATTACATATATAATTGAGTTGATGACACATATTAAAACCTGGTTCTCCAAGTGTGGGTTTGATAGAAGATGATACTTAAAGTGTGAAAAAAATAATAAAGGAAGAAAATAAAAGACATTAGGAATTGAAAAATAAAATAATGATAAGGGGAAAAAAAAAAGAAAAATAAATAAATTTTATTTAATGATAAGTGATCTGTACAAAATTGATAAATAAGAGAAGTGAGATAGAGACCATCAAATCAGATGTCTTTTTCTCAGTTCAGTAGACTTAGTTGAGAGGCCACGTTTCATTCACTCATTCATTCTTTCAGTGGGCAGCCTTCATTTATACAAATTGGTGTAGGCTGAGTTAATCAGAACTTTTATGGTTATATTTCTATTCCAAATTAGTATTTTTGAACTAGATATTAAAAATGAGAAAATTTCAGGGGTTAAGATTTAACATCAGGGTTCAAGTGTTGATGTTTTATATAGTGCACAATGATTTTTTTTCTCATTATCTTTACTATAAAATATTTTCTCTAATCAGGAAGCTAAGTATTAACATTTCACAAATGAAAAGAGGGCTAGAGATGAAATTTAAAAAAATTGAAAAGAGGAAGTCGAAATTTAAAAAAACAGGGGGAGAGTGCTAATATTTCATAGAATTTTATCAGGTTCATGGACCATTCATTTCCCTCTGGATGAAGGATATTTGTCCATCAGTTACATCCAAAGGTTCAGATTAAATTAAAATAAAATAAATTTATATTTTCTAAATCTTACCTCAACCTTTAGATGTGACTGATGGACATATTTCTTTTAAAAAAAAAAAAAAAATAGATTGATAAAAAATTAATATTTCACAAAAAAAAAATGAAAAAGAAAACACGGGAGGGCTATGACCTCCCAGCTCTTTGAAAGCTCCACCTCTGTTTATGTGTTAACATACATTCTCCGTGAAATACCAATAGCAATAACATATGTATGAACGTCCGTTTTTCAAATATTTTTATAACAAATGATTAATGTTTTGCAGGAATGATGTGAATGCACTTATCTTCCAAATAATAACAAATGGTTTTGTTATTATTTGTGTGATGGAGAAGCTGGAGTTTTTCTACTCAAATCTGAGATGTTGGAGTAAACTATTATGTGATGGAGATGGAAAGCTGGAGTTTTTCTACTCAAATCTGAGATGTTGGAGTAAACTAATAATGAAATGTTCCTCATATTATCCTTGGGCATGCCGCCTTGATTATGTGCCTTTTGTATTTGGGTTTACATTTTGTTGAATTGTGAGGGGTGATAGTCATGATTTTGGTTAATTTTTCTCAAGGATGGCGCCACCCCCACACCATATATGATCCGAGTTCATAGCTTATAAAATTTAATGAGTTTGCATATTTGTTTTCACATTTTGCTTAACCCATCACGCCTTCGGCAAGATTGAGTTACTGAAGGAAAAAGAAAGTATTTTGGAGTTTGGGTATCTGTTAATTGTGATTTCAAAAGTTTTCCTCTATTCAAAGATTTTTACTAGGTGAACAAACTCTAAAAATGATTTCTTTTATTACAACTAAAAAAATATCAGTAAAGTTTCTCCTTTTTTTTTTTTTTTTTGTGATTTTATACATCTATTTTGACAATTTTAACTTCAGACTCTTAGCTTGAAGCATACTATCATTTTCAAAGGTAAAATTTTAACTGAAAGAGTTAATTCAGTGGAATGAACATAATGAATTTGAAGCCCTCTACCCGAGGAGAGGAGAGGATTGGCCTTGCTCTGAAAGAGTATCCTTCTGACCTTATGTTATCCCAAAGTAGTCTTGTATCAGGTGCAACCTTAAAAATAAATAAATAATTAAAATACTGATTTTAAGTGAAAAACCTCCCAATTTTGAGACCCATTTGGTCTATCCGGCTCATTTTTAAAAACCCAGCTCAACCACTTTGTTGCGTAATTAATATGCAGCAAGCAAATGACCAAGATTTAGATCTCAACCATCCATTTTCGAAAAATGTGTTTTGAAAACTCTCAATTTTAGTCTAATAATATTTCTTTCTCACACTTGAGGTGGTTGTGCTGTTATGAATTATAATATTGCTTTCATGGTGAGATGCAAATCCCGTAGAAGTGAGAATAGGATGTAAGAGAATTTGCTAAAATGTTTTTTGAAATCCAAGTTGTTTACCTGAAACCAGCTTGCAGGTGAATCTTGTTTTCATTTGATGAAAAAAAAAATCAAAAAGGGATTCCAAATGAGAGGAGGAACCGTCACTAAACGAAATTCAGAGAACATAGAAGAAACAAAGTCCAAAAAAGACAGAAGAAACAACGTAGAAGAAGAGAGGGAGTGTGGACAAACGCTAATCCTAAACCCATCCTTATCTTTAACTCATGATCAGAATATTTTGGCTTTGACCCCACCCTCAGGGCCAAATTCTTGAGCTCAGACTCTGTTCTGGCTCAAGACAGATTTGAGGCTCTAGGGCCAGACTTGCAACCTAATCATCATGCTTTTTTAACTCTGGTGCTTATATGTCCTTGCCGTGGAGACCGGACCGTACCTCATGTGACTGGTTATGTTATATTGTAGTCATCATCTTGATTGCTTAGAGAAGGCAGCAAATAGCTACCCTTGTTTAATTGCAGTCCTTATGTTTTAGAGACCTGTCCACCTATCTAATTCCTTGTCCAGCTCATGTGAAAAGAGATAAAACTTTTATAATTAGAATGAAATTTAATTGTTTAAAGAAAAGACTTTAATCACTTAAACTTGAATTGAACTTTCATAACAAGACAACTTTCAAAAGCTTAGAAGAAAACCAATTAAAACTCTTAGGTTTTGCATGGATGTTATTTTTTTTGTTTGAACAAATAATGTAGATCGCACTTAATGGTTACTAACTAATCTCTACCTAAAACTTTTAGTTTATTCTTTCTCTCTAAACCCAACGATTATGCCCCTCTGCCAATCCCCCTCTTTACCAACTCTCAAACCCACTTTCTATCCCTCTTTGGCATCCCATCATAAATCTCGTCCCAAGCCCATTTCTACTACTTTTGGGCCCAATTCCTTGTCTCCACCCCAAAACCAACCAGTTCGGCCCATCAACCTCTTTAAATCATGGATCTCCCCTAGCCCATCTCTCAAGCCCTCTTTTCACTTTTCTGAAGCCCAGATCTTAGCCTAAACCCAACCCTCTCTGTCCCCCTGAAGCCGCCCACCTTATGCTCCCAGACTCTCCAGAACCTGTTTCCCCTCCCTCTAGTTCAACCATTGTCCCTCTCTCCACCTCTCTCCCTTCTCCCTCCAACCCCTCTTCGCTGCCTTCTGCCGACACTGACGCTACCAAATCTCTGGTTTGTGATCTTATCCCTATTGAGCACACTCCTGACTCTCCGCTTTCCTCTCCTACGCATGATCATGAGCGTGACGAGTGTAGAAGAAGTAATCGTCCTATTAAAGGATACAACCCGTTCGGTGAAGACTTCCTGGTTGGCCTCAAGTCCTCCAAGAGGAAGAAGAAAAAGAGAAATTCTGCAAAATAGTTTCTTTTGGCCTCTCTTTGGCCCTTTTCTTTAGGTCCTGTCCCCTTTGCTTTGTCCTTGCTCTTTAGCTTTTGCTTGTCTCAAGTCCTCCAAGAGAAAGAAGAAAAATAAATTCTGCAAATTAGTTTCTTTTGGCCTCTATTCGGCCCATTTTCTTTGGGTCCTGCCCCAGTTTGCTTTGTCTGTGCTCTTTAGCTTTGTTAAAATTTTTTTTTTTTGGTAAACTTTAGCTTTGTTAAATTTAGGGCATATGTTTGTTCTTTTAATATATTTATTTATTCATTTAAAAAAAAAAGAAATGAAGGTTTATGCTTTTATGCCATTAGGATCAATTTTTTATGCAACATAGTACAAATTGGGATTTTTTTTCTTCTTTTCTAGTCGACAGGATTTTAGGTTGGAGGAAGAACAGTAGCAATGGTACTTTGTGGACCCATAAAATTTTTTTAAAAAGCAATGGTGCTTCAAATCTATATTTTCACATTTCATGTTACAATAAGGTTAATTAGTAAGGTCAATAAACAACCTTAACTAATAGTTCCAACTTATCCTATTGGGCTTACTTTTAGGCCCCTAAATAATCTAAGAGGGGCATGTAATAAGACAAACTTTATGGGTGCACCTGTAATTAGGCCTAAATTGCATTGCTTTACTGGTGTTCACCACATCGGCCCCAAAATCCTCAAATTGCATAGATAAGTTAAGGGTGCAAAGGCACAAGTTGAATGAATCATTTGAAAGTATAGTAGCACCTAGTTGATGTGTCAACATTACTTCCCCATTTCCCCTCACGGTGCACCAAGATTCACTGTTTAGTAATAGATTCAAATGAAAGGTCAACATATTACTAATCTAGGTGTTCGGTTTGACCCCAAAGGCAACCCTATTTTGTTTAGAGCAAATGGATTTGATTATCACTTAGGATCTAGGGGGTTACCCTTGAGGTATCAAGGATAAAACCACATCCCCTGATCCAAATGCAAAGCCAGAAAAATCAATTTGGAAACATCTCCATCAATCAATTAGAGATAGTGATACTTATATTTTGATAAGAAAATAGGCATATATAAAGAGAATGCTTCAAGTGTTGTTCCTTGTCAAGAGAATGCTTCTTCCTTTACAGAGTCACACAAGGTTCTCTCGAATTCCAATAGCGTATAAAACTAACTCCTTGATTCACAACATATGAGGTGTATCTACAAAACTCCAAGAAACAAGAGAGAGAAACATCAAGAGAGAGGGTTGCCATTGTAATCTGTGCCCCCTCCTCGTGTTCCCCTATTATAAGGAATCCTGTGAGTTATGTACAGTAACTTTAATATATTTATAGATGTGTCCTTTTTAATTTCATATAATTATATATATAACCATTTACTTTTAAATACAACAACAATCATAACGTTATCCCAATTCAATGAGGCCAGCTACGTTGATTCATAAGGGTAAAATAAAAGAGCTAAGAGAAATAGCATTAATAAAAATGAAGATAAGTAGGAGACATGGTCAAAGTTGAGGACATAGCGAAAGTGTTTGCCAAGGTGAACCTCACATAAATAAAAATAAATAAATAAATAAAAGCATTTTTCCTAAAATATTTATTTGTTTTCAGTCACTTTTGAAGGTATATTTCTGCTTAATTTAATGGACTTTTAAAAAACTTTGACCGACCCATTAACCTATAAACTAAAATGTAAACACGGACTATGGGCCCTGTTCTCTTCAAAAAAATTTCTACGTTAGATTAAGGCTCTTTTTTGTATCAATTCTCATTCTCTATTACGCCCATTCAAAAGAAATAAGTACAAGAATTCATTACTGGTCAAGAAAGAAAAATGGTTTGGTGAATTTTGTCAAAAATAAATTATGAAATGAAAAAAAAAAATTGGTACATCAAAATAAAAAATTGTTAGAAAATGATAGTGAGTAAGAGAGAAAAGATGGGGAAAAAATATGATTTTTATAAAAGAATGTATATTTATTATTTTTTCCTCATCTTAACTACAAAATTTTAAGTAAACTTGAACATAAATGAAGATAATTAATCCTTTCCATAATCCATATCAGACAAAAAGTCTACTATGGATTTTTGAGGTTTTTCTATTATTTTAAATAAAAATAAAACTGAAAATAGATGTCAAACAATTTAAAATAATAAAAAAATCTCATTGAGAATAATTGATACAAAAAAGAGACATTGATAAAGAACGAACCAGCTGTAGATATGAGAATATTCGATGAAAAATTTTGGAATACTTCTTGGAAACTTCATCTTCCAAACCGATTTTGCAGTTTCTTTTGGCTAGTTGTAAAGAATAGGTTGA
This sequence comes from Hakea prostrata, assembly GCF_041222555.1. Taxonomy (NCBI): domain Eukaryota; kingdom Viridiplantae; phylum Streptophyta; class Magnoliopsida; order Proteales; family Proteaceae; genus Hakea; species Hakea prostrata. The sequence continues at coordinate 45,788,548 of NC_142604.1, read as the reverse complement.
TGACTAATGCTAGAAAGCGCCACTTGCATCTTCAAGATAATGATAAATGCAATCTTTGCATGACAGAGGTGGAAGATGTATTACATGTATTTAGGGATTGTTACTTTGCAAGAAGCATTTGGAAACGTATGGTTAAACCATGAAATCAAATATGGTTTTTTAGGTGTGAAAAGCAGGAATGGATCTATGCCAATATTTGTGGGTTTGCTGCCAAATGGAGCAACGATTGGCCTGAGCGATTTGTGTGTACCCTACAAATTCTCTGGGGATGGCGAAATCGAGATATCCATGAGGTAGATTTTTCCAGATCAGGGAATGGTATGCTTATTATCGAAAAATTTTATCGAGCCAATAAGGAAGATTGGACAACATGCCGAAGCCCTGTTCTTGATCCAAGTAAAGAATTGGAAGTTTTAGGGTGGACATGCCCTAGAAGAGGATGGTTTAAGTGCAACACGGATGTTGCTGTGAAAGTGAAGGAATGCTACGCTCAATTAGCTGGGGTGATTCGGGATCAAGAAGGCATGTTCAGAGGAGGATTTGCTATCAAGATTCCTCTATGTCATGTAGTAGAGGCGGAACTGCGCGCAATCAAAGAAGGGGTAAAGGTAGCGTTGAATATGGGAGCATGGCCAATCCAAATAGAATCAGACTCGCTGAAGGCCATAAGGTTACTGGAACCAGAAGTTAACGAGTAATGATCGATGGGAAGATTAGTTGCTGAAATTCAAAGCCTATATGTTTCTCGAGGTCATGTTAGATTTAGTCATGTGAGGCGTCAAAATAACAAGGTTGCTGATTGGTTGTCTAAGAGGCGGCTAATTGGAAGAGATGATCTGGTCTTTTTCAATGATCCCCCGCAGGAAATGACAGACATCCTTAGAGAGGATTGTCTCAAGAGTTGGGCTCTAGTTTGATTTGTTTTGTTTTTTGGGTCTTTTGACCCCGTTTTGTAACAAAAAAAAAAAAAAAAGAACCTAAGTTTGTGTCAATGATTATATTATGTTTTGATGAAAACTTCGAACTCTAACCAAGAGTTCTAGAAATCATTTTAAGAATATGCATTTACTTTTGCAATACTGTATAGTGTGTGTGTGTGTATATATATATATATATATATATATATATATATATATATATATATATATATATATATATATATATATATATATATATATATATATATATATATATATTGGTAATGTACTGTATAGTGTATATCAAGTGAACGGTAGAGGGTTATCATATTCAGCAGCAGCGTAGCGTTAGCATTTCTTAACCGATAATGTATTTTATATGAAGATATTTTTCCCAAAAGAAGAGATGAAAAAAACATGAGCAACACGATTTACATGAACATTGTGTTTTTCAATATTTAGTATTGATTCTCGAGATATCGTATGAAGTACTTTCCACGTATTTATTTTTAAATAAGTATAGTTGTTTACTTGATTCATATTATCATATATAAGATGAAAAACTGGAATTTTGTTCTTTCAAAGGTTATTTGGGATGTTGGAATAAACTAAAGACATAGATTTTTCAGGGTTTAGGAATTTTGAATGTCGTTTTCCTCATTCTTAGTTAATCGTATATACATCATGTACATTTAATTACTTGTCTAAAAGTCTTATATTTGGGTCATCCATCCATTTACCTTGATTAGGCCAAATATAGAGTTTAATGATCTTTTTACTGGGGAAGAATTGAAAGTGACTGCTGTTAAAAACATTCATCATGTTAGAAGACAACTCACTTTTGAATTCCACTAGATATAAGTGTGGTATGTGGTGTGGTATGTGAAAATTGATGGATTGGTCTTAACAATAGAAGGGAATATGCTACGATTGACAGAAATTGGAGGGTCAAGTAATGTTTGTTGTTGCTGGTGCCATGGAAGATGATAGTGTAATTTCATTCAAATTTAGAGGTATTGATGCAGTTTTCATGAAGCAAGGAGAATATGATCTTTTAGCATTTTGATGTTTGTGTGGATTCTCTCTATACTCTTCTATGACTAACCGGTTAATTATTCTCCCTTGAGTTGATTGAAGATATTCTTCGTATCATATCTATTAGTTTATTTGGTTTGCCCGAGAGATTAATTTGGATCTTGGACGCAATATCTTCTTTCAATTAATATAATTATTTTTTCCTATTTAAAAAGAAAAGAAGAATAAATAATTACATTATAGATTCATTACTTATCAAATCTCGTCATTAATGAAAATATTGTTGCCCCCTCCACTTCTAACGGTATTAAGCAGCTATTAATCTGTCTATTTAGTCCTCCATTAAAACTCAAAAGTCAAAAAACAATACTACTTTCATTTTAAAATGCATAATGAAAACTTATTTTACCCTTATAAAAATCTAAGTATCATGTTTCCTAGTTGACATTAGGCTGTCCCCCACTTTTTATTTTTCTTTTTTGGGTTTCCAGACAATAATATTACCGCTTTGATTTGCTTTTGTCAGAGAGTTTGATTGGGAATCATGACCAGCTAAAGAAAACCACCAAACCAACCACTTGTAAATTAATTCGAATCACATTAATGTAAATCAACATTAGAAGCCAACATAAGTCATAGTGGTGTTTTCCTTGTATTTTCAACCATTGGATGCACATGATATTATGCAAATGCATGACTTCTCATTTTTATTAAATGATTAAAACTTGAAAATACAACCATACATCCCAGCGTACCACATGCAAAACCTTTTTCTCAAAAATATTTCTTTGTTTTCCTCAAACCTTTGTTTTCCAATCACTTTTGAAATGTACCTTGGACATTTAGAAATTTGCTTTGTTCAACCCATTATATGTAAACAAGGACCAAGGACCATAGATACTCTGTTGTCAACGCATTTTATCCATCTCAATGAAATTTGTGTCATTAATTATATTACGTTTTAATTGAAATTTTATACTTCATGATTGATTTCTAAAAATTGCTTTTGAAAGTACGAAAAACTTTACAATCTTGTATATCAAATTTTTTTTTTTGGCAAGAATCATGTATATCAAATGAAATGCTAGAGGATTAGCATTTTTTGTGGCATAGTTTAGTATTTTTTAACTTATAATGCAATCTGAGTGAACTCCGTGAAGACATATCTTCTATGTGAGGGAAAAAACATGAGTAATAAAATTTAGATGAACATGATATTTATACTAGATGCTCTGTTTATTTCAACTAACTAAGGTAAAGGTATGGATGAGTCAACTCTGTTAATTTTTTTGATTAAATTTAACTTTTACTATTAAATATTTTTCTAAAACTCTAAAATACCCTTAGTTGAAATTTTTTTTTTTAATTTAAACCCTAAAATATCTTAATCACTCTAGCAGCTAAAATACTAAATTATCCTCAATTAAAATAATTGTTAAAAACCAAAATACCAAACTTAAAACCCAAATTATTTTTAATTATTAAAACCTCAACATACCCTTTTTTTTTAATTTTTATTTTATCAAACAACTAAAAAAACAGAAACGGTTTGTTTCAATACTAAATTATCAAAAGGGTATGTTGGGCTTTTAATAATTAAAGATTATTTGAATTTTAACTTTGGTGTTTTGGTTTTTAACAATTATTTTAATTGAACGTAATTTAATATTTAGCTAGTAGGGTGATTACGGTAATTTCGAGTTAAACTAAAAAAATATTTTTAGCCAATGGTAGTTTGGGGTTTTAGAAAACTATTTAACAGTAAAAATTAAATTTAACCGAGAAAGTTAATAGATAGAAGGTGTTTGATATATTTGCTAGGTAAGAGAGGAGGTAAGTGATATTATCTAAGTAAGAGGGAGTGTAAGTGATACTTGTCCAGCTAAGAGGGGAGGTAAATGGTATTTACCCTTAAAAATATTATTAAAAAGGATCATCATTGGCAAAAAAAAAAAAAAAAAAAAAACTCTGGCCACGGCAAAACCTACCATGCAAGTTAGGCCCATATGGTGGTTTTTTTCCTTGCATTTTAAAGGAAATGTTTAAGTGCAAGAACTGTAGACGTTGTACTTCAATTATTGAATGAACATGATGTTATATAGAACATAGCTTCTTATCTCAATCCAACAGTAGAAAACAATAGCATACACTATGTATGATTATACAAAACATTTTGCCAAATTTTTTTTTCTCTATTTCCAATCAATTTTGAAATGTTTGGTTTGTCGTTAGAATTCTACTTTGGCTAACCTGTTAACCCACATATTTAAAGTAAACTAGGACTATGGGCTGTATTTGATCTACTACAAATTAAGTTAGTATTAATGATCAGGGGTGGAACCATGATTCAATATTAGGGGGACGAAGAATGGAAGTACAAATTGGAGAAGCACCAATATTTTTTCGCCACACATATTGTATGGGCCCTTATAAAACCCATTGGGGTTCACCTATGAATTACTTTATTATATTAAGGAATATGCCACATATATTTTGTGGGGCCCCCACATATTTGACAAACATAGGTAAATTATTGATAATGATATTTTTATTCAACAAGATATATTTAGGTAAGAGATGCAAGCCAATGGTAATTAGTTACGAAAATATAAAATCGAATAAAGAATAATAAAAAAATGAAAAAAAAGGACCAATAAATAAATTGAGAAAGAAAATGAGTATGGAGAAGATTTTTTTATCAAATTTTCCTTGACCCACGCTTTTAGAAAGGGAAAAATAAATAGAAAGAAAGAAATGGAAGAGAATAAATAGGAAAAAAAAGAGGAGAGAGAAGATAAGAGAAAATAAATAGGGATTGAGGAGCTAGTTTCTAATTAGAAATGACATTTTGAATATGTAATAAGATTTAAAAAAAAAAAATTCTTTAACCCACGTTTATAAAAAAGAAAAGAGAATAAATAGGAAGAAAAGATGTGAGAAATAAGAGATGGGATAATAAATAGAGATTGAAGAGTTAGTTTTTAAGTAAGATGGCATTTATACTCATTATTTTATCTTTAAAATTTGTTTTCAATATTGATGGGCCAAATAGCAAAATTTTACATGTAAGAAGAGAAAAAAAACTGGAAAAAGACGCAAATTAATATAAAAATGACAAAATTAAATGATTTAAAAAAAATAAAATCCGGGGGCCATGGCCCCTTAGTGGGTCCGCCACTGGTAGCGATTGTATAATGTATTGTAAGAACCTAATACTCCAAGATCTGAACATGGTTTTTAGAGCATGAATTACTTATTCAATCTCCAATCTCTCTGACTTCATCAATATAAGTGAACGAACGTTAAAAAGACTACTATCTTCGGTAGCGTTATTTAGCATGTCTTTACCCATAATGCAATTGGCATGAAGACACATTTTCTGATAATAAAAAAATACTAAAATAAAAAGCACGAACAAGAAGATTTGCATGAACATTGGTTTTTCATGTATTTGTAGAAACTTCAAGTTCTTGTCAAGAAATACCGTGCATGCAGTTGTCTTTTAATAAGAATAATTTTTTTTTTGATCAATTATTGTATATCTGATGAAAGGTATAATTTTTTCCCCTTCAGATATGAGATGTTGGAGTAAAATTAGCAATTCTCTTTGTTCTGTGTTTCTTCTATCATTTCTTAATGTTTACCTAATAAATTAATGTATTCATTTGGTGAACAACCAAGGAGATTGAATAATAGAAGATCGGAGAGAGAAGAACAAGCAAAGAAAGACTATCAATCTAGGATCACAAAGGTCAAAAACTTCAACAAAAGCAATCACTAGTCATGACGATACTGGGAAGCATGGACCTAAACTAGATAGCAAAATTGAAGGCTCATGTGAGGTCGTTCATTCTATAGAGTCTCATACAATCCCAAAGTGAACTAGAATAATGAAGGAGAGAATCTTTACAGAGGAAGAGATGTCTGGGATTCAAGAACCGCATGACGATGCAATTATGGTGATCACTGAGGTAGCAAATCGTGAAGTTCACAGAGTTTTGGTTGACACAGGCTCCTCAATGGATATTACGAAAATTTTTTGAGATTGAAACTGGATTCCGTGAGAATAAAGCCATGTGGAACTAGATTATTTGGTTTCTCTGGAGAATCAACTCCTGTTGAGGGAAATGTTGAGTTGACGATTACGCTTGGATCTCATCCTCGAATAGTAATGACAGTGATAAAGTTCTTACTGATAAGGAATTTGTCGGCATATAAATTTTTTTGTTCTTCATGCTCTACACATTGGAATAGGTTAAAGGTATACAATGACACTGATCACTGATCGTTATCCAAGGCAGCGGGACAATAATGATTGCATTCTACTCTTATAAACAAACAAAAAATCACACGATGACGAAATTCCAAATTTAAGACCTAATTTTGTATTAATCAGCATAATATTCCAAATTCCTTTATCAGGATCTTCAAGTTTGAGAAAGATCTTTTCCAGTTTTTCTACCGGTTCCCTTCTTTGGTTCTTTTCTTCATCCCTGTTATCCATCGTCCTTGGCTGACTAGACATTCAATTTCATTTTTCAAAACTCTACTGTAGTCTGTATCATGCTTGTGATCTCTGTGGAATCTACAAAATTTATTTGGATTTCCCTCCTCCGCTCTTGTCATCATTGGCACTGACCATCTCAAGAATTTTTTTATTTTGAATCTGCATTAGAATTTATGATCTTCTTGAATTCTGAGGAGTATATTGATCAGGAACTAGTCACGGATCATCTTTTCTGACCCCTTGATCATTTCTTGAATAATTCTTATTATTCCTTCAGTCTTTTTGATCAGATCAAAATGTTCCACTTTCTTCCCTCTTGCTTCCATCAACACCAGTTTCTTCCTTGCTTGGCGAATCTCCTTCATGTTTGCATACTGATTACATCGTGATGTTAATTGTGCAATGTTTGGCGGCTTATTCATCATTAGAAATTCTAATAAGTGATCATCATTCAGACCTCTGAACATCGCGTCGTGAGCCATTGCTTCATTAAGGTTCTTGATCTAAATTGATTATCGGTTGAATCTCTTCATGTAGCTGCGAACGGATTCTCCTGGCCTTTGGGGAATTATTGCCAAATTATCCGATGTCTTACTACTTTTCATGCTACTTTGGAAGTATGATAGAAAGATTTTGGTTAAAAATTTGAAGCTTTCAATCTAATTGACTTTAAACTAAAGAACCAAGTAGTTGCAGGTCCTTTCAGAGAAGAGGGGAATGATCGGCACTTCAAAGCTTCTGATTCTCCAGCTAACATCATAACCGAGTTGAATTGAACTAGATGCTCTAGTGGATCAGCACTTCCATCGTACATTTGAACACTGGGAGCTTGAAATTGTGTGGTAATGGAGTCGTCATTATCTCCTTTGAAAACGGATTCTGATCCATGTTTCCCTTGTTTTCCTCATCGCCAATCGTTGAATCTCGTTGTCTAGAATATGAAATCTTTTATTAATTTTGGATCCACGAACCTTAGAAAAACTGCTGACTGACTTTTGTAGTTTCTCTTTGGGATAATTACTATTGCCCTCTTGTACTTTGGTTTTATTACTAATCAAACCTCTTTCTTTATGAAATTACTGTTGCCCCCCTCACTTCTAACGGTGTTAAGTGGTTGTTAACATCAAATATGTAATGTCTATTTTGCTTTTCATTAAAATTAAGAAGTTAAAAAATATGATATTACTCTCATTTTTAGAAACTATATTGAATGTCAATTATATCCTTAAAATCTTATATTTTATAATAAATTTTGGCTTTGGTGGGACCACACACTTTGTACAATAGTTAGCATATATTAGGAGATTTTCAATTTTCAACTTTGAATTACATTTGATATTTCCTAATATTTTAGTTTCTATTTTAAGTTTTATTTAATCACGTATTTCCTTTATTTGGCGATTTCTTTTTAGAGAAGAAAAATCAAGTCTTTTCTTTATTTAGTAGTTTCTTTTTTGAAAAGAAAATTTAATTTAAAGTTAATTTTTCTCCATAGTTAATTAAGGATAGTATTATAACTTGCAAAAGAGTAAATTAGTAAAGAGATAATTGTAGGGTTATTTTTGGGTTTTTGAAAAAAATATATAAATGCCACATCATCAGTTAACTAATGAGCTTAACGGAAGGGGGCATTAGCAATTTTAGACAAAGTTAAAGGTTGATTAGCAATTTTAAAAAGTAGAGGGGATAAAGTAGTAATAAAATCAGAGTACAAGGGGGCAACAGTAATTATCCCTTTCTCTTTTCAATCTCTTCAACTTCGAGGGATTTTGCTTTTTCCGCTTTGGCTTGGTCGAGCTCTTCTATTTTCTCCAGTTGAAACTTGATCTTCTAACTCAAAAGGAAGTGGACTTAAATCCGGCTTTGAACTTTATCCACAGCCTTCCTCAATTAGATTTGATATTTTCTAATTTTGTCTCAACTCTTGCTTCTGAGAATTTTGGTCAAGGACCATATCAACTCGGGAAAGAGGAGTTCTGTGTTTTGCTGGTAAGGTTGGAATTGGAATTCCGGTTGTTTTTGGAACTCCAATTTGTCGAATGTATGATCTTATCAAGTTTTGTGTATCCAAAATCTTACATTGGATATTTTCCATTTGAATTTAGATCTGATGCGGATCAAATCCAAGTTGTGATGTTGCAGCAGGAGCTTCTGAAAATTGTCTCTCCTGTCAATTATGAACTTCTAGGAGATGAGGTGAACGATCTCCAAGGATCTTCTGCTTTTGACGAGTAAGCATAGCCGGAGCTGGTGGCGGTAATGTTGCTTCTTTCATCTTCCTCTTTGGATTCTTTCCGCTTAACTCTCTCTGATTGTTTCTGCCGCTTCGTTCATTGGCATCTCCTCTTGTTGCTCAGGTGACTGCGTCATAGCTTTTGTTCTGAAAGTTTTTCCCACAGAAGGTGCCAAATGTTAGTGCAGAATTCGTTGGGGGTTATGAACCACAAACCACACCAAACTCCTCAAATTTGGTTTGATCTGAATCTAAATCCACTCTTATCTACAAAGCTAGAAAATAGACTATTAGAAACGGTGCCGATCAGCTAGATCGGCATTTCATCTCCGACTGTAAAGTCGGTGAGTGTTGAAAAACTAGGGTTCTAGAGCTCCAGAGAGCTTAAGAAATATCTTAATGCTTTAAGGCTATTTGAGTGAATTTGAATGTCTTACCTTCTGCACACGCCTCAACCCTATTTATAGATTTCTCTTTCTAACTTTGCCTTCTCTCAGCTGTCAATCCGATGTTATAGAACTGGTGGTCAAGATTATATCTTTATATGGCTTTCAGGTTGATCCCATATTTGGTCCAAACCATAAGTAAAGACCTTTTCATCTGGATGAATTGGGTCTTGGGTGATTTATTCACAACACAACTGTAGGCTTTCACTTGAAAGAGCTTGAACAAAGAGACAAAGGGAGGTCTTCTTCCTAGACCTTGCTGAAAAACACCCACACCTCATTGGGAATAGCCCACCACAGCCGGAAACCTCCAACTACATACTGGAAAATCGCCCTCCACAGCCGAAACCTCCAACTCATACATGATATTGTGAAGGTGTTTTTGTGAAATTGCATTAGAGGATGAATGATCCCATCACAGCCCAAACAAAGACGAACAATATTCAGCTTGTAGTAAACTAATGCGCTCTCGATTCCGCAAAAATTAAATAGAGGCTCCATTTATTGCCTCCAAAAACTCTACCTTTACGCCCTAATCACATAGTTGAAGTACAAAACCAATTGAAAACTACTCTCAATCCTCAAATCCTAAAAAAGTCATAAGAACAAAGTGGTCAAAAGCAAAGTCATTAGTAGAAAAGGAAAGCTGCACTCCAAAGAAAGAGAAGAAGATAAAAAGTTTACTGATTATTATTCCATAGGAGAAGATGGTAGAATGTTAGGAAGCGATTTTATTTTATTCAAATGGTCACTAGAATGGACCCGAACAAGGACTCATATATAGTCCATTTCCTTGTAGATGTGTGACAAGTGTCTTAACATTACATCCAAAGATTAAGATCCATTTATGAGTCACATCAATTTTTGTTTAAGATTTAATCACAATCTTTTGATGTGACTTGCAAATAAACGTCAACCATTTTATGTGATATTAGGACACATGTCATACATCCACAAAGAAATGGATGATCCATTTCCTCTTCAGAAATGGACTGTATAAATTTCCACCTGAACAACCCTTGGATTGGAAAAATAAACCATTAACACATTAAAGAAACACAACGGGTGTTAAACTTTAAAGGAGAAAAAAACAAACATAAATACCTACGCGACGCGGACCAAGCCTGAACCCCGGTGTGACCCAGCCATGGTTATATAACTACAACAACAACAATTCTATATGACTTGGGACATGGGACTTGGGGACTTGATCCATAAGGCCCATTGCTGGGTGGAAGTATGGAGATGTCATTAGAGACGCACTTTCCCTTTAGGGAGGTTAGCAGAATAGGTATCTTCCTGTAGGGAGTTGAGTTGAATAGGTACTCTTACAAAGGGAGGTGACCTTACTCTTTCACCCACAGCCTTGGGGGCTTTATATAAATCCATTTTCGAGCTCATTTTTTCTACTACTTTTCTCATCCTCTTTCTCTCTTTCTCTCCCTGTTGTTGTTCTGTTAAATAGTGAACATAACCTGATTACACCTTAAGTAACTTTTCTGGGGGGCAACCTTAAAGGTTTGGGTTAACTGATCTTGGGGTGAAGACATTTGGTAACCGTATTGCACAAATCAGGGTGTCTAAATACCTTAAAGAAAATACTTTTGGTACGTTTTAGCTCTGACAAAGTGTCGTGATTACAACAACCTTTCAAGTATTCGTGCATATTCCTTAACAAGTTTCAAGACTAGTAAATCAAGAAGGGAGGGAAGCCTATTATGGGAAAACCAACCTTGCACATCCTATCTGTTATCACCCTTTTTCAGTATAGTTCCATCAAAGTCAATATAGCAAATAAAGTAGTTGGATGGATTATTTGTGTTTATGCTCCCCCTAAGGTCAATGAAAGAATCAATTGTTGGCATCAACTTTTAGAGTTTCTAGAGTCAGTAACGGAGCATTTTTAACTTTCAGAGTTTCTAGAGTCAGTAACGGATCATTTTTTAACCATGGATGTTGGTTCTCTATCTAACATGGTAGATAGCATGATATTCTAAATTCATTATTCTATAGAATGAAAGGATAGAATCTTAACTGGATATGTTAATCCAAAAAATAGAAAAAATGCAATGGAAAAATAAAAAGGATCTACATAGTCATTACTTCATGCAATCCATCACCGGTAAATCCTCAATCTCAAGGAAAGAGAACATGTCCACAACCCAAATACATTTGTGGATAGATAGTTAAGAGTATGAGATCAAGCAAAATCCAGAAGAGAATCCAAGTCTACATCTTCTTTTCTTTCTTGCATCTCTTTGAGAGAGACTCCTACGAATCCCGTATCTCACTTATGAGAGAGTGGGACCGTGGTTATCAAAATATATCATCATATTTTGTAACCGCTTAATTAAAGCAATTCCATAATCGCCCTTTGGGCATAACTAAAAATTCCCAACAATGGGGGACTTCAATGAAGTTTTACATTAATTTGAAAAACATGGAGGGGTTCCCTACCCTTTATCCCCTTCTGGAGGGTTATTAACCTCTGTCTACTCTATTCATGACTTGACAGATCTTCAATTACCTATTTACTTGGATCAGTATTCACCTGTTCTAATAAACAGCATGATGGAAAACAAATCAATATCCAATTTGGCGATCGTAACACCAAGTACTATCACACTGTGACTAAGGTACAATCAAGAACTGTATGGAATTTCTTCGAACTATATCAGGTGAGTTGCTTACCAATACTAGGGACATTGCTCTTCAATTCTCTTCTTTCTTTTGAAGACCTTTTATCAACTTCTAACCATTTAGATCCATTTTAGTTGAAATATTCTTTGATCCCATAACAACTCTTGAGGAGGTGGAGAGCATTGATCAAATACCTACTTTGGATGAAATCAGACAAGTAATCAACAACTTCTCACCTTACAAGGCACCTGTAGCTTATGGATTTTAGGTATGTTTTTACAAAAGATACTAGGATTTAATTAAATAGGATCTAGGAGCATGATCTCTCAATTTATTTTCAATTATGGTTCACCCTTTGGTGTGAATCATACTCTACTAGCTTTAATTCCCAAAGAATTCAATGCTTCCATAGTTCAACAACTTAGACCAATTAGCTTATGTAACATTATTTATAAACTTATAGCCAAAATTTTAGCAAATCAAGTGAAACTCCTCAATAGATTTGTCCCCCCTTTGCAAGGAGCCTTCATTCTTAAGACAAATTTATGACAACATTAGTATAGTCCATGAAGATTTCATCTAAATATCTTGGGACTTACTTGGTCAAACAAACGACTTGCAATTCCTTATCAACAAGATGAGTAATCGACTTAGCAGCTGAAAATCAAACACCCTATCCTATGCAGATAAGCAGGTTCTAATCAAATCTGTCCTCTCCTCCCTCTCCACTTATTTCATGGGTGCTTTGACATCCCAAAGTCCATCTGATGAAAAAATAGACAAGATTATTTTTTAATTTTGGAAGGCAACCTCTCGCAACAACAAACTCTTCACTCTTAGGAAATCTATTCTATTTAAACCCAAAATGGAAGGAGGGTTAGGTCTTTGACCCACGAAAACTCACAACCAAGCTCTTCTCTTGAAGCAATGCTAGCACCTTCTCTCAGAGCTAGAGTCAATATGGGCAAGAGTTATCAGGGGCAATATTTTCCTCTATATGTTTTGACCCGAATTCTTGTACTTGATTTCGAAGATGAATCCGCACTGACATATTTTGGTGGGCAACCAAAATGATTTGTTTTTAGAGATATGTGGTGGAAGTGGAGGAGGTTAGAGCCCACTGTTGATCTTGGTCTATGGAGGGGCAGTACGATACGACCGCACCTGATGGGTCGACCTGTTTACCTGATTGGAGTCTATATTTATGTATCTTATGTTTGCCTTCCATATCATTGAGAGATTTGTGATTTTTGGTTAAGGTTTTGGTTGAGAGTTCTTTGTGACTTTTTTTTAGCGTTTGGTTGTAAGATATACTTCTGTACTTCTTCCACATGATGAAAAAGTTCCTCTTTGCAGGTTGAATTAGCAAATTGCATTGGTATGTGAACCATGTTAAATCTTTGTGTATTTTCATCTTGTTTCTGTTTCGATTCAGTATTTCTTGGTGATTGTTTCAACACCCTCAATCTTCCCCCTTTGATCCTAAAGTCCTTCGAAAAAAAGGCTCACACATCTTGAATAGCTTGGCTTCTACCCTCCCTAAATTAAAACAATTTGTGAGTAGAAAAATTGGCAATGGTAGTTATACTAATCTCTGGTTTGATCCTTTGGTCCCTCTTTACTTGGTAATTGTTTGCCTCCTCATCTCTTTAGAAACAACCAAGCTCAGAGTAATCGACTTAGCAGCTGAAAATCAAACACCCTATCCTATGCAAGATAAGAGGTTCTAATCAAATCTGTCCTCTCCTCCCTCTCCACTTATTTCATGGGTGCTTTGACATCCCAAAGTCCATCTGATGAAAAAATAGACAAGATTATTTTTTAATTTTGGAAGGCAACCTCTCACAACAACAAACTCTTCACTCTTAGGAAATCTATTCTATTTAAACCCACAATGGAAGGAGGGTTAGGTCTTTGACCCACGAAAACTCACAACCAAGCTCTTCTCTTGAAGCAATGCTAGCACCTTCTCTCAGAGCTAGAGTCAATATGGGCAAGAGCTATTGGGGGAAAATATCTCCCTCTATTATGTTTTGACTCGAATTCTTGTACTTGATTTCGAAGATGAGTCTGCACTGACATATTTTGGTAGGCAACCAGAATGGTTTGTTTTTAGAGATCTGTGGTGGAAGTGGAGGAGGTCAGAGCCCACTGTTGATCTTGGTCTATGGAGGGGTGGTACGGTACGACCGCACCCGATGGGTTGACCCGTTTACCTGATTGGAGTCTATATATATGTATCTTATGTTTGTCTTCCATATCATTGAAAGATTTGTGATTTTCGGTTAAGGTCTTGGGTGAGAGCTCTTGTTGACTTTCTTTTTTAACATTTGGTTGTGAGATATACTTTTGTACTTCTTCCACATGATGAAAAAGTTCTTCTTTGCTTGTCAACTTAGCAAATCACATTGGTATGTGAACCATGTTAAATCTTTGTGTATTTTCATCTTGTTTTTGTTTCGATTCAGTATTTCTTGGTGATTGTTTCAACAACCTCAATCTTCCCCCTTTGATCCTAAAGTCCTTCAAAAAAAAGGCTCACACATCTGGAATGGCTTGGCTTCTACCTCCCTAAATTAAAACAATTTGTGACTAGAAAAATTGGCAATGGTAGTTATACTAATCTCTGGTTTGATCCTTTGGTCCCTCTTTACCTAGTAATTGTTTGCCTCCTGATCTCTTTAGAAACCCCCCCCCCCCCAACAAAATGGGTTTCTCAAGTGATGTCAAGTAGGGAACGGAATACCCGACTTTTTCTCTCTTTACTCCCTATTCACTATGTTTATGAGATTGCGAAAACTAGGACATCAGATGAAGAGGATAGATGGATTGTACCCTTACTCAAGGTGCCCTCAAATTCTCTACAAGGAAAGCTGCTATACATCTTCTTCCTCGTTCTCATCTCATTGGAGTTAAGCATTCGAAATGGTGGTAATTTTTCCATAAAAAACTCGTCCTTTCATATAGTATTCCTCTGAATTCGGTAATTGCTAAATGGACTCAAATCTCACCCTTATGCCCTATGTGTAGCGCACTTGAAGAAACTACTTGACACTTATTGTTTTGCTGTGATATCTCTAAACATGTTCTCCAAATAGGCTATACATGTATGTGTAGCCTGGAGTCCGGAGCTTCATTGGGGTATCCCAATGATGAATTGGTTTTTTTTCAGTACTTGGTCTAACATTCTACCATATTTGGAAATTCAGAAATCAATGTGCTTTCAAAAAGGTAACCATTAAACCACATGAGTTGCTCAGTACCATAAATTACTACATAACAGCTCTACAGGTAAAGCCTCCCAATACTTCATTCCCTGTCTCAACTGATATACAGTTCTCCCTTATAGCTTTCATTCAATCTTATGCACATAACTTGATGCCCAATTTTTGTGATTGGATTAAACTCCTAACATGATATCGATAGTTGCAGGGATAAAGCTACCCGGGTTGATGACTTGGACATCGGGTTCGTTTTTGGTCCATGAAGGTAACCTTGTACATAGTAGGGTGGACACCTGCACTTTTGCTACTAAAACAGAATCGGTCTTGGAAAGAATAGCTACCGGACTACAGCATGCCAAGTTAACAAACATCAACATATAGCACCTGTGGTTCAATTTAGAGGAACTTGCTTGTATGTTACCAAAGCCCACTGAAGATCCATGGCCTTACTACTTGTTACCTTTGCTGCTGCAATTAGTAGATGATTTAACTAATACTATCATCTCTCTATTCCCCTTCACAGATCTATATGTAAAAACACACTCTCTCATATGTAAAATATTGTTGTATGTACAACTGGGTCTTTCTTTTACTGTGTTTTGGAAAGGAAGATACACTGCATGTTCTGAGGGACTAGAGGAATGGTTATTCTCTAATTGGGATTGGGCTGCAAGACTTGCTTGTACTATATCATGCATATGGGAGTGGAGGAATAAAGATACTCATGATAGTGATTATACAGGACCTGGAAATGCTGCTGTTCTAGCCCAGAACTACTTTTTGGTGGTGAAGGAGGCAAGAAGCAGTTGCCGACAGGATGTGGTTACACCGGTTGTCCCTCGAAGATCTATTGGGTGGAAACCACCGGAGAGTGGACGGTATACCTGTAATGTGGATGCAGCGGTTGGGCATCATGGAGGCTTCATACAGGTAATGCTTTTGGAGTCGGACCCATCAAAGGCCATATCCCTCTTAGCTCCTAATGCTTGAGTATATGGAAAGTGTACCAAGTTAATTGAACAAATCAATTGGATGGCTAGTACAATTGAATGCATCAGATTCAAACACATGTTCAGAGAGTCTAACTATGCTGCTGATTGGATGGCAAAGGAGTATAAAGCCATGCCAGATGCTCTGTTATTCTTTCCGGATCCCCTAATGGTCTTGAGGAGATCCTCCAGGCAAATTGTTGCCCACCTTAATTTAGTTTTGCTTTTCTCAAGCATCTAGCCCCGTTGATGTACCCAAAATATAAATAAAAAGAGTGCTGAACATTACTGAAAGATAACAGATAATAATAAAGACAATAAAAAGAGTTAATTTCCGCTAGTAGTTTTAATACAATTTTTACATAACAACATAAGTCTACTAGGAATCTTCTCTTCCTTCTAGGCGATCCATAAAAGGAAAATACCAGACAAGAAAAAACCTAATATTTTTTCTTGACGTCCAAACACAGTCTAATCCAATTCCCTATTCTTCCATCAATGGGTCTGATTCAGAGCCTCACTGTTCTTATTTCTGTGTGTCTATGGAAAAAGAATCTTTTTTAATTGGTAAAAAATGGAAAAAGAAACTTGATTTTGAGGATAATTGCAATGTCACATTCAGTCAAGTAAAGACTGCTAGTTACATTTTAGCCATTGAATAGAAATACTTGATCAGCAAATAATCATGCAGTTGGGCTTCTCCAATTCTGCATCAACTGTAATAAGGATACAGGAAATAAGAACATTGCAACTTGTACTTTCCAACCATCCGCATTCAACAAAAACAGATGAAATTACATCACCAATGTTATAAAAATAGGCTCAGAACTGGGATAATAGGCCAACTCGACTAGAAAATGACAGATTTTAACCATCTTAGTCTGACCAAGTCAGGCCTAATCAAACTGATATGAACAAAGTTTGATCCATATAGGATCTTTCAGATCAGAATCAATGAAGACTGATCTGATACCTGATGTGTTAACTTTTAAACCTTCCACAATGCCATTCAAACAATAAACTGTATATAGCAACACAAAATGACATATATTGACGAGTGTCAACATGTAATGGGATGTACTGAATAAAGTCATAGTTTCCCTTCCCCAACACCCTCCTGTCCAGCAGCCAAAAAAAATCAAAATCATTAACTTTGAGGCAGATAAGTCAAACATTACAAAGAGTACCAAACTGTGCCGTCAATGACTGCTTGCATGCAGCTGCAACAGCTTTAGCATTGTCCGAGAGATCATTGTTCATTGCCATGATTTTGGACTCCACGTACTCTTTATACTTAGAGATTGAATCAACCAACATTACCAATTTGTGAGCACACATCTGTGTTTCCTCTTCAGTTTGTTCAATCACAAGCTGTAGATTTGCTTTCGAAGCCTGCAACGAAAATTGCACATTGAGTTAAACCTATTGATGCATTTACAAATTCTATCATATGCCTCAGTGGAGGTGGGAAGCAAGGAACACACCTTCAAAGATTCTTCTGCTTCTCTTTCCACCACATCCATCTCATGCATCTCCCTCTCAGTGTCTTTCATTTTTTCCAGAGCTTCCCCTGCATATCTGGACATGCAATCGTGTATTTCCTTCTTCAACTTGTTCAGTTGAGCTTCACCCTAGAATTTATCATTGCAAGGAATCAAGGGTGCATTCAAAAGCAGCTCTTGAAACATAAGTTGACTACCAAATCAATCCCTCCCCACCCCTTTACCCAAGTGGCAGAATGAATTTTAAAATATTCAACAATGAACAAAAGTGTAACACAGGTGCATCCAATTAGATAATAACAAGATTAATAATAGAGATGAAAGTAAAATGAGTAGTCATCTAAAGACCAGAGCTTAACCACTTCAGGAACCTTTTTATGTAAAACCAACATAAGTATCCATCTAAAGAACATAATAGCATAAGTAGCACACTAAGGTAAATGAGGGGGAAAAACATTATCTGGACTTCCATTCCTCAGATCCAAAGTTGAGTCAACAGTGAGACGCAGTCTCTAGATTATTTGCAAAACTGCTTCATATCTTTCCAGGTTTTTAGGACACTGCAATAGAATGCAATTCCATGACAAATCACACTTTTTTAGTTGCTTTGAAATAGTTAAAAAATCATCAATCATTCCATAATCTATAAAATACATGGATCTCAAGACTACAACAAGAAGAAGAAGCCTTGTCCCAACTAAGGTCTTTTTGGTATCAATTCTCATTCTCTATTATACCTATTTAAAAGAAATAAGTACAAGAATTCATTATTGGTCAAGAATGAAAAACAATTTGGTGAATTTTGTCAAAAATAAATTATGGAATGAAAAATAAGTTTGGTGTCAAAATAAAAAATTGTTAATAATAATAGTAAACAGGTGATAAAAGAGGGAAAAAGTATGGTTTTTACAAAAAAAAGAAAGTGTATTGACTATTTTACCCTCATCTTAACCATAAAATTTTAAGTAAACTTGTGCATAAATGAAGAGAATGAAATTCTCACCATAATTCATAATAGACAAAAAGTTCATTATGGATTTTGGAAGTTTTTCTATTATTTTAAATAAAAATAAAACTGATAATAGATGCCAAACAAGTTAAAATAATGAAAAAACCTCATAATTGATAGTGATAATTGATACCAAAAAGAGCCTAAATGAGGTCGGCTACATGGATTATTGCCTTCCAATCAGCTCTACTTAAAGCCATGCTAGACACAAGGCCTAAGCTATGCATATATTTTCTCACCATTTCTCTTACAGTTGTCTTAGGTCTAACCCTAGCTCTTCTAATTCCTTCAATCTAGATTATATCACTTCTTCATACAGGGGCATTCACAAGCCTCCATTGAATGTGGCCATGCCACCTCAAACGACTTTCTCATAGCTTGTTACTCAATGGAACTACTCCATAGCAACTCTAATATGATTATCCCTTACCATATCCTTCCTAGTTTTGCCAATCATCCATCTTAGCATCCTCATTTTTGTCACATTGAGTTTACCAATATGATGCTTTGTAACAACCCTATACCCTATACCATACATCATAGTTGGTCGAATGACAGCCCTATACAATTTTCCTTTGAGCTTTAAAGGAATATGTCGATCACACAAAACCCCAGATTCACCTATTCACTTTTTAAACATCATTCTCTATATCACCAGATGTAACCAGCCCAGGACAACCCAAGAAGGCTGAAGGATGGCCAAGATCCACCCACGTTTTGAAGCAAGCCTTGGGGGCCAAACCAACAAAATGGTAATTTGGTCATTTTCAACCCTTGGATCAAGTCTTAAGTAGCTGGAATAAATCGGGTTATTTTTTCCAGAGTCCTTTTATATGTTTTCTTTGTTATTTGGAGTGCCAGTTTGAAAGTTATTCGAGAGTTTTAGTTTGAGTGGAAGTTAGTTGGTTGTGATAAGATTCCTTATCCAAAGAAGTTCTTATCTTTTAGAGTTTGTTTTTATTTGGAAGTTAATTACTTGTGTCGTTGTTTAGCAAGTAATTAAAGTTATATGGTTTTCTTAGAAGAGTCAAGTAGAAGTCTAGTCCTTTCTATAAATACCAATCGAGTCTTGTAAGCAATTCAGTTTTTGAATAATGAAAATTATGAGTTGAGAAAATAGACTTGAGAGAGAGGATCCCAAGATGGGTGACCTACAGCTGGATGTTTGCTATTGTTTCTACAATTTGAGTTCTTCTTCCTCTTCAACCTCAGCAGAAATTTAACTCAGGTCTTCCCAAGTATGTATAGCACCATATCTCTTCCCCCAAGCCAGCTGTAGCCCTTCGATTCCCTTCCCCTCTTCCTGCATTGGCAGCTGCCATCCCCCTCTATTAGTTCCCACTTCCCCAGCCACCCTAGACCCCATTCCCCTCCCCTAGGGTCACACCAAGCTGTAGAACCTATTCCTACAGTTATTTTCCCAATCAGCCCTATTTTCCCTAACCTGGAAAATTCCTGCAATTCATCTTCTTCTTTGAGATTTCTGTAATCACCCGAATCACAAATACCTGAAGTATGCTCATCTAGTAGATCTAGAGAAATAGAAATCCAACTCTACTTAATCTCTTCATCACATACTAGCACTTTACCATCTTCACTTCTAGTACATCTGACATGGTCAAGATCTCAACTTTTGTTGCCCCTTATTTTGGCGATCTTATGAGTAGATTTTCCCCCTTCCATCGTGCGAAGCCTATTTTAAAAATCTTCATACTTGTTCTCTCTTGCTTTTCCCCAATTTATACCTTTGCAACATCTACATCTTTAGTCCTCTGCCATGTCTTAAAACCAGTTCTGTTATTCTTAATAGCTGCTTAAACCTCAAAAACAGATGCATCTCAACAAGAGGTCAAAACTTTCAGCAAAAAGATAGTGTCTTCTGGTACTGATACAGATAGCCTGGATATGGCTGCTGTATACAAATTTGTTAAGCAATAATATAGGCTGAAATAATCCAATAGCCTATTTTCCATAAGTCAAATTGTTGGTGAAAGAGAAAAAACTTAAATTGTCATTGAAAAAGAAAGAAGATCTAATTTCCACAAGGATTCTCTAATGCTAAATACAGAGAAATCGCATGTTATTGTATTTGCAAAGAGTTTCAGAAAACCTACTTCATCAACTCTTGACTGAAGCCCTGCAAGACGGTTTCTTCTTAACTCAAGCTTCAAATCATTGTCTACTGATTGTTGCTGAAGCGAAATCAACTCCTCCAACTTTGAAACAGAGCTTTTATTTAGGCTATCAATTAAAGAAGAGAGTGCAGGTTTAATAATTGATTTGTAGTCGACCCCTAAGACTTCAGTAGGTGTTGATCCTTTGGCATTGAGCACATACTGAAAGTCATTTCCAAACTTTAACCTGCAAATAAGTAAAACGGAATCAATGTATGTCCTCATTTACACCTGAAATTGACAATAAAAGCTCCCTAGTCAGTGTAATTTTAGTGTACATTGATTGTCAAAAAACCATGGAAGGGAATGAAAAGGAAATAATTGGTGTTAAGCACCTCACCAGGGATCTTCATAAGAAAGATTAACAAGGCTAATCACCAATGCGTTTCTTCACACTAGAAAGTATATTCATAAGGGAGAAAAGGGCAGAAAGCACTAATAGAGATAACAGATTACATATTGCACGAAAAAACTCCAGGATCACTTGCCTTCAACACCAGGTTAGAATTTGCTTTGCTTTTTGCCAGTGTGAGCCATACAACCAGCAAAATTGGGATAATGAAGCTTTGTAGTGTTCATCATAAATATTCATCTAGTCTACATGCCCGTTCAATAATAGGAGCTACGCATTTAACACTTGGGATTTTCCAGACATGCACCACTTATTTAGTCAAAATCAATGTCCATGGAAAAACTTCACACCTTCAACTCAGAGATTCTTTAAATCAGAATTTCTAATTGTACTACTCATATAAATAAACATGAAAAGAGAAAATCTAACAGTCACAAATAAGATTAGAAAAAGTAAAATGCGAGAACGGCGTGCAGGAGATCACCAGAGAAGGGGGGAAATTCACCTCCTAAGAACCTGATTGCATTCAATGGAAAGGTTCTCAAGCTCCTTAAACTCATGCCCAAGAGCAGTATCAAGATCCCACGACTTCTCTTCCCACACATTCCTTGAAGCCTCTGCCTCCGCAATATCCCTCTCCACAGCCTGTAACTCCCTTCTCATCCTCTCTACATCCCTAGCATTAAAAGTCTGCAAATCGATGCTCTTCTTCAACTCCTCATTCTCCTCACAGATCCTCTGATTCTCCCTAACCTTTGTGTCCAACTCCTCCTCCTTCTTCTTCAAAGCCGCCTCCACAAGCAAAATCCCATTGGAGAGCTCCTCAATAATTGTATGAAACTTCTGAACATCCTTCTCCAACATAGACTTATCCTTCTCTCGCTCTTCAGTCGCGGACGGCGCCGTCCTCAGGGCTTCAATCTCGGCTGCAAGATTCGCAACCTCTCCTTCCATCAACCGAACCTTCTCGGCAGCGGCATTCTTCTCCTGCTCCATCTTTTCAGCGAATTCATGGTCCAGTTCATCGACGGCATCGTCTTCACAACGGATATAGAGCGAGTAGCTCTGAAGCGCATAGAGAATAAGCTTGTTGTCACCGAGAAAATTGCTAGTGCTGGAGTCCGAATAAGAGACATGATCGCTGTAGAGAGCGATCTGGACGAGCCAGTGTATGACGGCAAGGAGAGATGGCCAAGTGTGAGGGGTACTAGCTTTAAGGACGGATTTGTTGATTTTAACAGGGCAATTTAGGTGTTTTAGTAGGAGAAGGAGATCTTCTTCGAGCTTGTCTGCCTTGTCAAGATCGCGCCATTCGAGGCGGTGGCTGAGAAAGCGTAAAGTTTCGGTGATGTCTTTGGCAGTGGGGAGAGAGGAGCGGAGGGAGATAGGGAGGGAATGGGAAGAAAGGTAGGCGTTGATGGTACGGATGGCGTTGTTCTGGTAGGCGCGATCGTTGAAGGGAATCGAAGAGGCAGGGGGGCGGCCGACGCCAGAGAGAGAAGGGCGGCTGCTGCAGACACTTGCATCGGAATCTCTGCCATCGCGGTGGTTAGTGGTGGCTGCAGACTGGCGAGGGTCGACGGAAGGTCTCTCAGCGATGGAGTCCTTCGGCCTTCGTCTCCCACCTCTCATATCGCTAGCTTTATCTCTCTCCCTCTTCATCTGAATTCCCGCTTATTTCACCCATTTTTAGGATAATTTAAAAAACGCTGGCAGCGTTTCATCGTTTCATGCCGTTGCGACTCGCGACTCGCGAGAGATGCTTTCCCAAATGAGTTTTGAGCCCTTTGGACTTCTGGGCCTCTGGCTAACTGGCTGTGTGTTTGGTTCGGAAATTCTATGGGGTCCAGGATCATATACGAATTAAAATTTTGTTTGGATCATATACATAATAAAAATTTGTTTGGTTCAGGAAAGTGAACCTGTTTAAATGATAAATCATTTGGTTACTCTAATTTGAATCTATCTGAAAAATTGTTTTACTACCCTAATTCTGTGAGTAGATATATTCAACCTAAATCACTTGAAAAATTATTTGATTACGCCATGAGTAGATTCAACCTGATTTGTAAATTATACTTTCTTACCCCTTAAATATATTATATTTAATTGATAATTGACTAACATTTAATCTTAAATCTCTTTTTAAATCTTGAACTACAATACTAGCACAAGTGCTAAGCTCAATGCCCTTGGGCAGAAGAGCATCCAGCACTCTTGTAGTGGGAGAAGCAGTCCACTTAGCCTCTGAGGCAAGAGGCCTTAGAGGGAACAACATTTAATTCACTTTGTATGGCATTGCAAGTGGAAGCATGAATATCATCAGGGAAGGCAAATCAGATATAAAGCTATGCCCAGCTTCACTAATTACCTGCACATCTCAATCACCATTATCTATTCCTGCTTTCTGCTTTTGCTGCTACCCTTGGTGGTGGGTTGATGGTGTTGGCTCTTATTCCTATCTCTTCACTGCGTGCACTCTTCAAACTGACAGTGCACATTATCCGGCATCAACTGCACAAGAACCAATGGCCACACACCTGCAAATTGCAAGATCCAACATTTGAGAACCAAGAGTAGCAGACCAGGTGACCTTTGGAAGGAAGCTGATGACTGTCTCTGTCCCTCTCACGCCCAAGCATGCCGACAGAAGGCCTGGTATCCTTGATTCCATGTAAATGGAGAATGCATTGTAAAAATGGCCTAAATTTCCAAAACAATGACTACAGTAATTCAGTATATGTGACCCATCATACTTCTCACTGCACACTACCAGTGCAGAGAAACCTGGCAGGGTCATTGAAAATTGTTGTAGGAAGCTTTTCTTCTACTTAAGGCTTAAGATGCCCTAGCAGCGATACAGAATATAGAAGTATGAATAAAGAAGAGCAGAAAAATCAGCTTCCAACATGGTCTAGCTACTAGGAACATCCAGCCTAGTGCAGATGGAGTTGCCCAAGGAAGAATGTTTCAAATTGCAGGGTTTGGCTAAAGTAAATTATCGTAATATCCAACCATCTACAAATACCTGAATAACCAATATGAAAGAACTTCCAGGTGTGGCATAACTCAACTTAGTGAAATAAACCAATGTCTGGAGTTCAAAACTTCCATGGCATCTAAACAAATCAAGGAAGTCAACAAACCAAGGTGGCACTGTCAAGGTATCTAGTTCAAACAAAAAAATACATGAAAAAGTGAGACCATCTTCCAAGCAAAAACTAAAAATGCAGGGAAAACTAAATTTACAGAAACAGAGAAACTAAAAATGTGGATCTTTTGCAAGAACTTGAGCTAGAGAAGTTCCTCACCCATGAAGTCTCATTCTCAGACATCAACAAGGCTTTTGATTATATGCTGAATGGAGAAGGCATCGGATGCATCATCCGCTTGGAGAACTAGTTGTAAATCTGAGTTTGATGAATAAAAGTAGTAGTAGTAGTAGCAGTATATATAATCCCATAAGCCCATGAAATAAAAAGGAGTTATGGATTTCCAGCTATAAATGAAAACCAAATAGTTCTTGATAAGCAGAAAGAAAGATTGGTTCAAAAATTCAAATAACAGAAAAATTAAAAAGTTACTCCACATCAGCAACACATTAAACATAGCACTAACAGAAGTAATCAAGTATATCTATCTAAGTAAAACCTGAAGACAGTTGCCCTATCCTCATTCTCTGTAAGTAGTGTGTTCCCTAGCTGGTTGTTTCTTGGAAAGACATCTTTTGCAAGCAGGTGGGTCTCCAAGTCAAGCTCTATGATTGCATTAATTGTCTCATAGTCACATTCTTCCTTATCCTTTCTTGCCTACTTGACTAAGTCTCTCAAAGCACCAAAGATCTTCTTCAAGGGACTCACTACTTTATCAGCTCATTTGTCTTCTTCTTAAGTTGTCCAAAGTCATCACCCCTTAGTCTACCTCGGGATCGACTAGAACCTCCTTTTGGTATAGATTGGGTACATGATATCTCAGTTGCACTGATTTCAAGGTCAAAAATCAAGTTCCCAATCCCGTCCAATGGGGATGTTGTGCTCATTGGCTTCAGACGCATTGAATTGTGACTCATTTATGAAATCTACAAGAGTTGCAACTTCATGGCCAGTTGCAATCTCATTACCTAGTGTTGCAACAACGTCTAGGTGAATGTGACACATTGAATGCTCCCTCCAATATTTCTGCTCTTTTTTCTACAATTTTAAATTTAAAATTCCAACTTAGAAACTACCACAATGTATTGTGAACTGACAAGTGATGGTTTGTAAACAAAGAACTATTACCTTGACTTCACTTCAAAAGCGAGGAATAGCGTCAAATCTCATGTCATTGGCATTCCAACCTAGTCCACTTTGGTTCTACAAGTCACACAGTGCACGAAGTCTAGTTTTCCAGATGCGAAAAAGGTTGCGGCACTATTCCCAATCATAATTTTTCCCACACATTTCATGTATCTTTTTACTAATCTCCACCCAATATTTTTTTTTCTTAAGACCGTTGTTCTAGCTCTCCCACTACCATGGATTTGTAAGAATAATTCCAAGGAGAGAGAGAGAGAGAGAGAGAGAGAGAGAGAGAGAGAGATTTCTACAAACCATGAGGCAATATCCTTGTCTCGTTATTGTGATGCATTTCAAGGGTCCATCTAGTACAAATATAATTGAGTGACAAATTGTATATATATATATATATATATATATATATATATATATATATATATATATATATATATATATATATATATATATATATATATATATATATATATTATATATATATGATGCAATGCTAGTGCCAAAATCAATACCCTTATTTGTATTGTAAAATTGAATTTTAATGCTCAACAATCAATTTGGGAGGAGTGGTGGATGCTTCCATATGAGAAAATTAGGAACAACCAAATAGTCAAGTCTCCCAATAGAAACACTTAAGTATATATGACAAAAGAATACCTAGAATTAAGAAAAAGCTGAAACGCTTGATTAGATATGACCAAAAGCAGTTCTTAAAGTAAGAAAATACATCCATTTCTTAACACAAATCCCTAACCAAGCCTAGCAACTATAATTAGAATTACACAATACACACTAAATTGTTCTATTTGTAATAGTTTAACTAAGCCCATATCCTAAACTAAAATTTTCAAGTGTTGCACTCCCTTCTTTTGAGACTTCAACACTTCTTTTATTAATTATTCTCCTAGCTATGTCTGCATACCATTTGATGTCCCTGTGGGTGGGGGGGATCTTCTCCTGTTGGCTCACACCAACGGAAAAAAGAGCATCCATTAGGAAAGTCTTCACACCCTTGATACAACCTATCAGGTTGCTTTCATGACTCAGAAATTCTGATTGCTGTCAGTTTTCCACAATTTCTGGCCTTTGTCATGTTCATTGCCCTGATCCTTGTTGTGCTCCTCACCTGGTCCTCCTCTGCATCCTCTTCTATGAACTCTAGTAACCCTACCTCTCTTTGAAGACCAATCATGGAAATCATCCTCTTCCCAATGACGTCACCCATCCCTCTGGCAAGCAATGGCATATCCTTGAAGCTTATGTTAAAGTGCTGGAAGAAGTTGGTGAGAAACTGTCCAAAAGCAAGGTTCACAAGACCAGGATCCTCGACTCAATAGATCATGGGTCTCTAAAGGATGTAGGCCAAATTGATGGGCGTAACCTACATAAAATGCGTAGGTCACGAAAGCTTGCATTAAAAAAATCTTGTCTTGGTTCCCTCCCTTAGGCACAATGTTCTTGCCTACGATGCGGGCTAGAATGCAACCAGATGGCAGCATGTTGACACCGCTATGTATAAGGCTGCAAGTGTGATTGTAAAGTGTGGAGCATATGTCGGTGCACTCGAAAGGAAGGAGAGCGTCACTGTCCTCTGAGCTGGAAGGAACCCATCAATAATCCTTTGGAAGATAAGGCACATATAGGATGTGTGCTAGAACCCTAGTTGAGAAGTGGATATGCTCTCATACCCTACTTGAGATCACAAGCTGCCAATCGCCTTCGACAGCATCCTCCTCTCGGTATGTTAGATTACTGAGAAACACGTGACCAAATCTGGGTAGACAAGCTCATCTAGGTTTAGCATACACTCCCAACCTAGAGCCTAGAATCTCTCTTGCATGCGGAAAGCCCCTAAGTCCCAAGTGATCAGTAGCCTCCCATACTTAATGGTAGAATCTTTGAAGAAAGTGTGGCATAAGAATTCCATGTCAATGGTGTCGAAGAGATCTGGGCACTAAATACCCTGCCCATAACCTTGACCATGCATAGATCCATGGCGTCCTCCCCAAAATGCCGTGTGAGTAGCTCTGGTAATAGAAATGTATAGAATTTAAAAAATAAAAATAAAAATAAAAAGAAGAAGAGAGGCATCAAGTGATCAAAGAGGAAAAATGGCAGTTTTGTGAAAAATTGCAAAGAATGGCTCAAAAGACTTTGTGGGTGATGGGGATTGTGTTATAAAACAAAGTTGCAGCTTAGAAGGGAGCTTAAAAAAAAATCTCAATGTGTTTTCAATTTGAGACCCAACTCACCAAGAAACTGATCAATCTGAGATGTAAATGTGAAGAATTGTCAAGAGATATGAAATAGTAGTATGAAAGGCAATGTGAACAGTGGGGAATAGTTTGGAAGTAAGAAAAATCACTTCTAAACATGTTTCTAACAAAAGCCCTAACCTATCTCAATATTTGAAAAAAAAACATCCATAAATCTGAAGTGCTTTGAGATGAAATGGTTACTTACCTGTATTTTGTTGGATAGAATCATGTGGTTGGCGTTGTTGAAGTGCAAGGAAGCCCAAAATCACCTTTAGAGTCAAGTGGAACTTTTTCCTCAGAGACAAGAAGTTTTGGAGAAAAATAGAAGTAAAATGGGGTGTGGTCGAAGGCTTCTAAAGACCCCAACCCGACAGCCTCAGGCATGGGTCACCCCTCCCTAGTCCTAGCGACCCACCCCTTGGTTGGCAAGATTGCGGAATTTTTCGGATATTTGCTTCTTTGCTGCATGTGGTTCCTTGTTTGATGCATATTAGTGATGTTTGAGCTACTGTATGCATGCTTGAGTTAAAACTTGGAGACATTCTTGAACTGAATGGTTGTTTTTTAGGGTGATGTTTCAAGATGGTAAACTTAAGGAACATAAATGTTCTGAATTGCCATAATGGAAATGGCAATAACAACAATGAAGTCCCTCCTCCTATTGACGGAAACTTGAATAACCAGCAAGGTGGCGCCCCGTCAACTCCTCCTCCTATGGTAACGGTTCAAGATGTCATGAACATCATGAGTAATATGATGCAACAACAACATGTTCATTTTAATTAGATGATGCAAGGGTTCATGACTATGCATAACACATCTCGTGTTGCTCCAACGATCCCTAATGGAGCTAGCACTTTTGATGCTGGTGCAAATGTGGGTGGCTATGTTGTTGGACCACACACTACGTTGATGGAGCATTTTTTGAAGCTCCAAATGCCTACCTTCACTAGAGTGACTAAGGACACCCTGTTGCAGAACAAGTTGATTCTAGAGATGGAGAAAGCTTTTAGATACTTACAATGCACTGAGGCTTAAAAGATTTTTTGTGTTAGGCAGAAGCTTCAGCATGAGGTAGATGCATGGTGGAATATAACATGACCAATATTGGAAACTCTTAACAACAATAACATTACCTGGAATGTGTTCAAAGATGCCATTATTTCCCAGATTCAGTGAAAGATGCTACGGAGTCAGAATTCATGGCACTTTCTAAGGATCGATGTTAGTGCTGGAATATCAACAAAAGTTCGAAGAGTTGTTCTTCTTTACCCCTAAGTCAATGAAAGCAGATCTGGAGAAAGAAAAGAAGTTCTTCAAAGGACCTAGACCCTCTATCAGGACATACCTCTCAGTGCAGCCTGTAGAGAGTTATGCGTAGGTCGTGTAGACTTCAAAGAAGTTGGAAGAATCTGAAAAGGAAACTTACAACTGCAGAGGTTGGAGTCAAACAAGAATAGTTATGTAGAAAAAATTAATAGGAGGATTAATAGACCTACTCCATACTCCACTCTAGATCATCAGCCTAAGGGTGGAGGCTATGGAAATGGAAGTGGACATGTTAATGATGCCAATCGACCAGTTGGCACTACTCAACCTCTAAAGCCTGTCTATGCAAACCCAAGGCAGAAGCCTCCAACACTAGTGCAAGCTATGGGACAGAAAGAAGCCACTTGTTTCTATAGTGGACACACGGGGCACTTTGCTCATGCATGTCCTCACAAACCAAATCAGCACACTGCAGTAGTGGCAAAGCCAGTACAAGCCCCTCTTTCCAAAAAGGTGTACATCATCATCGAGACCAAGCATGATCAAAGTCACAATATCATGATAGGTACACTACTTGCAACCTCAATTCCTGCTTTTTTTTTATTTGACACCAATGCATCCCACTCATTCATATCATCTACATTTGGGAGGTAAATATCGGTGTTACCTAAGAAGTTGACCAAGGTTCTAGTGATTAATTCTCTGACTAGATATGTTGTCAGACTAGATGAAGTAGTAGAGACTTGTCCTGTGACCATTAGTGGTAGAGACTTGGAAGCCCATCTAGTGAAGTTGGACATAAAGGGACACCAATGTGATATTGGGAATGGATTGGTTAACTGCTAACAAAACAGTTATCCTTTGCTCGAAAAGGAAGGTGCACTTTCATCCTGAAGAAACTACATCTTTTGAATTTCAAGGAGATGAAGGAAGGCCTAGTAATAAGACCTTAGCCACCGCAATGCAAGCGAATTCATTGATGGAAGGTGCTTCACTTTAAATGCCTCATCAGGAGATAAGAATAAAAAAGAGAAGACTATTGAAAGCATTAGGGTAGTAAGAGACTTCATTGATGTCTTTGTCAAGACTACCTGCGGAAAGAGTGTTGGAGTGGCTTTTATGTTAAAGACACCATATAGGATGCACATATTGAACTGAAGGAATTGTAGAGTCAGTTGAACAAGCTCTTAGATAAAGGTTTCATTCAACCAAGTGTCTCCTTAGGGAGCCCCTAATTTGTTTGTGGAGAAAAAAAGGACGGTAGTATGTGCATGTGTATTAACTATTGGGAATTGAACAAGCTGACTATCAAGAATGAGTTCCTACTACTTAGGATGGATGATTTCTTTGATCAATTGAAGGGGGAGCAATGTTTTGGAAGATAGATTTGAGATTTGGATATCATCAACTTAGAGTGAAGGCAAGTGACATTGTAAGATGGCATTTAGGACTCGTTATGGACATTATGAATTTAAAGTGATGCCATTTGGGTTGATGAGTGCCCCCTACAACTTTTAATGGACTTGATTTGATGTATGGAGTATTCCAAGATGTCTTGGACAAGTTTGTGATAGTTTTTATTAGGGGTGTAAATGGATAACCGAATTTCACTACCAAATTCACATCCGCATCTGTTTAGCGGTATCCGAATCCGTCCAATTACTAATAAGATGCGGATATAGTATCCTTTCTTACTAACTATTATCTGTCTAGTTAAATTATCCAATTAAGTTACTCATTTGGATTTTTTTTCTTCTTATTTTTATAATTTTTACTTGAGATATGTGACTATTTTTCTAGATTTTTTTACTAAAATAACAACCAAAATTGCTAAATTCTTAAATTTCAAACCTAGTCTCACAAATAAAATGGTAAAGACGTCAACAAGTAGTCAAAAACTTGTATTCAATTTGTATTCATAACCACTTAGAAGAATCTACTTAAGAAAATAATTATCTGATTATCATCTGAATTCGACTAAATCCGTCCGAAAACCGATAGGATATTATTTGAATGTGTCTGAATATAATAGGATGCGGATATGGTATTACCACTATACGATTCGAATCCAATCCATTTACACCCCTAGTCTTTATTGATGACATCTGGATCTACTTGAAGAATAAAGAAGGGCAAGTATAACATCTCCGTTTTGCCCTGTAGAGTTTGAGAGAAAAGAAGTTGTAAGTCAAATTCAGTAAATGTGAGTTTTGACTATTGAAGGTAGTGTTCTTAGGCTAGGTTGTGTTAGCTGAAGGAATCTGAGTTGACCCTGATAAAGTCAATGCAGTTGCAGTATAAGAAGGTCTGTGACAAAAATCAGAAGTGTCCTGGGAATGGTAAGTTACTATAGAAGGTGTATTAAAATTTTCTTTAGATTGGCTACTCCTATGACCAAGCTGACTAAAAAGGAAAAAGTTCATCTAGAGATAACGTTGTGAAAAGAACTTTCAAGAGTTAAAGAAGAGACTAACAAATGCCCCAGTATAGATAGTACTAGATGACTCTGAAGGCTTGACTGTCAATACTGATGTTTCTAAGACTGGCCTTGGTTGTGTTTTAATGCAACATAGAAAGGTGTCGGCTTATACCTCGAGACAGCTAAAGAATTATGAGCATAAATATCCAACTCATGATCTGAACTTGGCAGCTATGGTTTTTGCTTTGAAGATCCAGTTTCACTATCTATACTGAAAAAGGATTGTCATCTACATAGATCATAAGAGCCTAAAGTACTTCTTCACCCAATATGAGTTAAATATGAGGCAACGTAGGTGGTTAGAGTTGGTAAAGGACTATGATTGTGACATCTAATATCATTCTGAAAAGGCCAATGTCATTGTTGATGCACCTAGTAGAAAGAGCAATCGTGAAAAGATAGATCTGGCCTCTCTTAGCAATTCGCTTCTAAATGCAATTATGAAGCTGGAATTTTACATTGTGCCAGAAGGATCTAATGTATTACTTGTGGCTATGTCAGCACGTTTATCCTTGAGAGCTAAAATCATAGCCCTGCATTGGATCCATAATTGAAAAAGAAGATTGAGAAGATTTCTTCAAATCTGCAAGAAGAGTTAGATTTTCTCACGTCTATCGATGGTGTTTTAACTTATAGAGGAAGACTATGTGTGCCTACTGTTGAAGAATTTATAGAGGAGATTTTGGGTGAAACACATCAGTCAATGTTCACAGTACATACTGGCAGCTCCAAGATGTATAGAGATTTGAAAGACCACTATTGTTGGATTAGATTAAAGAATGATGTGGAAGATTTTGTAGCCAGATGTAGCATGTGTTAGTGAGTTAAATCCGTTAGACAGTCGTTATCAAGTCTTCTTCAACTGTTTCCTATCCCTAGTTGGAAGTGGGAAGACATTACTATGGATTTTGTTAGTGGCTTATCACATACCAATAAAGGAAATGACACCGTGTGGGTGCTTGTTGATAAACTAACCAAATCAACACATTTTTATTCCCATGAAGATCACTTGCACTATGGCTAAGTTGGCCAGGCTATATGTGGATAATGTGGTGCAATTGCATGGTGTACCAGTGAGTACTGTATCGAATAGAGATCCAAGGTTCACCTCTCAATTTTGGAGTAGTCTGCACTTGAGTACAACTCATCATCCACAAACTGATGTACAGTCTAAATGGATTATTCAGATCTTTTAGAAGATATGCTCAGAGCCTGTGTGGTGGATATGGGTGGAAATGGAGATGATCATCTAGCCTTAGTAGGGTTTGCCTACAACAATAGTTATCAATCAACCATTGCCATGGCTCCCTTCAACATTGTATGGATAGACTTGCAAGACTCCTTTGTACTAGAATAAAACTGGTGAGCAACAACTTTGGGGTCTAGCGATGATTGAAGCCACAAATGCAATGGTCGATATGATCAGAGAAAGGATCAAGACAGCATAGTCTAGGCAGAAGTCTTATGCAAACAAAAGAAGGAATGATTTTGATTTCCAAGTTGGACAAAAAGCTTTTCTAAAGGTATCACCTATGAAAGGGGTGATGAGATTCAATATCAAGGGAAAACTCAACCCTAAATACATGGACCTTATGAGATCATTGAAAACGTCAGGCCAATTGCATACCGATTAGAGTTACCATCATTATTATCTAGTGTGCATGATGTGTTCCATGTGTCGATGCTACAGCAATGTGTGAAGAATCTGGAATTCCTTCTACAACAAGAACCTGAAGGTTTAGGTGCACATCTCTCCTATGAAGAAGAGTCAGTAGAGATTTGGATCGCAATGATAAGTAGTTGTGAAATTGTATCATACCCTTGATTAAGATCCAACGGAAGAATCACATCCCCAAGGACATCTTGGGAGAAGGAAAACGAGATGAGGGTGAAATAACCCTATCTCTTTGGAAACCTAAGTACACATCAAATTTTGAGGACAAAATTTCTATTAACGAGGGAGGAATGTGAAATCCCCTAGGATCCTAACCCAAAACCCGTCTTGTAGGTTTGAGAACCTGAAATGCTAGTACAAGACAGTTGTGGGTCATCCAAGTAGAGACTATTAGATCAGAACCAAAACAAATAGACAGGGATGGTGGAGATGAAGAATCTTGAATTTTATTATTGAGTTTCGGAAAAAGATTTGACACAAAAAATGATGGGCTGGGAAGGTGAATTAGGAGTTCATAGATGGTGCATTTGCAAGGTCCTCAAGTTTAAGTAAGAGCCTCTTGTAGTATGTACTACGTGGTATAGTAGTGCCACAGAGCAACCACTTGAGAAAACACCACTCCTAGAGAAATTCAAGGGGTTGGTCCATTGGGCGGGTAGCCCCAAGCGACTCTCGACCCAACCCTGGTGCCCGCGGCTAAAAAGGCGTAATTTTGAGATTTTACCATGTGGACCCCTATTTAAAGTTGTTATTGCCCTAAAATGGATTATTTTATTCCCATCCATTAAAGAACTCCAATACATGTCAGAGAAGCCATTTCAAAGAAGGAGGAAGTTATAGAATTGATCCAAAAGTGATCCGAGTTTCTAACTACAAAATTGAAGGTTAGCTATTTCCTCCAACTTACTAATTCATCTCTTCTGATATTATTGATGGAGGAAACCATGAGGAAGATCGATTTAATCCTCTGAATAGACCTAGCAATTCGAGTGATTTTCCAATCACTCTAAAATGCTGAATTTTTCCTTCACGGGAAGATTTCGGATAGTTGTAGATCATGGTGTGTTTGTTTCTTGTTTAAAATTTGAGATCTGGATCTGTTTATGAGATTAGACTCTGTTTGGGGAAGTTGTTGGGAAGCCCTAAACAATTTGGATGTCATTGGAAACCAAAAAATGGGGCTGATGAGAACCTTATCAGGTTGTTGTCCACACACCCGAAAGGGTTCATTTGGAGGGATCACCACAAACAACTCACCCTTCTTTGGTTGGGTCGACCCTACCCCTTTTGGGTCGATTGGAG
This sequence comes from Hakea prostrata, assembly GCF_041222555.1. Taxonomy (NCBI): domain Eukaryota; kingdom Viridiplantae; phylum Streptophyta; class Magnoliopsida; order Proteales; family Proteaceae; genus Hakea; species Hakea prostrata. Next base: position 45,754,245 of record NC_142604.1, on the reverse strand, counting down.
GGGTCTCCCGAGGCAACCACCTAGGAAACCCCCTTGCTGTTTGGAATTTGATTATATTATTCAATGCATAACTCTCCAAGGTAATTCTAACATTAACTTGTGATCATTTAGGATAATCTGGGACGTATTAGGCCATCGTTTGGTTTGCTCTTGAAAGGTTATAATCTATTTATCAAATATGGAAATTCAACCATGTATGTATATGATTGAAGCTTGATTTATTATTAAACATTCATGATGAGTTATATGTTATTTTTATATGATTATTTTGATCATATATCAATCTAAAATTTTTTAGAATCATGCTCTATTTATACTTTACTGAATCATGATGTGTTGTGGTTTGAGTGTGGGTTAATAAAGTGATGCATGGACTTAACCTAGGGTTGTGGGTTGACCATTGCTCTTGGAACCTTAGAATGGACATGTAGCTTAGGAAACATACTAGGATGTCTACTTGCACATGATTAGGTATTTCCCATTATGACATTACCCTATCAACGGGTGTATTGAGGCTAAGTGACCCGTGGCAGCGATGCTAGGTTGGTGGGTGCCGAAGACCAATAACTAATTTGTGAGGGGACACGTGGGGGCTATTCAATGATAGGGTTCCATATGGTAGGGGTGGGCTCATGGGCACTCAAGATCGATAACCAATCTGTGAGAGGACATGAGAGCTTCCCCCCATCTTATGTGGATGACCAATAGGGTTAAGGGGAGCTTCATGTGGATGACCAATAAGATGCGTTGACCCCAGATAAGGAAGGATACTAAACCACGTTAATCGATGCCAAATGGGAGATATCTGATCCTAGAACGATGTGAGATGATTTTGCATTGGGCTAAGTATTACCCTAACACACACCAGTTCTCATGCCAATGGTCATGGTGAGAGAGTGTGGCCCTATCCCCTAGCCATGGTCAACGAGAGGTCTGATATCCCTATACCTTAGTCGTGACACCCAATTCAGTCGAAGTCGTGGGGTCTTTGTAAGACTACCTATAGGAAGCTAGTGGCCCTTAATGTGTGTCCACCTAGTTACAGACTTGTACTAGTTAGAGTTTAGGAGCATCACTGAATTACATTGCACCTACATATCATATTATCATTCATTCATTTTCTCATGCCTTGAATATGTGGTTATATGTTGTTGAATTACTCATTGAGTTCTTGGGAGCTCATCCCTCGTGGGAATGTTTGTTTTTAAACTTTGTTGCAGATCGCAATATATCGGTGCTTCAAGCTCATTAGACACCAGCGACTGCTGCCTACGAGATACTGAATTATGGTAATGATGAAATATACGGTGACACATGTGCATGTTTGGACTATTCATATGGAGCTTAGCCCTACGTTTAGAAAGATAGAGACCTTCAGAGAGACTTAAACCTTTGAATTTCATATTTATCACTTAATTAAGAATGCTTTAGAAATGTAAACCTTGAATGATTTGATAACTTTCCTTTTTAGTTTGGCATTATTACTATTCCAAATTTTGATACTCTTCGGGAATATTCTTTGATTCACAACTTCAATTATTTGCTGGACTTATTGATTCTTTGCTCATGATAATGTTTGTGACTGTGGATTGCTCCCTCAAGTATTTGGGTGGACCCGATACCTGCTGGGTGGATGTGACAATTCACCCTTTATTTATGAATGTATTTGTGTCTTATTTTGCAAATTAAAGGAGCCGTACGATCAATGTACTATAAGCGTCAATAGATGCAGGCAACAGAAACCCAGTTTTTTCAATCAAGAAAGAAGTTACTGGAATTTCCAGGTGAATGTGAAATGTAGTAGTTGCTCAAAATTGGTATCACATATCAGTGAAATGCTTGAACAACTACAGCTAAAAACCAAAGCAGAATACAAGATGCCCCACCTTCAAAACCAACACAGTTATTTACTTCAGTATACTACTATCTGACTAAATAGGGCATTCCATAACCTAAAACTAAATTCACACAAGAAAACAGAAAGTGGAAATACGGATAGGAAAAAGGATCAATCTGCAATGGGTAGATCAAGGTGGAGAGTGAATTTAGAAAGTTAAGCCTGAACCTTGAAATTTCTGTTTTGTGATGCAATCGAGTTGCTGCTTCATCTCAGATGTCAGGTAATTCAATGAATCGCCAACCTTACCTTGCCTGAAGTAAGCGTCATACGTAACCCCGACATGATTTGTTGCATTCTTATTCACAGCTAAGGCACTCAAATTCTGGAAACTACATAGTTTTTCTATTCGATCAATCACCCCTTCCTTCTCCTCCATTGATGAGAAAGGGCATCCCATGAATTCTGCCAATCTTTTCAAGTGAAGAACTGGTTCCACCTGCATCTCTTCATACTTGAGAAAAAGCACATTCTGAGGCCTTTCTCCACTTGCTCTCCAGTACCCCAACACATGATCCCAAAATGGCCCATATATTGACGTCCCTTTGCAAAAACTCTCAAAGGTTTCTTCCAGTGTTTGAAACCCAGTTGAACTGTTGTTTTGCCAAATTTTGTTCATAAAATGCCAAAGTGACACTAATGTATCATTAGTGTTCCTGCAAATATAAACTACCCGGCAACCGGAATCTGTTACCGATTGAGGAAGTGATGTGTAAGGCATGTGGGTACAAAATAATCTAGGTGGCAAAAGCATGTTGAGGTCAGGAAATCGGCCGCCATTAACATTGTCGTTGTATAACCTTACTTCCAGTGTTGGGATAAGATCATGAGAGTTGAATCTGCACAAAGGGTGCTGGTGATCTGAAGGAGAATAGGATTTACGATTCATTATTGCAAATGCTAGTGATTTTAACCAAGTTGTACCGGTTTTGGGGTGAGTGGCAATAAGAATATCACTAGAACATGCTTTGAACTGATCTTGGACTGCCAATGGTCCAACACTACCAACAATATCTGGACTATACCAGAAACCTTGATATTGAAACATGGGTTTACCTGGAGGACCTTTTATTGTGGGAAGGGTTGCAACAACTTCTCTGAGTCTCCTGTGGATTCTGTCATCTTCTCCTTCTTCTCCTTCTTCTCCTTCTTTGTTCTTGGGAACGAAACATTTTCTGTAAGAAATATCGTCAGCCATGAACAAAAGATAGAACAAAGCAACTTGGTTGTTGTCTCTAAACTCTTGCTTTTGTGCTGGAAACGATAGGTCAGTGGTTAATATAAATACTGGAATTAATTTATCACATGTTTCATGCAGGTTTCTCAGAGCCCAATTATAAAAGTTAGTACGTCCTCAATTCATTTCAATTTAAGTGTACTGTTGTCGGAGCTCTTGTCGGAGCTTCAGTAGTGATTTATCATTTTGCTTAGCTGTAATTTGTCATTTTCTTGGTGTATTTGAATATGGGTTCAGGATTCTCCATCTACATTATTCACTTCCCTTCCTCCTGGAACGATAGTTCGTTCAATTCGCTCGGTTCGCTGATGAAATATCGCTGAGGTTTCGGCGATATTTTGCCCCAAATTGTTATTAAAAATTCAAACCCACGTATGCGTTTTGGTTTTTTTACATAAAATAATAATATGTGAAAAGTCGATTAGTTAAATCGGGTTTATGTTTGCATTAAGGGTTTTTGTTTTTTGTGCTTTTTTAAACAATTTCATGGTCATTTAAGAGCCACGTGACATGAGGCTCAAATGCCAAAAAGGTAAAGAGGGAATGATTTACCAAATGTTTAATACTTTCATAAATGACTGAGAATGACGGTTGCGTGTACATATTGAATCTCATCTTCATCTTCTCATCTTCATCTTCACCATGGACGGTCGGGCAAACTCTCGCCAGCAGTTGCTAGAAGTCACTGCATTTGCATCTGGATGATAAAGCTTGGCGAGGCTCAGGTAGGCTCAGGTAGGCACCCTAGGTTTCGTCGCCTCCATTCTTCTCCCTGCTTCTCCCACGGCTATTGCTACTGCTACTACTGCTGCTGCCGTTGGTGCCTTTGGGCGCCGGTAAAAGACATACTACCACCACCAACAACAAAGGCAGCATTGATGAAGACCTAGAGCTCCCTCGGATTGATGGAGAGAAAGAAGAGAAAGACTGAAAGAGGCGAATAGTGTTGATTTTCTGGCGAGATATCGCCGGATATCGCTAGTTCGGCAAGATATCCCTGAAAAATCAACGATATCCGGCAGTTATCGTTTCGCCCCTTGGTTTCGTTTCGCCAGGGGCAAAACTGGCGAATTTCGCCGATATTTGGGCAAAATTCGCCGAAATAACTTTCCATGCCCTTCCTCCTCCGAGAGTGTTTTCTCCTTCCTACCCTTTAGCTTGCTTGCCACCTGCCTGTACTTGCCCCCATCAATCCTACATCCCATCTATCTTTTCTGCCCATCCCTTCTTAACCATGAGTCTTCCTACTTCACTCACCTTTCACGGTTCAACTTCAGTGCTGCACATTAAATGCGCAGCATTGTGCTGCCAATGGTCGAGATCGAAATCTCAACCATTGGCAGTAGGTGTTGTGCATTTAATGCGCAACATTCAAGTCTTGGCCCACCTTTAAACTACACGCCATTATGAACTCGACAAACACCTCCAATCCATTAACATCCAGACAAACACCCCTAAACCACGCCAGGAAATTATGACACCACCTGCTATTCAAACAGCCACACCCCCACCAAAACCCCCTACCCCACCTCATCCACCTAACCCGAACAACAACCGTGAAGAAGTGAACTTCACTTGGGAGATGACCTAGAATGTCACTCTATCTTCTTGCCTGCGAACACTTTGGTGGGAAAGGTCCTAGAAGGTAAAAGGTTCCGTGCCCAAGCAGTCTCTAAGGGCTCTTAAAAGGATGGAATACCAAAGACCTAATGGATGTCATCCCAAAGACAGGATATATATTTCTCTTTCAATTTCAGCATGCACTAGATCTGAAAAACGTCATTGAAGATGGTCCATGGACTATTGGGGGAAATCTTCTCGTTATGGAAAGATGGAATGCTGAAGAGAAATGGAGCTTCAACAAGATGGAGATATGGATACAACTTCACGGTGTCCCACAGGAGATTTTCAGCTTGAAACTAGCCATGCAACCAGCAAGGACAGTTTTCTCACCGTTGAAAGCTTATATGATTAATGGAAACCAGTTTGGTGAACAACAAAGGTATATGACAGTGAGAATATCTTTTGATGTCAAACAAAAGCTATGCAATATTATTAACATGCATAGGAAGATAGGAGAAGTGCTACTGGTGAAGGTCAAGTTTGAAAGACTACCAATCTACTGCATGTACTGAGGTTTCATTGGCCATAAGGATAAAACCTGCAGGAAATTGATCCTAGATGAACAAAACCTCAGAGAAGCCCACAAATGTCTTGAAGGAGAGATATGTGAAAGCTTCAACACTATGCCATACGGTGCACAAATCAAGTACTCCTCCTACCCCTAGAATGATGGAATGGGCTCCTTTCATCTTTGTTGGTGCCAGAGAAGCTAAAACCCTAATGCCACATCAGTCCTAGCAAGTCCCACTCCCCCCAAACCCTATTTAGCAAACGCTGACACCAGCAAAACCACATTCCTCATCCAAGTAGCCAATCCCCATGCAACTTCTGAAACTGCATCCTCAACAGCAATGCTACATCAACAACAAGCTTCGGTGACCCAGCACTACCTGCCAAACCACATTTTCCCCACTTTTCAAAACATCCCTTTTCCTCACTACACTCCTCAGTATTACCCTCACTTTGTCAACCCTCTTAATGTGCACCAGATAGTTGATGTCCAACCACAGTTTCACCAATATGGTAACCACCAACAACTGCTTTCCCCGCCATACACACAACCCCCTAGGTCAACTCATATCAGCATTTGCAACAACACCCCATGACAACGACCACAAACCATGTTAAACTCCTTCAATCCCAATTGTGGATAATGTGGTGCGATTGCATGGTTTACCAGTGAATACTGTATTGGATAGAGATCCAAGGTTACCTCTCGATTTTGGAGTAGTCTGCAAAAAGCGTTGAAAACCTACTTGAACTTGAGTACAACTCATCATCCACAAACTGATGGATAGTCTAAGCGGACTATTCAGATCATAGAAAATATGCTCGAAGCCTGTGTGGTAGATATGGGTGGAAACAGAGATGAGTATCTAGTTAGTAGAGTTTGCATACAACAATAGTTATCAATCAACCATTAGCATGGCTCCCTTCAAGGCATTGTATGGATAGACTTGCAAGAGTCCTTTGCACTAGAATGAAATTGGTGAGCAACGAATTTTGGGTCCAACAATGATTGAAACCACAAATGCAATGGTTGATATGATCAGAGAAAGGATCAAGATAGCACAGTCCATACATAAGTCTTATGCGGTAAGAAGGACTGATCTTGATTTCCAAGTTGGACAAAAAGCTTTTCTAAAGGTAGCACTATGAAAGGGGTGATGAGATTCAATATCAAGGGAAAACTCAGCCCTAATACATTGGACCATATGAGATCATTGAAAACATTAGGTCAGTTGCATACCAATCAGCTTTACCATCATTATTGGCTGGTGTGCATGATGTGTTCCATGTATTGATGCTATGGCAATGTGTGGAGAATCCGGAATACCTTCTACAGCAAGAATCTGAAGGTTTAGGTGCGGATCTCTCTTATGAAGAAGAGTCATTAGAGATATTAGATTGCAAGGATAACCAGTTGCGTAATTGGACCATACCCTTGATTAAGATCCAATGGAAGAATCACATCCCCAAGGAAGCATCTAGGGAGAAGGAAGACAAGATGAGGGCAAAATATCCCTATCTCTTTGGAAACCTAAGTACACATCAAATTTCAAGGACAAAATTTCTTTTAAGGGGTGAGGAATGTGAAATCCCCTAGATCCTAACCCAACACCCGTTTTGTAGGTTCGAGAACTCGAAATGCTAGTAGAAGATAGCTGGGGGCCTTCCAAGTAGAGACTATTAGATCATAACCAAAACCAATAGACATGGATGGTGGAGATGAAGAATCTAGAATTTTATTGAGTTTCGAAACAAGATTCGACACAAACAATGATGGATGGGAAGGTGGATTAGGAGTTCACAGATGGGCATTTGCAAGGTCCTCAAGTTCAAGTAAGAGCCTCCTATAGTGTGTACTAAGTGGTATGGTAGTGCCACAGAGCAACCACTCGAGAAAACACCACTCCTAGAGAAATTATGGGGGTTGGTCCATTGGGTGGGTAGAATGCACCTTGTTGCCCATGAGTGAAAAGGCATAAATTTGAGATTTTACCCTGTGGACCCCTATTTAAAGTTGTTTTTTTCCCTAAAAAGGATTATTTTATTGCCAGCAATCGAAGAACTCCAATACGTGTCAAAGAAGACATTTTAGAGAAGGAGGAAGTTATAGAACTGATCCAAAAATGATCCGAGTTTTTGTTGTAATGCTGTTGAGGAATCTACAAAGATACTTGAACGTTTGTTCTCACAATACTATCCATTGAGCTTAAACGTACCAGAGGTACTTTCTTTAAGGTATTTAGACACCCCGATTTGTGCAACACAGGATCTACAGTGTCTTCACCCCAAGATCAGTCAGCCCAACCTTTAAGGTTGCACCCCAGAAAGGTTACTTAAGGTGTATCAGGTAATGTTCACTGCTAGACAGAACAACAACAGAGAGAGAGAGAGAGAGAGAGAGAGAGAGAGAGAGAGAGAGAGAGAGAGAAAGAGGAGGAGAAATTCAGTGTACAGAATGAACACGAAATTGAGTTTATATAGAGCCCCAAAGGCTGTGGGTGAAAGGGTAAGGTACCTCTCTTTGTGAGGGTACCTTTCAGCTCAGCTCCCTTCAGAAAGGTACCTATCCAGCTGACCTCCCTGCAAGAAAGTGCCTCTCATGACATCTCCACGTATTCACCCAGCAGTGGGCTCTCCAGAATAGGGCCCATGACAAAATGGGCCTTCTGGATCAAAGCCCACGACCCACATCCCAAGTCCCAAGTGGGACTAAATAAAACCATAGATATAAACCATATATATATATATATATATATATATATATATATATATATATATATATAAAAAAAAATATATATATATATATATATATATATATATATATATATATTATATATATGTATATATATAATCATGGTAGGGTCACAACAGGATTCAGGCAAATTAATAATACATGGGCCCTTACTATATATAAACCATATAATCAGATCCTCTTAACCCGATGTGGGACTAAATAAAACCATAAATAAAAGACACAATTAAAACAAATATTTATATAAAATAAGTTTTAAACATATTTACAACAATTTTTGACCGCAAAATTGAAGGTTAGCTATTTCCTCCAATTTACTAATTCATCTCTTTTGATATTATTGACGGAGGAAACCATGAGGGAAGATCGATTTAATCCAGGGAACCTAAACTCTGATTAGATCTACCAATTCAAGTGATTCACCAATCACTCTAGAATGCTGAATTTTTCCTTCAGGGGAAGATTTCGAATAGTCCTAGATCATGATATGTTTATTTCTTGTTTAAATTTTGAGATTTGGATCTATTGATGCGATTAGACTATGTTTGGGGAAGTTGTTGGGAAGCCCTAAACAATCTGGAACTCATTGAAAACCAGAAAACGAAGCTGATGAGAACCTTATCGGGTTGCTGTCCACGCACCCGATAGGGTTCGTCTTAAGGGATCACCTCAAGCAACTCACCCTTCTCTTGTTGGGGCAACCCTCCCCCCTGGGTCAATTGGAGGGGGGGGAGAACTCGGTCAAATGGAGGGGGGGGGGAGAACTCAGAGTGCGGGAAGAAGGCAACTTTGGGCCATCCAAGTAGAGACCATTGGGTTGGATTCTAAACCAATGGAAATAGATGGAAATGATGTTGAGTTGGGAGTGTTGTCAGAGTTTGGAAGGAGATCTAACTCAGACATTGACAAACTTGGTAAATGGATCAAGTATACTGTGATGACATGTGTAGAAGATCTCAAAAACAAGGTAAGACCCTTCTATAGTATATAATAGAAACTAAGGCAAAGCATAGGCTTTCAAGGCCGATTCTGCTCCTAGAACAAAAGTTTTAGGGGCTAGTTGATTGCCCTGGTCGCCCCAGGCGACTTGTCTGGTTCCATGAAAAAAAAAAAGGCAATTTTGGAAATTTGATTTTCAAAGCCCTATTTGATGTGTTCTCATTCTAGAACATGTCATTATAATTTAAAGTCATCAGAGAACGTCAGAGCTCATCAAAAAACACTCTACAAAGGTTAAAGACTATGTGGAGAGCATTCGACAAAGTTTTCGAATGGCGATTTACTTTCTTAAAGGTTAATACTCTTCTTCTTTCTAACTCTCTCTTATGGTTGATTTCTCCTACTGGCTAGACCTAGTTGAGGGCTTCTAGTTACTGTACCAACCTAATTCTTCTACCCTCTTTACTCTGATTCACTCTGGTTTATCCGTGAATCTTCCATATCAATTTCGAATAAGACCTAATATAGGATTCATTAGGTTTTCATTCCTTTTTTCTTTGTTTGATGTCTAAACTATGATAGATCATGTTATAGTATTATTTCAAAATTTTCTAAGTATTTTTGGAGTAGTTTAGAACCCAATCGGGAAGCCTTTTGATAATCCGAGTCAATTTTATCCGTACTCATAGGTTGGTTGATTGGCCAGGTTTCCCAGGGTGACCAGCCCAAGCGACCAACCTTGCTTTGGTCGCCTGCTCTGGTTTTCATAGGCAACAACTCCGACCAACCACCCTAAGCAAGTTGGTCTTTTGTTTTGCTTATCAATATAGGACCTCTAGGGTTGTTTCTAACTTCCAACCAACATGTTAATAGGACTTTTTAGGAAGCGTTAACATACTCTTTGACTTACTTTTCAAAGTTGCAAATCATAAGCAAGGTGAGGATGTTCACTCACACATAGGCATTATTACTTAGTTGATATCTGTTGTTTTAGGATTTATGAATGATGTTTATGATTCTAAAATTACAGAATATAAGTCACTTGTTATTGATATTGATGTATGGATCAACATGTGACATTATGAACTTAAATCGATTTATGAATTGGGAACCCAAATGAACCTTTTACTATTTTGTAGAAAGTGAATGTATGTTGTGATTGTGGATTGGGGAATATCTATTTGGGTGTTTCTGGCTTGGGACATCAGCAGAGGTGGTATGGGACTCAATCCTCTGATGCCCAAAATGCTTTTCACGATTACTGGTTGCCATGACTAAGAAGTCTACATGAGTTTGGATAGATAACCCGTCATATCACACCGTATCGGCATGGGTATTGATGCTGAGTGACCCATGACAACAATGTAGGGTGGTGGGAGCTCAAGACCGGTAACCAACCTGTGAGAGGACCCAACCACATTGTAGGGACATTCATTGGCAAGGTTGCATATAATAGACTTGGGCTTATGGGCGCTCAAGAGTGGTAGCCAACCCGTGAGAGGACATGAGAGCTTCTTGTCCATTATATGCATATGACCAATAGGGTTAAGGGAAGGCGTAGTCCAAGTTGGTTGGAGCCATAGGATACATTGACTCTAGTAGGGGAGGATACTAAACCAAGAGTGTGAGATGCATAAGGGGAGGTATCTAAACCTAGGTTGATGTGATTGAGTAGTTGACTTGTATTAGGCGAAGTAAGACATTGACATGCGCCAGTACTCATACCAATGGTGTGGTGAAAGAGTGGTGACCTAAATCCTAGCCATGGTGATAGTCCAAGAGGGATGCCTTGACCCCTCACCCGAGTTCTCAAGACAAGTAACCAACCCGTGAGATATCAGAGTGACAAGACCTACCTAGAGAAGGATGGTGTTCTATCTTAATGTGTGTCTACCATATAGTGACTAGGATCCATTAGAGTATAGTTGCATTATTGCATTCCACTTCATGATATGTTGCACTATATGATATGTTGATTTAGACTGTGATATTGGTTATTGTTTGTGAACTACTTGCTGAGTTCTTTTGAGCTCACCCTTTGAGGAATTTTTGTGTTAGATGACTATGTTGGTGAAGAAGGGATCTTGGGCTCCTGTTCGGAGATACTTCCCATTTATTATACGACTGAGGAAGCATGGGAACTGACAGTGGCTCATGGTATGATCCCAGTACCAGTATGGAGCACTATTATGACTCCAATCAACAATGATCAAAGACGCCTCATTCGCCGATAGAACTACAAGCTGGATATTGATCCTAAATTGCAAGTGTAAAAATGATTGGAGAAGAAGGCGAAACATTAGAAGATTTATGAGTTTTGAATATGCTTTCCATTTCCAGTTGATTACTTTAGATTTGTCTTCACTTCCGCACTCTAATTTCATTTTGAGATCTTTATAAGATCCTTGTTATTTGAGATATTTGTTGCTTAATATTTATAACATTAATTTATTCTTGCTCATGAATGGACTATTGTGTGAAATAGTTGGTGATTGTTTGAGACTTGATCTGTTGGGTTGTGGATCACTCATCCGGGTATTCGGGTGAATGGATACCGGTTGGGTGGATATGACATAACCCCTAGTCATGGTCGATGAGAGAACTAATATCTCAACACCTTGGTCGTGACACCCAGTTCGGTCGGAGCCGTTGTGATCTATATGAGACTACCTAGCAGAGTGGTGTACCTTAATGTGTGCCTACCTAGTTAAAGACTTGCATGGGTTAGAGTTTAGGAGCATCACTTCATTACATTGCACTTACATATCATATTATCACTCATTCATGTTCTCATGCCTTGGGATATATGTTGTTTGAATTACTCGTTGAGTTCTTTGGAGCTCATCCCTCGTGGGAATGTTTGTTTTTAGACTCTATTGCAGATCACGATATCTCGGCACTTCAAGCTCATGAGTCGCCAGCGACCAATCCTACAAGATACTGGATTACGGCGGTGACGACAAACAAGGTGACACGTGTGCACGTATGGACTATTCATACGGAGCTTAGTCTTACGTTTAGGAAGATCTAGACCTTTAGAGATATTGAAACCTTTGAATTTCATATTTGTCACTTAATTAAGAATGCTTGAGAATGTAAACCTTGAAAGATTTGATTACTTTCCTTTTTAGTTTGGTATTATTAGTATTCCTAATTTTGATTACTCTTCGGGAATATTCTTTGATTCACAACTACAATTATTTATTGTGACTTATTGATTCTTTGCTCATGATCATGTTACTATGTGGATTGGTTTGTGATTGCATGTGAATTTGATCTTGTGATTATTAATTGCTCCCTCAAGTATTTGGGTGTACCCGATACCAGCTGGGCGGATGCGACAATTCACTCTTTATTTATGAATGTATTTGTATCCTATTTTGCAAGTTAAAGGAGGCATTCAATCAATATACTATAAGCGTCAATAGATGCAGGCAACAGAAACCCAGTTTTTTCAATCAAGAAAGAAGTTACTTGAATTTCCAGGTGAATGGGAAATGTAGTAGTTGCTAGAAATTGGTATCACATATCAGTGAAATGCTTGAACAACTACAGCTATAAACCAACGAAGAGGGGGGGGCCCCCCCCCCCCAAAACAACCCACACCACCACCCTCCCCTTTTTTGGGGGGGGGAAAAAGGGCACCCCAAAAAAAAAAAAAAAAAAAACAAAAAAAAAAAAAAAGGGGAAAGGGAGGGAAAAAGGGAGAGAGGGGGAGGGGGGGGGGGGGGGGGGGAGGGGAGAGGAAGAAGAAGTGAGGAACGCGGTGTTGTGATGTTTGTGGGGTGGGGGGGGGGGTATTACAAATTCTTCAAACATACAAAGATGAAATCGCAATACAATTGAGAGATGAAGATCGTCTTTAGCAAATTTGAAGAGCTCGAAGTTGCAACCGAACGAACCACTGATTGATGAGGTTGAGTCACACCTTGATGCTGTCTTTAAGGTAATTGATGCACCCTACTACCAAGGGTTCTTCGCACCACCACCTCCAAGATAAAGCAACCTCCAACTAGAAGATGAGGTAGTTCTTCTAGTCCCTTAAAGGAGCCAAAAGCTAGAGCACAACACTTAGACAACTCAAGAAAGAAATGAACTTTGTAAAACAAATAATGTGAGTGAGGAGAGTCACAATAGCACACAATATGCAAGGAAGAGTTGGGTTTATATAGGCCCAAACCACACCTCCCCACAAGGGGAGAATCAATTCTCCACTAATGGAGAATCAATGGTTTGTCCCTCCTCCACTAATGTGAATAAACCCCCTTGACCTAACCTCCCCACTACTTGGGGAAGTAACTCTCATATTCACTTCTTTGGAATGAATAGGCTTTAACCCATTCAAAGACCTTAACCCCCACTCATGGTAATGGCCATGAATGGTCATGAAGTTGAAATGAGAAATAAAGGTCAAGAGTTAGAATTTGAGTAATTCCACCATTCAAGTTAGCCCACCTCATCACCATGATCAAGACCTTTAAGACCCATGACCAATGTCATGAAGAGCCTCATAACCAAAGCCATGAAGGGCCTCCTTTAACCAAGGTCATGAAGGGCCTCCTTAACTCATGGTGCCTCATTACCACCCTTACCTCATGGTGCCTCATTACCACCCTTACCTCAAGGGTCCCACACACAAACAAAACAATTAAATAAAAGAAATGCAAAAACTAATTTTGAAACTTAATATATAGATAATATAGATTTTAATAAAAAACCTAACAATCCCCCACAAGTTTCAAAATTGCAAAAAAGGACTCGTGTTGTGACTTTATTAGACACTAAAGGACACATCGTTGTAGGTGTCTTTCGGACTTGAACCTACACTAGGTCTAATGAGTCGCGCTACAAAGTACGGGTAGAGTCAGACTCCTTGAACCTTTCCTCATTAGTGTAGCTGACCGCCCCATCATCCATGTCCTAAAGGTCGACTTTTGGAGCTACCTTTTACACTACACATTGGACTTTTGAACCGGCCATGTCCCTTATCTTGGATTCATGAATGTTTAGAGCACTCGCCTATAAGTTCTCATTAGTAGCGGCCAAACCACCTACATCCACTTAGGTTAGTCTCTGATGTGCACCACAACTAACACACCCCCACATTCCTTGGGATTAGACTAATTAAGAGCTTCGCTCAACCTTACCCTTGTGGTAGTACTATTACCTTCATCTACACCCTAGAATGGAATAATTATAAATGGTAGTATTGAACCGGTCTTCCCATGACTTCGTTTGTACCCCTTGAACCTAATTCAGGTATTTAGCCTCTTCACATAGGTAGGGTATCCATCATGTGACCCGAGGATAAGGCATTAACCCCATTCCTGTAGATGCAATACACAAGTTTTTGACAGACATAGCCTTTGTGAACATGTCAGCTTGATTCCTTTCTGACTTCACATAATCGATAGCTATCATTCCTTCATCTATGTCTTGTCGCACAAGATTGTGTCTAAGGCGTATATGCCTCCTTTTACCATTGTACACCTTATTCTTGGCTAAGTGAATAGCCGCTTGGTTATCACAATGTAGTGATACCGATGGCGTCGGTTTTTCCCACAATGGTATATCCGCCATTAAACTTCTAAGCCATTCGGCTTCTGTTCCTGCCTTCTCTAAAGCTATGAACTCAGCTTCCATGGTAGAACCTGTTCCACATGATTGCTTTGTGGACTTCCAAGAGATTGCACCACCGGCTAGTGTAAACACATACCCACTAGTGGCTAAGGATTCGTTTGTATCCGAAATCCAATTAGCATCGCAATACCCTTCTAAAACTGTTGGTTTACCACTATAGTGTAAACTATAGTCTATAGTACCTTTTAGGTACCTTAGTAATCTATCAATTGCACTCCAATGCTCTTTACTTGGATTTTGAGTATGTTGACTCAACTTTCCTACCGCAAGAGCAATATCCGGACGTGTACAATTCATAAGATATGAAACTGAACCAATGATTTGTGCATACCTTTCTACGGTTCACTTTGGTTCACCCAAGTTCCTTTTCAAATGACATCCCACCTCAAAAGGTGTTTTGACTGCTAAAAGTTCATGGTAGCCATACTTTGTAAGTATGTTTTCCACATAACGAGCTTGAGATAGTGAAATACAATTCCCTTGCTTGATGATCTTGATCCCAAGAATCATATCAGCTTCCCCTAAGTCTTTTGTGTCAAAATTAGACATCAAAATATGCTTAGTTTGATTCACTATTGCCAAGCTCGTCCCCATTATCAACATATCATCTACGTATAGTAGAATAAATACGCCTTTACCACCGTGAAACTTGCTATATAAGCACCTTTCGGCATTGTTGATGATAAAACCATTTGAAATTAGAGCCTTGTCTAATTTTTCATGCCATTGCTTAGGCGCTTGCTTCAATCCATATAAGGATTTTCTAAGCTTGCAAACTTTTTGCTCTTGTCCTTTTACAATACAACCTTCTGGTTGTTTTATGTAAATTTCCTCTTCTAAATCACCATTTAGAAAAGCAGTTTTTACATCCATTTGATGGATGACCAAGTTATGTATTGACGCAATTGCCAACATAACCCTTATTGAGGCAATTCTTGACACGAGGGCAAATGTGTCAAAATAATCGATGTTTGGTTTTTGCCTAAATCCCTTGACAACAAGTCTAGCCTTGAAACGATCAAGGGACCCATCACTTTTTAACTTCTTTCGAAATATCCACTTGGTCTCCAAAGTTTTAGAGCCAATTGGTAAATCTACCAATTCCCAAGTATTATTCGCCAAGATTGAATCAAGTTCACTCTTGATTGCCTCCTTCAAAAGATGGCATCTAGTGATGTGATAGCCTCTTTATAATTAAGAGGATCCTTATCAACCAAGTAAACAAGCCACTCATCATCCTTATATTTGGGTCTTTTGAGTCGTTTGCTTGTTCTTGATTGATTTCCATCACTAATACCCAATTGATTGATATTCTCTTCAATTGGATCCAACTCCCCATTGATCAATTGGCTCTCCTTACTTATAGGTAAGGCGGATTTAAAGGGGAATATTCTTTCAAAGAACTCAACGTCCCTTGATTCTATGATGCTATTTGGTTCAATAACATCATCCATGGATTTAATTACCATGAATCGGTATGCCGTGCTATTTATCGCATACCCCAAGAACACACAATCACATGTTTTGGGACCTAATTTCCTTTTCTTGGAATCCGGTAATAACACCTTGGCCAAACAGCCCCAAACACGTAAATGTTTTATACTTGGTTTTCTACCAAACCATTTTTCAAATGGAACCATACCGGTCTTGTTATGTGGGATTCTATTTAATAGATAACATGAAGTCAACATGGCTTCCCCCCACATATCAAGTGGTACATTAGAACTCAACAACATGGAGTTCATCATCTCTTTAAGAGATCTATTTTTCCTTTCCGCTACCCCATTTGATTCCGGTTGGTAAGGAGCGGTCGTTTCATGGATAATTCCATTTTCCTCACAAAACTTATCAAGATTAAAATACTCAGTCCCTCTATCGGTTCTAAGTCTTTTAATCTTCTTGCCAAGTTGATTTTCAACTTCCATTTTGTAAGATATAAATGCCTTTCCGGCCTCATCCTTTGATTTGAGCAAATAAATCATGGTATATCTAGAATAATCATCTATGAAGGTGATAACATAATTGTTTCCTCCCCTTGACTCATATGACCTATAGTCACTTAAGTCACTATGGATCAATTCCAAGAGATCACTCTTTCTATCCATAGTCTTGTGAGGCATTTTGGTTAACTTAGCCTCCACACAAGTTTTACACTTGTCCTTGGGAGATTCCACCTTTTCGGTGATCATCCCTAACTTGCATAGTTTGATGATATATTTTACACTACTATGACCTAACCTACCATGCCACAAATCAAAAGAATTAGACGAAACAACAAAGTAAGCAGAAGAGGTACTAGCCTTTTCAATTACAACATTAGAAATACTAAGTACAAACAATCCCTCACTAAGATATCCCTTTCCCACAAATACATTGTTTTTAGTGATAATTGCCTTATCACTTTCAAAAGCCAACTTCATTCCTACTTTATTAAGCAAAGGAATTGAAATTAAATTTCGCCTAATATCCGGCACATGGAGAACATTGGTGAGAACAATAGTTTTTCCCGAAGTAAGTTTCAAAGTCACCTTACCTTTTCCCATAACGGGGGCACTTTGGGAGTTTCCCATAAATACCTTTTCATCATTTGAGCCCATGGAATAGGAGGAAAACATCTTGAGATCACCACAGATATGTCTTGTAGCACCGCTTATCCAACACCCAATCCTTTGGTTTTTCAACCAGATTGGCTTACGTGATCATAGCTACAAACACATCATCTTCAACTAGGTTCACCTTTTCAACTTTTTTCTTCTTGAACCTACAATCTTTCTTAAAATGGCCAACCTTTCCACAAACAAAACAAGTCAGTTTCTTCTTCTTAGAAGACTCATCATATTCTTGATGACTTTTCCTCTTCTTGTTTTGCTTGTTGGTTTCCACCAAGTTCGCTTTTAGGCGACTTTCTCCAAGGTCTTTTTCACCTTTGTCTTTGAACCGGTTCCTTTCTTCAATCTTGATCCTTACAACCAACTGGTCTAAGGTCAATCCTGTTTTCTTATGTTTCATAGACATCTTGAAAGCATTCCATGAAGGTGGAAGTTTCTCAATCAAGGCACCGGTTACAAATTCTTTAGGTAAGACCATTTTCTCTTTTGCTAGCTTCCCAACCACAATTTGAAATAAATCAATTTGGGTTGATATTGTGTCACTATCTTTCATAGTAAAATTTAGAAAGCTAGCCACCAAGTATTTCTTTGAACCTAGCATCTTCAAGAGAATACTTTTTAACCAAAGCATCCCAAATCGAATAAGCATATTCTAATGAACTATACACATGGTATAAGTAATTAGATAATGCATTCGAAGTCGATTCTTGCATTGGTAGTCCGCTTGAATCCAAGCCACCCTTTTGCCCTCCTTAACAGGATCAATACTTTTTTTCGGCATGGGTTCGGTCAAGGCAAATGCCACCCCAATTTGGGCTAAGGCAAATAGCAACATTTGCCTCCACCTTTTGAAGTTTTGACCTCCAAACTGTTCGATTTTGTCGAACTCGGTGACAATCCTCATCTTACCCAAATCCGGGATAAGATCATCCTTTGTTGGAATTACATTAGTGGGGATTGAATCATGAGTAGCAAGGAATGGATATCTCATACCATCTATGGCAACGAAAGTGTCGTCACCTTGTTTGTTGACATTACCTTCAACGGTATTGTTTGAAGGATCTCCTCCGGTGTTAATTCCATCAACAACCTCAGTGTTGTTGTCTCCGTCTTTGTTGAAGTCGCCATCTCCAAGACTTGCCATTGGATCTTCCAAATCAATTACCTTAAACTTGTTGGGGTAATTGTATTACAAATTCTTCAAACATACAAAGATGAAATCGCAATACAATTGAGAGATGAAGATCGTCTTTAGCAAATTTGAAGAGCTCGAAGTTGCAACCGAACGAACCACTGATTGATGAGGTTGAGTCACACCTTGATGCTGTCTTTAAGGTAATTGATGCACCCTACTACCAAGGGTTCTTCGCACCACCACCTCCAAGATAAAGCAACCTCCAACTAGAAGATGAGGTAGTTCTTCTAGTCCCTTAAAGGAGCCAAAAGCTAGAGCACAACACTTAGACAACTCAAGAAAGAAATGAACTTTGTAAAACAAATAATGTGAGTGAGGAGAGTCACAATAGCACACAATATGCAAGGAAGAGTTGGGTTTATATAGGCCCAAACCACACCTCCCCACAAGGGGAGAATCAATTCTCCACTAATGGAGAATCAATGGTTTGTCCCTCCTCCACTAATGTGAATAAACCCCCTTGACCTAACCTCCCCACTACTTGGGGAAGTAACTCTCATATTCACTTCTTTGGAATGAATAGGCTTTAACCCATTCAAAGACCTTAACCCCCACTCATGGTAATGGCCATGAATGGTCATGAAGTTGAAATGAGAAATAAAGGTCAAGAGTTAGAATTTGAGTAATTCCACCATTCAAGTTAGCCCACCTCATCACCATGATCAAGACCTTTAAGACCCATGACCAATGTCATGAAGAGCCTCATAACCAAAGCCATGAAGGGCCTCCTTTAACCAAGGTCATAAAGGGCCTCCTTAACTCATGGTGCTTCATTACCACCCTTACCTCATGGTGCCTCATTACCACCCTTACCTCAAGGGTCCCACACACAAACAAAACAATTAAATAAAAGAAATGCAAAAACTAATTTTGAAACTTAATATATAGATAATATAGATTTTAATAAAAAAACAAACAAAAACCCACCCGCCGCCTCCCCCCCGGTGGGGGAAAAAAAAAAAAAACAACCTCACCCCCCCCCCGGAAAAAAACGCCCCCCAAACCCCCCCCCACGTCTCTTTTTTTTTTTCTTCTCTCCTACCCTACACACAAAACAAAAACAAAATCTTTTTTTTTTTCTACCCCCCCCCCCCCCCCCCCCCCCCCCAAAAAAAAAAAAAAACAAACTCTGCCATTCTTTTCAAGTGAAGAACCGGTTCCGCCTGCATCTCTTCATACTTGAGAAAAAGCACATTCTGAGGCCTTTCTCCACTTGCTCTCCAGTACCCCAACACATGATCCCAAAATGGCCCAAATGGTGTTATCCCTTTGCAAAAGCTTTCAAAGGTTTCTTCCAGTGTTTGAAACCCAGTTGAATTGTTGTTTTGCCCAATTTTGTTAATAAAATGCCAAAGTGATACTAACGTATCATTAGCGTTCCTGCAAATATAAACTACCCGGCAACCGGAATCTGTTACCGATTGCGGAAGTGATGTGTAAGGCATGTGGGTACAAAATAATCTAGGTGGCAAAACAGGCAAAAGCATGTTGAGGTCAGGAAATCGGCCGCCATTAACATTGTCGTTGTATAACCTTACTTCCAGTGTTGGGATAAGATCATGAGAGTTGAATCTGCACAAAGGGTGCTGGTGATCTGAAGGAGAATAGGATTTACGATTCATTATTGCAAATGCTAGTGATTTTAACCAAGTTGTACCGGTTTTGGGGTTACTGGCAATAAGAATATCACTAGAACATGCTTTGAACTGATCTTGGACTGCCAATGGTCCAACACTACCAACAAGATCTGGACTATACCAGAAACCTTGATATTGAAACATGGGTTTACCTGAAGGATCTTTTATTGTGGGAAGGGTTGCAACAACTTCTCTGAGTCTCCTGTGGATTCTGTCATCTTCTCCTTCTCCTCCTTTGTTCTTGGGAACGAAACATTTTTTGTAAGAAATATCGTCAGCCATGAACAAAAGATAGAACAAAGCAACTTGGTTGTTGTCTCTAAACTCTTGCAATTCTGTGCTGGAAACGATGGGTAAGTGGATACTATAAATACTAGAATTAATTTATCACATGTTTCATGCAGGTTTCTCAGAACCCAATTATAAAAGTTACTAAAGTCCTCAATTCATTTCGATTAAGCGTTACTGTTGTCGGTGGTTTAATTGTAATGTATCATTTTGCTTAGCTGTAATTAGTCGTTGTGTTTGAATCTGGGTTCTGGTTCTCCAACTACATTAATCACCTCCCTCGATTTTGCTTCTGGTGAATCTCGACAATGTCAACTCAATCGCATGCTTCATGTAGGTTTCTCAGAGCCAGCCAATGGCAACTCAGCTGATTCAAAAGTCCAACGCATGCTTCATGTAGGTTTGTCTGAGCCACATTGGGCTGGGGTGACTCTCCTGATTTGTTAAAAAATTTTCAGACTTTTATAGCTTTGGAGTTTTATCTCTCACTGTACAAACGCATACACGGCCCTTACCCTTTATTCGAAAGATAGATTGAGTCTGTCAATAGATTCTGGTTACTATATGTGTAATTCTTGATGTGTTAATAATGGGACGATCTCAGTTCTTTATGTAGGTTTTCTTGGTTGTCATTATGATACTCTGTTGCTTGTAAGTAGAGAAAATAATGATTTAGGAACCATTTTTCTTTATAGATGACTACACCTACGTCTGCTGAAATACAAAAGCTGATCGTTCCCAAAATTCCTCTTCATATTCTTAAATACAAAAGCTAATCGTTCCCAAAATTCCTCTAATCATCCTAATTGTAACTGGATGCCAAGATGCTAAGATGATAATAGATATATATTTTAATCTTTCACTGAGTGGGCATGTGTGGAGGTTTTCGTTGCTACTGCATCTTGTGCGGAATATCAGTGAAACTCACCATTTTGCCATTTATCGAAACCATCGAAACGGCGAATTTCGTCAATATCTCGGATTCGCCAATATCTCGGACGAAATTTGAGTGAATAGATTTCAAAAATCTGGCAATGATGTCACCTAACTCACCTTTACCCAAAACCCACTTTATATCTCAACCTAACATGTATTCATTTGTTTTTTATATTTAACCATGTTCATTGGAAACAGAGCCTTATCTTTTTCTTCTTTGAGCAGCTCAAGTTACAAGAAATGACCGGTGTTTCATCTTCCATCTCTCCTTCAGTCATCTTCTATTTCTCAGACGCCTGATTTTCTTTTTTTTTCTTTTGTGGTAAATTTGCTTCTTTTCGTATATACAAACTAGAAGAACTTATTGTTGAAGAAATGTAATTTTTTGTAAGGACTTTTTGTGGTCCTCTATTTAAGGAGCTTCTGCCAACGCCTAAGTTATATTTCAAGGTTTCTTGGTAGCTAGATTCTCCTCCGCCTCCATTACTGCACAGAGGAGCCCATTATATCGGAGAAATAGAAGAGAGAAGGAGAAGAAAAGTATAAGGCGGGATTTCTCAACGGCAAAGCTCAAGTTCGGTGAAGTATTGGCGATTTTCCGCCATTATTTCCCTAATTCTCCAGAAAAGCGTTGAATATCAGCGATTTTCCAGCGACTTGGAGCAGATATTATTTTCGCCCGTTGTTTCATTTAGCCACTTACCGAATCAACAGAAATATGGCGAATTTCGGTTGAATTTTGGCAATAGAACCGACCATATCTTCTACTACGTTAATTGATGTGACATCATTGCGCATGCATGTGTATGTTTCGCCTACACGTATAGAAACTAACTTTGTTGAGCTCATTAACTAGGAGGTATGTCCATGTATACATATAAATTCCTGTATTTGTTTGTGTAGGTTTTCCTTTGTAATCTGATAGATTGCTGGAGGCTTGAGTGATGACATAGTGACCAACATGATTAGGGACTGGAATTACAATAAGAAGCCACTATTTGTTGCACCATTGATGAACTACTTGATGTGGGAGTGTCCATTTTGACAATGGTATCTTAATGTGTTTAAGGATATTGAGATTTTATTGATCAATAATGTCTACAAATACACTAGATTAGACCGATATGATGTAGTAGAGGGCAACCGAAGTCAACTTTGTCATCATGAAAAATGTTGGCACACGCCATCTTTTCAGTTTGTGTTTTAAAAGATATAATTGTCACTATTATAATAATATCCATAATTGTTAGATCCAATTAGGTTTCACCTATGAATGAGGGTATATGAAGGATAGGTGGAAAGTTCGGTTTTCGGTTTTGATTCAGTTTAAAAAATAAATTTTGGTGATTCGATCTCGTTAAACCTTATAAGATTTTAGAGTGGGTTTGTACGTTTTAAAATAAATATGTGAAAATTAGTAATAGTTAGAATAATATAGATAGTATTATAAATAATATTGATTGTGGATGTTCATCACTTTCAAAAAGATCGTACTAAAATATGTAACTTTCAAATGAAGGCCTTAGCCACCTTAGTATGTATTATTAATGACATACATTCCTATATTAACTGAAGATCGTAGTAATCCATCATTCTATATCAAGATCGTCTCATTGTGTGCAAGAATCGTATATTATATTTTATCGTAAACTCTAATATTTCCATACAAGAGAAGATACTACTACTACTATAAATATGTAGTGTATATAACTAACTGATGAAAGTTCAATTCATCTTGTCTTAATTTTTTTCATTGTCTTTAAAATATATTCTTCATTTTATAACATGTAATTAGCACGATCCTTTTAAAGTAATTGTGTTTTAAGAGGAAAGATGATACACTATACACTATTATGGTTTCTTTTTTAATATAAAAATAACTATTGACCTCCCTGCGCTTGCTTTCTGTAAACACTGAAGTTTGTCTTGTCTATTTTGCAATATAAGTTTTCTTAATTATGATATGTAATCTATTGAATCTTAGAGTCAAACAAATGATAAGTTCTTAGATCGTTAAGTTTTATTAATACAATAAAGTTTCTTTTGAACTCATTAAAAAAGTATAATATAATATAGGGATAATTACTATTGGCCTCCTGTACTTTGATTTTATTACTTTTGTATCCCCTGTACTTTTCAAAATTACTAATCCAACCTTCAACTTTGTCTATAATCACTATTGCCCCCCTACCGTTAAGTTCCTTTAGTTAACTAATGATGTGGCATCTTTATATTTTCTCAAAAACCCTCCCCCAAAATACCCTTATACTTGTCTCTTTACTTATTTACTCTTTTGTCAAATTACAGTAGTACCCTTAATTAATTGTGGACAAAAAAAAAAAACTATAATCCGTTTTATTCTCAAAAAAAAAAGAAAAAGGAAAGAATGATTGAATAAAATTCAAATAGAAACGGAAGAGGAAGGAAAATCAAATTCAACTCAAATTGGAAACTAAATATCACCTACAATTTTTTCAAACTAAATGAAGTTTAGTGAGAGTGGGAAACCAAATTGGATTTGGATTT
This sequence comes from Hakea prostrata, assembly GCF_041222555.1. Taxonomy (NCBI): domain Eukaryota; kingdom Viridiplantae; phylum Streptophyta; class Magnoliopsida; order Proteales; family Proteaceae; genus Hakea; species Hakea prostrata. The sequence continues at coordinate 45,730,456 of NC_142604.1, read as the reverse complement.
TGTTCATTTCTTTAATTCAAAATAAATGAAGTTTAGTGAATGTGGAAAACTAAATCGAATTTGGATTTTGCTCATTTCTTTAATTCAAAATAGATGAAGTTTTGTGAAGGTGGGAAACCAAATCGGATTTGGATTTTGTCCATTTCATTAATTCAAAATAAATGAAGTTTAGAGTAAAATTGACATTTAATTTGGTTTTATAAATGGAATAGCATCGTCTTTTGATTTCTTAATTTTAATGAAGGGCAAATTAGACATTACATATTCAAACTTAACGGCAACTTAACACCGTTATAAGGAAGGGGGTAACAGTAATTTCGTAAAGAACAGGGTTTTATTAGTAATAAAATCAAACTACAGGGGACAACTGTAATTATCCCTATAATATAATATAATAACACTTGCATGAATCCTTTATTTTTTTGTAAATTAATTAGTTAATTGGTGATTATCATAATTTTTTTAAATGATTTAGGATTTTATTGATAATTTGTTTAGAAATTTCATTTTGTAATAAGCTAAAAATATAAAAAACTTCAATCTGACATCAAAAATTCATTAGAAATGATTTTTTTTAATAGATTAAATTATGGTCTATGATTTAATGTTTTAATTCTTAGTTTTTTTCTGTATCAAATAATGGTTTGCTATTTTTATTTTTTTTTTTCCTTTTCTGTTTTTAACACTTGTTTTGGTAATTATGTTAAATGTCATGATAATTATTGATTGTATATGTTTGTATTTTAACATATAATTTATATCTCATACTTGTTTTATTGTATTGATTTTCTCTTATTACATCTATAGTAGTATAATATTCAATATTTTCTGAAATCTATATTATTTATAAACACAATTATATAAAATTATAATGTTGTATTATTTATAATAGCTTGTGCAATCGTGCAACACATTGGGTTGCTTTGACAATTGTGGTTTATCATCAATCAACACTAACTTGGTAGATTTATTTATTGTATCACTGATTACTAGCTTTGTAAAATAAAAAAAATTTAATATGTCTACAGTTGCAAGATTTTAAAATTATAAATAAGTACAGTTTTATAGTTTTTAAAATTAATTTTCAACTGAAATTATATAGAGAAAATATTATTGATATGAACTTATTAAAAAAGAGAACCTTTTAAAATTTTCAAACTTCTAATATGTTGTTGCAACAACAATATTGCGAAAAAAGTTTTAAAAGGTACTTTGAATCTCATGCCTCTTTCTGGTTGAGCAAAATAATGAATTATTAATGAAAAATCATTAAGTTCATCTTATTGATTTTTTTCTATTATGTTAAGTGAATGTAGAAATTAATGATAAACTTGAAAGAATGCAAAATTATAATGATGGTTATGACTTTGGATATGGACAAGGTAATAGACAGAATAATTACCGCCATTATGATGGAAATAAACAAGAGAATAATAAAAAATTTCAATGTAACTCTTCAAAAAATAAAGGTAATATTTATCATCGATGTTGTATGAAATGTTATTGAGTATGTATCTGTCGTACTCCACAACATTTTGTTAAACTTTATCAAACTTCAATTAAAGAAATGAAAATAATTTGAGATGAAATTGACTTTTAAAAATTAATGATATTGAAGCAAATTTTGCCTATAAAAAGGTTATGTTATTAAGGTTCAAATAAAAATAAAATTAATGTTATATTCGTTTGTTTATCTTAAATGCAATTTTTTTTCCTTTTAATTTTATTCTTTTATTTATGTTGATTTTTTACATATCTTTTGAAACATTTTGTTTCATTCTGATGAAGAATATGAATATTCTCTAATGTGCTATAATGCATATTATACTACAACAATTAGAACCTTAAGAGGAATCAACCTTGCTCACCGCAACAACAGTTGCCCCCAATATACATTTCCTCACTGGTTCTTACTTGCATTTGATAACAATTAACCCATTAGAATTGGGCAGTTACTGCCATCCACTTTTGGTTCAATGACACACAAAATATCTGGTTGATGAGTCTAACAAAAGTGTAAGAGCCCTCCCCCCAGATGCATTACCAATGCCACGAATATTCGTAAAGAAAAACTTCATATTAACAATTACATAGCAACACTGTCATCTTCCAATGAAAGTCTCTTATTTACTGTAGATACTTTCTTTAAAGCTACATCTACTTTCTTGAATCCCTCTGCCATAGAATCCTTTTTACTTGTTAACACTTTCCTCAATGCGTGAACCTTCTTAGGACGACCAAGCTTTCAAGGAAGAGAAAAAGTATAAATTGTTGCTGAAGTGACATTGTGATTGTCAACCACAAATTCAATTAAATAGAGTTCTTGTAGCACCATAAAAAGTTGGGGTGAGAGAGGCTCGAACTCTCGACCTCAGGATCACTCAATATAGCTATGAGACCTACGCGCTAGCCAACTGCGCCACCACCCCTTAGTTTTCTCTTATTTGATGATAAGGAAGTCAATGTCCATACAATAATTGCAATACAAAATTAATTGAAGACTCTATAAGAGTTAATTTATTATTACCTTTGGACCAAATTGGTTATAAATGGTGCATTATTTTATAGTACGTCTAAAAAATTTTATTTAGTTTCAAATATATTTGCCAAATGACTATTATATTAAGACCACTAATTATGGTAAAAGTGAATATCTACACATTACTAAAAAATATTATGTTTTTTCTCTCAGTGTTTACTAAATAAATATTCGCATAGTTAAAACTCATGCTTTAGTAAATCAAAAGAATATTGATTATGATAACTTTATTATTTGGCATAACCGATTGGACAATCCTGCATCAAATATGATGCAAAAATTATTAAAATTTATATAGTCGTCTATTGAAGAACTAGAAGATTCTTCAATTCAATGAATTTTCTTGTACAGATTGTTCTTAAGAAAAATCTATTATCAAACAATCACAGCTAAAGTTGGGATTGAATCCCCTATATTTTTTAAATATGTATAGTTCATTCACCCGTCAAGTAAACTATTCAGATAATACATAGTTTTAATATATACATATATAATATGGTTACATATATGTTCATTATAAATTCACAATTTGGTATTTACGAGATTGGTTGCTCGAATAACTAGATTAATAGCACAATTTATGTATTATAAAATAAAAACATTTCTTCTTGATAATGCTGGTGAATTTACATCTCAGACTTTTAATAATTATTGAATGTCAACTAAAATCACAATTGAACAGCCTATTGCTCATGTCCACACTTGAAATTGTTTGATTGAATCATTTATTAAATGTCTCGAGTTAATAACTAAACCATTGCTTATGAAAACAAAACTCTTGTGTTAGCATAGAGATATAATATTTTATACGCATCATTACTTGGGTACGTATCAAGTCAACACGTTGTCATAAATTATCCCCATTACCATTGACTTATGATCATAAGTTAAATATTTCCTTTTTAGAATTTTTGGATGTGCAATTTGTACTCCAATTGTTTCACCCACAATGCAAAAAGATAAGTCCCAAAGAAAGTTAGGAATATATGTTTGTTGGGAAATGTCATGTTAGCATTCCCACGTCAGCCTCCATTAGTTTTGATGATAACAAACACAAATGACTAATGTCTATATTAAGTTGTGATTGTCCAGCTCATTTTTTAAAACAAATTGATCAAATCCAACTCATTATATTGGATGCTCAAGCCCAAGTCAATATCATATAAACTTGGATAATGAACCAAGATCAAAATGAGCATCAAGATCAAAGCACAAGAAGATGTGAAAATCAAGTCAAGTTCAAGACTTAGATAAATTCGAGACTTAGAACACTTCTACATGTATTCATCTGTAAGCGCACTATATCATACGCATATCATGTCACTAGATTGACCTAAGACATATTAGGAGAGTGTATGAGGTTTAGGATTGGCTAGAAATACCAAAAACTCAATCAAGTCCATGTATGCACCTTAGTGTGTTCTCTGTGCTGCAGACGGATGTCCGTCTGCTACAGGCTAGCCAAACGGGCGTCTGCCCTGACATAAGCCCAACAGCTATTTTGACGAATCTCCGTTTGATTTAGACGAACGTCCTTTTGGACTGAAATTTCACAGAAATTTCTATCCGTTGGGAGGTTGAGCCAAGCTACGGAATGCTATCTATATAAGCTCAACCAACCCTATTTGAGAGCTTCTACCTTACCTATTGAACAATTATTATCTCATCTCAATTTGTGAAGAAACATTGATTATTTGCTTTCCAATTTTATTCAACTTTAAGGGACATTCTAAATTTGTCAAGCAAGCTCATTGGAGTAAAGATTAAAGTGGTTGAAGGTCATTGGTATTGCATTAATGGTGCATCTCTTTCCTTGAGCATTAATTCATCATTGCATCATATTCAAAGAAGGGTTAAAGTGTCACACCCCTTGTTAAATGATATTTTCAATTTCTTCTAATTGTATTGTTGTTTAATTCTAGGGTCTTTCTGTGGAAACCTCCACAAACAATCGTCTTTTTTTTATGGTTTTTCCACTTCTCATAGCTGCCCTTTCCACACCTCCAAATATCTGGTGTCAAATCATCGTCCATTTCCTATTTAGAACAAAGATTGTGGAGGATGTTCTCACCCTACTTAGAACAAAGATTGTAAAGGGTGCTACCCTACTTAGAACAAATATTGTAAAAGATGTTATTGCCCTATTGAACATAGATTGTAAAGGGTTTGATATTTACCCATTGTATAGAAAGAGAATCACTAGTAGAATACTTTCTTGAGACCAAGAAAAAAGTGGACATAGAGTTGCATAGTCAAACCACTATAAAATACTTGTCTTATGGTTAATTGCATTATTTTAATATCATTGAAATCTACAATTTATGTTGTATTTACAATTAAACTAAAAAATTAAGCAAAATCCACTTACAGCCTATTCCCCCCCCCCCCCTTAATACATAATTCCTCAAATTTTCCTCAACTTGATATGCTGACTAGAGTGCTTATTCTCCACAGTAGAAGTCGACTGGCTACTAGATCACTCATCACGACGACTAATCCCCATCAGAGAAGTTGAATGGCCCACCCAGATCATCACTGTAATAGGGCCCAGTCTCAAACAAATCCAGGTTGTAGATGTCTTTTGTTGGATTTGTTGGTTGGTTTACAGAAACTGGTGTAGCTGAATTACCAATATTCTCATGACCATAATTGATGAAGTTGGCACATTGCTTATCAGTAAGCATAAAACATGGTTTTGGATTCATTAGTGTAGTGATATGCCGGAGAGCATGTCTATATTCATTCCCACTACTGGGTATATCATCAACTGGGTAGTCACAGTGGCTACATTGAGGAGCATGATTGGGTATAGATTCATAAACTGGGTAGTCATAGTTGCTAGGTTGAGGAGCATAATTGCGTACTGGGTCTCCATTGTAGCTGTATTGAGGAGCATGATTTGGTACAGACTCACCAGCTGGGTTTCCAGTGTAGACATGTTGAGGTGCGTGATAAGGTGCAAACTCACCAGCTGGGTTTCCAGTGTAGACATGTTGAGGTGCGTGATAAAGTACACACTCACCAGCTGGGTTTCCATTGTAGCCACATTGAGGAGAAAGATTGGAGACAAACTGATCACCAGCTGGGTTTATGTAGTGTCCAGTGTAATTATAATGAAAAGCATTATTGGATTCACTAGTACCAACTGGGTTTCTCAATCCACTGGAGTTATGCTGAACATCATGACTATATTCATACTCACCAATTAGATTTTCATTTCCAGTGTGATATGGAAGAGCGTGTCCAGATTCATTCTCACCAACTAAGTTTCTCAGTCCAATGGATTCTTGTTGAAGAGCATGACTACATCCAATCTCATCAGGTGGGTTTCTCAATCCACTAAATTCATTGGCACCAAATGGGTTTCCTTGCCCATTGTAACTAACTATACTGCGATCATTGTTGCATTCTGGTTCAATTAGATTGGAAATATCAGGACCACTCGCAGGCAAAGAATGTTGACAATCTGCCTCACAAAGATCATTATTGTCTGCACGTTCTTCTTGAGTTTCTTCATTCTGATCTCTTCCTTTTTTATACATTCTACATAAGACCCACTGGTCCAACTACACAAAAAAAAAAATTTAATAATAATAATAATAATAAACAAATTAGTGTTTGCTTGAAAGAAAGAAAAATTTTCAAATCAACCAAACAGAATGGATCATATCATCTATCACAAAAAGGTTAAGAGAAGTACCATCACATCAGTCTGTTCTCTTCTCTTAGTTAATTCAGCATCATCTTTTTTCACCCGATATTCTTGCAACAGCCAGTCAGTCTTTTTACCTTTTTGAGCTGGTCCAACATAGAAAACTAATGACGTTCTATAGCCAACAATTTTCTTATCTTCATCGTAAATTTTTTGTTCCTGCCCAATAGCCTTCCAATAACCATTTCCAGCCGTTCGAGATGGTCTGGATCCATTTTTATACTTTCGATATCTTAACACAAAAAAATACCATTCATTTTCTCCATACGGTCCTGGGTATTTCCCTGTGAATCATGCAATGAATAAAAATAAACACTTATGTAATCTAAATAAAAAAACCTTTACTAAAAATATATATATATTACTATATACATAGAGAGAAAAATAATCCTATCTCATTTTTTTTCCTTATATATTACAGAATTTCCTAAATTTTGGATTTTTTTTTTTGATAGACCCATTGGATCTGGGGGGAGCGTGGAGGACAGAGGTTCTACCATCACTATGCTAGGATGGGTCATGTCGGGCTACAATGCCCTAAGTGGTGCTGTCCATACTGCCCCACATTGAGATTATGACATGTGTTTTTAAGTGCCAAAGTTTTAATCTCAATCGTTCAAACAAAAGAGTGGACAATTTTTCCGCTTAAATGAATTGGACCAAGAACTGTTCGTATGGATTCAAAAACAAGAAACAAAAGAATCTCCAATTCAGGAAATTAAAGATCAAACAAAGAGGTGAAAACAAATCAGACTTTCAAAGCATTAGAGGCGAATTAGGATTTGATGTTCAATAATTGAACCCAGATACTAACCATAATCGTGCTTTTAGACTCAGATCGAAAAGACACAAATTAGGGTTAGATGTTTAGGCTTTCAATTTCGTCATCTCTATAATTTCTTCAAGACGACTTGGTTTTTTTTTTCTTCTTTCACTGTACCTTATAATAATGTCTTTCTTGCATGGGTACTTTAGATCACCTCGAGTTTTTCCCTTCCCCTTGTTTTGATATTTGTTTAAATTTTCAAAACATGATTGCATCTCTTCTTCCTTTTTCTGTTCTTCTCTATTTTCCCATGCCAAAATTCCTGCTTTCACTCTCTGCAACTTCCTACAAACCTTGAGCATTCTCTGATTTTCTCGTTATTTCCTAAACCATAGACATTTACGTAGGGGAAAAAAGCCCTTCCTCTTGTCCCTATAGGCATGGGAGGGAACAACCGCCCCACCAAAAAAAAACCCCCCCCCAATTGCTTGTAAGTTTTTGTTTTTTAAAACAAAAAAAAAAAAAAAAAAAAAAAAAAAAATAAAAAAAACCCCCCCCCGAGTTCCCACTGATATTATATTGTCTCGGCTCCCCGTTTCTTCTCCCATCTAGATCCCTACCAAACCTCCCATTGCGAAGATGCTCTCCAATGCCTTGGAAACCCCCCCCCCCCCCCTCCGAATCACAGAGTACAGAACAAAATTTACAACAAAATCCAGGTAAAGAACATAATTTAAAAATTTTATATTTATCTAATATAGAACTGGAAACTAAAGAAATTAGTTTATCAAGAAACGACAGCCATTAATAAATACAAATTTCAGCTCAAGAAAGCAAATTAGGAAAGAAACGACGTTAAAAAGATTGAATTTTCAGATGAATTTAACGTACTAGTAAGCTGTTCAGGGCTATAGTTACGGAGATCGATGTCTGGAATATAGTTTCTTGGCATTGTCTCGTTCTTGGTCTTCTTCTTCAAGTAAGAAACAATAAGCTCCTTGTCGGTTGGGCGGAATCGATAACCAGTTGCGTAAGATTCGTAAAATTTACCCGTTGATGCTTCTGCTCTTTCTTTCTGCTCATCTTCATTATTTTCCTGATCAGTTGTTCGTGCTCTCTTTCGAGGTCGAGGAGACGAACCAGCTGATGAAGATGGTTCTTGGGAGGTAAATAGAGACATTCTTCTGCTAATCAAATCAAAGACTGACAAGAACACGAAGAATTCGTATAGGGTGTGAATAAAAATCACTTATTATATAGCCTTTGTTTACTTAACGTGGTAATCTCCTCCCCTGAATCTAACGATCCGTGGTTAGTAGAGTGAAAAATTCAAAGCCGTTGGATCTGAATAAATACACTGATCACAGTCCGAATAGGGAAAGGTAAACAAAAATTCACGATTCAAAGAGTTTTACTTACCGTATAACACTGCCTGCAGCACAGCAGATTAATTAGCGGTAAATTTTAAAATTTAAAACTTAAAAAGGGAAATTACAATCCCACCCCTTGAATTAATTTTGCTCTTCATTAGTTCATTGTCGTGTGTCTCAGGTGCGAGTCCGGATCAGCAACCCCGATGAAATGCACAAAGTGCTTCCCGACCCTTCCTGACCACAAAAACCAGTGGAGCCCACGGTGAAAAACCTTTTTTGAAAAAAAATTAAAAAAACAAAACACGGTTTTTGTGGAAAAACCCTGCATCCCAATCAAAGACTTCCAACTCATGGATTCTCTGTAATCATTACGCACACTCACGAGAGAGAACCGACACAATACCGAGAGGAGGAAGAGAAAAGGAAAAATGGAAAATTTGAAGATTATCATGGAGTGTACAGGTCAATAACAATCTTACTCTTATTGCTATGGTGTTGTTGCTAGTTCTTATTAATAAGTAATAACACCCTAATCATTGTTGAGAATTATGTTTTGATTATGCAATGTGAGACTGTTTGGGATGCACATTGCAGCTTGATTACCGGTTTCTATATAACCTTTGCTTTGTTGTTCTACTTAGGGTGCTGTAGCACTCATGGTACACAGGGTGATATATTGCCGTGTCGTTGGGGGGCGACACAACTCCCCCTAGCGACACGATATTTACAATATATCGGCGATATATCGCCCTATATATCGCTGAAAAATCGGTAATATATCGCTACATTCGCCATACATAACAGTATTTCATTCGTTTTTTGCCGATTTTTCGTTCGATTTTTGCCAAGGTGGCATAGGACCTTTACAGGCTCCGGGGGCACTACCCCCACACCCCGTGTCCGTTGACAACAATATGTGAAGCATGAGCCATACTCAACATAATTGTATAATGAATTGTAAACTTTAGTACATCTATTTACAAGTTGTGTATTTGTGTTCTGTTTACATATTTACATTAGTTTATATGAATTTTCCAAACTTCCAGTTTTACTTGCATATAGCCAGACATGTGCTAATTATAAACTTTAGATTAGGTGATGTTTTAGGTCAAAATAACACTCCCAATGTGTTTATTGGCCTCAAATTAGGCTTCCGGTGCATGGTGCCAATGGAAGATGTTTAACCTTTAGAGTTGGGCGTCTTTTTTGGATGAAAGGGTCAGGGGTTCGAACTATGTATAAGTGGAAGGATTTCTGATGGCTCCATGGATTGAAGTTCTCTCATCAAGCTACAGTAAAGATGCGCTATCTTTGTTGTACTGTTTTTCTTGCTGTAGAAAACTAATGAAAGATCCTTCTCTGATTTTGGAAGTATGACGTTGGAAGCAGATGGAAATTTCAGAGAAAAGACTGCCAACTAGTGAAGTCAAGTATTTGAGAAAGTTGTTGGAAGGGGGCTTTTGATAAAGGTAGAGCTAGTAGACCTTACAGGGGAGGAAAGCCATCAGTTCCTCTATGAGATATTTATTGATATAAACTTCAATTGTCATTCTATTTATCGTTTCTAAGACAGGTTTGAGGAAATTGTTGCTCCAGGTGCAGTTTGTAAAGCTAAGGAATGTGTTCTAGGTTAGGTAGGTTTGGTTTTTCCCTTTGTGTTGATCTGTCAAATGTTGGTAGTTGGTGTTAATGGGATTGTATTGGAAGAGTTCACTCTGGTCAATTATAAGTTAGAATTTTTCTATTTTGGGGGTTGGGTTAGGGAGAGGGGGTATTAAATCAGTAAGTACATCTCTCTTCTGGATGTTATGTTCAGAATGATTTCTTCATCTTAGGAGGTGTCTATCCTTGAGAGGAAAATGGACAATTTCAAGAAGTCAGTTTCTATCCTTGAGGGGAAAATGGACAATTTCAGCTAATGGAGCATTGTAGACTATGCTTCTTGGCATCGACCAAATATAGGAGTCACTGTCACAAAAATGTAAGAAATTATGCATGAAGAAGAAACCCGGCTGTGAATATGAGCGGTAGATCCACAGGCCAGAGAGCTGGAAAATGGTAACAGGAATGGCAGCATCATTATAAGCCCAAAAGCATTGGAGATGAATCATTGCTGTCAGCCAGAACATTTTTAACAGCAATAGTAGTAACAATATCCCAGTAGGCAGCTCATCCTCTTTATGATAAATGATCCGCTTGCCCCAAAATGACCTGGCCCAATAGGGAAATCCCAATTCATTGGGTCTTTCAATACAATTAAATAGATTGCCACAAGGGCGTCATATCCTAGGAGACCAAACTATGTGATTGAATAAATCCTCCTCTATCTATTGCAGGTCGAGGGCTCCTTCCCCTTCTTCAAACTCAGATTCGTATTTTTCATATAGAAATATTTGATCAACGATATAACAAGATCCATTTTGCATCATATCTATGAGATTCATTGGTTCTGACTGAAGAAGCAATGTCACTTGATCATTATCAAATTGACTGCAATCTTTTTATGTTCGTGAAGATACCACCAGAACGCCTTCTAATTCTAATAGGCCACGAACTAGATCAGATTCATTCTCAACGAATCCATAAAAAGTGATCCCAATTTTTTCATCAGGTCTGGGTAGAGACCAAAGATCTTAAGCGACCAATCCGGCAGAACAACTCAAAAAATAAAGAAGTATTGTTAATTTCTTCATGCTCGTTCCAAGTTCGAAGTACCATTTTTACAAATAAGAATCCCCTTCCTTACATGATTTCTTCTTCATATAGATAGATAAAGAATCTATGGGGCAATTACTTAGAAGTACATTTTGTGCAACAACCCTTCCTATCTAATGGAAAAGGATCCCATGATCCTGAAACGATCTTACCTGGGATCGAAAATCCCAAGTTTGTCTATGAAGAGTGGATCTAATTGTATTAGTGTCTAAATTTGATTTATTATGTGTAATACTAATTGATAGGGCCTCGCTGGTAAGTGCTATAAGATCTCATGCATTGGAACCCATGGTTGTGGACCCAAATCCATTAGTATGGAACATTTTATTTTCCAAGTGAAATCCCCTAGTATATGAAAAAAACATTACTTAACAATATTTTTAGGGGCGGCATTATAAAGTTACAACAGATTACGAGTAATACATAAATTATGAAAATATTTAATCATTACTTAACGGAATTTGCTAATGGAAGTGTACCATTATGAAAATTCAATATACATTTTGGGGTGCTATGCCACGTTGAGATAATTTTTGGTGTCCATGATTTTTCCTAATTGTTGTAGGGTGTCTTTAATTTTTTTATTATTTATAAATACATAATGCATGATTGCAGATAATAAATATTCATAGAAAATCGATACGGATAATCGAAATGTTCGTGGCTATTGTTTTTCCTTATTATATGTATTTCATTATAATTTTAACACAATGATTTTCAAATTATTGTTTTTTGAAGAAAGAGTTTGATAAGGCAATTAAAATATTGTTAAGCTACAAGAAGAAAAAACTCAAATAGTTTTTTATTTTTAATTTCATAACTATGAACTAAATTAGACTATTTATCCTGAATGAATTGAATGATTATCTAAATCCTTCAATTACAAAATTTTATATATTTCAACATACGTATTAGGTGTTTATTGACATGTTATTTTTATTATGAACTATAATTTTGAAGTATTATTATACTAGAATTAGCTGAATAAATTTGCAATTTTGCAATTCTAGAGCAAAGTTGTATTTAAATTGTTGTACTATTAGGTTAATCTGATGAGATAACATTACAGTATCTATTGATATTCTAATTTTGGTTAAAAAAAATTAGATATTTATTTTTCAGTTTCAAAGTAGTGGGTAATAACAAAACGATAGAAAGAGGGAAGAGAATAATCAATGGGAAGCCGTGTAAATTGGTTGGATGAGCGGTCCTAAAAATCTTACCATTAAATTTTGTAAAATTAAATCTAAACCATCCATCATAAATGATTTAGATTTAATGACATGATTTATTTATACAACTATACTTAATTAGTTAAATTAAACACAATGCATGTTGGTAGAGTGGTAAGATCCATACTTTTCAATGGATGGTCGAACCAGAGTGGTAAGATTCATATTTCTCAGTGGAGAGGTCATGTGTTCGACCCTTGAGGACGATAAAACTCCACCAGGAGGATGTAATCGAGGTGTGTGCAAACTGGCCCATATGAACCTCAAATACCAAAAAAACAAAAAATATTTAAATTAAACACAATGGTAAGAAATGAATAAAAAAAAATTAAATTGTACTACAATTTCATTATTGTGAAAACCTTCTTTGTCTATTTGAATGAACTTTTTGTTTTTTTTGGTAGAAAACTATATTAAGTAAAAGGAGACACAAGCTCTGGCTGAGGAACATTCTCCTTCAGCCAGACAGTGAAATTATGCCAAACCAGTGCTGTCTCAAGCACTAGGGCTTCCTGAGCTAAGAAATGAGCCACAGAGTTGGCTTCTCTTGGAGTAAAAGAAAAAACACAAGACAAGGTAGCCCTCGCCAGATGTCTAATACAAGAGAATACATTTTGTAGCTGAATTGGGACCGGAAGAGCTGGATTTAAGAGGAGCCTTACCACTAAGAGACAGTCACTCTCAATGATTACATGAAGCCAACCTTCCTCAGCTGCTAGCCATAGTCCTTGTCTTATCCCCATCGCTTCACCAACAGCAGCCTCTCCGAACACTAGAGGAATAGGCTTCGCCAATATTTGAAGGAACCTTCGTAAGCAGCAGAACCATGAGATCAATTTTGATGAAATACCATCAAAGGCCTTTGACCTTTATGAAATACAATGGAGAATGAGATTTTCTATTGTTGCATCTAAATTGTAGAGGTCAGATGCAGACAATGGCGATAAATTTTTTTTTTTTTTTTTGGGTAGAAATGGCGATAAACTAGGTACTTTTAGAAGTCATAACGAGGCTGTTTGTTGTTGCAATGTCTGTACCGTGCTTTCCTTTTCTTCTTTCTGTTTTTTGCTCAAATGGAAAGTTCTCATTATGTTTTTTTTAAAGTTGCCCATTGATTTTGCTATTGCCCTTGAGTTTAATTGTACATTTGAAACAAAATATTGAACTTTTTTTTTTCCTTTTTCTTTTGGAAGTTCATCTTGAGAGTAGTTTATTTTATTTTTAAGAACTGCAACTTGAATTTGAACCCTAGAAAGAGAACATGAACTCCTTTATGAAGCCCACATTAAAAAGAAGATTTCAAATGAATGCTCTACTAGAATGAAAATTGAGGAATGAGAATGCCTGAAGGGTTGAACCCATGACTTCCTTGAGAAGTAATGTTCTCATTTAGTATTAATTTAATCCAATGAGTGACTTTGGATTAGAATATATTTCATTGAATTCGTATAATTCATCGGGAGGTTTCTTCTAAAGAAAGCTATATATATATAAAGAATAATTTATCCTCTGTATTAGTGTATGTAAAGTTATCAAATCCCACCCCCCCCCCCCCAAAAGAAAAAAGAGGGAAAAAAAACCCATTCTATGCTCTCTAAGGGTGTCAATCGGTATGGTTTCTGGTACCAACTTTGAATACCGAAATTCAGAACTGTTCCGTTCCGAGTTTACACGATACGGTATTATTTCAATATTTGTAAAAACGGTTCGGTACGGTTTCGGTATTAAATCGGTATGAGAAAACGGTATAAAAACAATCTAACTTCGGTACAGTACGATTTTGGTATTTGTAAAAACGGTTCGGTACGGTTTCAATATTAAATCGGTATGGGAAAAATGTTTAAATACAGTATCTAGTGCGATACACTTTTGATACAAATAAACCCATGACACTTGTTATTAGTTTATTAAGATTCTAATGAAATGCGACCAAACAATTGATAGAATTTGATATTAACGGAGACAAAGCAAGTAAATCTAAGAAGATGAGTGAATGACGAAAAGAAAAATTAAAATAGGGAATTATAGATAGGGTAAATGTGAAGTGTTTTCATTATAAAAGTACATTTATATCCTTTAATTTGGTATTGTATCAATTCGGTATGATTTCGGTACATACCTACGGTATGAGTACCTAAAACCGGAACTGTACCAAATTTTGAACGGTGCGGTTCGGTACGGTTAAACGATTTCAGTACACAATTGACACCCTTAGACTGCTCCCCTAACTGTGTTACAACCACAAATCATGTGGGACCCACAGGTAAAACATAATAGAACATAAAAATAAAAATAAAATATCCATCACCAAACTCTGTGGGCCCCCTCTAATTTGTGGACAATAACCGTCAGGAGAGCACTCTTGATAGGGAGTTGATCTAGATTCTTGTCCTTGTTGGGGCTGGGGTTGGGTTAGAAAGGGCATAATCATAATGTAAAGATAACAACAAATCTCACAGCCGGGCACCATGAAAGTCGTCATTGAAGCATATTCGTATTACTTTTACCCACCTCGTAAAGTTTGACCCAAATCATCATTCAGCATCGCTTCGAGCTTTCCTTTGAAACCACCTAGGCTGCATTTGTTTGTTGGAATAAAGGTAGGGTGGGAAAATTCTTGAAAAAAGTGTAGATTTCTTACTTTTCCCTTAAATCCTAAAATGGTAGATTGTTTGGTTGTTTGGGGGTGGGAAAGTGAAAGTTTCCTTGAATCAAGGAAATCTGTCTGGTGATGTGGCAGCCCAACTTTCCCACCCCAAGCCATTTTAAAACCCCACATATTTAGTAGGACTTTGTGGGAAAGTTGGGAAAAGTAAAAAGTGGGACCCACCACTATCACTTTTCCACAAAACCCTTTCATTTCATTTCCTTCTCCCTCGCCTCACTACACATGGGCCCACATGTTTTTTTTTTCCCTACCCACCTTTGCAAACAAACGCAGCCCTATTATTTTTTTCATAAGGCTGCATTTGTTTGCTAGAATAAAGGTGGGGTGGAGAATTTAATGAAAAAAATAATTTTTTTCCTTTTCCTTTAAATCCTTAGAAGTGTAGATTGTTTGGTTGCTTGGAATGAGAAAGTTAGAGAAATTTGTTGGGTGAGGTGGCAACCTGACTTTTCCACTCAAAACATTACAAAATGTATAGGATTTTAAATAAAAGTAAAATGTAAGATCCACAATTAACAATTTGTTGTAAATTCCCATCCTCCTTTTCTTTTTTTTTTTTTTTTCTTCTTTCTCTCTCACCTCATTCCACATGGAATTTACTATATATATATTTTTTTCCATCTCTTTTTTTACACTTCACCTTTACAAACAAACGCAGTCTAACGCTGGTAACGCCTTTTGCGCTAAGAAAGGACGTGTAACTAAAGATTCTCCGTATCGTAGGGTACGAAGAATCTATTGCTGCTGTAAATCGTAATGCCAATTGCCAATTCGGTTGTCTCTTCGCTGTTGGAAGTTTCTCTTCCAACTTCCAACTCAGTAGTAAATTTAAAGAGTTAATTACGACCATGCCACTTTTGTTTCTGCTCTATTATAAATTAATTACACTCATGCCAATAATGCCATTATAAATTTGGTTTTCAATTTTTTTCTTTCTTTTTTAAAAAAAGAAGACGAGCTTCCGAGGATCAACAATCAACAGTATAAACTAGCCGTTTCCCCCAAAAACTAAGCCCATCCCCGCAACGGATAAAGGCGAGTCAGGTTTTCTAAGTGTAGTCATCTTTTTTTGGCCAAATTTAACTTCTTCTTTTTTACAATTTTTTTTTTTATGAGGTTCATCCGAGCCAGCTTGGGCACACCACGATTACATCCTCAAATTAATGCCGCCGAATGGGTGCGAACCCAAGACCTCCCCGTGGGAGGTAGAGTCTTTAACCGCTTTACTAACCCATCATTGGCAATTCTAAGTGTAGTTATCGTCACTTAGGTGTTCTGTTTCGAATTTATGAATGAAGTCTTTAACTTATTATTAAAAAAAAAAAACCACAAGACAATCATAAATTAACCACTTACAACCAATGGGGACCTTTACAACTAGGGTTTCGTTGTGTGTTTCCAGTGGTAAGTACTTCTGCTGGGCTCTTTATGTTGCCCCACAAATTTTACGCTTTAAAGTATCTCCACTACCGTATTGATTGAATTTGTGATATGTAATTGTTAAGAGTCTCTAACTAATCCAGTTTTGCAGTAACCCGCCAAAGAAATGGATGAGAATCAAAGCAGAAAATTTGGAATAGTAGAAGTGGTTCGATAACATGCAGGTTTGATTGCTTTATTAAAACGAATGATAGGAATTGCACTGACAGATAAGCTTAGAAACCGGAGAAGCAACCAATTGGATTAATTGGAGTTTATTGGATGTGGGTTGCAGTATGTGCAAAGTTTGAATGTTGTATGGTAATCAACAGAGACTGGTTTGGGTTGAGATCATCAAACAAAAGAAGCAGAAAACTTAATTTCATTTATTATCATTATTTACTTGCAAATCAATCTGATGCCTGATCTCAGGACTGCAAAACGCAGTAGGTTTTATCTTCTTCCCCGAATCCTTCCTGAGAGCAAAGTGCCAACCCAAAATATTCACTTCCTGGTTTTCCTTGCAGTCATGGACATTTGAACATTGAGCTCGGTGTGAAGCAGCTAGACTATTTTTAGTAAAGAAAAACCAGATAAAAATAAGGGTTTAGTTTTACGCTTTAGCACTTTACATTGATGACAGACTAGCTTGTAAGAACTAAAATAATGGTTTGTAAGTTTTTTCAAATCAAACTCCATTTTTAATTGAAAATATGAGAAATTATGTATTTACCAAATCTGTGGATGAATGTGGGCTTCGTGAATGATGTATTACCAAAAATCTCAGTGGCACCCGGCTGTCTCAATTGAGAAAATCAAGTTTCATCCATTCCTTCACTTACTCTTACTCTTACTCTTATTTGTTTCTATGTATTAGATTATTACACCTGAGGAGCATAATTGCATTGTAGAGAGACTCTATATTTGGGTCACAATGTAGCCTGAAAAAATTCAAATTCGTAGAGTTTTTTTTTTTTTTTTTTGGGTATAAAGGCACCTTTTTATATGTAAGAAATGGAAATAGTATATATCATTTACAAGAGTTGAATTTATAACCTCTTTATTAAAATGTATGAATCATTACCAACTGAACAACCCTAGTTTGATAAATTTATGGAGATCTCCACATAAAGAAGAAGCATACCAGGGGATACCATCTCTGTGAGTACCCCCTCTCTACATCTTATTCTATTTGTACTCTGATGTTTGGGTTCCATATGTTATTCTAGCGTGTGTTAGATACCTAAAACGATGTGGATGTTTTATCCCCAAGCACTTGGCAGCATGGAATAGGGATTCTCATCCATGCTCCCATTGCATCCTCCACCACATGTTTAAAAGGCGGCTCTACCTAGATTCTAGACTCTTTAGCATGTTAAACAAATGGCCTAAATTGACATTTTTACTTTACAATTAAAATGTCTCTTTTTGAATGCGCAACTCAGCATTGTAATTTTTGATAGTTTTCTTTCAAAATTCAAAGAATTTATGTTTGCTAAAGGTTGGATCTTTTTCTAAAGGACACCTAAATGGTCAATAAGTGTCTCTTTTGGAAGGCTAGCTAGTTCGTTGGCTAACAAACATGCCTTAAGGGAAGAGATATGAGAAACGCAAAAGTAACAATCAAAATTGATGGGGAAAAATTCCACCGAACGCCCACGAAGACGCAGCGGAAGTCTAGATCCACGTCCGCTCCACCACCAAAGGTTTACCGGCGAGATCCTCAACACGGAAAGGGAAAATATCCACAACCCAAAGCCGGGATTAATGGAATGAAGATCAAAACTAGCAAAGAAGAAAACTAAGCGCGATCTAAGAGAGAGGGAGAGAGAGATGGAGCGCGCGAGACGCCGGCGAATGAATTACTCGACTGCCACAATGCGGGGTACAAAAATATAACCTATTGTAACCGCCTAATAGTGAGTTTCAATATGCCCTTGGGCATTAATTATTAATCAAATCAAAAATCCAACAGCTCCCACGCACAAGGGCAAGGAACCAATGTGCCGACACACGATATCCGAATACACATCAATCCTCGCTATGATCCCGGAACAAGACCTCTGGTCCCGACACACAGCATATCCGATATACAATATATTGATCCTTCACTATGTATCCCGGAACATAGACCACCCGGCCGGACACAATATCCACAACATACGGCAAAATGGGTGGCGACGGGAAACGACGCGGAGCCCCAAACTAGAAACCTTCCGAAGGCCGAATGGCACATCACCATAGAAACAAATCAAATAAGCATTAGTATAACACGGTGTCCAGGTTTATTCAAACCACGGACTAAAGGACTCGACCTCGAGAGATCACCTTCTGTCCTTAAAATGTTCACAGAACACAACGGCGGGCCAGAAACACTTTAGGGTGCGGAATCAAACATTTCTGCCGACCATCACTACACGGGATTGACTCCTTTCCGGTAGTGCCCCTTAGGTCGAATCATCATGACCAAGGTAACACCCCAAAGAGCCACACAACCCCGTTCAGATGTCGCGAAAGTCACTAAGAACACTAATGGACCATAAGGTCCAGGACTCACACAATGAGAGGAGCAGGGATCCATCCTCTCATTTCCAATGATCGCAAGCACACATAGTATGAATATGTGCTATGGTGGAGCACTATATACAAAGAACGAGTCATCTCAACACCATACAAGTCTTAGTCAGGAACCCGCGCAACCCGAGTTACATGTCGCCACCCAGCGCCACATAAAGTACCGGCTCATATAGGCAACATGAATAGTGGGAACATTCAGGATCTCTTCACAATAGAGAAACTCATCTTGATTCCAAATCAAGGCGACACATGATTATGAATTGACCTACACAAAGTCACACAACGTCTCACTCGCGCCCAAGGCGCGAGGCGAATGCTCGGTGAGTGAGCCACCTGCCTATTGACATATGTTGTTTTATGCTAGAAGAAACACAACACAGAAAGTGAATAATAAAAAGCTGGAATGAACTCATATTATTCATTAATAAGAAAGTCTCAGACAAAAATAAGTCACAATCTACGCAAGCCAAGGATTTTACATGAGAAATAAAACATCCTTGGCTATAGGTTTGGTAAGAGGGTCAGCTACCACAAACTAGTAGATATGTGTAAGTACAACCTTCTGATGTAATGTCTCTAACAAAGTGATATCTCAATTGTATATGTTTGGTCTTCCCAGATACTTGGGGTCCTGACATAGCTAAGAGGCCGACTATCACGAGACAAGGGCAGCCTCGGATGTCATCACAATCCAGATGTCGAAGGAATCTCTCAACCAAACAGCCTCTGAACGAGGGAGCAGCACAACCGCCCAGGTGAGAGGGAATACAAGCGCCTGACACCACGAAAGGCCGCCAAGCAAGAAAGATACGAGGGATTTGCGCCATTGATGCAGGGGGCATCACAAGAACAAGAAACGATGGTAACACAAAGAGTTACGCGAGATATCTCAAATCCCGACGCTCGGCTAGCCGGGTTGATGGTATGATAACCAAACCTGAAACAAATACCGGCCTAGTACACATCAAGCGACAAAGGCTACAGACGGAATATGGAACTCTCCATCTGGTTCTCCTCTGGAGTCTTAGGACCCATATCAAGGCTCAAATGCAAACCCTCTCCACCGGAGTATCAATTGGTTTGCGGGGATTGGTATCTCGCAAGACATTGTCAATATAGGTCTCTTGAGATAAACCTAATCTCTTTGCCTATTTTGACAATCTTGACACCAAGCACATAGCTGCTTCACCCATGTCCTTCATATCAAATACGGAGGACAACCATTTCGAATGGTTTCCAATAGCTCCTGCTATTGCTAGCCATAAGTATGTCATCTACGACAGTGTGAATGACATAATTATTATCAGATCTCTGGGTAAACACGGTGGTCTTCCTCAAGCATGGAAAAACCATTTTCCATCATAGCGGTGGAAGCGCACATTCCATTGTCAGATGCTTGCTTTAAGCCATATATGGACTTCTTAAGCTTGCACACTTTGCGCTCAAGTCCATGTGCTTCAAAGCCTTGAGGTTGATCCATATAGATCTCTTCCTCAAGTCTCCATGAGAAAAGCGTTTACATCCATCCGATAAAGCTCCAAGTCCAACCGAGCAACAATGGCTAGTATGAGGCGAAGAGGCAAACCTAACCACGGGGAAAAGTTTCCTCATAATCAACGCCCTCTCGTTGGGTGTAGCCCTTAGCCACTAAACGAGCCGAATCTCTCAATAGATCCACCGCCTTTCTTTGATCTTGAGAACCCACTTGTTCCCAATCGCCTGGCTGGGGCAAGTCAACCAAGTCCGACATGATTAACTTTCATCGACTCCAACTCTTCCTTTATTGCTTTTAACCATTCCTTTGAGCTTGACCCCGCAAGAGCTTCCGCACGCTCTTTGGTTCATGCTCATCGACTGAAATCATCTCACAGCCAATCTCTTCAGAGTTACCATGTAGGCTTCATCCTCTATGTCGAAACGTCGACGAGGAACTAGCCCGCGCCTACTACGGCGCAAGTGCATGTCAGATTGCTCACCGTCTAAGGTAGCTATCACATCTGCACTCCCACTCCCACTAGGATCTTCGGATGAACCCCGGTTCATTATCCAGAATCTGAATCCCCGGAGTGACAAGACCACTATCTTGTATCTCAAAGGTTAACTCCCGAAAGAGATGGAAAATCATTCTCCAAGAATGTTGCATCCCTAGACTCAAGTTCCATTTTCCTCTCATTCTCATCTAGTCCAATGAAGACATGGCCCTTGAGGGTTCAGAATATCTCACAAAGATACACTTTCTTCCTCGGGTCCAAGCTTTCCATACCGGTGAGAAGTAGAGTGAACATATGCGCACATCCCCATGCGCGCAAGTAACTCAAATCGGCTCCTTCCGGTCCACAACTCATATGGTGTGGAAGGAACCGATTGGTTGGAACTCGTTGAGAATATAGGCCGTAGTCGCAAAGCATCTCCCCAATAAGAGATGGGTAGATTTGCCTGCGCCATCATGGATCTCACCATGTCTAGCAAGGTTCTATTCCTCCTCTCAGCAACCCCATTTCTGTGGAGTCCCCGGAATAGTAAGTTGTCTAGATATCCCCTTTCATCACATAACCCTTTGAATATATCGGAGAGATACTCTCTACCTCTATCCGTTCTAAGAGTTTTAATCCTTTATCTAACCGATTCTCAACCAAGCTCATGAATTTCTTAAAACTTCCGAGCTTCGACTATGAGAAATTAGATAAATGTGACCATACCTTGTATAGTCATCTATGAATGTGATGAAATATGACTATCCTTTTCTAGTATGCACATTCATGGGTCCACACACATCCGAATGGATAAGTTCTAAAGGAAGAGAGGCTCTCAAAGCCCTTTTAAATGGTTCTAGTTGCTTCCTGCTAGACATGACTCACAGATTGGCAAACCGGATAGTGAACCTTGGCCTAAGAGACCTCTCTGCCAACCTGTTCATCCTATCTAAACCAATATGTCTTAGTCTAGCATGCCACAAATTAGAAACAATACACACAGATCTTGGCAAACAAAAGCACTACTAGAATTAAATGAATAATCAATTGTATCCAATACAATGAAACCATCGAAAGAAAACCATAACCATAAACCGTATCACCCAGATACAAAACCAAAGAATTGTTTTCAAATACAACTCTAAAACCATGTCTCATAAACCACTCTGTCGTCCCACCTCTATTACTTTGCCTAGACCACCGAGGTTGAGCTCTCTCCTCTGCGCAAGCCCGCACCCTACGAGTGCGCCAGCAACAACTATTTCAATGTGAGGGACATCGGCCAACATCCGATCCTCCTCTAGCTCAAGGTGCTGGCAGCTTGATCAAATGTCTTGACCTCATCAACATGAGTCAAGAAGATCTTCATATGCTCCCAAGACTTAGGCAATGACCTAATGAATGCAGAGACTTGCCCTCATCAGCTAGGCGCCCACATTCGCTCAACTCACTAATCATGTTGGACATGATGGTTATATGCGCCTCATGGTGTGACCCCGGCGCATCATAACCGCAAAGGTGAGTCCGAGCTGGCAGCCTCTTGTGGTGGAAGTCCCTCCATACGGAACTTCACAGCCTCCCACAAAGACTTTGCAGTCCTATGCTCTCAAATCGAAGCATCAGGTCATCCTTCATGGAGCTCGGGATTGTAATCCCGGCTACCCGGTCTTCCTCTTCTAGGCATGTAAAGCCAAGGTTCGCATCGGCAGTGGTACCTTCCTCGGTGGGGACATGGTCTAGTTTACGGTTTCCAGCATGTTCTATTCTTCAGGAGATACTGCACCTTTCGGTGCCAAAGGTCATAATACCTCTCATCGGTTATCTCCTTCGCGAAGTTAGCAACAATGCTCTTGGTAGCAGCCATTTATTCTAGAGACATACATACTAGGATGAGTTCAACTATCTAGCATAAAACACAACTCAAGCAACAACAAATCACACTAGCATAGTCAACCTATGGGATAAGCATTTAAACCAAAAGAGATGCTAACAAACATTCAATCAAATCTCATGCAAACCCACATAGACTTATACACTAGCTTCATTGTGCAAGAAACATGATTGATAGACCCATAAATAAAAAATAGTTTTATTAAAATAAAACATTCAATCATGTTCAAGCTATGAGGTGGTTCACACAGAACACTCTACCTCATTAGCTCCCACTAGGCCCCATTAGGCCCTAATGCTCAAACATCACATAGATTGTGAGCCATAGATGTCCAATAAATAGAAACACATTCAAAATTGGACAAAAAACCGACGGACCGAGACGGATCACCGCCGACAACCGCCAGACAGATCCAAGACGGCCCCGTCCAGTCCACACCAGAGGAGGACCCCTCACAGACGGACCCCGCACGGACCAGACGACAGACGGCGCACCGCGAGAGTCCGCGCCGTGACCAGACAGAACGAGATGGCGCACCACCGAGAGTCCGTCGGACGTGACCAAACGGATTCCGAGATGGCGCACCACCGAGAGTCGTCGCCCGACCAAACGGATTACGAGATGGCTCACCCAACCGCCGGCACAGACGTCAATTCCCATTTAACGATTTTTTCTTTGAACGAAATTTTTTCAAAAAAACGGAAAATCACGTTTTTTTCAACAAAAATTCATCCAAAAACACATGAAAAAATCCAACAATAATTATTAACAAAAATTATCATCATGGATTATCAATTCATGCAAATCTTCATTAGGAAAATCACGAGGATCCTCCCACTCGGATCCGAATCAAAATTAAAGGTTTCCAAAAACCCTATCAATTCTCCCAGGGTTCAGATTAAACCCTCGATCCTCCCATTGGATCCATACAATAAAATTAAACAATGGGAGGAACAATAAACGTGGAACCAATGGCTCGATACCAATGTAGTTAATACGTCAAAAGTAATTCAATTTAATTAATTGATGGGGAAAAAATTCCTTACCCGAACGCCCCTTACTGAAGTATTCGCAGCGGAAGTCTAGATCCACGTCTCGTTCCACCACCAAAGGTTTACCGGCGAGATTCCCAATCACGGGAAAGGGAAAATATCCACAACCCAAATGCCGTGGATTAATGGAATGAAGATCAAATACTAGCAAAGAAGAAAATCTAAGCCTGCGATTCTAAGAGAGAGGGAGAGAGAGATGGAGCCGTCGTTTCTCAGAGATTCGCTCGTGCGAATGAATTACTCCGTTACTTGCTCACTAATGCGGTGGCTACTAAAATATATAACCTATTTTGTAACCGCCCTAATAGTGAGTTTCCAATATTGCCCTTGGGCATTTAATTTATTAATCAAATCAATAAATTCCAACAAGATATGTTCTTTAGAGACAACCTTTGGTGGTGTCTCTTACTCTTCTATATAAAGGTGTGAGGGATTGTTTATTCTAGTGAGAGTATTGTTTTGAAAACTACCGTTAGTTTTTTTTAAACTGTGTCATAAAACAGATTAGTGAATATAGCTTTACGGATTCCTTAGTCCATCAACTACGGAGTGCACCGTGTGTGATGGAAAGATTGACTGATCTTGGGGGCCGGGTGAAAACACATTTAGAACCAATGTGCACTATTTGGGGCATTTAAATACCTTAAAGAAAGCACCACTAGTACGTTTCAAGTCCACCAAAATTGTTTGCGTATCACAATATGGATATACGTAAGTATGCTTTTGATATATAGATTTCAAACAAGGTAAGTTTCCATACTCATGATCCTACTTTACTTATTTATTTGTCTTATATGATTGCCATAGTATTATATTATTTCAAACATTCAATATAACATGATTATTAAATTTATGTAAGATCTAGGTTTTTTTTCAGCATTGAATTTCTTAGAACCGATTTAGAATCAGAAATAGAAAACCAATAGTTCCCAAAGAAATGTTGTGTATCTTAATGCTTTAGTGGAGTCAGGATTTAATATCAGAGGGACTAAGTGTTGATATTTCATACAGAACACAATGACTTTTTTATTCATCTTTACTGTTAAAATTTTTTTTCTAATAGGGTAGCTAAGTACTGACATTTCATACATGAAAAGAGTGTTAAAAATGAAATTCCAAAAACTCGGAAAAAAGGAAGCAAAAAAATTGGGATAATTACTATTGCCCCCCTGGACTTTGATTTTATTACTAATGTATCCCCTGTATTTTGCAAAATTACTAATCCAACCTTTAACTTTGTATATAATTACTAATGCCCCCTACTGTTAAGTTCCGTTAGTTTACTGATGATGTGGCATCTCCATATTTTAAAATCCCAAAATACCCTTTTACTTATCTCTTTACTTATTTACCCTTTGTCAAATACGAATACCCTTAATTAATTGAGAGAAAGAAATAATCATAACGTTTTACTCTAAAAAAATCACCAAAATAAAGAAATAATAATTGAATAAAATTAAAATAGAAACCGAAGAGGAGGGAAGATAGAATTCAACTCAAATTTGGAAACGATATCACCTACCGAATTCCTTCTCCGGCAAGATTTTGTGGTTTCGCAATGGGGGCAAGCTCCCATGGGGAGGGTTACGTTTCGTTTCCAATATTAAAAAGCACCGGTCCCAAAAAAAAAAAAATTGTGGTTTCCTTCCCTACGTATGCTAGAGGAGAAGGTGGGAAACCAAATCGAATTTGAATTTTGCCAATTTCTTTAATTCAAAATAAATAAGTTTAGTGAAGGTGGAAAACCAAAATTTTTTTAATTCAAAATAAATGAAGTTAGGGTAAAATTGACATTTAATCTGGTTTTTATAAATGGGGTAGTATCGTCTTTTGATTTCTTAATTTTAATGAAGGACAAAGTGGACATTACATATTCAAACTTAACGGCTGCTTAATACCGTTATAAGGAAGGGGGGCAACAGTAATTTTGTAAAGAACAGGGTTTTATTAGTAATAAAATCAAAGTACAGGGGGCAACAGTAATTATCCCAAAAAAAATTTAAAAAATTAAGGAGGGGAGTCAAGTGATTATATTTCACACGTATGAAGAGGACTAAAGAAAATTTTCCAGAAAATAAAAAAGGGAAAAAAGAAAGAGAAATTTCAAAACGTCAACGAGGGCCGTAGCCCCTTAGTCCAGGGGTAGCTCCACCTCAGTTTATGTGTTAATATACATTCTCCATGAAATAACAATAGCAATAACATTTGTATGAACATTGATTTTTCATGTATTTATGTTACAAATGATCAAGATTTTGCAGGAAGTAATGTGAACACACTTATTTTCCATGAGTAGTTATTAATGGTTTGTAGTATTGTTTGTGTGATGGAAAAGCTGGAGGTTTTCCAGTCAAATATGTTGCGAGGTTCTTTACAGTGGCGGACCCAGGATGCAATAGTGGGGGGGGCCGAAGAATGAAAGCCAGTAACCTTCCTATTTGGGGTCCTACCGCTAAATTATTTTATTAAATTAAAGAATAGACCCAATATATTTGTGGGGCCCACACATATTGAAAAAATGATAAATTATTGATAATGATATATTTTTCGACAAAATATAGGTAAAATTAAAGCAACAATATAAAAAAAAATATACACATGACTCAACCCTAAAAAGTTAAATGCAAACCAAAATTTTCATTGGTAGGAGATGTAAACCAAAAAAATTTTTTAGGTAAGAGATGCAAATCAATGGTAGTTAGTTACCTACTAACATAGACATTTATTCACAATGCAAAATCAAATAACAAAATGCGAAGAAATAAAGAAACATAGAATATAAAATCAAATTAAAAAGAATAACAAAAGAGAAAAAAAAAAAACAATGAATAAATTGAGAAAGAGAAAGAGACTTAATTGTGGAGTAGATTTTCCAAATTTCTAGGGCCTGTTGGACATGAGTTTGAAGATTTCAAATATCTAGAGATTTCAAATCTATAGATTTCAAATCTATGGAGTCATAATTTATAAATTAAATGTTTGGTTGTGGAATGAAATCAGGGATTCATCCTAAAAACTATTTGATCGACAGATTTTTGTGAATTTGCAAAGTATAGCTTTGAAACTCCGGATTTCACCCTTACCCATAAATCTAAAAATCACGTTTAGGAAAAGGTGAATCTATAGAACAGAATCTAGAGATTTTACAACCAACGGGTAAATCCGATTCATGAATCCGAGATAAATCCGGATCAGAACCAAACAGCCCTAAGCCACGCTATAGAAGGGGAGAGAATAAATAGGAGAAAAAAGAGGATAGAGGAGAGGAGAAAGAGAATAAATAGGGATGAAGAGTTAGTTTTAATTAGAAAAATATTTTGATTTTTGAACCTAATAAGATATTTTTTTCAAAATTCCTTTAACCCACATTAGAAACAAAGAGAATAAATAGGAATAAAAGACGAGAGAGAAGAGAGGGGAGAATAAATAGGGATTGATGGATTAGTTTTTTCATTAGGAATGACATTTCTACCCATCATTTTATATTTAAAAATTGTTCACAATATTGGGGGGGGGCCAAATAGTGACATTTCACATGTAGGAAGAGAAAAAATCGGAAAAATTAAAAGAATTAGGGGAATATGGATAAAATTTAAAAAAATCCGGGGGCCATGGCCCCCTCCGGCCCCTTCATTGGTCCGCCCCTGGTTCTTTATTAACCTTATGATTGTCATGGCTTTTCACATGCATTGTTCTTTTTTCTTCTGCTTCCATGATTAACTTTAGAGCTTTTACATGCACCCACAAACCCCCTCCCCCAGACCTTACAAAAAAATCCACTAGAGTTAACATTGTCCCTTGACCGTTGAAGACTACTACCATTTTTTTGGGTAAATCATGACTATTACCATTTTACCTTCAAATAAAAAAGAAATATTTGAAAAGGTATGTTAAAATTACTTTTCTACCATTAACGTAATTCAACCATACACAAGTGGATGAAGGGGGAATCCCTCCCCCATCTTCTTTATTTATTAAGTTGAATTTTGAAAAATGAAGGATCTTGTTGGCAATCCCTCACCACCACCTCCTCTTACAGTGCAAACTCGGACAACTAATTGACTACATAGCCCTAATATCGTTTTCTTACATACTTAGCAAACTGTTTTTAAATATATATTTACTTTGAGGAGTTGTAATCATCGTGGTTAGGGATGTAATAGGGATGGGCTAGGCCAGGCTCTAAACACTTATAAGTAAGCTCATTTATTGCCTTAATCCTAATTCATGGCCTAAAATCCTTGTCCTTGATCTTAAACATTAACAGACTAAGCCCGTCCCTATGCCGCTTGATTGTCCCTAATCGGGCTGAGATAGGGTGGGTTGGTCATGTCCTATCACTGATTGGCTTTGTCCCTATCCTTGATTGACCCTAACTCTGGCCCTAGATTAGCAACTCTAATATAAAGATAATCTTAGCTAAGTTGAAAATGAGATGCCAAATCAAACATAACACTTCCAAATTCCATACTTTAATTAATTTTAAAATTAAAAATCAAAGAAAAAACTTACAAACTATTATTATTAAATCGGATATGATAATATCCTAATTGGACATGCAAAAAAAAAATTTGAACTTTCATTATCTAAACTTTTGTTAAATCCAAACTGTTTGATATAAAGAAAATAAAGAAACAGCATAATTTCCAAGTTTTTTTTTGTATTTAAATAAACATAAAATCAATAATATGTCAATTATATGAACAATAAAGTAAAAAAACAAAATTATAATCTAACTTATTGTTAAATTTGAATTATCTGATATATAAAAAAATGAAGAAAAAATATTTTTTCAATTTTCTAAATGCTATTAAATATAATATCAAAAGTAAAAGTATCTCAAACAAACAGAATAAAATGCATAAAAATATAAAACAACTCAAACTTCATATTATTTTAATCTCTATAAAACAACGAAGTAATTTATAAATCTACATTGTTGCATTGATTACAGAAATCAAAAAATCAAGATCAAGATTAGAGCCAAAATTAGGGACGGGTCGGGACAAACCAAACATGATAAACACTAATTCCAGGTCCGTCATTGGCCCTAATTCAGAGTCAGAATATTTTGGACCTAACCTACTTTCAGGGCCAAACTATTAAACCCAGAACTATGCGGGGTCAATGTGGGAGAGGACAACTTAAGGCCTCTCGGGCCAAGTTTGCACCCCTGGGGTTGACTCTGGTGTTCATATGCCGTTTGCCGTAGAGATTGGATCGTGTCTGTTGTGGTTGGTTACTTGGTTATATTTTGCTGTAGTCATCTCTTCATTGCTAAAAGAAAGACTTTGATTTCGTATTTAAATAAGGAGACTAAACTTTTATAATTAGATTGAAATTTAATTGTTTTCTTTAATTAAAAAAAAAAGGATTGAAATTTAATTGCTTAAAGAAAAGATTTTAATTGCTTCAAGCTTCAATTGAACGTTCATGACAATACAACTTTCAAAACCTTAGAAGAAAACCATTTAAAACGCAAGTTGATAACGGGCCAAGAAGCTGTTTTTTGTGTTTTTTTATTCTGAGAATGCCGAAGAATATCAAAAAATGTTTGGTAAAATTGTCGTTCTTTTGTTTTCAGGAAACAAATTGGTCTAATTTTTGTGTCTGAGAATGCTTTTTGCAAAAAAAATTTGACTTGTTTCATCGTTCTCATAAAATAAAGCATATCCCATAATTAGGTTAAAGAGGGACATTCGACCCAAATTTCATTCACATGCAACTTCTAACTCCTTCCCGCATTAAAAAGAATTTTATTTATTTATTTTTAAAATGTTTCAATTGTTTCAAGGTTCTCAATACAAATTTTACTAAACGGTCAAAATTGTGCTCAAACCACAATTCTTGATAAAAGCATTACAAAAGGGTTTTCAAAGAAAGACCATTACCAATGGCACACTTAGGACTGACAGCCTAACACAACTCATTCACGTTTTATTTATTCTTGAAAAAATAAAATAAAAGGAACTTAATGGTACGAAGTATGAACTAACATCTGCCTAATACTTTTAGTTTTATCTTTCTTCTCATTTACAAAGAAACTAGGTTATGTTTTTATGCTATTAGATCAATTTTTTACGCAACACAATACAAAATGGGATTTTAGGTTGGCGGATGAACAATAGCAATGGTACTTTGTTGACGCCCCCAAAAAATTAAGGGGGAAAAAAAGAAGGGTAGTACTTCAAGTCTATATTTACATCTCATGATCAATAAGGTCATTAATTTTGAAATAATCGACCTTAACTAATAGTTCTAATTAGCATAACCTATTGGGCTTACATGTAAGCCACAAAATAATCTAAGGGGTGCATGTAATAAGCCAAACATTATGGTGCACCTGTAATTAGGCCTAAATTGCATTGCTTTACTAGTGATTACCACATCAGCCCCAACATCCTCAAAGTAAGGTTGCACAATAACAAGGTCAATGAATCATTTGAAAGTATAGCACCTAATTGATTTTCCCCTAAGTGCAACAAGATCCACTGTTAAGTGGATTCAAATAAAAGATCAACAGATTATTAATGTAGGTGTTGGGTTTGACCCCAAACACAAGCCTATTTTGTTTAGAACAAATGGATTTGATTATCCCCTTAACAATATATGGAGTGACCCTTGAGGTATCTAGGATATTATCATTACCTTAAAACTACATCACCTGATCCAACTGCAAAGCCAAAAAAGATCAATTTCGACACATTTCCATTAGTCAATTAGAGAGCAAAACTTACATTTTGCTTAAAAAATAGGCATATATGAAGAGCTTCAAGTGTTGCTCCTCACCTAGAGAATGGTCCTTGAAGTCTAGTAGTGCATCATAAAACTAGGGGGGAAAAAACTCCTTGAATCGAAACCTCAAATTCACCACATATGGGGTGTATCCGCAAAACTCTAAGAAACTTCAAGAGAGAGGGTTGCCATTGTATCTTGTGCCCCCTCCTTTTGTTCCCCTGATGTAAGGAATCCTATGGGTTGTCCAACACGGTAACTTTAATGTAATTATAGATAAGACCCTTCTAACTTCATATAATTATATATACAATCATTCACTTTTAAATACATCAATAATCATAACTTTATTCCAATTCAATGAGTCGGCTAAATGGATCCATAAGAGTTAAATAAAAGGCTAAGAGGAATAGCATTAATAAAACTTAAGCACAATAAAAATAAATAGGAGAGATGATCAAAGATGAGGACATAATAAGATGCATGAGCTTGGATGAATCTCATATAAAAAATAAAATAAAAATTTTAAAACATTTTCCCTAAAATTTGTCTTCATTTTCAATCACTTTTGAAAGGTATATATCTACTTAGTTTAAGGGACTTTTAGAGATTTACTTTGACCAACCTATTAACCTATAAACTAAAACGTGAACAAAGACTATGGAACCTCTTCTCTTCAAAATATTTTTTCTACTAAAAACTAAGTTTGTGTTAATGATTGTATTATGTTTTGATGAAAACTTCAAACTACAAGACCATACATAGAGTTTTAAGAATCATTTTAAGAATATGCATTTACTTTTGCAATCTTGTATATCAAGTGAACGCTAGAGGATTATCATACTCAGCGGTAGCACAGTGTTAGCATCTCTTAACCTATAATGCTTTTTGTGTGAAGATTCACCATGCCAAAAGTAAACGGGAAAAAAAATTGAGCAACACGATTTACATGAACATTGTGCTTTTCATATATTTATAGAATCGATTCTTGAGATCTCATTAGAAATATTTGGCACTCACTTAGTTTTAAACAAGTATAGTTGTTTATTTGATTCATATTATCATATATAAGATGAGAAGCTGTAATTTTGTTCTTAGGTTTGGGATGTTGGAGTAAACTAAAAGCATATATTTTTCAACGATTACAAGCCATTTTCCTCATCTTAGTTAATGATAATTCATCATTTACACTTAATTACTTATGTAGAGATCTTATATTTGGCTCATCAATCATTTTACCCTAATTAAGCCAAATATAGAGTCCAATGATTCTTTTACCGTGGAAGAATTGAATGTGATTGTTGTTAAAAACATTCATGATGTTGGAAGACAGCTCACTTTTAGAATCTACCAGATGAAGTGTGGCTTGTCGTGAACACTGACGGATTGGTCTTGGTGACAGAGGAGGATATGCTTTTCGGTTGTTCCTCATTTTTGTTTCTTCTTTCTGGGTTTCCAGATAAGATTTCTGTTTTTATCAAAAAAAAAAAAAAAAAAAAGACAATATTTTTTGAATAGATTTTTTATTGAAGAATTTGATTTAAAATCATAAGCGGAGAAAATACAACCACCAAACCAACCACTTGTACATTATACCCATCACATACATGTAAATCAACATTAGAAAGAACATTAAGTGATAGTGGTGTTTTCCTTGATTATACCATATGGGTTCTATATACTTCAGCCATTAGTTGCATTAATGACATTATACAAATGCATGATTTCTCATTTTCATTAAGTGGTTGAAAATATAATCATAATCTCAGAATACCATTTAAACCTTTTTCTCAAAAATATTCTTTTGTTTTTAATTTACTTTTGATGTATCTTCGACAACGTTTAGAGATTTGCTTTGACCAGCCCATTCTATATTAACAAGGACTATAGATCCTCTGCGGTCAACACATTTTATCCACCTCAATGAAATTTGTGCCAAGTTATGTTTTCATTAAAAATATAATACTTCATGATATACTTGTAAAAATTGCATTTGAAAGCATGTATTATTTCCATAATGTTGTATATCAAGTTTTTTGGCAAGAATATTTTATATCAAGTGAAATGCTAGAGGCTTAGCACTTTTAGGCATATTTCAGCATTATTTTAACCAATAAATATTTTTTATATCAAGTGAAATGCTAGAGGATTAACACTTTTTGGCACATTTCAGCATTATTTTAACCAATAATACAATCTATGTGAAGACATACATTTTATCTAGGGGAGAAACATAAGCAATAACATTTAGATTTACATGATATTTATGGAATAAATGCTCTAATTTTTATTTGTTCAAGTATGAGACTTCATTCATTCATAGGCACCAGTCTGGGAGAGATCCTCCCAGCAAGAAAAAATACTAAGGTTTTCACACAAATGGGTGGATGCATCCACCAAACTTTTGACAAACCACGGCATTTCGCACCCTTGACTAACATATTCGCCTAAAAATTATCTGCCCAAAACTAAAAAGACTTCAACCTAATCAAACATCACAAAAAGGGTCTTAACAGTCTCTACAATGTCAGAGCAGTTCCAATCCATGGAGTTGGGACTCCCTTTTAAGCCCATGACTACAGAAATACAATTAGAGAAAACCTTGATATATCCTATACCTAGAGTGCTTGTTACTTGTAAAATATCTCTAATTGCTTCAATTTCAACTTAGGCTGCTGTTGATGTCCATCCCGATTTCACTTTGCTACAATGCACATACCATTAGGAGCCCATATAATTCCCGCCCTGCCACCTTTCTTTGTTGTTTCTTCCCATGAACCATCTACGTAGGCTTTAAACCAATGTCTTTGATTTTGCTGAGTAAATCTTTGCTGTTGAAATCCTTGTTCTACCTCATTACCCCTAGGTTCTTCTCTTGATCCTCTATCTCCCATGCCAACTCATATAGCATCATTAATCATCTTCATCTCACATTCTTACCTAGCAAGTTATTAAACAAAGACAGAGATCTGTGTAAGCACAATTGATAACCAAAGAAAAGATATTCATTTCTTGCTTTCCAGATTACCCAAGCTAATAAACTCCACATTGTATGCACTACATATTCCCTGATTGATTAAAACAACTTTATACAAAATCCCACCAATCAATGATACTACTCCCTGTAAACTGATGTATCTAATCTGCGCGGTGTAGCCCCCAAACATAATTGAGCATGGTTGCATTGAAATAGAGTATTAACAATTGATTCATATGAGTTTTTGCGAATCAAACATAGTGTTGTATGTGCTTCTTCCCTTTCAAACAAATTCAAACCTGTAGATAAAGCATCGTGCCCAGCTTTCCATAGGAAGGATTTCACCTTTGGTAATGTTTTGCCAAGTTTTCCTCCAAAATCCAATCCCTGATGATGTTGAGCTCTAGCTTCCATGCAAATCATTGGAAGTTAGATCCATATAATAAGCCAATCTAACACGAAGAATTTAATGCTTTGATTCAAAATGGTACTTGGGTTCTTGTATCCTCTTCTCCTTCATAAAATGTTATTGGATGTAAGTGGGTGCTTCGGGTTAAAAGGAAACCGGATGGGTCAATTGAGCATTATAAAGCTCGATTTGTTGCTAAAGGATATCATCAAAGGGCTTGATATGAGTTTGGGGATACGTTTAGTCTAGTTGTGAAACATACAACTATTCGAAATATTCTTTCTACTACTATCCAAAATAATTGGCCACTTGGACAATTGGATGTCTCTAATGCATTTCTACATGGGAATTTGGATGAGATTGTTTTTATGGAACAACCTTCGGGTTTTGTTGATCCGGCTTATCCTTCACATGTTTGTCAACTAAAGAAATCTCTCTATATGGTCTCCAACAAGCCCCTAAAGCTGTACACAAGATTGACTTCTTTTATTACTTCTTATGGTTTTTGTGGAAGTAAGACTGATACTTCTCTCTTCTACTACAAAACCTCAACTGTGACACTTTATTTCCTCATTTACGTTGATGATATCCTTGTAACTAGGAATAGTTTGCCAGCTATTTCCTCTCTCCTAAAAGCTCTTGCCACAGAGTTTCATATTAAAGATTTGAGGGATTTACATTATTTTCTTGGAATAGAGGTGACGTGATCTTCTAAGGGTTTATTCTTGTCTCAATGGAAGTATATCACAAACTTATTAATCCATACAAAAATAAGTTATGCTAAACTAGTTTCAACACCTATTGCTTCTAAGGCAAGTCTTACGCTTATTGATGGGACATTATTATCTGATGGGACAGAGTATAGGCATACAGTTGGATCTCTTCAGTATTTTGCTAATACTCGACTTGATATTGGATTTGTTGTTAATCGTTTTGCTCAATTTATGCATGCTCCCACGAATGTCCATTGGAGTGTTATCAAGTGTATCTTACGCTACTTACACAAGACATTAACCATGGGTCATTTCTTCTCCCTGACATCTACTATGACTTTGTCTGCCTTTTCGGATGCTAATTGGGTTGGTTGTCCAGATGATCAATGATTGACTATTGGTTTCTCGGTTTTTCTTGGTTCACATCTTGTTTCCTAGGTGTCCCGAAAACAACGTACTATTTATTGCTCCTCTACTGAGACAAAGTATCGTGCTATTGCTACGGCTTCTACTGAGTTGCTTTGGATCCGCTCCTTAATTGGAGAGATTGGGGTTTTTCTGTTTGCTGCTCCTCAGATTTGGTGTGACAATATTGGTGCTACGTATATGACTGTCAATCCGATCTTCCATGCACGCACCAAACATATTGAGATTGATTTTCATTTCGTCCGTGATTTGGTTGCAACTCGTCATCTTGTTGTCCGATATATTTCCACTAAAGATCAATTGGCTGATCTACTTACTAAGGGTCTTCCTCATGCTCGGTTTTGTCATTTGAGGGACAAGCTTACGGTCTCAATCCTGTTACGCTTGAGGGGGTCCTCTCTCTCTCTCTCTCTCTCTCTCTCTCTCTCTCTCTCTCTCTCTCTCTCTCTCTCTCTCTCTCTCTCTCTCTCTCTTTGTGTTATAAATAAGTGTACTTACTCTTCATAATACATACGAGATATTCATTACATCACTTTGTGATTTGTTTTTATTTTTTGTTTCCTTTTTTCTTTCACCAAGTCTTTCACCCTCTTCGTTGGAAATTGAACACTAGTTACACAAACCCAGATCTGTATATTGAATACACCAACCACCAAGTTGGAGTAAACTAAGTAAGATACCATTCTCCTTATTTATAAGTTTTCTTCTATCATTCTCTTAATTCTTACATAATAAATCAATGTGTACATTCGGTGATTGGCAAAGATAGGCTACACTCAGGTCATCTGTCCTTCTTGCTCTTATTAGGCCAAATGGTATGTTTAATGGTTTTTCTTCTATGATAGAATTGAATGTTGACATGGGTTAATAATAATAAAGGTAAATATCACTTACCTCCCCACTTAGCTGGATAAATAGCACTTACACCCCCTCTTAGTTAGATAATATCACTTACCTCCCCTCTTACCTAGCAAATATATCAAACACCTCCCCTCATTTAATTTTTTCGGTTAAATTTAACTTTTACCGTTAAAATATTTTTCTAAAACCTCAAACTACCCTTGGCTAAAAATATTTTTTTAATTTTAAACCCTAAATTACCTTAATCACCCTAGCAGTTAAAATACTAATTTACCATCAATTAAAATAATTGTTAAAAACCAAAACACCATAGTTAAAACCCAAATTATCGCCAACATAGAGCTGTTCTAGTGGTTGAAACCAATCCCCATTCCCCAGCTTAATAAAGTCCCTTTGTACGAAAAAAGGAAAAAAAAACCAAATTATCTTTAATTATTAGAAGCCTAACATACCATTTTTTTTAAAATAAATTTATCAAACAATTAAAAAAACCTAAAATAGTAGTACGTGTTTAATTTTATCAACAAACCCTCTTTTTTTTTTTTTTTTTTTACTTGATAGTAGTACGTCTTTTTTAATTGTTTGATAATTTTTTTGGTAAATATCACTTACCTCCCCTCTTAGCTAGACAAATAGCACTTACACCCCCTCTTAGTTGGATAATATCACTTACCTCCCCTCTTACCTAGCAAATGTATCAAACACCTCCCCTCTGTTAACTTTTTCGGTTAAATTTAACTTTTACCGTTAAATATTTTTCTAAACCCCAAACTACCCTTGCCTAAAAATATTTTTATTTTTATTTTATTTTATTTTAAACCCTAAATTCCCGTAATCACCATAACAATAGTTAAACTACTAAATTGCCCTCAATTAAAATAATTATTAAAAACCAAAACACCATATTTAAAACCTAAATTATCTTTAATTTTTAAAAACCCAACATACCCTTTCAAGCACTTGGCAGCATGGAGTAGGGATTCTCATCCATGCTCCCCTTGCATCCTCCACCACATGTTTAAAAGGGCTCTATCTAGATTCTAGACTCTTTAGCATGTCAAACAAATGGCCTAAATTGACATTTTCACTTCACAATTAAAATGTCTCTTTTTGAATGCACAACTCAGCGTTGTAATTTTTAATAGTTTTCTTTCAAAATTCAAAGAATTTATATTTGCTAAAGGTTGGATCTTTTTCTAAAGGACACCTAAATGGCCAATAGGTGTCTCTTTTGGAAGGCTAGTTTGTTGGCTAACAAACATGCCTTAAGGGAAGAGATATGTTTTTTAGAGACAACCTTTGGTGGTGTCTCTTATTCTTCTATATAAAAGTGGGAGGGATTGTTTATTCTAGTGAGAGTATTGTTTTGAAAACTACCGTTAGTTTTCTTTAAACTGTGTCATAAAACAGATTGGTGAATATAGCTTTACGGATTCCTTAGTCCATCAACTACGGAGTGCACCTTTTGTGATGGAGAGATTGACTGATCTTGGGGGTGAAAACACATTTAGAACCAATGTGCACTATTTGGGGCATTTAAATACCTTAAAGAAAACACCACTGGTACGTTTCAAATCCACCAAAATTGTTTGCGTATCACTATATGGATATATGTAAGTATGGTTTTGATATAGAGATTTGAAACAAGGTAAGTTTCCATACTCATGATCCTATACTTTACTTATTTATTTGTCTTATGCGATTGCCATAGTATTATATTATTTCCAACATTCAATATAACATGATTATTAAATTTATGAAAGATATGGGGTTTTTTTTCAGCATTGAATTTCTAAGAACCGATTTAGAATCAGAATAGAAAACCATTGGCTATTAGACTTGGATGGTTTACTTCTAATTTTACATATCACTAGAATCGTTAAAAGACCAATTTAATAACCAAAGAGTATAAATTGAATGTTCTTGTTCCATCCTGGTATGATCAGGTTTATGTGACTGTGGGGTTAAAATGAATCCACCGGACTTGACTTTTTTTGGTAATAATCCACGGGACATGTCATAAGAAAGGAATTTTTTGGGCCCTTTTGTTTTCTATTTTGTACGAAATTTCATCCTTCTTAATCCAAACACAAAGTTAAAAAAAAAAAAAAAAAAAAAAACATTTTCTAAAACAATAAATGTTTCCAAAATTCTGTAATTGTGTAACCAATAGTTCCCAAAGAACTGTTGTGTATCTTAATGCTTGAGTGGAGTGGATTTAACATCAGCGGGACTAAGTGCTGATATTTCATACAGAGCACAATGATTTTTCTATTCATCATCTTTACTGTTAAAAATTTTCTCTAATGGGGGGGGGAGCTAAGCACTGACATTTCATACATGAAAAGAGTGTTAAAAATAAAATTCCAAAAACTCGGAAAAATGAAGCAAAAATTTTAAAAAAATTAAGGAGCGGAGTCAAGCGATAATATTTCACACATATGAAGAGGACTAAAGAAAAATTTTCAGAAAATAAAAAAGGAAGAAAGAAAGAGAATTTTCAAAAAGTCAGGGAGGGTCGTAGCCCCTTAGTCCAGGGGTAGCTCCACCTCAGTTTATGTGTTAACATACATTCTCCTTGAAATAAGAATAGCAATAACATTGTATGAACATTGATTTTTCATGTATTTATGTTACAAATGATCAAGGTTTTGCAGGAAGTAATGTGAACCCACTCATTTTCCATAAATAGTTATTAATGGTTTTTAGTATTGTTTGTGTGATGGAAAAGCTGGAGTTTTTCCAGTCAAATCTGAAATGTTAGACTAAACTAATAATGAAATCATCCTCATTTTTATTATCATTTGTGTGATTTAAGTTTGGTGCATGTATGTCTGATTTGTTCCAAGATGTCAATTTTATTTATGACTTACTTGAATTTTGCCTTGATTATGTGGTTTTGTATTTGAATTTTTTTTATTTTCTTTATGAGTCATTGTTTGGAAACTGGGGCGATACTTCATGATTATGGTTCAGCTTCCTCAAGGATTGTACCCCGCACCATGTATGATCTGAGTTTTTTTTTTTTGTGGGAATGATCCGAGTTCATAGTTTATAAAATATGATCTGAGTTCATAGTTTATAAAATTTGAATGTTAATCAATTTGGATGTTTGTTTTTACGTTTCAAGCATTAAATAATTGAAAGAGAAAGAAGGTCTTTTGGAGTTTGACTATTTTGTTAATTGTGATGTTAAAAAATTATACAGAATATTAGAAAAATAACTATATAAATGATTTCTTTTTTTTTTTTAAATTGTATCCAATGCAATCTTATACTAAAGATTTATAGGCTTTTCTTATAATTCAATTTTTATCCAATCAAAATTTAGAACAAAATTGTTTCCATTATAAGGGTGGAGTGAGAATATCTTAAACCATGTTGCGAGGTTCTTTCTTAACCTTATGATTGCCATAGCTTTTCACATGCATTGTTCTTTTTTCTTCTGCTTCCATGATTAACTTTAGAGCTTTTATATGCACCCACAAACCCCCTCTCTCGGACCTTAAAAAAAAATCCACTAGACTTAACATTGTCCATTGACTGTTGAAGACTACTACCATCTTTTTGGATAAACAAGACTATTACCGTTTTACCTTCAAATAAAAAGTATGTTAAAATTACTTTTCTACCATTAGTGTAATTCAACCTAGTTTCATAATTCAACCATACACAAGTGGATGAAGGGGGAATCTCTTCCCCCCCCCCCCCCCCCCATCTTCTTTATTTTATTAAGTTGAATTTTGAAAAATGAAGGATCTTGTCGGGAATCCCTCACCACCACCTCCTCTTACGGTGCAAACTCGGACGACTAATTGACTACATAGCCCTAATATTGTTTTCTTACATACTTAGCAAAATGTTTTCAAATATATATTTACATATGAGGAGTTGTAATCATCATGGTTAGGGATGCAATAGGGATGGGCTAGGCCAGGCTTTTTTGAACTCCAAGCCTAGCTCTAAACACTTATAAGTAAATTCATTCATGCCATAACCCTAATTTAGGGCCTAAAATTTTTGTCCTTGATCTTAAACCCTAATGGGCCAAGCCCATCCCTATCTCGCTTGATTGTCCTTGATCGGGCTGAAACAGGGTGGGTTGGTCCTGTCATATCCCTAATTGGCCTTGTCCTTATCCTTGATTGGCCCCAGGTCCCCAACTCTAGCCCTAGATTAGCAATTTTAATATAAAAATTATCTTAACTAAGTTGAAAATGAGATGCCAAATCAAACATAACACTTCCAAATCCATACCTTCCTTTTTTTTTTTTTTTGGTTGCCAACCCCGGTTTCAAGGCTTTGCCCTGACTAATCCGGTGTTCGACCCGGGTCGCACACCTGGCTATGGTTGGTGAGTCTCCCAGCGGAGATTTTTTGCATCCACAAGGTTTCGATACCGGAACCTTGCTTAAGCGAACCAAGTTGCTTACCACTTGGACCAACCCCCGTTGGTCCAAATCCATACTTTTGTTAATTTTAAAATAAAAAGTCAAAGTAAAAACTTACAAACTATTATTATTAAATAAGATATGATAATATCTTAATTGAACATTAAAAAAAAAATTGAACTTTCATTATCTAAACTTTTGTTAAATTCAAACAGTTTGATATAAAGAAAATAACGAAACAACATAACTTCCAAGTTTTTATATATTTTTAATATATAAAAAATAAAAAAAATATATGTCAATTATATGAACAATAAAATAAGAAAAATTATAATCTAACTTATTGTTAAATTTGTTATCTGAAATATATAAAAAAAAAAATGAAGAAACAATATATTTTGGATTTTCTAAATGCCATTAAATATGATATCAAAAGTAAAAAGTATCTAAAATGCATAAAAATATAAAACAACTCAAACTTCATATTATTTTATTCTCTGTAAAAACAACGAAATAATTTATAAATTCTTATTGTTGCATTGATTATAAAAATCAAGACCAAAATCAAGGTCCAGTCCGTCCCGACTCATCCCTAATTTTGGCTCTAATCATGACCTTGATTTTGGTCTTGATTAGAGCCAAAATTAGGGATGAGTCGGGACGGACTGGACGGTATAAACACTAATTCCAAGTCTGCCCTTGGCCCTAATTCAGAGTCAAAATATTTTGGACCTGACCTGCCTTCAAGACCAAAATCTTAAATCCAAACACTATTCGAGTTCAAGACAGAATAAGCTAGCTTACGATCTGTAGGGCCAAATTTGCACCTTTGGTGTTGACTCTGGTGTTCATATGCCCTTTGCTGTAGAGATTGGATCGTGTCTGTTGTGGTTGGTTATGTTATGTTGTAGTCATCTCTTCATTGCTAAAAGAAAGACTTTAATTCATAACCTATTGGGCTTTCTTGTAGGCCCCAAAATAATCTAAGGGGTGCATGTAATAAGCCAAACATTCTGGTGCACCTGTAATTAGGCCTAAATTGCATTGCTTTACTAGTGATCTCCACATCAGCCTCAACATCCTCAAAGTAAGGGTACACAGGCACAAGGTGAATGAATCATTTGAAAGTATAGCACCTAATTGATTTTCCCCTCATAGTGCACCAAGATCCACTGTTAAATGCAGATTATTAATGTAGGTGTTGGTTTTGACCCCAAACGCAAGCCTATTTTGTTTAGAACAAATGGATTTGATTATCCCCTTAACAATATATGGGGTGACCCTTGAGGTATCAAGGATATCGTCATTACCTTAAAAACTACATCACCTGATCCAAATGCGAAGCCAAAAACATATCAATTTCGACACATTTCCATTAGTCAATTAGAGAGCAAAACTTACATTTTGCTTAAAAACATAGGCATATATGAAGAGCTTCAAGTGTTGCTTCTCATCTAGAGAATGGTCCTTGAAGTCCAGTAGTGAAAAAAAAATCCTTGATTCGAAACCTCAAATTCACCACATATGGGGTGTATCCGCAAGACTCCAAGAAACTTCGAAAGAGAGGGTTGCCATTGTATCTTGTGCCCCCTCCTTTTGTTCCCCTGATGTAAGGAATCCTATGGGTTGTCCAACACGGTAACTTTAATGTAATTATAGATAAGACCCTTCTAACTTCATTTAATTTTATATACAGTCATTCACTTTTAAATACAACAACAATCATAACTTTATCCCAATTCAATAAGTCGGCTACATGGACCCATAAGAGTTAAATAAATAAAAAAAGCTAAGAAGAATAGCATCAATAAAACTTAATCACAAATGAAAATAAGTAAGAGACATGATCAAAGATGAGGACATAATAAGATTTATGAGCTTGGATGAATCTCATATAAAAACTAAAATAAAAATTTTAAAACATTTTCCCTAAAATTTGTCTTCATTTTCAATCACTTTTGAAAGGTATATATCTGCTTAGTTTAAAGGACTTTTAGAGATTTACTTTGACGAGCCTATTAACCTGTAAACTAAAACGTGAAC
Organism: Hakea prostrata; assembly: GCF_041222555.1. Taxonomy (NCBI): domain Eukaryota; kingdom Viridiplantae; phylum Streptophyta; class Magnoliopsida; order Proteales; family Proteaceae; genus Hakea; species Hakea prostrata. Next base: position 45,687,984 of record NC_142604.1, on the reverse strand, counting down.
AAGGACTATGGAACCTCTTCTCTTCAAAATATTTTTTCTACTTCAGATTAAGTTTGTGTTAATGATTGTATTATGTTTGATGAAAACTTCAAACTACAAGACCATACATAGAGTTTTAAGAATATATCATTTTAAGAATATGCATTTACTTTTGCAATCTTGTATATCAAGTGAATTAACGCTAGAGGATTATCATACTTAGCGGCAGCACAATGTTAGCATCTCTTAACCTATAATGCTTTTTGTGTGAAGATTCACCATCCCAAAAGTAAACGGAAAAAAAAAAATGAGCAACACAATTTACATGAACATTGTGCTTTTCATATATTTATAGAATCGATTTTTGAGATTTCATCAGAAGTATTTGGCACTCACTTAGTTTTAAATAAGTATAGTTGTTCATTTGATTCATACTATCATATATAAGATGAGAAGCTGGAATTTTGTTCTTAGGTTTGGGATGTTGGAGTAAACTAAAAACATATATTTTTCAAGGTTTACCGGCCCTTTTCCTCATCTTAGTTAATGATATATTTATCATTTACATTTAATTACTCATGTAGGGATCCTATATTTGGTTCATCCATCCCTTTACCCTAATTAGACCAAATGTAGAGTCCAATGATGCTTTTAACGAGGAAGAATGGAATGTGATTGTTGTTGAAAACATTCACGATGTTGGAAGACAGCTCACTTTTGGAATCTACCAAATGAAACGTGTCAAGTTGTGGACGCTGACGGATTGGTCTTGGTGACTAAGGAGGATATGCTATTAAATTGTCCCTCATTTTTGTTTCTTTTTTTTGGATTTCTAGAAAAAAATTCTGCTTTTACCAAAAAAAAACAAAAAGAAGATAAAATATTTCCGGTGGATTTTTTTTATTATTAAAGAGTTTGATGCAAAATCATAGTCTGCATCACAATCATGTAAATCAACATTAGAAGGAACATTAAGTGATAGTGGTGTTTTTCAGCCATTGGTTGCTCATGAGATTATCCAAATGCAAGATTTCTCATTTTCTTTAAGTGGTGGAAAATACAATCATACATCTCAGAGTACCATATAAACTTTTTCTCATAAATATTCCTTTGTTTTCAATTACTTTTGAAATGTATTTTTGACCACGTTTAGAGATTTGCTTTGACCAACCCATTTTATGTTAACAAAGGCTATGGATCCTCTGCGATCAACACATTTTATCCACCTCAATGAAATTTGTGTCAAGTTATGTTTTGATTAAAATTTAATACTACATAATATACTTGTAACAATTGCATTTGAAAACATGTATTACTTCCACAATGTTGTATATCAAGTTTTTTGGCAAGAATAATTTATATAAAGTGAAACGCTAGAGGATTAGCACTTTTTTGCACACTTCAAAATTATTTTAACCAATAATACAATCTGCATGAAGACATACATTCTATCTAGGGGGGAAAACATGAGCAACAACATTTAGATTACATGATGATATTTATGGAATAGATGTTCGAATTTTTATTTGTTCAAGTATGAGACTTCAGCTCTTTTTGGTATCAATTCTCATTCTCAATTATGAGAATTTTTTTTATTATTTTAAATTGTTTGGCATTTATTATCACTTTTATTTTTATTTAAAATAAAAAAAAAATTCGAAATCCATAATAGACTTTTTGTCTATTATGGATTATGGTGAAAATTCTATTCTCTTCATTTATGTGCAAGTTTACTTAAAAATTTATAATTAAGATGAAGGTAAAATAGTCAATGTACATTCTTTTATAAAAGGTATACTTTTTCCCTCTTTTCTCACTTGCTCACTATCATTTTTTTAACAATTTTTTATTTTGACACCAAACTTATTTTTTATTTTATAATTTATTTTTGACAAAATTCACCAAACCATTTTTCATTCTTGACCAATAATGAATTCTTGTACTTATTTCTTTTAAATAGACATAATAGAGAATGAGAATCGATACCAAAAAGAGCCTTCATTCACAAGCATCAGTCTGGGGAGAGCAGGAAGAGATATAAAGGTTTTCACACAAACGAGTGGATGCATCCACCAAACTGAGGCATTTCGCATCCTTGGCTAACATATTCGCCTGGAAATTATCTGCCCAATTAACAAAAAGGACTTCAACCGAATCAAACATCACAAAAAGGGTCTTAACACATGACTGCAGAAATACAATTAGAGAAAACCTAGCTTGATATTCCTAATACCTAGAGTAGATCTTTGCTGTTGAAATCCTTGTTTTACTTCATTACCCCCAGGTTCTTCTCTTGATCCTCTATCTCCCGTGCCATCTCCTATAGCCATCATTAATCATCTTCATCTCACATTCTCACCCAGCAAGTTATTAAACAAAGACATAGATCTGTGTAAGCACAATTGATAACCAGAGAAAAGATATTCATTTCTTGCTTTCCAGATTACCCAAGTTAATAAACTCCACATTGTCTGTACCCATTGCATATTCCCTGATTGATTAAGGGTCTGCTTGGTTACATGAGTCTGGAGATTTCAAATATCTAGAGATTTCAAATCTATGGAGTCATAATTTATAAAATTAAATGTTTGGTTGTGGAATGAAATCTGTGGATTCATCCTAAAAAACTATTTGATCGACGTGATTTTTGTGAATGTGCAAATGTATAGCTTTTTTGAAATCTCTGGATTTCACCCCTTACCCATAAATCTACAGATTCACGTTTTTAGTGTAAAAAAGTGAATCTCTAGATTTCATGAATCTAGAGATTTTTACAACCAAACATGTATAATTCTCAGATTCATAGATCCAGAGATTTGAAATCTCTGGATTCATGTAACCAAACAGGCCCTAAAACAACTTTATACAAAATCCCACCAATCAATGATACTACTCCCTGTAAACTGATTTATATCTAATCTGCGTGGTGTAGCCCCCAACATAATTGAGCATGGTTGCATTGAAATAGAGTATTAACAATTGATTCATATGAGTTTTTGCGAATCAAACACAGTGTTGTATGTGCTTCTCCCCTTTCAAACAAATTCAAACCTGTAGATAAAGCATCGTGCCCAGCTTTCCATAGGAAGGATTTCACCTTGGTAATGTTTTAATTTGCCAAGTTTTCCTCCAAAATCCAATCCCTGATGATGTTGAGCTCCAGCTTCCCTGCAAATCATTGGAAGTTAGATCCATATAATAAGCCAATCTAACACGAAGAATTTAATGCTTTGAATCAAAATGGTACTTGGGTTCTTGTACCCTCTTCTCCTTCACAAAATGTTATTGGATGTAAGTGGGTGCTTCGTGTTAAAAGGAAACCGGATGGGTCAATTGAGCATTAGTAAAGCTCGATTTGTTGCTAAAGGATATCATCAAAGGGCCTGATATGAGTTTGGGGATACGTTTAGTCCAGTTGTGAAACATACAACTATTCGAATTATTCTTTCTACTGCTATCCAAAATAATTGGCCACTTGGACAACTGAATGTCTCTAATGCATTTCTACATGGGAATTTGGATGAGATTGTTTTTATGGAACAACCTTCGGGTTTTGTTGATCCGGCTTATCCTTCACATGTTTGTCAACTAAAGAAATCTCTCTATATGGTCTCCAACAAGCCCCTAGAGCTGTACACAAGATTGACTTCTTTTATTACTTTTTATGGTTTTTGTGGAAGTAAGACTGATACTTACTCTCTTCTACTACAAAACCTCAACTGTGACACTTTATTTCCTCATTTACGTTGATGATATCCTTGTAACTAAGAATAGTTTGCCAGCTATTTCCTCTCTCCTAAAAGCTCTTGCCACAGAGTTTCATATTAAAGATTTGAGGGATTTACATTATTTTCTTGGTATAAAGGTGACACGATCTTCTGAGGGTTTATTCTTGTCTCAACGGAAGTATATCACAAACTTATTAGTCCATACAAAAATAAGTTATGATAAACTGGTTTCAACACCTATTGCTTCCGGGGCAAGTCTTTCACTTTTTGATGGGACATTATTATCTAATGGGACAGAGTATAGGCATACAGTTGGATCTCTTCAGTATCTTGCTAATACTCGACTTGATATTAGATTTGTTCTTAATCGAGTTGTCAAGCGTATCTTAGGCTACTTACACGATACATTAATCATGGGTCATTTCTTCTCCTTGACATCTACTATGACTTTGTCTGCCCTTTCGGATGTTGATTGGGTTGGTTGTGTTAGCCAAAATTGATAATATAATAAGGGAACAAAGAATTTAGAGAAGATTCGGAAAGACAGAACTTGAACCGAAAAAGAAGAGTAAAGGAAAACCGTTGAGGCGCGTCAGACGCTTTCCTTAAAACAAATTCGTCCCCTCCACAGTGTGCTTGAGGATTCAACAGACGTCTGTCTCCCAGGATACAACGACGAACAATGATGTACTTAGCACAAAGTATATCGCAACGACGAACTTGACATGTGCCTTCCTTTTATCACCACACGATTCAAATACAAAACCAAACTCGAAGCCAAACTCAAACCATTGACAACACTCACAAATCGTTTTTAAGAAGACCCTTAAAACACACTTAGCATTCTTCTTAAATCATAAAAGAAAACACAACACAACTACCCATCTTCACCAAGGAGGGATCCCTAATTATAGAGGAATTCTATGTCTCTTTAACTAGCTTGAAAGATGAAAAGCCATAGTCATTATTCCCAAACTTAATGAATAAGTTATGGAAATGAAAAGCTTTATTAATAACCAAGCTAGAAAAGAGAAGTTTCTTGGAAATCAAGAGTCCCCAAAACCCTCCATAATTATCTTAGGGAAATGAGAAGTTTGTTGTTAGGAAATAGAAGGTCCCATAACCTCCATTCATGAATTCTCCTTGGGAGATGAAACACCCAATAGTCCATAGGTATTCCCATAACCCTTCATTCATGACCTCTCTTAGTGCAATGAATCACCAAATAGACCATTGGTATTCCATGCACATATTTCCACAAACTCTCCATATGAATGATTTTCATTCACATTCACTCATGCTCAAAGAGCATATTCCAACAATCCCCCACATGAATGAAAATGACGACGAAAAACAAATAAACAACGACCGACAAGGTGATAGAATTCTACGGTGAAAGCCTGCATAGGATAGGTAGGTTTTGCCTTTGAACCTTCCCTTGTGAAAGTATATATTTACTTTACTAGCTGATCAGTAGACGCGACGTCCGTTGAATCCTCAAGCACACCGTGGAGGGGACGAATCTGTTTTAAGGAAAGCGTCTGATGCGCCTCGACGGTTTTCCTTTACTCTTCTTTTCGGTTAAAGTTCTGTCTTTCCAGATCTTCTCTTAATTCTTTGATTCCCCTTATTATATTATCAATTTTGGCTAATAGGTTGTCTGGCTAATCAATGATCTGACTACTGGTTTCTCAGTTTTTCTTGGTTCACATCTTGTTTCCTGGGTGTCTTGAAAACAACGTACTATTTATTGCTCCTCTACTGAGACAGAGTATCGTGCTGTTGCTACGGCTACTACTGAGTTGCTTTGGATCCGTTCCTTAATTGGATAGATTGGGGTTTTTCTACTTGCTGCTCCTCAAATTTGGTGTGACAATATTGGTGCTACATATATGATTGTCAATCCGATCTTCCATGCACGCACCAAACATATTGAGATTGATGTTCATTTTGTCCATGATTTGGTTGCAACTCGTCAGCTTGTTGTCCGATATATTTCCACTCAAGATCAATTGGCTGATCTACTTACCAAGGGTCTTCCTCACACTCGGTTTTGTCATTTGAGGGACAAGCTTACGGTCTCAATTCTGTTACGCTTGAGGGGGTCTGTTAGAGAGTCCTCGACTCAATCCCGACAGGTGACTCAACGAGTGACTGAGTAGTATATGTTTTTGTACTCTCTCTCTCTCTCTCTCTCTCTCTCTCTCTCTCTCTCTTTGTATTATAAATAAGGGTACTTACTCTTCATAATACATACGAGATATTCATTACATCACTTTGTGATTTGTTTTGATTTTTTGTTTTCTTTTTTCTTTCACCATTCTTTCACCCTCTTCTATTGGAAACTAAACACTAATTACACAAACCCAAATCTGTATTTTGAATACACCAACAACTAAGATACCATTCTCCTTATTCTAAGTTTTCTTCTATCGTTCTCTTAATTGTTACATAATAAATTAATGTGTACATTCGGTGATTGGCAAAGATAGGCTGCACTCAGGCCATCTGTCCCTCTTGCTCTTATTAGGCCAAATGGTATGTTTAATGGTTTTTCTTCTATGGTAGAATTGAATGTTGACATGGTTAATAATAATAATCTTGACCATCGCATTAATCCAAGTCAGCGGGACAAACTACAATAATGATCGCATTCTACTCTTGTAATCAAATAACAATCACATCATGACGAAATTCCAAATCTATCTTTCTATCAATATCATTATAATATTCAACATTTTTGAAAAATACAATTGCCTATTTAAATTGTTGAAATTCTATGATCAAATCCCCCTTAGTAACTTGAAACACTACTCACTCTTGGACACAATCAACCTAATCCAATTAATTTGGATTTGGTATCATGAAGCGGCATAAAATTTAGTTTTCAAAATTTTCCATTCTCCTTGCACCATGTCTCTTGGTCCAAAGTTAGCACTTCATAAAACTTTGGACATGTTTGATAACTAATTGAAAAACAGTTTCTAGTGTTTCTTGCTTGGAAAAACAATTAAATTGGCAAAAATTGTTTCACATCTTTTTGCAACTAATGCGTCCAAAATTTGCTTAGCCCTTAGATCACTGATGAATGACCTGCAAAACAATCGTCAGGTTTGGCCCGACCGTGGCGATCAGGAGTTCACCTACGAAGGCTAAGTCAGTTGATGAACTAATCACAAAGGTTCTGGCTAATCGCAGAGCTAAAGTATGAATACGATTACTGGGAATACGATTCAATTACCTTCTTCGTACGTAGGTTCTGACTTATATAGTGTGTACCTTATAATCTTGTCCGTTAAACTCGTTCGAGCCTTCTTCTGGTGACTGTCGGATCTTGACAGTTAGACCCATTAATAGGGTGATGGACAACTTCCCTTGATCACACGATCTTTTGTAGTGGGTGTGGCAGTTATCCAAGTTTGCACGATCGTCAGCTTCCGCGAGTGCTGATAATCGTCTCCTGATGGGTTATCCATGCCGAGAATCCCAAACGTGTACTTGCCTACTGATCGTGCAAGGTTTCTTTCTTAGCACGCTATCTTCAAACCCGGTTCGTTCAAACCTAAATCGGTCGGGTCGTCCCCAACCGGGGCCAAGGATTGAACCAAGAATAGACCCGGTTCAACGATATTTTTCCCATATCAGTAACATAAATTGAAATTGATCAGAATTTTTACTTCAAGAAACACTTTCTACACAACAAATATTTGTTGTTGCGTTTATTTCTTGAAGTAGAACTGGGCACGGGTTGGGTTTAAGTAGGCCTGTAAACGGACCGGATTCGACTCGGATACACCAGTATCCGAATCCGAATCCGATTAGCAAATCCACTATCCGAATCCGGAAAAAATTTAGAGAAGGCATCCGAATCCGAATCTGAAACTTTATCGGATATCCGATAATAATCCGATCCGATAAAATATCCGATTATTGATTGATAATTGTCACTTTTTTACTTTTTTACATTTTTTACATTTTTTATTATAAATTTCTAATTTCCGATTACCAAATACCGCTATCCGAATCCGATTATCATCTATTTTTAAAGAAAAAATGTTAAAATACTTTACTCTATCCGAGATAAAAATTTATCCGGATATTATCCGATCCGAGAAGCAATTATCCGAATCCGAATCCGGTTGCTTAGCGGACGGATACGGATACCTTTAAACAAATACGAATGCGAATTCGGAGGCGGATTTCGGTTATCCATTTACAAGTCTAGGTTTAAGTGATACAGTTTTACAAAGGATAGTTTATGAAATTTAACACACTAAACTTAACAATAATTTTATTATAATTTCGAACTTCCTACTTCATTGACCCAAAAAAAAAATAAACTTCCTACTTCCAAAAGCAAGTTTTATCAAATGGCTAAAAGAGTAATATTTCTACTTCTAGAAATGTTCAGAAACTTTTCTAGTGTTTTTCCTAGTTGAGTTATCAAGCAGGCCCTTTTTTTTTTTTTTTTTTGGTAAATAGGATAAGTTACATGAAATTAGAACTACACATGTGATACTGAGAAGCACGTAGTTAGAGACTTGGAGCTACTTATGAAAATAATAATGAACAAAAAAGGGTGCAGAAGGTTATTAAAAAAATAAAGAGAAAATTATACGGTACATACTATATTTTTGGGTGAAGCTAGTGATCACCAACTATTGCCTCAAAAATTACATGGCATTCACATACATGATAACAAGTTAGCCAAATGCCCTTTGTACATGGAAATGACAATAATGCCCCCACTTTTCCCCATCTGCGGCCACACCACCCTTGACAGCCGGAAGACATAGGTTAAAGCTTAAGCCACCCTGTCTTGACCTACTAAAAGAAAGCAAGCCGACTTTCCCCCTATCCGAATTCACCTGAAACTTCTACTCCTTCTTTGTTCAGTTTTTCAAATAGAGAGCCAAAGACAGAGAGGTATTACATCTTTTCAATTTTTAGTCCCAAAACCATAGGAAGTACAATCCGATATTTTTTTCAATATTCAGAGCAATGAGAAATTGAGGTTTTGTTTACCAAAAAAAAAATAAAAGAAATTGAGGTTTATGCAAGCAGAGCGCAATGCTCTATAAAACTTCTTTTTTTTTTACCTTGTCGATGCATATATAGATAGAAACCACTTTCTGAAATCTTCAAAACGGACTCATGAAATAGAAATAGAAATAGAAAGAGGGAAATTCTAAATATTTGTTGTAGGTATGTTGGATCTTAATGTTGTTTCCACTGATTCAACCTACGTTGAAGAAGAAGGTTGAAGATCGATAAAATCAGCAAAGAACTATTAAACAAGGGGCTATAGCTTTCTAGTGTAATTTCCCGTCGTAGGCCAAAATTGGGACCGAGAGAAAGGGAACAACAAGCGAGGACGGTGAGGGAAAAGAGAGAAAAATTAGGTGACAAAAGAGATAAAGGCTCTGCATCAAGACCCCAATTTCCAAATCCCGATATCTCTCAAAATCAGAAAACAATAAAATTGAATTCATAGATTGCTTGAATTTGCACATTGGCTTGCTATTTCATCAGTTGCAAGGATTCAATCGTTGGTTGCTAGGTTTCCCGTGCAAGAGCGGCAAGTAGAGCTGGAATTTCAATGTCGTTTTCTGTCATAGTGAATCATGTCCCAGTCTGCCAAACCAAACTTTAAAAGCTAGAAAATTGAAAACCTCAAGAACAAGTGGATGCTAGAAAAGATACTACTTGGAGTAAACTAGTGAATTGTAGGATTGCTTGTCGATGCAACTGAGATCTTTGTAATATCCCATATGGCCGTGAAGGTGTGTTTGCAGAGAGCACAGAACAGGTCCCGCTGAGGAAGGAGAAAATGGTGGGATGAGAAAAGCCGAAGACAGAATCCATTGAACCCTAAAAACTGGGTTTTTAATTAGGTTTTTGACTCTTGTTTTTCTCCGTTTCAAAGTTGTGCTCTCGGTTTCACCGCTCGCCAATCGATCACGTACAACCCTGAGAAATTGACATTAACGATATACCTCTGCTGCAAAGCTCCTTCAGATCTGATGATTCATGGTTTCTGGCGTGAGAAAGGTTGCAAAGATTGGCTCCATCGTAGAAGATAAATTATAGAGTGAGGTTAGGGTATTTTTGTAATTTCTCTATCCAAAAGGTATTTATGTAATTTCAATTTCAATTTCAATTTTTGAATGACTTAGCCAAGTAAGGATATTTAGGTAATTTTATCCATCATTTTAACAGCAAATTTATCTGTGGATAACTTGTAATCTCCCGCTTCACAGGTCAATTTTGGACGGAGATATAAAAACTGTTGGGTTCGAAGTTGGACTTCTCCTGACACATGCACCCTCAGACAAACGGCGGTTGGCTCTACCTACGGTTTAAAGGGCTGATCTATCCTTCTTTTCTAGTGACAGCAAAGTCAGGACTAGCCAGCGAAGAAGCCCAACCAAATGCCTTGTCTACGAAAGAGCGAGAGAGCAGGAAGCATTTATGATCAATGAAAATCTCGAGCATCCCGGCAACATCAAGAAGGGCCTCCGCACTATCCAAACGTGGGAAGATCTGCATGTGGATACCGTGTAATTTTTAAGACAATAGTGGGTAGTCACTAATTTCACCTCAAATATAGTAGGTGCCATGTAACTTTCTCAAAAATAATAAAATAATAATAAAAAGAGTTACTTCACGTAAAAAAAATAAGTCCACTAAGAACCTTCTCTTCCTCTTAGGCTATCCATAAAAGGGAATTACCATGACCAAAAAAAATAACTAGAAGATCTTCCCCAATATAACTGTGCAACTATGTCTCCCTATACACAAATACAAAGTTAATATCTAAAAAAATAGGGATCAACTCTTCAATCTCTTCTAGAAATTCTCTAAAACACCTAGAAGGTGGTATCTCCTTGTTAACATATTTTATTGAGAGCTCTAAGCTAGAATTTATCTTAATTTTAGTGAAGTCCATTTTTGCCGCCAGTGTAATACCTCTCTTTAAGGCTTCGAGCTCTAACTCCAAAATCCCTTGGTTCGGATCTGCACCACCGGCGACGGCACTTATGACCTTCCCTTCGTGATCTCTAGGTATGACACCATACCCGCTCCTTCTAATCTTCTAGATGCATCACTGTTGATTGCAATCCAATCAAGAAGTGGAGACTCCCAAGTCAACAACTTCATGGAGGACGAACAGAATCTAACTTGAGGGAAGCAAAGAAATCTCTCGACCAGATTGGTGGGTCTGACTTGAGGTGAGGGAAATACTCATTGGTCAAAGAATGAATCCATTAATTTTACAGAAGACATTCTCAATTGCTTACAGTCATGATGAAAAAAGAAGGTAAGAAGTGGCTTCGAGGATAGATGTTCGGGGAAGCAAATCATACAAGCTTTTTGGGTAGGATCATATTCATATTCATACATCATGTCCATTTGACTTGAGGAAGGAGGATGAATTAAGAATTGCAAGAAAAATACTCAAAAATAGTAATGAAAATGTAAACGTAAGGTAAACTTAGTCTTAGGCAGCTTGGGATCGAACACAGTAGAAGAAGAGGGGAGTGAAACTATATCGGATCGGACTGCCGCTAGTTGTTAATAGGATCCTCACTGCCCAAGCTCATGATCTATGCGCCTTCTAGCTAGCTCTGGTTTTCAGCTGAGTATCGCACAGAATGAAATCACAATATTTCCTAACTCTTTCCTCAACCTAGCTCACTTCTTCTATTATGTCATCGCTTAGTTTCCTTGCTCAACTTTTCAACGTTATTTGTTATTATTTTCTTTTTAGTTTCTGGACTCTGGTGTTGGTCAATTTTCTCCATCCATTGATACTCTTGTTGTGCATGCTGCTTCAATTCTCTGCCTCGACTCCAAGGATTTCTCAGTTTTTTTTTTTTTTTTCATTCGGTTACATGTCTACTATTGTTCTTTAGTAGATCGTTTTTAGTTTTTTTATTTTTTTTAGTAAGTATTCAGGTAGATAGTTGTAAACTAATTCTGATTACTTCATCTATTAGTTGGAGTTGACTCCCAATAGACCTAGGAGTTGTGAGCTCTTAAGGTTATCTGTAGTTCCCTCGGACCTGACCTTACCCACCGCTCGCTTTGAACAAATTCTTCTACTGTCGAAGGGTGGTCTCCATCATCACTTCATCATGGAGAGTTCTAATGAATTAATTAAAAAGAACTTGATCGATCCCCACTAAGTACCTGGGACTTGTGCTAGGAGGGTGTTTTGCAAGAAAAGTATGTTGTAATGAATTCTCAGTGTTGTTGCTAGATGTATAGTCGTGCTATCATCACATTTAGGGCTTTGATATCTTCATCAATTGATTTATCTTTCTCACTCCCATAGAAGCTATCATCACGCGTAGTTGCTCATAGTCACGGTGTGTGCGGCAAATGCCAAAGAAAGCAGTGGAAAGCAGCGGTTCAGGCCACAGCGGCATTGACATTAATTGACTCTACAACCCATGAGTTCGACCAAATTACCCTTTAAAATCAAATTTGTAATTAAACCTCATTTATTTTTCATTTTTGTACTAAATTCACAAAATAAAAAAGATTAAAAAAAATATAGGACATCATTTCTTTAAGACATAATTATTTAATTGGTTCTTAAATACACACATCCAGATGCATCTCTAGCAATAGCATTGCTGAGATTTTGTGGGGATAGAGTAAATGTACGTGAAATTCATACAAGAATGGTATGCTCATTTTCGATAATATATCTGCGCAATTGTTTTTCTCCCTATACACAAATACAAATTTAACATCTAAAAAAATAGGGATCAATCCCTCAATCTCCTCCAAAAGTTGTTTAAAACACCTAGGAGCTAGTATCTCCTTTTTTCACATATTTGACTGATAGCTCTAAGTCATAATTTACTTCAATTTTAGTGAAGTCCATTTTTGCTGCTAGTATCAAACCTCTCTTTAAGGCTTCCAACTCTAACTCTAAGATCCCTTTGTTGGGATCTGCACCACCAGAGACAACAAATAAGGCATTTCCTTGGTGATCTCTAGTTATGACTCCATAGCCCGCTCCATCCAATCTTCTAGATGCATCAGTGTTTGATGGCAATCCAATCAAGAGGTGGTGGCTCCCAAGTCAACAACTTCATGGAGGACGAACAGGAATCTAATTTGAGGGAAGCAAAGAAATCCCTTGACCAGATTGGTGGGTGTGACTTGAGGCATGCAAAATACTCATTTGTCAAAGTGTGAACCCATTTTTTAGAAGACATTCTCAACTGGATGAGGATGCAGTCATGATGGAAAAAGTAGGTAGGAGGTGGTTCTGAGAATGGATTTTCGCGGAAGCAAATCATACAAACTTCTTCTTGGGTAGGAAGGGGTGCTGCCACATGATATTCATATTCATATTCATCTTCTTTGTCTTTGGTGGTGGAAACTATACAATTTTCATTGAAGTTTATTGATGAAAGCATCAAGTCGAGGTCGGTCATTTTGGCTCGAGGAAGGAGGATGGATAAGGAAAGAATTGCAGGAAATGCTCAAGTTTACTCTCGTTTGGGATGGGAATAGGAGTGGAAGATCGAAGAAAATAAATCCGTGGAGGAGCACTTATAATTAAATTACTTCATTTATATATTAGTTAAGAGTTTACTAATTCCAATAGGCCTAGCAGTTGTAAGTTATTTGTAGTTGCACTTGTAGTTACCCTCTGAATCGGGAACCGAACCTCCGAACGCAGACAAATAGATGGGCTTCTCATGTGTCGACGAAAATAGATTTTTGACATTCTCGATCCAGCAGGCCTATATGACCAAGTATAATTAAGCCCATTCACACACCCGCCCATATGCTAAAAGGTCTATTAATTGCTCCTTCAAGCGATTGACAAGTACTGACAGTTAGATCAATAACAACTGTATTTAACAAAATATTTTAGGGATTTCCTTTCTCTTCTTTCGTCATTAGTCTCTTCCTTTTCCTCTTCTATCTCAGGGATTGAATATCCTCATTCAAGAGCGTTTGAGAACATTTTGAATCTGCTTTATGAATTTGTTTTACTGGTCTTAATTCCTTGTGGTTTTAAACTTGCTGATTAATCTTCCCTTGAACATCTATTGTTGTTTTTGTTGTTCCTTTAATATGGTTAACTTGCTGTTCTTTTATTTTCTTCTTATTCTAGCTATGGTTGCACTTGCCTCTGTCTGTTTTTTCTGGTCTCGATTTTCTCAGGGTCTACTAGCAAGCTAAGGGAGTTCCACCTGGGGGCCATGGAGCTGAGGGAATGATTAACACCTGGTTAAGGATGAATGTTGGTGAGCTGGTCAAAGACCCAAAATGATATGCGATGGTATCCATCTCCCATGCATTGGAAATATGAGTAATGCTTCAACAACCAGGTTTTCACAACATTAAATGGTTTTCTGTTTCTAACCACCCATTTTACTTGCATATTCACAACCTACCCACTTACACCCTTCCATTCCCTGACCACCCATTCTACCTACTGACTAAAACAACGTAATTATGTCAATTTTTTCTAAAAATGTGTAATGTTCTTCTTAAGTGGAGTTACCATATTTCACCTCCCCCGCGGGTTGCTAGTTTGCTATCTGCTGAAATTGTTTATGTTCTGTCCTTGTCACTGGTTCTGGTAGTATCTTTTAGCTTGAAGGCCCAGTACTTTGTTGCATCTTCTGGAGGATTGGGTGTTAGTCTACTGTGATCGATTCTCTTCTACTATTGTAAGGATGAGTAGACAAAGTGGACGTGTAAACCAAAATTACCCTCCACTGCGTTCCCCTCTTTCTGTTGGTCCCCACTCAGCTGGAGCCTATCGACATCTTAACAGAAATCTGGAAGCCAAAATGGGTGTTGAGGCCGACTCTTGGAGGGCTGTTGAATCTTCAGCAAGCCAGCCACGCCAGCTGAATGTGCACCAATGTGAGGGTATTCCTTCGTGCTTTGTCCTCTATGGGTATGCTCTTGGCTTCCCAAGGGAACTCACCTCTGTTACTAGGACTAAGACCACGGACCTCTAGTCTCCGCTGGGAGCCACCTCCGTTACTAGTATGGGAAGGGAAAATTTCAAAGTAATGTTTGTCTCGGAGGAGCATCGAAATCAGGTGATGGCCATGTCCCCTTGGTGGAGTGGTAATTTTATCTTGCATTTAGCTTTAGACCCCTTACCTGAATGCAAGAAAAATACTCTGTTGCCACCAATTATTATTTGGATCCAGCTTTTAGCTTCTAGACCTAATCACCTGTCATATGAAGGGATCCTTATGGCTGCTGCTAAAGTTGGAAGGATCCTTGAGGTTCAGCTAAATCCAAGTGATGTTGAGGTGCCGAGCACTACTGCTAGAATCCGAATAGTTTTTTATATCAATAGGAAAGTGCAAACAAAAACTTCTTTCAAGAATGCTAGAAATGAATGGATTTCATTTGATGTGAAGTATGAAATCAAAGTCTTGTGTTTAAGATGGGGGAAAATTTCCCACCAAATGGGCTTTTGCAAAAGGTATGAGTCTGAAAGCTCATCTCCTCCCTTTGATGCTGCTTTTCTTTCAAAATTTTATGAAGGAATGCTGGCTAAACCCTTGGGTGGGGGTTTTCCAAAGACTCTTTCGACCAAAAGTATTAGAATTATGTTGGCACTACCAATGGGATCTACAACAAATGCAATGATTGAAGAGGAGGATGAGAATGAAGGGCTACAGCTTGTACCGGAAGTACCTAATACTAAGGATCTAAACTCAGTTTCAGATGGAGATTGCTCAGCAAATAGTCAAGAAAAAGGAAAAGGGGTAAAACTAGGAAAAGGGAAGTCTCCATGCAGTTTTACCAACATTTGGATCTTCAGGGACCTTAACGGGAAGGTGAAGCACAAGCTGCTGATACTAACTTAGCGGCTGGGACTATGTTGTCAAAAGATGTTGTGAAGAACAATGTTGTGAACAAAATGCAGGAAAAAATAAAAGGCAAGCAAATTATTATTGAAGAAGAGGTAAATACTCAGTTGACTCTTCAGCAACTAAAGGATAGACAAGATGAAGTTGAAGTAATGCTCAAACATCACTTTGAGACACAAGTAAAGAAGAGTGAGGGAAATTGGATGAAGGAACATGAGAATACCAACCCGGTTCTGCTGAAACTATTAGATAAAATAGAAAGCATTGAGAAAAGGCTGGAAGCAAGGATGAAGTCTCTGAACAAGGTGGTCAAGGAAAGAGGACGAATGGTTCTAAGATGAATGAAGGACAGCAGCAAACTAATCCTGCGACTGGGGAAGATGACCATACTCCCTATGCATCTGACCCTGGCCCAAACCAACTTAAAAGAAGACATCTTGTTGAGCTCTCAACCACCCAAAATACAGTGGCCTCACTTCCCTTCACAACTGTTCGGAACCACTTACTGTATTTTACCAATTCAAGACTGAGATGGATGCTCATCACCAAATCTTCGAACATCTCAACAATTTGAACACCATGAGCAACCCAAGGCAAGCTGGAGATGTGCAGGTCTTTGGGAGCAGCACTGACATTCAGCCATTGAACAACCAAGCAGAGATCAAGACTCCAGCGTTTATGGCCCCTCAGGTATTCCCATATCACCTGTATACTTGATTTTCTTGACCAGTGTATCGTTTATTTTATGCTGCTGGTTGCCATCATTCTTAGGTGGTTTAGAAAATGATACTTCCTTTCGTAATCTTAGTAGATAGTATGCTTGAGTTTCTTTTTCTTTTGACTTTAGGAAAGCTGTAATAATTCTTGATAGGAAGTAACATACATTCTTTAGTCGTATTCTGCTTATCTGTCTTTTGTTGACCTCTACCTTATTAGGAATCTTGGTTAAAGATCTGATGCAGTTTTTGCTCTTTGAGATGACTTACTTAATCTGAAATAGGACTTCTTCACTTACACATTTCTGCTAAAATACCCTCACTTCACTATCTTTGCTCAATGTTCTATTCTTGGAATTAGCTATAGTTTTTTGAGAGAAGTCGTTCATCTGTTCAAAATGCAAATTATGTCCTGGAATGTTAGGGGCATAAATGGTAATTTTACTGTTAATTGCCTTTCTAAACTTATCAAGAAATTTAACCCAAATTTGGTCTTCTTATGTGAAACCAAATGTGGGGACCATGCAATTTTCTTGGAGAGGAGGAGAAAATTTCTTAAGGAATATTCCTCTATTGGTTTTATCAATAGTGAAGGGGCAAAAGGTTTGAAAGGGGGTCTTTGGATTCTTCAAAAAGAAGGTACTGGATGTACGCTCTTCAAAAAAGACATATCCTTTTTAGCCATCAATTGTACCCTTGAAGGGAAGGAGTGGCTTACAATTTTCATATATGCTCCACCCAACTATGCCACCCGAAAAGCTTTTTGGATCGATCTTCTAGGCTATATCCAAACCCTAAACAAACCCTTTATCATCATGGGAGACTACAATGAGGTCATGAACCAAGATGACAAATTTGGCAAATAGTTCAAACCATCTCCAGCTCTACCAGCTCTGCAAGACCTAATATGCAATCTTGATTTACATGAACTCCTTTTTCCGGGTTTACCATTGACATGGTCCAATAAACAAAAGCCCCCCAACCTAACCAAAGAAAAGTTAGATCGAGTCTGGGCTTCACCATCATGGATTGGCCTGTTTCCTGAAGCCAATCTCAAAAAATTACCGGCAACAAGCTCTGACCATAATCCTATCTTTCTTTGCTTGGCCAACAAGAAAAACCAGGGAAGGAAATTGTTCCATTACCAAATGGCTTGGCACTGCCATCCACTCTTTGAAAGAGCCATTGAGAAAGCATGGGTAAGCACAGGTAATGTCCCTTTAAACTGTAAACTTGCCAATTTGTCTCGATTTCTAATGCAATGGAACAAAGAGGTGTTTGGGAATATAGATAATGTTTTCCACAATATCTCTAACGAAATTGAGGTACTTGAGAGTATGCATGTTCCGGATTGGGAGATTATCAAGATGAAAAAACAGGCCCTCTCTATGGCACTTGCAGCTGAGGAACAGTTCTGGTTTCAAAAGTCAAGAGGTAAATAGATCAAGGATGGGGACAGGAATACAAGGTATTATCACCTATTTTCTAGACTCCATCAACATAAAGGTAAGATTGAAAATCTTGTACTTAATGGTAAACTGGTAAGTGCCCCTTTTGAAATTACTCAAGCATTTTCTTGCCATATGCAAAACTTATTCTTGTCTTCAAACCCTTTGGACCCTTTATTCATTGAATGCTTATTCCCGAATATGGCCAACCAGGTCAATCTGGAAGGAATTTCGGGGCCACCCTCAGTGGAGGAAATCAAGAAAATTGTTTTCTCTTTGGACCCCTTTAAAGCCCCTGGGATGGATGGGTTTAATGCTTTTTTCTATCAAAAAAATTGGGAAATAATTAGGCATGACCTCTATGGTCTTGTCTTAAACTTTTTTAACTCTTCCACACTCCCCTTTGGTGTAAATCATACCCTTTTGTGCTTCATTCCAAAAAAAGACCTTGCAACGTTGGTTTCTGATTTTAGACCAATTAGTCTATGCGATGTTTGCTACAAAATAATAGCAAAGTTATTGGCCCGTAGAATAAAGCCACTTCTGAAAACCTTCATCTCTCCGTGTCAATGGGCTTTTGTGGAAAATAGACAAATTTCAGATAACATTTTGATAGCCCAAGAAATCTTCCATTTTTTGAAAAAAACCAAAGGTAAGCAGGGGTATGTGGCTCTCAAACTTGACATGTCTAAAGCCTATGATAGGGTAGAATGGAAAGTGTTACTCAAAATCTTTGAGTTCCTGGGATTTGACCAAAGATGGTGTTCCTTAATAGAATCTCTAATCTCTAGTGCTTCTTTTTCCATCAAATATAATGGTAATCTGGTTCTCAAGAACCCGAGGATTGCATCAAGGTTGCCCTCTGAGCCCTTTCCTTTTTCTATTCATAATGGAAGTCCTCTCGAGGATTTTGAATGAATATAAAAGCCTCAATTTGTTCAAAGGAATCATGATCACAAGAAGAGCTCTTGAGATTTCTCATCTCTTTTTTGTGGATGATACTTTTCTTTTTTGTCGTGCGGAGAAGGAAGATGCTTTGGCCCTCAAAGCGGTGTTAGAACTTTTCTCCGATATTACCGGCCAACAAATTAATTTTGAAAAAAGCGAGGCTTTCTTTAGCAAAAATGTGATGCCTAGCAACAAAAAAATGAATATTGTCATATCTGGGCATCAATGAAATGCAGAAGGATACAGTCTATCTAGGCTCTCAGTTGGTACATGGTCGATCCAAAATGAAGAACCTGATGTTTGTAACCAACAAAATGAAGAAAAAATTGGCACTGTGGAAAGCGGCGAGCCTTTCCTTTGCAGGGAGGGGGGTACTACTACAGTCACTCCTTCAAGCGCAATCATTGTACCACATGCAATGCTTTAAGTTCCCAAGGACGTTGTGCAAAGAAATTGATTCCCTCTGCCAAAAATTTTGGTTAGGGAATCCAACAAAGGAGAAGCAACTAACGCTAATCTCATGGGATCGATGCTATCAACAGAAAGAGAAGGGTGGTTTGGGTTTTCAAAAAATGGAAGATATCAATAATGCATTGCTACTAAAACAAGGATGGAGAATTCTCAAAAACCCTGAAGCGTTGTGGGTGTAGATACTGAAGGCGAGATATTTCCCAAATACCACACCTTTCGATCCCAAGGTTTTGAAGAAAAAGGGCTCTTGGACTTGGAACAGCATTTGTGAAATCTTACCTACCCTCGAAAGAATGGTCTGGAGGAAAGTAGGAAATGGAAGGACTACATCATTCTGGTTTGATCCATGGATAAAAGAACCAATGGATCGATCATACTTAACACCAAACACAGATCTGTGGGCAAGAAGTGCGTCAGTTGAACAAGTGGCAGTGCAACCATCAAAACAGGGAGTTAATCTTTCCTCAACCTTCCCAAGTTTATAGCATTTCCAATCTAGTCTTGAATAATGAACAAGATGAGTGGAGGGCTCTTATTTCTAGTAATGGGGAGTTCTCTGTCAAATTGGCAAGGAAATCCCTATTACAAAGAAGAGAATTGCCAATATCCCACTCTCTTAAAAGATGGTGGGATTTTTTTTGCAACTGCCCCCTTCATCCCAAATTTAAATTGTTCTTTTGGCGCCTATTAAATGCAGGGCTTCCGGTGAAAGAAATTCTCACTAAATGGATATCAATGAACCCTATATGTGAGATGTGTGAAACAAAAGTGGAGTCTTTAGGGCATATCCTGTCCTGTGACTAGACAAAAAGAATATGGGCAGCCAGACCCCTAGGTTTAAGGACTGAAAGACTGACACAGGGGTCTATTATGGATTTCTGCAGATCTTTTATCTAAACCCTAGGTTTGGAAAAGATACATAGCGATGGACGGCATCGGTTTTCATAATAACCTGTTATTTTGTATGGAAGGAAAGGAATAATAAAATATTTAATAAAATCAATCCCAATCCAAGCAAAGTGTTACACAACACAGCTAGGTGGATCCAAGACTTAAATTTATTTCTTCCTGATTATTAAGATGCCTCAAGTAGTGAGACCAGTGTCATAACTGATAAACCAAACACTTGTATTTGTAGAATTTTGACTAATATGAGTCAGTCTTTCTTGAGTCGTCTTTCTTGATATGTGCACGGGTACATAACGCAAATTTAAATAGCATTGGATGAAGCGTTGGCCTTTTTGCGAAAGGAAGACTAAGTTATGCTAGCACTGGAGGAATAGGGGAAGGAAAGGTAGAAGAGGCCATACTAGTTTGGATCAAGGATGCTTTGGATCAAGCACAGAAAAGGAATATCTTACTGATGAAATTTGGTGCGATGACAAGAATGTGCTACATCTTCTCTCATCACGGAATCACAACAATTGGCCTATAGCATATGTCCCAATTTTGGTTAACATAATATGTAACATTAAAGACTCTCAGCTTAGTGGTTGTAGCCAGTCAATGCTCCAACAATGGTTTAACCATATAGCATACGAATATGCACTAGACTTTCACAACAAAGTGGTTGTAATAGATACAGCCAAACTATAGTTGTTGTCTTAACTAATATAATATATAGCTTATTTAGCATCAAAAAAAAGTACTGACAGTTAGAAATTAAAATTAAATGGGTGATATATGAATGCAATTCTTTAATTAGGAGTTGCATGCCACTTAGATTACAGTTTAGAATCCGAGAAAATCTTCCCTTGTTCAATAATAAAAAGATCTGAGATGGTTTTAGTGGGAGGGTAGCGATGCTCGAAAGAGAGGTTAGGGTTCGACCTGATCTCACCGTTGGAATCTGTCCTGGTCCTCTCTCAATTCCTATATGCTGGAGGCAGAGATGAGGACCTGTTATTGTAAATTAATAAAATTTTAAGGGATTAAAGTGTGAGAAAAAAAATCAATATTTACAATAACCCCTCATTGTTTAAATCTGGATCGTTGATTTCTATTTCGATGACATGGCTCAATCAGAGCCGTCCGCAGCAGCAGGTGCTGCTGCCACAAATAGAAATCCGTGGGTAGTTACTAGTTTCACCCCAAATATAGTGGGTGCCGTGTAATTTTTTCAAAAATAAAAGATAATAAGAAAAAAAAATAAAAGGAATTACTTCACATAACTAACAACTAGGGGTGTCAACGGTTCGGGCACGGTTTGGGCGAAATGATTCGGCCCAAACACGGCCCATTAAGAAAATAACGGTTTCGGGCCGGTTTTGGGCCAGTGCGGTTTGGGTTCGGGCTAACTAACGGTTTGGGCTAACGGTTTAGAATTGGGTTTACTAACGGTTTGAGTTCGGGTTTACTAACGGTGTGTTTTAGTACCTTGTTGATATGTGAAATTTATCAAGAGTATGTGAACACATATAAATATTAAGTTATCTCCAAATCTTTTGTGTTGGGCATTCAAAACCAAAAACCTTTTTTTTACAAAGAAATAAAACTTATAGAACTACTATACAAAAGAGCTAGCATTTTGATGAATTTTAATGGGTTGTCTCTGCTTATTTTCCTCACCCTTCTTGACACTTGTAAAAATGGATCAAAATAAAACATAAAAAGATTTTTAAATGATAATACACTTGCTAAATATTTACTAAGCCCATCTTCCAAATGGCGAAAGCTTTGACAAGCTTGTTGTTTGCATATTCCAAAGCAAAACAATTAAGGAAAACAAATGGATATTTGGGGTTTTCTTGTCTTTTACATTTAAATTTAAGTTATTTTATTTCTTTATAGCGGATTTAACGGGCTGGTTTGGGTTTGGGCTGGTTTCGGGCCAAACGGTTCAGGCTAGCGGGCTACACACGGGCTGGCCCGGCCCAGCCCAAACCATTGCGGGCTAAGATTGTTCAGCCCAAACACAGCCCATTAAGCTTCGGTTCGGGCCAGTCGGCTATAGGGGCGGGGAGTGGGATTTTAACGGTTCGGGTTAGGTTTTGACACCCCTACTAACAACATAAGTCCACTAGGAATCTTCTCTTCCTCCTAGGCTATCCATAAAAGGAAATTACCAAGACCAAAAAAATATAATTTCTTGACGTCCAAACACATCCTAATCCAATTCCCTATTCTTCAATCAATGGATCTGATTCAAAGCCTCACTATTCTTATTTCAGTGCCTATGAGAAAAGAATTATTTTTTTTTATTTGGTCAAAAAAATGGAAAAAGAAACTTGATTTTAAGGATAATTGCAATGTTACATTCAGTCAAGTAAGATTGTAGTTTGACATTTCAGCCATTGAATAGAAATACTAGATAAGCAGATAATCATGCGGTTGGACTTCTCCAATTCTGCATCGAACGTAATAAGGTCACAGGAAATTAGATTGCAACCTGTACATCCCAACCATCCGCAGTAACAAAAACAGTTGAAATTACACCACCAATGTTATAAAAATAGGCTCAGAACTGGCATAATAAACCAACTTAACTAGAAAATGACAGATTTTAACCATCTTAGTCTGACCAAGTTAGGCCTAATCAGACTGATATCAACAAAGTCTGATCCCTATAGGATCTTTCAGATAAGAATCAATGAAGAATGATTTGATACCTGATTTTTAACTTTTAAACCTTCCACAATGTCGTTCAAACAATAAACTGTATATGGCAACACAAAATAACATATATATTGACAAGTACACTAGTGTCAACATGTAAATGGGATGAACTGAATAAAGTTATAGTTTTCCTTCCCCAACACCCTCCCTTCCAGCAGCCAAAAAAATCAAAATCATTAACTGAGTGAGACAAGTCAAACATTACAAAGAGTACCAAACTGTGCCGTCAATGAGTGCTTGTGTGCAGCTGCGACAGCTTTGGCATTGTCCGAGAGATCATTGTTCATTGCCAAGATTTTGGACTCCACGTATTCTTTATACTTAGAGATTGAATCAACCAACATTACCAATTCGCGAGCACATACCTGTGTTTCCTTTTCAGTTTGTTCAATCACAAGCTGTAGATTTGCTTTGGAAGCCTGCAACAAAAATTCCACATTGAGGTAAACCTATTGATGCATTTACAGTTTCTATCATATGCCTCAGTGGAAGTGGGGAACAAGGACATACCTTCAAAGATTCTTCTGCTTCTCTTTCCACCACATCCATCTCATGCATCTCCCTTTCAATGTCTTTCTTTTTTCCTGAGCTTCCACTGCATATCTGGACATGCAATCCTGTATTTCCTTCTTCAACTTGCTCAGTTGAGCTTCACCCTGGAATTTATCATTGCAAGGAATCAAGGGTGCATACAAAAGCAGCTCTTGAAACATAAGTTGATTACCAATGCAATCCTTTCCCAACCCTTCACCCAAATGGCAGAATTAATTTAAAAATGTTCAAAAATGAACTAAATTGTAACACAGGTGCATCCAATTAGATAATAACAAGAATAATAAATGAGATGAAAGTAACTGAGTATTCATCTAAAGACTAGCGCTTAACTGCTTTAGGAATCTTTTTATGTAAAACCATCATGAGTATCCATCTAAAGAACAGGCCATGATAGCATAAGTAGCACACTAAGGCAAATGAGAAGAAAAAAAAGGTTATCTGGACTTCCATTCCTCAGATCCAAAGTTCAGTCAACACTCAACAGTGAGACACAGTCTCTAGACTATTTGCAAAACTGCTTCATATCTTTCTAGGTTTTTAGGACACTGCAATATAATGCAATTGTATAACAAATCACACTCTTTTAGTTGCTTTGGAATAGTTCAAAAATCATCCCATAATCTATAAAAGCAGCTAATTTAGCAGCTCAAAGGTTATTACACAGGCTCCCAACACAAACATAAACTAAATTGTAGTTTGAACTTTGAACAACTGTTGGGTAAAACAATTAAGATTTGTGCCCCTAATGTTAGTAACAACTTGCAAGGACAGCATGGGTAAGCATCTCATTACTCAAGAGACAAACTTGTTCATGGAGAAATACAATAAATTGTCATTGACTTGATTAGCAGGCTCACATTGAGACGTAATGAGAGCATGCAAGACCAACTTGGGTTAGAAATCAATCACCATTTTGATAGTTTGTGTAGTAAACAGATGGTTCTTCTGTTCCATGGAAAACACCTATTTACCTAAAATCAAAGTTGGAAATTAATTGGAACTTCATCCAAGGACTGGGATATAAAGGATCTTGGGTTATTAATTAAAAAAAATAACTTGCATCGAGAATATGAGTTGATGGTCAACCCAATAATTAGAAGCTAATGGTTTCAGCAATCATACAGAGTTGTCGGTACCAAATTAGGTCATCACTCCAACAGCAGCCGCTGAAAAGATACTATAAACCTCCTCACCTATCAGCTTCAACTTAACACACAGAAAAGACCATCGAAGTGCAGACAAAAACTTAAAGACAAGAGCATAAAATACAACGGCAGAATCATTGAGTTAGACCACAAATTTGGTGTCAAGCCCCCCTGCACAGCTGCTGTTATACCACCCTTTCTTTACCACAAATTGTAGTGCACTACTTGTATCTAACCTTTATTAGTGGATAAATTCAGCAACCAAATGACATCCCCATGGCATTTGATAGAGTTCTAAAAAGTAGAAATCCCTCCCCCAAGATTCTAAGCATTTGGGGAAAAAAATCCATTACCACTGTACTCTTAACTATATGGTCCCAAAAACAGATGCATCTCAAGACAACAACAAGAAGCTTTATCCCAACTAAATAAAAAAAGGGGAAGTTTTTTCGGTCCTCATGAGTTTCGTTTCGCATTTTTCGGTCCTCATGAGTTTCGTTTCATTTGTAGCTTTTGTGGCTTAAGAGGTATTTGGAGGCAAAAGATGAGAAAAAGAGGTGTTTGAAGGCAAAAGAGTAATGAAAATTAGGTGAAAATGTGATAGCAATCAACAAAATTGAGGAAAAACAAATTGAAGTGTCGAAACTTGCAAAATTTAGGTCAAAACCTGCAAAATGGTCGAAATCTGAGAAATTTTGGTCGAAATTGACTATTTTGGCAAAATAATTCATATTTCATTTTGATTTCCAAAAGTGCAGCAATTTCGATTGAAATTTCAACCATTTCGATCGAAATTTATTCAATGGTTCTTCTTCTTCCTCTTCAACTTCAGCAGCTAACTCAGATTTTTACAAGTACAACACCATACCTCTTCCCCCAAGCCAACGGTAGCCCTTCCATTCCCTGCCCCTCTTCCTGTGCTGGCAGCAGCCATCCCCCTCTATTAGTCCCACCTCCCCAGCCACCCTAGACCCCATTCGCCTTCCCCCGTACACCAAGCTGTAGAAACTATTCCTACAGTTATTATCCCAATCAGCCCTATTTTCCCTAACCTGGAAAATTCCTACAATTCATCTTCTTCTTTGAGATTTCTATAGATTTTCTAAAACCCTAAGTTCTAAATTCCAGATCTGAATCATCTTCTACAGCAGAGTTTTGGAGCTTCAAGAGCCCCTATAAACCCTAAATTAGCCTCCCTTTTGCTGGAAATCCTAGGCAACCCTAGGAATCTAGGGAAATTACCAAACTACCCCTAACCCTAGATTGGGGGTTACATCATCACATGTTTTATCTAGAGTTTTTTACCAGAGACTCCCTTAAGTGGTGATGAAACTGAAGGCACCTCCCTTAAGTGCCAATATTATTGGCAATTCACCCTTTATTATTGGTTATTGACACTTAACAAAGTGAGTAACACTATTAAATAATTCAAAAATTCAACTTCAAATGACCAAAATACCCTTATGTCAATTAAGTCCAAGAACAAAATTATCAAAATACCCTAGTAATATCAATTTACTAAACTACCCTCTCATACCCAACCCTTAGGTGGGTGAAGGGATCCCCCCTTCACACATCTCCTTCCTTCACTTTGCCTGTCGTGAATCACTCGCCAGGGCCGCCACCACTGGAAATCACCCACCCCTGGAAACTACCAAAAAAAGAAAACCTTTTGAAAAACATTGATTTTTGTTTTAGAGGTGTTGTGTGCTTTTTTTAGGGATTAGGTTGAAAAACAACAATAGACATTGGTTCTTCACACTTCACAAGTTCTTCTCTCCCAGAGTTTTTCCTGTTGATTCAAGTCTTGCCGAAAATTGCTGCCTTGACAATCTGACACTCCTAACGACGAGGTTCTTCAGCAGAGATCCCGATGGTTGCTCATGTTGATTGTTCTTATGATTGTTGTCTTCACTCTTCCTAGCAACTAGGCTAATGATCTCATTAATGTGATCAAAGAATACCCTTGGTTGTGATTCGAGAAGCGACCTTGGCCTTCTCGATCTTGTACTTTTTTTTCAAAGTATCGACTTGGTTCTTGCACTAGATATCTGTCTTGGTAGGTTTGGTTTAGTCTTCGCAATTGGTGACAACATCAACAACCTTTTTCCAGTATTTCTACTTCAAATTTCCTCAGATGAGCTCAAGATAGTGTTCACC
Source organism: Hakea prostrata (assembly GCF_041222555.1). Lineage (NCBI taxonomy): Eukaryota > Viridiplantae > Streptophyta > Magnoliopsida > Proteales > Proteaceae > Hakea > Hakea prostrata. The sequence goes on along the minus strand of NC_142604.1, from coordinate 45,661,346 downwards.
CCAAGCGTCGATTAGCGTAGATGTGGCGCCTTCACTCCAACAGTCCTCACGACCGCTCCGGTGCCAAAGATCCAAGCTTGTATTAGTAAGGATGGGTTAAAAATTGGTGGGTAGACGGTGCCACCACTGCCACCATTACCGGTTGTGACGACGATGGCAGTGACGGAGATGACGAATGATCATTTTGATTATTAGATGAAGACTGCAATTTTGGGTGGAATTCATTATCATCTTCATCATCCATCAGCAGAATAGGATTCGAATTTTCCCATGACTCTGCAAAGGAGAAAGAATTAAAAAGATGTAGTTGTGAAGGGTTTACACTTTGCAGACTAGTGAAGACGGGTTTTCAGAGGTGAAGAACTTGTGGAGTGTGAAGAATCGATGTTCAGAGATGTATTTCAGCCTAAACCCTAAACGGCAATCGGCATTTTTCAAAGGTGTGTTTGTTTGGTAGTTTCCGATGGTGGGTGATTTCTAGCAAGCAAAGTGAAGGAAAGAAATGGGTGACCCACTTAAAGGTTGGGTATGAGAGGGTAGTTTAGTAAATTGATATTAGAAGGGTATTTTGGTGATTTGAAGTTGAAATTTTGAATTACTTAATAGGGTGTTACTCTATTAAGCATGAGTAACCAATACTAACAAGGTGAGCCACCAGTACTATTGGCATTTAAGAGAGATGCCTTTAGTTTCACCCCCACATGAGTGAGCCACTAGCAAAAAAACTCTTCTATTTATGATTGAACCAAGGCACCTAAACAATCACTTTGAGGAATCTACTTATCATCAAGTTTCACCACCTCATCATCCGCCCAATCATGACCTAAGTCACAAACTTGATATCCTTTCTTCATGGGGGAACGGAACGTAGTAGTGGAACCGAACGGCTTTAGTTGATGGTTCAGCCTTATTATATTAGGGCGGGGTTTGGCTCGCACGAGTTATGCAACTTGTTTTTCGATTTTGGTTTGCTCCGCACGGGTCGAAGCTCGAGGCGCATGGCGTCGCTTCGGCACCGACCATGGTCTAGTTGGTTGTTAATGATGGAAAGATAGGGCCGATCGCAAGAGCAAGGCGATCCTCGATGATCTAGAGAACCGAGAGGATATCGAGGTTATATGTTCCTCGTTCTTCTTCTTTAGCGAATCACCCATACCATAGTGGATTGGATTCATACTCGAGTCCCGGAGAGTAGGCTATGCCGAACCCGCATCAGTGATTGTCTTCTCGTTATTCCAATTTACCCTTGTATGTTTGGTCCGAAGCAATTAGGGCAGAGGTATTTTGATTTCACGATCCGATTGGCAGAGCCATGGCATGGTCCCTACCGTTTAGGTATGTGAAAACAATTAAATCCTAAATGTGAAGATTGTCTATACGGTTAAGGTTGTCTCAGGTTATTCCTAATTCTTTATCTTCTTGTCGCGATATCTCGTTATATGAATGATGATGTTGTTTTTATAGTTTCCATTCAATTGCATAAGTATTAATCGTATGAAACTGATTTTCATCTCATATGATATGTATGTGATATGACTATGATTCGGGTCCTATAAATCTCGTAGATTTTGTCATATAAGCGTGGTATGCTCGTTAAGCGATTATAACGTTGGGTGACAATCGAGTATAGGTAGATGATTATGATATGATTATGGTTTTAATTAATCTCATTTAATCTTGAATTTCTCATTATACTATATCGTCTAATTTCTATGTTAGTATTGATCTAATACTTGGTATGTATTGATCTGTGGTGTTAACATCGATTATTAGGCGTCTTATAACTTGTATAAACCGAGATTATTCTTTTTGTGATTAATTTAATATTGATTATTTAACACTTTGTTAGAATAATCTTCATTTTTCAGAATTGATTAATCGGATTGTGAATTGGATTCTTATATCGATTAGTGTTTTGGACCGGGTTCAAAGTGGAGCCAAGAAAGGGTTTAAGTCTACCGGGGGAGGATACACCTCCCGGTGTGGTTAGTGTTATAACCACGAGGCCAGTAGAGCTGAGGACTAGGGAGGGACCCTAGTTACCTAAGTTTGGATACTCCTATGGGGGTTCCGGGGTAGATATTGAGAAGTTCGATGGCACGGGGACTTTGGGATTTGGAAGAGGAAGGTTCGAGCCTAATGGCTCAACGAAGCTCCTAAGATCAATTGATGACCCGGATGCTTTCTTTGAAAGATTGATCCAGTCTGAGGACGAAGTGATGGAGAATGCAATTGGTTGCATGCCGGAACATCACGAGATGGGGTCATTAGGTGTCTTGATGATGAAGACAACACTCCTATAAAAGTTTGGAACAAGCGAGCGGATATACGAGAAAAGAATCTAGGTAACAAAATTTATTTGAAGGAGAGGTTGTATGGGTTTAAGATGGACCCACAACTACCCTTGACAAGAACCTAGATATATTTAAGAAGCTTATTCAAGACTTAGCCAATACGGGGGAAAAGACTAAATTGGAAAATCGGGACTTGTCTATTATCCTATTGAATTCATTACATAATGATTACCTTGTTGTGAAGAACTCAATCAAATATGCATGTCAAAACATTTCCCTAGAACAATGATTGATGCCTTAAAGAATAGGAGTCGAACTATTGGCTTCGGTAAGACTAAGGCGATGGGAAAACCGTTTGAAAGGGCAAGGGCTCTTACAAACAAGGGAGATCAAAGGAAAGGGAAAAGTAATTGAAAGCCATGAGTCTAACAATAAGAATAATAATGGGAACAACAAGTCGATACAAACCTCAGAGATGCTTCTTTTGCAAGAAAGTAAGACATTTTAAGAAAACTATTTTGCATATAAGAGGAAAATGAAGGAATTGGAGAATACCCATCGATATGCCGGACCCAAGAATGGTCAAGCCAATGTCTATGAAGACATCAGTGAGGTGCTTACCATTTCGAGGTTAGTAGGCAAGAAGGATGGATTTTAGATTCAGGTTGTACATATCACATGTGTCCACACTACCCGGTTTACACACTGTCCGAGTTGAATAATGCCAAAGTTATGATGATTTATGTGATGTAGTTGGTATTGGTTCTGTTGAATTGTTAAATCACAATAAATCTGTTTTACCTTACATGATGTTAGATACATACCGACTTAAAGAGAAACTTGATTTCAATTAGTAGCCTTGAGCGGGTTTGTAACTTGTATCTCCGGGGGTAGTCTTTCGTATCTAAGGGATCTCATGTATGTTTAAAGGGCATTTCTCGATCGGTTTGTATGTTTTTGATGGTAGTACATTCCTTAATAATATCTCCAATACTTGTTGTCCGTCAAGTGAATCAAATATCACTAGTGTGTGGCATGCTAGGCTAGGACACATAAGCAATAAAGGAATGCAAGCTCTAAGTAAACAAGGCCTGTTTGGCAAGGATGTCATTGATAACTTAGAGTTTTGTGAGTCATGTGTCTTAGGTAAGCACACCGGTTAAGCTTTGGAGCTGGGTCTCACTTATCCGGGGATATATTAGAATATGTACATGCTGATTTGTGGGGACCTGCTTGATCTTGTCTTATGGTAGAAACTCTTATTTCTTATCCCTTGTTGATGACTACTCTAGGAAAGTGTGGATCTTCTTATTGAAGACCAAGGATGAAACTTTTGAAAAGTTCAAGTATTGGGTTGCTTTGGTAGAAAACTTGAGTGAAAGGAAAGTCAAAACATTAAGGGACTGACAATGGATTAGAATTTGTTAATGAAATGTTTAATGGATTTTGTAATGATAAAGGGATTCAAAGGCATAGGACTGTTAATACACCCCTCGGCAAAATGGTATTCTGAAAGAATGAATAGGACAATTTTAAACGAGACTAGATGTATGCTCATCGGTCGGGGGTACCTAAGGGTTTCGGGGTGAAGGCGTTACAAAACGTTCACCTAATCAATAGGAGTCCCTCCGTTACCTTAGGGTTTAAAACCCCGAGGAAATGTGGTGGGGTAAACCTCCCGGTCTTAGTTACCTCGGGGTATTTGGGTGTGAATCCTTTGCTCATCGAGTATTGGAAAATTAGAACCCGGGAGTAAAAGAGCATCTTTCTAGGTTATCCTGAGGGGGTGAAAGGATACAAGCTATGGGATAGGACTGTGCCTGGTGTTAAGACCTTTATTAGTAGGGATGTTCTCTTTAGGGAGAGTGTGTTCCCTTGTCTTTCCATTGACAATACCAACTTGAATCCACTGATCAAAGAATGACAGACTTTACTCAATTTGATTTAAGGCGGGCTGATGTTTTCTTAAGTCGCTCGGACTCTTGATTCTAGTATACCAAAAGTACCCTTGACTTCCCCTCAACCTAGCTCGGTAATAAAGAGTCCGAGGTTGTAGTTTCGATATTGAGAGTGGGCCATTGCCCCTCCCCGAGTCTTCTCACGGTGAGGTGGAAGAAGTTCCGATCCGAGTAGTTACCAATTGGCGGGGGATAGAGTTAGGAGAATGATTAGGCCACCTAGAAGGTTTGTAGCCAACTTTGCACATGAGACCGATATTTCGTCTCGATATTGGGTTAGAAGAACCTAGTTCCTATGAAGAAGCTTTGGGTTCCAAAGATAAAGATTTATGGGTTCAAGCCATTAATGATGAATTAGATTCATTAAATAAGAACCAGGTTTGGGAATTAGTTCGAAGCCCAAGGATCAAAGGTTATTACCTTGTAAGTGGATATTTAAAATCAAAGATGATGGAATTGATAATTCCAAAAGATATAAGGCAGACTTGTTGCAAAGGTTTTGTTCAAAGAGAAGGGGTGGATTATGATGAAATTTTCTCTCCGGTTGCCAAGTATAAGACTATAAGGTTGTTGTTGTCCCTTGTTGCTCGAACAAAATGACAATAGAGCAATTGGACGTGAAAACGCCTTTCTTCATGGCAATTTAGAAGAAAGGATATATATGCAACTACCTTTAGGCATCTCGGCAGCTGGAGATGAATCACAAGCTTGCTTGTTGAAGAAATCTCTCTATGGACTTAAACAGGCTCTAGGCAATGGAATAAACGTTTTGATTCATTTGTGTTGAGTGTAGGGTTTAAGAAAAGTGTTTATGACGAGTTGCCTATATTTCTCATTCGGATTCGTTGTGTTATATCTTATACTTTATGTTGATGATATATTGATTGCTTGTGTTGATTCTAGTCTTATTCAAGATGTTAAGAACAAGTTGAAATCTGAATTTGAGATGAAGGAACTTGGGACACCAAGAAAATTTTAGGGATTGAGATTCATAGGGATAAGGGGGAGGATACTATGTTCATTGGTCGGAGGTTATATTTATTGAAAGTGCTTGAGAAGTTTAACATGCTTGATTGTAAACATGTAAATGTTCCTTTAGCTTCACATTTTAAACTCTCAAATGATCATTGTCCTAAGAATAATTTTGAAAAAGATGAAATGTCAAAGATCCCTTATTCTAGTCTTTTAGGTTCTCTTATGTATCTTATGATATGTACTAGACGATATTGCTCATCTGTTAGTGTATTGAGTAGGTTTATGTCTAATCCCGGTAAAGAACATTGGCTTGCTCTTAAGTGGCTTTTAAGGTATTTGAAAGGTCTGTTCATAAAGGTTTAGTGTTCAAGTCCACACTGGTGATCTTATTCTTGAAGGATATCGACTCAGATTATGCTAGTAATGTAGATAAGAGGAAATCATTATCTTCTTATTTCTTTCCGTATCCGGTAATTGCATCGATTGGAAGGTGCAACAACGACCTATAGTTGCTTTGTCCACTACAAAGGTGAGCTTGTTCTGCATCCGAATGTGTTAAAGAAAGTATATGGTTGAATGGTTTGTTATGTGAACTTGGTATTTTGAAGATTAAACTGTTGTCTTTGTTGATAATCGAGTGCTATCTTCTTATGTAAGAATCCTGTTTATCATGATAGAACCAAACATATAGACATTAAATACTTCTTCTCGGGGATAAAATAGCGATGGTTCACTTTTAGTTGAAAAGGTAAATCGAGCATAATCCTGGAGTGGTACTAAGTCATTGCCTCTTTCTAAATTTTTACATTGTCTTGATTTGTTGGGAATTGGTGATGTTGCCTTTTAGTACATATGTTCGTAAGTTTTTGAGTTGTATATTACTTGTTTTAGATTGTGGTGTGTGTCTTGTGGTTATTTGTTTGTTTATCGGGTTTGCATTTGTTGCGGTTTTAGGGGAGATGCTGCCCAAATTTTTATAACTCTTATTCGTTTATCTCGGTTTGGGATATATGCCGGTGTGTGCATGTGTGCTCTTCATTGTTGTATGAGTGAGTTATGAGTTATGAGTTATGTTTAGGGTTTCTCTACCTAGTGCGATCGTTGCATGGTATATCCGCATGGAGTCATTAGTGTTGCATGGTTAGTGTGTCTAGGTATTTTGCATATTTTTATTTGCTTTGTACTATGTTTTTTTTTCTTTTGTCTTGTGTGTGCGGGTATACGTGGATGATGACGGTCGCATCCAATTCACTATAGTTAGTTCTTTGGGGGACGATTAAGGGGGAGAATGTTGGGGTAATCTGGTAATCTTGTATTTGTTAGTGTTGAACCGAACCGGTTCTTTGGTTCGTATGGTTCATGCCTTATTATATTAGGGCTGGGGTTTGGCTGACGAGTTATGCAACTTTTTTTGATTTTTGGTTTGCCTCCACGGGTTCTTGAAGCTCTGAGGTTTCGTTCATGGCGTTCGTCTTGGTCACCTGTACCTATGGTTCTAGTTGGTTGTTAATGATGGAAAGATAGGGCTTCCGATCGCAAGAGCAAGGCGATCCTTCGATGATCTTATGAGAACCAGAGACTGTGTATATCAGGTTATATGTTCCTTGTTGTTCTTCTCTTAGTCCGAATCACCCATACCTATAGTGGATTGATTCATACCGAGTCCCGGAGAGTAGGCATGCCGAACTCCGTCATCATGTGATTGTCTTCTCTGTTATTCCAATTTACCCTTGTATGTTTGGTCCGAAGCAATTAGGGCATGAGGTATTTTGATTTCACGATCACATTCATTCTACCTAGCTTAAAGCCTTTTTAATTCTAAAGTTGCTATCCATGATTCTAACTTAGTATTAGAAGCTACTTGTGACTTATCTATTAACACAATAGCATTAGCAAAAAGCATACACAAAAGAACCTCATCCTAAATGTTTTTAGTTAATTCATCAATCACAAGTGCAACTAATTATGGGCTTGAAGCTAATCTTTGACGTAGCTTAATTGTAATTGGGAATTCTCTACCTTGTCCCCCCACCATTCTTACACTTGTCATTGAACCATCATACATATCCTTAACCATGTCAACATATTTACTTATAACATCCCTTTTCTGTAATACTTGCCAACTTAATGCTCCAAGGACTCTATCATAAGCTTTTTCTAGATCAATAAAGACCATATGGAGATCTTTCCTATACTCTCTATACCTTTCCATAAGCTTCCTAATAAGATAAATAGCTTCCATTGTAGATCTTCCCCGCAATAAAGCCTATTGGTTCTCCGTTATTGTGGTTACTTGTCTCAACCGTGTTTCACTTACTCTCTCCCATAATTTCATAGTATAACTCATCAATTTGATGCCTCTATAGTTATTAAAGCTTTGAATATCTCCTTTATTTTTGTAAATTGGAACCATTATACTTCTCTATTCATCTGGTTCTTTCTTTGTGCTCATAATCTTATTAAACAACTTGGTCAACTAAGCTAACCCATAGGTGCCTAAGCTCTTCCATACATCTATTGGGATTTCATCGGGACTTTGTGACTTGCCTATTTTCATCCTCCTTAGAGCTTCTTTTACTTCATACAAAGATTCTCTATACATATGTTCGAAAGTTGATTCCATGGTGAATGGTGTAAGTACCAATCACAGATACTTGAAGTATGCTCATCCAGTAGACTAGAGAAATAGAAATCTAACTCTTCTTAATGTCTTCATCACGTACTAGCACTTTACCATCTTCACTTCTAATACATCCAATATGATCTAAATCTCTACTCTTGCTGCCCCTTATTTTAGCGATTTTATAAGTAAATTTTTCCCCTTCCATCGTGTAAAGCTAATTATATAAATCTTCAAACTTCTCTCTTGCTTTTTCTGAATTTTCTTAACTTTATTTTTAGCCAACTTATACCTTTGCAGATCCTCTACATCCTTAGTCATTTGCCATGTCTTAAAACTAATTCTCATTCTTAATGGCTGCTTGAACCTCAAAAACATATGCATCTCCATAAGAGGTCAAAACTTTCAGCAAAAAGATAGTGTCTTCTGATACTGATACAGATAGCCTGGATATGGTTGGTGTATACAAATTTTGTTAAGCAATAGTATAGGCTGAAATAATCCAATAACCTATTTTTCATAAGTCAAATTGTTGGAGAAGAGTCATTGAAAAAGAAAGAAGATCTAGTTTCCACAAGGATTCTCTAATGCTAAATACAGAGAAATCGCATGTTATTGTATTTGCAAAGAGTTTAAGAAAACCTACTTCATCAACTCTTGACTGAAGCACTGCAAGACAGTTTCTTTTTGACTCAAGTTTCGAATCATTGTCTACTGACTGTTGCTGAAGCGAAATCAACTCCTCCAACTTTGAAACAGAGCTTTTCTTTAGGCTATCAATTAACGAAGAGAGTGCAGGTTTAATATTTAATTTGTAGTCGACCCCTAAGACTTCAGCAGGTGTTGATCCTTTGGCATTGAGCATATATTGAAAGTCATTTCCAAACTTTAACCTGTCAATAAGTAAAACGGAATCAATGTATGATCATGATTTACACCTGAAATTGACAATAAATGAATAAAAGCTCCCTAATCAGTGTAATTTTAGTGTACATTGACTGTCACAAAACCATGGAAGGAAGTGAAAAGGAAATAATTCGCATTAAGCACCTCACCAGGAATCTTCATGAGAAAGATTAATAAGGCTTAATTAACAATGCATTTCTTCACACTAAAAAGTATATTTATAAGGAAAAAAAACAGCAGCAATTGTGATTCAGTAAGCACTAATAGGGATAACAGATTACATATCCCACAAAAAAAAACTCCAGGATCACTTGCCTTCAACACCAGGTTAGAATTTGCCGTGCTTTTTGCTAGTGTAAGCCATACAACCAGCAAAATTAGAATAATGAAGCTCTGTAGTGTTCACCATAAATATTCATCTAGTCTAAATGCCCGTATTTAGTCAAAATCAATGTCCATGGAAAAACTTTACACCTTCAACTCAGAGATTCTTTAAATCAGAATTTCTTATTGTACTACTCATATAAATAAACATGAAAAGAGAAAATCTAACAGTCACAAATAAGATTAGAACAAATAAAATGCGTGAACGGCAGGCAGAAGATCACCAGAGAAGGGGGAAATTACCTCCTAAGAGCCTGATTGCATTCAATGGAAAGGTTCTCAAGCTCCTTAAACTTATGCCCAAGTGCAGTATCAAGATCCCACGACTTCTCTTCCCACACATTCCTTGAAGCCTCTGCCTCCGCAATATCCCTCTCCACAGCCTGTAACTCCCTTCTCATCCTCTCTACATCCCTAGCATTTACAGTCTGCAAATCGATGCTTTTCTTCAACTCCTCATTCTCCTCACAGATCCTCTGATTCTCCCTAACCTTTGTGTCCAACTCCTCCTCCTTCTTCTTCAAAGCCGCCTCCACAAGCAAAATCCCATTGGAGAGCTCCTCAATAATTGTATGAAACTTCTGAACATCCTTCTCCAACATAGATTTATCCTTCTCTCGCTCTTCAGTCGCGGACGGCGCCGTCCTCAAGGCTTCAATCTCGGCTGCAAGATTCGCAACCTCTCCTTCCATCAACTGAACCTTCTCGGCAGAGGCATTCTTCTCCTGCTCCATCTTTTCAGTGAATTCATGGTCCAGTTCATCGACGGCATCGTCTTCACCACGGATATAGAGCGAGTAGCTCTGAAGTGCATAGAGAATAAGCTTGTTGTCACCGAGAAAATTGCTAGTGCTGGAGTCCGAATAAGAGACATGATCGCTGTAGAGAGCGATCTGGACGAGCCAGTGTATGACGGCAAGGAGAGATGGCCAAGTGTGAGGGGTACTAGCTTTAAGGACGGATTTGTTGATTTTAACAGGGCAATTTAGGTGTTTTAGTAGGAGAAAGAGATCTTCTTCGAGCTTGTCTGCCTTGTCAAGATCGCGCCATTCGAGGCGGTGGCAGAGGAAGCGTAGAGTTTCGGTGATGTCTTTGGCAGAGGGGAGAGGAGGTCGGAGTGAGATTGGGAAGGAATGGGAGGAAAGGTAGGCGTTGATAGTACGGATGGCGTTGCTCTGGTAGGAGCGATCGTTGAAGGGAATCGAAGAGGCAGAGCGGCCGACGCCGGATGAAGAGAAAGAGGGGCGGCTGCTGCAGAAACTTGCATCGGAATCTCTGCTATCGCGGTGGTTGGTGGTGGCTGTAAACTGGCGAGAGTCGATGGAAGGTCTCTCAGCGATGGAGTCCTTCGGCCTTCGTCTCCCACCTCTCATATCCGTCGCTTTCTCTCTCTCCCTCTTCATCTCTGTCTCACTTCATCGCTGTCTCTACCTCTCTCTACCTCTTTCCCGCTTATTTCATCCATTTTCCTTTCAAAAGATTTCTTAGGACAATTTCAAGAACGCTGGCAGCGTTTCCTGCCGGTGCGAGAGCGTTTTCCTCAAATGAGTTACGAGCCCTCTGGTCCGTCTCCGGAGAAATGGATTATCCATTTTCGTATGATGTCTGACATGTTGATGTGACTTTTAAATTCATTTTAACCATTTGATGCGATTCTGGAATACTTGTCACACATCTAAAAAAAAAAAATAATGGTCTATTTCGTGAACCCTGCCTAACTTTACATGTTACTCCCCCTATTTCTTGAAAATTACAAATTAACGCTAACTTTTGAGAATTCGGATCATCACCTCCGATGGGGAGCACAGAGTGCTCCTGATTTTTTCCACCACAAAAACGGTGGGCCCCACCACTGAAAATAATTTAAAAAAAAAATCCTCCCATCACCACTCCTAGGCCCCTTATTTTTTGTGGTGGTAAGCCGTCGGGGCTCCCCGACGGGGTCGTAGATCCGGACTCAACTTTTGAAACGTTTTTTTTTTTTAACCAAGGTGACACCAGTCATCATGACTAGGACCCATAGGCCCTTTTGGAAACAGGATGAGGGAAGATGTAATTAACTTCTCAAATGCATTTACAATTTTACTATATTATTTTTATTCACTCTTTTTTTCTTTTTTATTTGAAAAAAGTGGGAGGAGAAAGGGAAAAAACATAATTACATGTAAAATGAATCTTTACTTGTAAAATTAAATCAATTGTAAATTACTAAAATTGTGTAAAGTTTTTAATTTCTAAAATTACATGTCCTACACATTGCACCATAGTAAACTAGTAACAAGCTAGTGATCAAGTAGACCACAGACCACAATTAAGGCCCTGTTTGGTTACTTGAGTCTGTAGATTTCAAAAATTTAGAGATTTCAAATCTACCGACTTCAAATCTAGAGCCATGATTCGTAAAATTAACTGTTTGGTTAGTTTGAATTTTTGGAATGAAATTTCTAAATTTATCTTAAAAAAATATTTATTGAATTATGGTTCAAATCTTTAACGCTTTGATATTATGGGTGAAATCTCTAGATTTCATGAATCTAGGGATTCACACAACCAAATAGGTAAAAATCTCCCATTTGTGAATCCAGAAATTTGAAATCTCTGGATTCGCGTAACCAAACAGGCCCATTAAGCGAATCGTTTGACTTGTCTTGAGTAGGTAAGTTTAAGAAAAAATAGTGCAATAAAAAATTTTGATTTTCTTGATTATTTTTCAAAACTTACTTTCTTAATACATGAATTATATAAGTTTGAAATGGAAACATGTTCACCTTTGTGTTACACACACTTGTCCTACATGATAGTTGAAATCTAATCTTTTATTGATTGTTTGGTAAAACATGTTGTCATGTATTTTGTTTACTATTCATTTGTTTTTTTATGTGTTTACTTGACAAAGGGTTGGTGCACCAACATGCATCATATACTGAATCACATGACACCTAACATTGGAGCAATATGGGGTTGAATTAACCAACAATCTCCACCCCACTTCGTGAATTCTTTTTTACTTATGTTCAACATGAAACTTCAAATATATGAAATTGTGCCCTTGGCTAAAACTTGGTGGAAACCATTAGTTCGACAAAGTAACCTTGAAAATATCAAATATGAAAACTAAAAAAAATCAGTGGAGCAAAGTTGGTGGCGAGGGTTTCATTGAGATTCAAAATGATTTTTGTTAAGGAGGAATATGCACAAAAACATATATAAATTACTGATTAAGCATCGGACATATGTATTCAGTTTGTATGAGGTTCAAACTATCTTGTCTGTTGGTTGGGGCATAATTACTAATAGACTTACTAGCTAAGCTATTAAGAGAGTTAAGGAGTGTTGGGGACTTATAATTACAAAATGTGGCATTTAGCAATGTAGACTTAATATCTACCGAGTCAGATATTAGGTGAATAGGTCAATGCAACTTGGGTGGAGCGTCGAAAAGAGGGATTGCCTTCACATCATTGATCCACACTTCTTTGATGCGATTTGTGTTTGTGTTCTTTATGCCTTCCTTCATTGCTTTCATTAACGCTTCTAGCTAATTGCTTTTTTCCAGCTACCTTGCTTTAGCAAAAACGAAAATGCCATGCTCCATAAGTCCCACGCTCCATCCCCGCTACCTTTAGTTCTTCGTTATATAACCCTGCACATAATAATATAGGAGAGTAAGTATCTAGTATTTTATACTCATGTTGTGGATTGTGCAAGGTATTGTTGGGGTGTTTGTCCATCACGGGTGTGATGTTCATTTCCAGAAGCCATTTGTTGATATTTGTTATTATCTTATGGGGATTAGGCTTAAGTTTTTTCATTGTTACTTTATTTCTCTCTTCCCATATAAAATAACAGGTAGTCACAAAGGCAGAAAAGAACCACAGATTTTTATGCTTGTTTAGTTGGAAATCAATTAGGAACTCATTGCACAAGTGCAAGATAGATCTTTGGGCTAGGTGTTCCGTTCTCAATACAAGAGGTCCTACCGCCCAGATTCTCTTTGCCCATTCACATGAGATGAAGACATGCCAAATAGTCTCTGTCTTATCTCCTCACAGTTTACAAAGATCGTGCATTTCCGTCCATCAAGATAGTGTAGCTCTAACTGGTAGCCCTGCATTCAGTAGACGCCAAAAGAAAGATTTGAGTTTGGGATGTAGCAGTAGTTTCCATAACATTTTCCACCATTGGGTGAAAGCATTGGGCATTGTAGCAAATTTTTGTTTACTCAATGCCTTACTTGCCAATTTAGAAGAGAATTCACCATTGGTAGATATGTGTGATATTTAGGTGTCATGTGGAAGATTGAGATTCAAGAGAGAGATTGGGAATTGAGTGAGATTAAAGTTTGAGAGATACTCCCCGATTACTGAAATATATTGTGACATTTCAGCGACTGTGGTGTTGTGTGACCAAATGTTTGATTGAGGGTACTTCTCACTTACATTCCTAGCATCAGGGGGCAAGGGATCATACCAGAATGAGGTGTTGGTGCCATTCCCTACCTAACGGGAGATCATGTTCTTCAACTCCGGAGTGATGTTGTACAGGCTTGCCAAGGCCAAGATCCACTTTTGTGTTTGACTTTGGGATTGAACAAGCTTGCGTTGGGGAAGTATTTGGCTGTAATGGTGGAAGCCCGAGAGGATGTGGGCTCATTAAGTAGTTTTCAACCTTGTTTTAGTAACAGGGCTTTGTTGATATCTTCAATTTTTTTGAGCCCCAGGCCCCCTAAATGTTTTGGTGTACAACATTTGTCCCATGAAGTTAAGGCCAGTTGCTCTTTTTTGGTAGGGTTCCCTAACCAAAATCTATTGCATAGAGAGTTAATTTGTTTTCAGATTGCTTTTGGGAAGCGAAAACATTGCATGTGGTAGAGAGATAAGGGTTGTAAAACAGATTTGATGAGTACTTCTCTTCCAGCAAATGAGAGGTAGAAGCTTTTCACGAGGCAAACCGACTACCGATCTTGGTGAGGAGGAATTTGAAATTCTTTGACTCGGATCTTTCATGCAGCAGGTTAGTCCCGAGGTAATGAGTATCCTTTTTAATTTCAGGGATCCCCAAAATCGACAGGATTTGAGTTTTCTGTTCATGGCAGACGTTTCTACTAAAGAAAGCTCCCTTTTTTTCCAAATTGATTTCTTGTCTTGTGATGTCAGTGAATAGTTCCAATGTGGCTTTCAATGTTAATACATCCTCCTTCTTAGCACGACAAAAAAGGAACGTATCATCTGCAAAGAAAAGATGAGAAACTTCTGGTGCATTTTTTGCAATTTTTATGCCTTTGAACATATTGAGGGCCCTATATTCATTGAGAATTCTGGACAGAATTTCCATAATAAGCAAGAAAAGGTAGGGGCTGAGGGGGCATCCCTGTCTAATTCCCCTAGTTCTAGAAAATCATTGAAAGGGATTGCCATTGATTTTGAAAGAGTAAGTGGCAGAGCTCATGAACTTAGATACAAGCTCGCAACAAGTTTGAATAAACCCTAAGAAATTGAAGAGGTCACAGATAGCATTCCACTCAACTCGATCGTATACCTTTGACATGTTGAGTTTCAGAAGGACATAACCAACCTTGCCCCTAGTTTTGTTCATGAAATGGAAGATCTCATGTGCAAGAAAAACATTCTTAGTTATTTGTCTTCTAGACACAAAAGCACCCTCTAGGGGGGAGATGATATGGTTGAGGATGGGTTTCAAGTGGAGGGCTAGAGTTTTTGCGAGGATCTTATAAGGGATTTTTGTTCGCGCCATCCGCGCAGGCACAGGGTTTCGACACGTGTCACGCGTTTAATTCAACGGTCTTAACAAAGTCTGTTTATTTTAATTTTTAAAACCTTTTGCAATTTACAATTACAGGCCCCTAATTTAGGATAAATTTACAAAACAAGGCCAAACTTGGAAGAGTCAGAAAACGATTCTAATTCAAGAAAACCCTAGCTTCCCTCCAATGCGAAGATCTTATTAGCTCTACCGCGTCTTTGCATCCATAAATGGACATGAAGACACTGAGTTGAGTATTACCAGAAGGAAAGGAACTGGTACCATAAATCCCACACTCGACTTGAGGGAGACGAATGTTTGAGAAAAAGATGAGGGAATGGACCATCACCTTCCTACTCTGTAGACTCTTAAATGTTCCGTATGTTGGTATAATTTGAGCAGAAAAAAAGAGGAAAATACCCAACATTCAAAATCCATCTTCTTCACCAAATCTCATATTCCTGTTCAGTTAAACCCCAGTTGTATCCTAGTTGCAGAGAAAGGGGTTTAAACCCAAAAAATTACCTGAGTTCCCACAATTTCAATAGGGATAAAATTGTAGCAACAAAGAAAAATCTGGTCTAGTACTTTGATTTCTCTCAAAATCAGCGTTACTCCTTTCTCACATAAATCCAATTAAAATTGGAGATTCCATTGCTGAGTTGGGTTGTCTTTAATTTATCTTTCAACTCACTTTCGGGTTTAATTCTTCTATATCATCTACCCTGTTTTAGCAACCCTATTTTCTAAGATCTGTCATGGAAAATGGCTTCTTCTAACTCCTTGTTGTATAATGGTATATGAAAATTTCAGATTATCTCCGACTTTGATACGATGGATGATTCAGGATTACAATCACAGTCCCATGTTGCAATATTCAGATCCGATTCTTGAAGCTTTTTTTATCTAGGGTTAGGATTTATATCTAGTTTTATGAAATATATTAGGTGCAGCAATAGAGTTAATGCATGACTGTTCATAGATCAGGGGTTTGTTATTCAATTTCACTCGATTGGTAGGGTTTTCACTTCCTCTCTCTTTCCCTCCTTGTTTTCCAACTTTCACTGTCGGTTTTTTCATCGTTGCGATCGATACTGATCTGAAGCATCTGGTATTTCACGGTTAAAGGAGTAATATAGTTCTCTGCATAAGATGCTTTACAGATATGTCAAGGTAGACCCGAAACGCTACAACTCCAACGATGGCTAGGATCATCAGAGATGATGATGACTAGCTTTTTGGCTAAGTAGATTTTTTCCTATTAGGGTGTGCTGTTGTAAATTACATAATTTCTGGGGTGGTATACGAATTTTCAACAAAGAAAAACCCTATATAGATTTAATTATCTTTTGAGCACCGTTGGATTAAAAGTGGACAGATGTCGCATACTTGTGCCTGTGCAAAAGATATCTGCGCAGGCGCCAACAAAAATCCTCTTATAAGTGACATTACAAAGGCTTATGGGTCTAAAATCTGAAACAAGCCGAGCATTGTCTTTTTTGGGTATGAAAAGCAAC
This sequence comes from Hakea prostrata, assembly GCF_041222555.1. Lineage (NCBI taxonomy): Eukaryota > Viridiplantae > Streptophyta > Magnoliopsida > Proteales > Proteaceae > Hakea > Hakea prostrata. Next base: position 45,644,929 of record NC_142604.1, on the reverse strand, counting down.
AGAGTATGGTTTGTGCCCCACGGTAATGTCCCATCAGTGAAAAACGAGTTGACAAATAGTTGAACATCCCTACAAATAAGGTCCCAATTTTTTTGGAAGAAGAAGGCATTGAACCCATCACATCAAGGGGCTTTGTAAGGTCTAAGGGATAGAACTATCGTTTTTATTTCTTCAAGTGTAGGGACAGTGGTCAAAGAAGATAGTCTATCAACATCATCCAGGGGGGGGGGGAAGGCTTTGAATGAAAGAGGTATCAAGGGGTTTGGAGGTTGAAAAGAGATTCTGCATATATTGAGCAAAGGCAAAAGCAATGAGGTGTGGTTCAGCTAAAGTGCGGCCATCATGATCAATGGATTCGATTTTTCTCATATAATTGTTGATCTTGGAGCTGAGGTGATAAAATATAGTATTTCTATCATCGGCAGAGATGTACATGCTTCGGTATTTTTGAAACCAGAAGAACTATTCAGCATCAAGGGCCCAAGATAGAAGTGCTTTCTTTTCACTGATGGTTTTCAAGTCAAGATAATGGCTGGATTCCATGGTATCAATTTCAATGGTCAAGCGGTCAAGCAAAACATTCACATTGCCAAAAGAAGAGGCATTCCAGTGGGACAAGAATCTAGAGAGGTTGGCAAGTTTTTATGTCAAAAGTTGGCCCCTATTTGCTTCCCAGGTTGATGATACATCCATAAAAAAGGTGGGGGTGAAGATGCCAGGCTATTTGGTAGTGGAAGAGTTTCTTTCCACATTGCTTATTTTCTAAGATAGAGAGAAGAATGGGGTTATGGTCGGAGCAGCTTGCTGGTAATCTTCAGACCTAGGCAAGGGAAGGGAAAAGGGAGATCCAATTGGGATTAGCAAAAATATGATCAAGCTTTTCCTTGATTAGGTTTGGTGCTTTTGACGGTTAGTCCAAGTGAATTTTGGAGTAGGGGCTGAGATCTCCAATAGGGAGTGCGAGTTTACCATCTCCAAGAAAGAATACAAGGCCGAGATGGGCTTGAAATTGCCTCCAAGTTTGTTATCAGCAGATATAACCTCATTAAAATCTCCAAAGATGAAATAGGGTTTATCCGTAGTACCTAGGAAAGCATCCAAAAATTCCTAGAACATAACCCACTCTGAATAGGTTGGTGGGACATAAATAAATATGGCAATCCAGGGTGAGGGCTTGTTACCCGAGATGGCAATGACATGTTTATCAACAAGTAGTAAAGAAACTGAAAAGCTAGTTTGGGCAATAACAAACAGTCCTCCCTTTAGACCATTCGCGCCCGAGCTATAACAAAACCAGCAAGGGAGAACCCTTTGAAAAGAGAGCTTTGTGAACTGAACAGGTTTTGATGGTTGGAACATTTAGTATCACATAAGAAGAGAACCTGAGGTTTGTGCTTAAGCATCATCTTCTTAAGACATTGACGAGTAAACTTCCCATTCACACCCCTAATGTTCCAGGAAAGGAATTTCATTTTTCTTTTTCTTTTTTTTCTCCCCAGGAATGCAAGAGGTGGAGAGCACATAAAATAATTCAAAGCTAACTCATAAAACAAGAATGTGGGAACAGAGGCACCAACAAAAACAAGGTAAATTTTAGGAAAAGGGGAAACAAGCCCAAGCAACAGAGACAAAGTTATAAAAATCCAAGGGGTAACAAGAAGTCATATGAGCTGTGCAGCAGATTCACAAGTAGCAGAAACAAACAAGATTACCAACTAAAATAAAAAACACTATGCATGGAACAAGCAAAACAGAGCACAGGGAAACAAATTAGGCTGAGAAATGAATCCTAGATCTAATAGATATTTTATTGCACCAACAGAAAATTGTAGCCCATAAAGAAATGAAGTAAACAATACAATAATCAAAAATTCGCTGTAACGATAGTAGGGGAAGACCTAAAGGGCGTTTAGAGCCAGTGTCGCATTCTCTGTCTAGCCAGCAGGAGGGAAAATGGATCATTCACTAGGTACCCAAAGATGCTAATGTAGCATGTTTTCAGTAAATGACAACATACCATCAACATTATTAAACATGATGTTGGGAAGCAAAGATTCGGTGGTGGTGGTCAACAAAGAGGTGGATGGGGTTATTGGGTGCAAGGAACGATAGTTCGTTCGGTTCGCCCGGTTCGCTACCCAGCGAACCGAGCTAAAGGGCGAAATATCGCCGAGATTTCGGCGATATTTCACCCCAAATAGTAATTAAAAATTTAAAACATATCACATAGGTATGACTGTATGAGTTTTGGTTTTTTTACATTAAATAATAATATGTGAAAAGTGAAAACTGAAAAGTCGATTAGTCAAATCAGGTTCATGTTTACTTTGAAGGTTTTTGTTTTTTGTGCCTTTTTAAACAATTTCATGGTCATTGAAGAGCCACGTGACATGAGGCTCAAATGCCAAAAAGGTGAAGATGGTATGATTTACCATATTTAATACTTTCATAAATGAGTGAGAATGACGGTTGCTTGTAGTCTTGTACATCTTCATCTTCTCATCTTCATCTTCACCATGAACGGTCGGCGAACTCTTGCCGGAGGAGTGGCCGGAAGTCGGTAGGCACCCTTCGTCGCCTCCATTCTTCTCCTTGAACTGCCCCGCCTATCGCTGCGCTGCCGGTGGTGCCTCCGGGTGCCGGACATACTACCACCACCAACACCAAAGACAACACCGATGAAGACCTAGAGGCTAGAGCTCCCTCGGATTGACGGAGAGAAAGAAGAGAAAGACTGAAAGAGGCGAACAGTGTTGATTTTCCGGCGAGATATCGCCGGATATCGCTAGTTCGGCAAGATATCGCCAAAAAATCGGCGATATCCGGCGAATATCGTTTCGCCCTCTTATTTCGTTTTGCTGGTTAGCGAAACCAGCGAATTTCCGCGAAATTTCGGCGAAATTACTTTCCCTGATTGGGTGTTCGAGGAAATTCAAATTAGAGGGGGTGGAAGTTTGTGGGACCACAATGCAAGAGTTGTCTTCCTCTAGATAACCAATATTAATTCAAATGAGATTGGGTCAAAGCTTTTTGGAGGGCTATTAAGAAAAGTTTTTACAAATTCGTCATCCGAACTTTGTAACATTCCTCTATCAACAACAGCTTGCATGATGACAGGGTTGTTTGGTAGTGGATGGTTAGAGAAGGAGGTGCCTTCGGTGATAACATTGGCAGAGCTTATTAGAGGCCTTCAGATAGGGTTGGTAATGGCTTGAATGAAGACATCGGTTGGGATAGATCCCGATGGGGGAGAGATATTGGTTGTAGCTGGGTTTTCATAGAGGGTACATAACTCCACTTCGTGTGAGAGTTTACCACAGTTAGAGTAGATGAATAGTACTTTGTAGAGTACTTTGAGGTAGAAAGTTTCACCATTCATATTCTTGATAGGGATTGTGAGCTTAACAGGAGTGTTAATGTCTAGTAGAATCTTTACTCGTGCTAAGTTGGGGGGTAATCCAAGGTCAGCGTGATGGAGTTGGGCGTCCAGAATGCAGCCTAACTTGGAAGCAGCATTGAAAAGGAGGTCACCAAACATTCAATCAGCTCTTATATCTCTGAGTTGGGTCCAGACGACCATGGGTGGAAGCTTCCCTTTTTTCTGATTCTCAGGGAATGGGATCATGGAGAGGTGGATCAAGTAGTGTCCCACCCACCAGGGAGAGAAGTTGATAACGCTGCTTCTTGCTTCAGACGATGAAAAAATTATTTCGATATCATCCCGCCTTGAGGGGAACACAGATAGAACTCCCATGTCCTTCCAAACTTCAGATAAGCTTCCACCTAACGCAGCTTCAGTTAAAGGTGGGAAGCCTAAAGCTTAGCCAAAGAGGATCCGATCAATGGGTGTATCAGGCATAGGATCACACTTTCGGGTTCCAGAATGGCCACGGGTGGAACGCCACACCGGTGTAGAGCCACGCCCTCTAGTTCTGGGAGACATACCCATGTCGTACCCAACTGGGGATGGAACACAGTGTTGGGATGTCCTGCTTTCAGGAGATCGTGGGGAAGAGAGTTTGCGGCCCTACATGTTACACTTACACACCAAAAATGCTAGAGTGTTCTTCTCGACCGATAAGATAGAAAAGGTCCTACATGTTACACTTACACACCAAAATTGCTAGAGTGTTCTTCTCAACAGATAAGATCGAAAAGGCAAACAATGCAAAAAAGTAGTGAAAAACAACAATGGAGAAACTGTGTAGTTTTAAGTATAAAGAGCCAAAAAAGGAGACGAGTTAAGCTCAAAAGTAAAGAAAGGAAGATACGTTTAGGATTGGTTGGAGACAATACTAATTTGCTGTGAAGACTTTTGGGGTAGCTTGAAGTGGAAATTTAAGGTGGGACAAGAAGTTGATTGACATGCTAAGATTTGTTATAAAGAAACTACTGCTCAGATAGTGAGCGGTAGTTGGGAGGGAATAAATGGGAATAGAAAGACAAACCTTAATATGCTCGGTAGAGCAACGTTGCATCCATTGGGACCCTTGATTAATAATTCACTTTTACTCCATTACTTCCGACAGATCATAGAGGCCCAGACATCCATCCCCCCAAGTGGAAACTACGACTCAGACTTGCATGAAAAAGAGTAAAAAACGATGATGGAGAGGAGCGAGATAACGTCTGGGTGTGAGGAGGAGGACATTTTTGTGCTCATGATCTTGGTAAAGATCACTTCCACCCCCATGTTTACTTTCATTGCCACGTAGTTTTGTTTGTTACTAATATGCACAAGTAGTTGTAGAAAACTAGAAGTGTTTTATATATGCTCACAAGGGAACAAGGATAGATAATGGTTTTAGCTATAGCATGATAAAATGGGTTACCGGTTTGAACAAACCCATATTTCCATGAAACCCTAGCTTGTCTACCTAAAATGGCTGACATCTTTTCCATTTTGCTTTTTCTAGCTTTTTTCTTTCGAGTTTTAGTCAAGGGCTCTATTTTGCAAAATTTAAAATTTTTAGAACACTAAAATGTAGAATAAAAGAAGTCACAATTATAAAAATACACTGCCTTTTTTATTAAGACAAATTTGATGAAAGTCCCTACATGGATTGATTAATTTCATGAAAACCTGACTAATTGATGGCTTTTTATTTATCTTAAAAAAAAAAACTCAAATTAAAATAGGTTTCTAAAATTTGTATAAATTTTGTTACAAAAAAATCAATCTTGTTGGTTCTAACATATTAGGGCAAATTATTTGCTAAAACCTTTGTATATCTTGGATGAGATTGATAGGATTAAAGTAATGTTAGTTGTAAACTACAATAGGATAAATTCTACAAGGAAGGTTAAATTGTTTTGTCGAATAAAACTTTGTAAATTCATATTTTATTTTATTTAGAGCAAATTGTATTGGCACCTCAAAATGGAAGCCTTAAAGTACTGACACTCCATTTTATATTTAAAAAACACATAGACGTCAAAATTAGATTTTCATTGGATATATTTGTCCAATTTGTTACTAAAAACTTTTCAAACATTGTTTATTATAGGGATATCTTTGAAAATAAATAGTAATTTAAATGTTTTTAGTGATATATTTAACAAATATATCCAATTAAAAATCCAATTTTGAGAGTTTTTGTACTTTTTAAACATAAAGTGGGGTGTTAGTGCTTTATGTCAGTGCTTTAATGCCTCCATTTTAGGGTGCCACTGCAATTTGCTCTTTTATTTATTATATTTTATTTTGATATATCCAAACTTTATTATCCATATATCTCTTGGTTGAAATAAATGCACTTCTTGTATAGTGATAATAGTTTTCTATATAAGGTAGCAAGTAAAAGTCCAACAAGGTCTTGAATTGTAAATCAAAACTCGTACGATTTTACATGTATCTCTTAAAAACAATAGTAAATACGAGACACTCCCCCTGAAAACCAAATTTACGCATAGACCCTCAAAGAAGATCCTGTTGTTGTCCTTCTCATCTAACCCCCGCTCAAAATGCAGCGTTTACTTAAAATGAAAAAGAAGGATATACCAAAGGACCAAACCAACCTTCAATTTTAACCCCAAAAAAAAAAAAAATCCCTAGCGGCCTGAGAAGAATATTCTTTCGTATTCGAATATAATAACCGCCTGAGCCGGTCCTGTCAATTTCGAAGCCACGTGCAGCTCAACTACGAATCAACACCCTTTTACCTTTTTGCCGGAAATACACTTATACCCCTGCATCTTTTTCTCTCTCAACACAGCAGCCACCGGATCAGAATAAAGTCCAGCCAAATAAACGGCAATTAAACTGTACAACAATGTCGTTATAAATGAGTAACATGTATCATATATGACCTGACCGAGATGGATCGGAGATTGCAATATCTTAGTCGATACGAAGCGGTCAATTTACTAAATACAAGTATGGTATCGTCGTACCGAATCCACAAATCCGGTACGTAACGATACAGATTTCGATTCTGGTAAGAACGATAGTCGATAGTAACAAAGCAATCTAATTAGTCTAATCTCGAAAGTCCCAAAATGACGTCATAGTAACCAACCATGTGCCCGTTACATTTGCATTCAGCATCAAGAAGTGCGTGGCGAAACTTTGTTTGTTTCGCTCTCTAAAACACTATTGGTCATCATGGTGCCAGTGGCGTTAATCTAACTCGACTAATCCGATTTTCTTTCTTCTCCTCCGTTTTCTACAAACATCGCTTTTTCCTTTTCAATCGAAACCCAGCTACGATGGAACCTTCGCGCGAGAACAAGAGAAGATCGAAAGCTAAAGCTGTCTTCTCCCTTCCATTACTCTGATCCATCCATTATCTCACTCCCGGAAATCTCGAACCTTTCCGCCTGTCCAAACCCTAACCTTCTCTCCAGAATCTAGTCATCCAATCCATCGACATCTCTCCGCAATCTCTGATGAACAGCCGCCAGGTACTGTGTTTTGATTTATTTAGCTTGCTCTTCCGCTTTATGGTGTATGGTTTTAACTGCATTTCGAAGAACTCTTTGAACTTTGGTATATTGAAAGCTGAATTGAATCAAATCCCGCCCGTGAAGCTTTTTTCTTTTGGATGAGCTTTTGGCTTTATGCTTTATTAGGTTAAAAAGCCGTGACGGTTGAGTGAAGTTTGAATGCTTCTGAATTTTTTCTTGACTGTTTTATATTTGTGAGATTTAGGGAAAAAATGAATTTTTAATCTGAATGACATGGTAAACTAATGGTAAAAATTGGTTTGCATAACTTTTGATTGTTGTTTTCATTAATTTCACCCTTGGAATCTGCGCCATTAACAAGGCGAATCTTCGAGTTGCTTCTTCTTCTTCTTGGCTTCCTTCTTATTAAACCATTACTGTTCTTTCCCCATTTTTCTTTCAAATTATCTATCCTTGTGCTTGTAATTGAAACTTGGGGATCTGGGGTCTTTTTTCCTGGAAGAATGCTTTAATGGGTATTTGGCAGCTGTACCTAGCTTGTATTGGATCTGAGATTGGGTCGAAGTGTGAGGTAGGCGAGGTTTCTGGTTGGTTGAATTAACTTACTTGCAGTTGTGGAAGAGTTACAATTTTGGTTCTACTTTCGTTTTAGTTTAGAGTTATCTTTTTCATTCAATCGGTGTGTTTGGATATTTTTCCTTTGGGAGATCTATAATTGGGATGCTCAGAGTTACAGTTCATTGAAGAGGTGGGTTTGCCATATCTTGGAAATTGTGTTGGCTTCTGCTTTGGTAAAATATTGAGTATATCCTTCAGTTACTCTTTCAAACTATCTCTACCCCCCCCCAGAAAAAAGATCCAATAGATACAGTATAATAATTATTCAAGAAGTTGGTTCTGATTCTTCTGACATGAACAGGGTGTCTCAGCTGTTTTATGTGCTGTATAAGTGCATAGAGAGAGATATCTTGGTGCATTTGTTATTTAAGACCAGATCGTGATGGGAACTTGGTTGCGGTTTACACTGTTTCCTCTTGAAAGTTGTGTTTTCTTCTTTCTGTGGCCTGTGAGCTGTCTCAGTGGGAAATGATTGATGGTGCTTCCCAATGTTCCATCATCTTTAATGTGAAGTTCTTTTCCATTTGAAATTTCAGATAGATTTTATGCAGAATCTTATAGTGGGGGTGGAGACCTATTTCATTCATGAGTAGATATTAACCTTTTTTGGACGTATAACCTAAGTAGAATCTGTAGGTACAGGTATGTTGGTTTGATTTGTGAACCTACCAGGAGTTCCTATCTGTGGTAAGCTGCTGAGGGAACTTTCTTTCTTTTCTTTTTAACTGTTATGACTAAAGACTTTAGGAATTGATTCTTTATGTATAACATTTACAATTCTGGGACACAAAGGATGTAGCCAAGTGGTGCTATTTGGTTTTACAATTATTGTATTCTCCCTCAATCTGCGATTCCAGGCTTTTACTGCATTAGAAATTTTCTGTACTGGTTAAAAATTTATTGAGTATAGCTCTTGTGGGTTTGTTATTCTTTTAGTGAGGTCATATAATATCATTTTTGTCCATAAAGAAGTAAAATTCAGCATACAATTTTCTAGCAGGTTCTGTCAAGTGTTCAATAATAATGTATTCCTCTTATTTTAGGGTTATATTAGGAAGTTATATAGTTTTGGTGATTTTCAACTTGTTGTCTAATCTACCGAATTCTTTTAGAACTCTTGTGCCGGCAATGTGACCAGAAGTTCCATCATCCATTTCTCTTGCACTTCATAATTTATGATGCACTGGTGGGCAAAGAGTAGCTGTTTCATTGGTGGTATATATCCTTGGTTTTGGAACTTCTGTTGTGTAGTGATTTGCTATTTTTCTTCTGATATCATTTATTATTTATTTGTCTTTTAAAATTCAGTGTAGCTTATACATGGCTGTCTTCATTTCTTAGCATGCTAGTCATGGGTCAAAATTGTGACCAAAATGTTGAAATTTGGGCAAAATATTTTGGCTGCAACTGTCCTTAAAATAAAATGAAAAACAAAATAAAATATTACAATATTTTTTTGAAGTAAGCAACTAATAAACAAAATTGATCATATCCTTACGTTACATTTCAGAATATCTCTATCCCACCCCAAGAGAAAAGGATCCAAAAGATTTAGTATAATAATTATACGAGAACTTGGTTCTGAGTTTTCTGACATGAACAGGGTGTCTCAGCCATTGTATGTGCCTTAAAAGTGCTAAGAGGGAGATATCTTGGTGCACTTGTTATTTAATATCAGATCATGATGGCACCTTGCTTGTGGTTTTCAGTGCTTCCTTCTGAAAGTTGTACTTTCTCCTTTTTGTGGCATGTGAGTTGTCTCAGTGGGAAATGATTGATTGTGCTTCCCAGTGTTCCATGATCTTTGGTGTGAAATTCTTTTCCATATGGAGTTCCAAACAGATTTTCTGTAGACTCTTAGGCTGCGTTTGTTTGCTGGAATAAAAGTGGGGTGGGTAAAAAGGGGTAGGAAAATTCTTGAAAAAAGTGTAGATTTCTTACTTTTCCCTTAAATCCCAAAATTGTAGATTGTTTGGTTGCTTGGGGTGGAAAAGTGAGAGACAAGCTTCCTTGAATCAAGGAAATTTGTCTGGTGATGTGGCAGCCCAACTTTCCCACCCCAAGCCATTTTAAAACCCCACAAATTTGGTGGGATTTTGTGGAAAAGTTTGGAAAAGTAAAAAGTGGGACCCACCCATAGTTGTCATGGCGTCGCCTAGGCGATGCCTTCGCGTCCTGGCGGAAACATAGGGCTTGAGGTGAAGGCCGACTCAGGAGAAGTCAATAAGGCGGCCGCCTTAGACTATGAGGCGTCTTCGAGTCGTCACCTCGGACGCAATATACCACTAGGCGACCGCCTTATTAGGTGCTAAAAATTGTAAATTTATTTTATTCCAAATCAGAGGCCAAAAAGGCTTTGAAAAGTAGATTCCAATCGGAAAGAATCTAATGGGTGAATGGTTATATAGGTGTTATTGTTACATTAAATTAAAAAAAAAAAAAAAAAAAAAAAAATTTCACTCGACTCAGTCGAGTGAAATCTATTCGAGAGTCAATCGAGCCCTAACCTTACCTCTTCTTTGAGTTCTCTCTGCCTCTCCCTCTGCAACTCTTTTCGTCTTTGACTCGACACCGACCATTAGTGACATCGGTGACACCAGTGACACCGGCGACAACTAGTGTCACCGGCGACAACAACATCTCTAGAGTCTGGACTCGTTTTTTTTTTTCATCAACCAAAATTCCATCGTATCAGTTGCAGGCTTGCAGCAGCCAACCTCCGGCGCAGCAACCTCAAGAGCAGCAGCGTGCGAGTGTGCGACTCTCTTTCTTCTGTTTTTTCCCCCCTAAATCGATTTTGTTCACCGTGCGAGGTGCGACTCACTATTGCCGTGTTGCGGTTGTAGGCTTGCTGCGAGTGAGTGACCAAGTTGCAATGGCTTCCGGTAACTTTGGTCACCATCTTAGGCGACGGTATGTCGCCGGAATTTTTTTATTTTTCTTTCTGCGATGTAGCTATGTTATATACTTATGTCATCGGTAACTTTGTTCACCATCTCTGTGAGTCTGTGACTTGTAAATTGCACCTGATTGCATACTCTGAACCTGCTATTTGGTGTTTCTGTGTTTTATTTTATTTTATTTGTAACGATTCTTCTTCATTGAATTTGTTCCATCTCTGTTTCATCTACCTGGATACATTGTAATGATTCTTTTCTTATCTGGTGTACGTGTGTCTTTGTTTTTCTTTTGTTGTTTGATTTTTTCTGATAGTTGATAGTTTAGCAACTTGGTACTTCGGGTCCAGCCGATGAATTCTTTCCTTGCATAAGTTCAGCACTTGAATTCTTTTGTTGTTAAATTTTGTTTCGTATCTTGATTCTTGTTAATGATAGCATGATACTTGGAATTTATTTAGTACCTACTATGTGTGGTTTGTAGTATGTTGGATGACTTGAGGTAGGCTAAATGGCTAGAATTTATTTAGGACGTACTATGTGTGGTTTGTAGTATGATGGATGACTTGAGGTAGGCTAAATGGCTAATATTAGTCTTTTTATTATATATAAGATAGGTTTATAATGAATTAGTGTATGAAATGTACACTAAAAAGTAAAAATTTCACTTAAAACGCTTCGACCGCCTCAAAAGCGCCTCGGAGGGCGCCTCGGAGGGCGCCTCATCGACTCATCGCCCCAACTAGCTAAAACCGCCTCGCATCTCCTTGTCGCCGTAACAACTATGGACCCACCACTATCACTTTTCCACAAAACACTTTCCTTTCCTTTCCTTCTCCCTCACCCCACTACACAAGGGGCCCACATGTTTTTTTTTCCCACCCCACCTTTGTAAACAAACGCAGCCTTATAGTGCAGGTTGGAGCCCCATTTCATTATATATTGACGTAATTTGGTGAGATATTGCTTAAAGTTATTTTATTCACAGGTCCCAAGAGGGTATTTATAGTTACAATCTAGTTGAGTCCCACTCTGAGTAGAAAAAGGAAATGCAAAACAAATAGAACTAAGAAACTAACTCTAGACTTATTGAGAAACGAAATCCTATTCTAATTAGAAAAATGTCAGCATATACTTTCAGCACTCCCCCTCAAGTTAAGCATAGATATTTATAATGCCTAACTTGCCAATAATACTATTGAATACATTAGTGCTTAAGCTCTTTGTGAGCGCATCAGCCCACTGCTCGTTTGAAGTAACAAAGGTGATATGGACCAACCTAGCCTCAACCTTCTCTTTGATGAAATGTCTGTCAATCTCCACATGCTTAGTCCTGTCATGCTGTACTGGGTTGTGAGCTATGCTGATTGGTGACTTACTATTTGAGTATAATTGTACAGGAACCTCCAAATCTATACCAACCTCTTGAAGCAGCCCTTTCAGCTATAGTACTTTACAAATGCCCTGAGCAATCGCCCTAAACTCGGTCTTAGCACTAGACCTCGCAACCATAACCTGTTTATTGCTTCTCCAAGTCACAAGGTTACCTCTCACATATACACAATACCCAAAGGTAGACCTCTTATCATTTGGACATCCTGCCCAATGTGCATCTGTATATGCCTTAATCTTCAAATATCCATGAGCTGAAATTAAAATCCCTTTTCCTGGAGTGGCCTTCAAGTACCTCAAGATTTGATATACTGCATCCATGTGTGAGGAGTAAGGATTATGCATATACTGGCTAATAAGACTAATTGCAAATGTGATGTCAGTCCTTGTGTAAGATAGATTAATCAACTTTCCCACTAATTTTTGATACCTTGTCTTGTCAATTGGTTCTCCTTCCTTTGCCTTCAAGTGTAGGTTAGGCTCAAGAGGAGTCTCAACAGGCTTACATCCTAGCGTCCCAGTTTCCTCAAGAAGATCTAATGTATACTTTCTCTGAGAAGAGATACGCCTCTGGCAGAATATGCCAACTTCAAATCTAGGAAATATTTGAGTTTTCCTATGTCCTTAATCTCAAATTCGGTTCCCAAAAAAGTCTTCAATGCTAAAAATCTCATCCTTGCTACTGCTTGTGATCACAATACCATCCACATATACTAAAAGTATAGTAGTTTGGGAACCATCTATTTAATAAACAAAGTGTGGTCTGCATTGTTTGCTTATAGCCATTACATATCATTGCCTTGTGGAACCTTCCAACCTATGCTCTTGGAGATTGCTTTAACCTATATAAAGCCTTCTTTAACTTTTAAACTTTCTCATGAGTCTCCGCAGTAGAATACCCAGGTGGTACGTCCATGTATACCTCCTCTTGGAGTTCTCCATGCAAAAAAGCATTCTTCACATCTAACTATTGTATACTCCATCCTTTATTAACTACACATGAAAGAATAGTACGAACCGTATTCATCTTGGCAACAGGGGCAAATGTCTCCTGGTAGTCAACACCATAAGTCTGAGTGAAGCCTTTGGCCACCAATCTTGCGTTGTACCTCTCAATGATCCCATCTGCTTTGTGTTTGATCAAGAACACCCATTTGCACCTAACAATCTGCCTTCCTATAGGCAAAGTCACCAAGTCCCACGTTTTTCTTCTTCTTTTCCAGAGCTTGCATTTCCTCATCCATAGCTCCTTCCAGTTTGAGTGAGATAATGCTTCTTGCCAAGTTTTAGAAACAAAAGTAGAGGACAAAGAGGAAATAAAACTTTGAAATTCTGGGGATAGGGATTGATATGAAACATAATTAGAAGTAGGATGTTTGGTGCAAGTTCGATGCTGCTTTCTTAATGCAATTGGTAAGGCCAAAGCAGGATCAGAAGAAGGGTCAAAGATAGATTCACTTGGAGGAATGGATTGTTCAAGGCCAAGAACGAAAGCTTTTAACTGGCTTGGTTCAAAAGGGGTCACTGGTTGCTTTATTTGATAGGTTTTTAGAGGTCTAGTCTCCCCTTGCACATCATCCACTAGTTGTTCATGTCTGGTCACTTCATCTTCCATAGGAGGATCTTCTACAGGAATTTCAGGAGAAGTATCGAAATGAGGAATCAACACTGGAATCTCTTCACTAAGACTCTTCTCTTAAAGAGGTGTAGGGGAAAAATAAGGAATTTATCCCTGGAACACAACATCTATGGACACGAAGAAACGACGAGAACTAGGATGATAACACTTATACCCCTTATGTGTAGGAGGATAACCCAAGAAAGTGCACTTTAACCCATGTGGATCCAACTTACCATGAACATGGTGGTTCTGGACAAAGGCAACACATCCAAAAACCTTAGGTGGCACAATAAAGGTTGTTGTCCTTAAAAGAACCTCAAGGGGACAATGCTGGTCTAAGACTTGGGAAGATATTCGATTAATTAGATATGCTGCAGTAAGAATTGCGTCACCCCGAAAACAAGAAGGAATATGCATAGTAAACATAAGGGAATGTACTACCTCAAGTAGATGTCTATTCTTACGTTCGACAACCCCCATTTTGAGGTAAAGTGTCAACACAATTAGTTTGGTGTATGATGCCATGGTTTGCTAAGTAAGAAGGGAATGCCCCACCCAAGTACTCAATTTCGTTGTTTGGACGAAGGATTTTGACTGTCGCCCCAATTTGAGTCCTAATCATATTATGAAAATTTTGAAAACATGAGAAAACGTCACCTTTTTTTTTGTATAGTAACACATGTGGTCCTAGTGTAATAGTCAATAAAGGTAACGAACCATCTATGACCAGATAAAGACATGGTCTGAGAAGGACCCCACACATCAGAGTGGATGACTGGAAAATGAATTTTACTACGATGATTTGAAATAGGGTAAACATGCCTAGTTTGTTTGGCCAAAATAGAGGCCTCACAATAGAAATCATTCAAATTACATATTTTATTAGGAAATAACTTGGAAAATAGGTAAAGAAACGTGGCCAAGACGACAATACTACTACAATAAGGTAAAAAGTGCAGGAAGGTGGAATTAGAGGCCATAGAAAGAGCTGATGGGGACCCATCCAATAAGTAGAGCCCCCTTTCTGTTTGCCATTGCCAATTGTATGCCTCGTTTCCAAGCCCTGAAACACACAATGAGAAGGAAAAAAGGTTATTTTGCATTTCATATCACGAGTAAGGCTACTAATTGATAAAAGATCAGCCAAAAGCTTAGGAACATGCAAGACATTAGATAGGGTAAGAGAAGGCGAACAGATAATAGATTCCTTCCCAAAGATAGGGGAGAGAGACCCATTAACCATTTGAACATCCTGAGCAAAAAGAAAAATGAATAAGTATGGAACAAAGTGGATGAACTTGTCATATGGTTGGTTGCCCCAGAGTCGATTATCTAGGATGAATAAGTCAAATTGATATTGTGACAAACAAAAATACCTGTAGGGAATTGTGGATCACCAGAGGGAAGATGCTAGAGCTCATCTGAGGAAAGAGGTGTTGGAGAACTCAAGGTGTTAGAATTGGCTTGATTTGCAGATGCTTGATTGTTGCCCTATTCCCATTCCTACCTCCTCCACGGGAATTTGTTGGACGTCCGTGCAACTTCTAACACTTGTCCTTTGTATGACGCTCTTTCCCACAATACTTGCACTTCATTGGAGGGTGAAAATCACCAGAACTAGATTTATTATTGCCAGATGCAGCCACGAATGCAGATCTATCAAATGTTTGAGTGTGTACCATAGCTGTCCTTCGATCGTCCTCTGTATCTACCATGGCATAAGCTTGAACCAGAGAAGGGAAAGACTCTAGAAAAGATCTGTACACGAATTTGATCAAATTCTAAATTCAATCCTGCCAAAAAAATCACAAACTTTGTTTATTTTCCCATTGTTGATAGACAATAGCATCTTCAACATTCTTCGGTGTAAACTTCCCATAGAAATTTAAAGTCTAGTAATATCCCTAAAGAGTGTTATAGTACTGAGAAAGAGTAAGGTCATTCTGTTGCAACTGATTGATCTTCCGTCTAATTTCAAAGCACTGTGCATCATTGCCTACTCTTGAGTATGTATATTTAGCAACTTTCCAAATAGTTGTTGCATTAAGAAGGAGGAGATAACTCTCTGCTATGCTTTAGTCAATGGAGTTGATAAGAAAACCTATGATCAAGCATTCATCTGTGTACCACTTGGAAAGTTGCAAACCAAGCGTGGAAGGTTTGGTAGAAGTCCCATCAAGATGGTCAGTAAGATCACGAGCACCAACAACAAGGGAAACTGAACGAGACCATCTAAGATTATTTGTCCCATTGAGTTTCACAGTGGTCATCTGGAGCGGTGAAAACTCACGATCCATATGAATGGAAGACATGGGAGACTCTTTAGATGTATCGGACAAGGATGTGGGATCAGCCATAGCAAGATGAAATTACTCAAATTTACTCCCTGAAAATTTTTGAATTTGCAAATAGTCCCCCTGAAACTATTTTAATTTACAAAAGACCCTTGGAACTATTTGAATTTATAATCAAACCTCTGAAACTATTTGAATTTGCATAAAACCCCTTGATAATATCTAAATTTACAAAAAGATCCGTAGAACTTCTCTAGTTTAAAAACAGCCCCTGCAATTTTTTGAATTTACCAAACAGGCCCCCGTGAACTTAGAAAACATCCGTTGCCACTTGCGATGCACCGAGAACCATTTTTAAGCATCATTGAAGACTCTAGAGACATTTGGAGGGTTTGAATGTGGTAGGCGATGGGTTTAGAAGGCTATTTGGGTACCCCCAAAAAAAAAAAAAAAAAAAAACTATACACCATCGTAGACTAAAGAACAAACAGAATTTTATTTTTTATTTTGTTTCTAGAGTTCAGATTATCCTAGGAGAGTTGCAAGAAGCAGCACACTCCTAGGAGTGATCGTGAGTAGGTTGGGGACTAAAAAGAAAGGTAGGCGATGGCCCTAGAAGAGTCAAAAAGTTGCAGCGACTCTTCTAGGATCAATCGCTGGGTTAACAAAAGGGGTATCAGAGTTCGACTTGGGGCTGGAATGGTTCTACAGGGGTTGGTGATGGTGGTTATGGGTGACTAAGGAGGTAGAATGAAGTTATAGAGCTGAGAGATGGTGGCTGAAGCTTTTCTAGTTCTTTGAAACCTGCGATGGCCTTTTGTGACTTGCGATGGGGGGTTGCTGTCTCAAATCTGACATGGCTCTGATTCCATGATGCAATTTGGAGAGATATTGCTCTAAGTTATTTTATTCATAGGCCCCAATAGGGTATTTATAGTTACAATCTAGTTGAGTCCCACTCTGAGTAGGAAAAGGAAATACAAAGCAAATAGAAATAAAAAACTAACTCTAGACTTATTAGGAAACAGAATCCTATTCTAATTAGAAAAACCTCAAACCATACTTTCAACATATATATTGTCGTATGTAGGTATTAACCTTTTTCAGAATTCAGATGTATCACCTAAGTAGAATCTATAGTTACAGCTACTATTGGTTTGATTTGTGAACCTGCCAAAACTTCCTAACTGGGGTATGCTGCTGAGGGAACTTTCTTTCTTTTCTTATTAACTGCTACAACTAAGGACTTCAGGAATTGATTCTTTATGCAAATAATTGACAATTCTGAGACACAAAAAATGTAGCCATCTGGTGCTAGTTGGATTTGCAATTATTGCTGGAACATAATTAAGTAAAGTATGTGGGGTTTCTCTTTGTCTACAACTTGTAGATGAGCACCAATGGTTAAATTTGCTTTGCTGAAGTAGTGGTTGACATGAAATTCTGTATTGAGTTGAAAAAAAAACTTGTATGATATCTATCATCAATTTGACCAGTAACTTTGATTTGTGTCTGTAGCTTTTTAAATTCGACATTAAATTTCTTCAATCACTATCATTGCACACATATTAAATTGATTGTTGATAATTTGAAAATGAAACTTAGCACAAACGCTTAATAATCTGAAACAAAATTTAAGATATGTTTGGCAGGATCATGTTACAACAACTGGTTAGTTCACTGATTGGAACTGCTTTCTTGTATGAATGGTCTCCTGTCTTGTATGAAAGGTAACGTGCTTATCAGGGTATGCTGAGGCTGGACCTTGTTATTATTTCTCAAAGCCAGTCATCCTTTTAAATGTTCAAACTTGGAAACCTGCTGAATTAAATTTGTACCACTAGCAGCAGTGTGAAAGAAATTTTTGGTCATCTGAAAATATTCTCTGGAATGGACCAGATTTCTGCCATATTGGTGGTACGTTTTGGTTTTGGGCCATTGAAAGGGACATGAAAATTTGAACCTTGACTAGAATGTATACAACACTATTGTGCGTCCATGCCATCTGATGTTTGCTTCTTTCCCCCTTTCCTTCAGGTTTTTCTTCTTTTTTCTTAGTTTTATTTTATTTTATTTTTAAGTTCCTTCTAGGGCTGCTTAAGTGGTAGTTTGGCTGTGGTGGGACACTGGGGGTAGTGGGTCGTCCCGCTTCCCCAGACCGGGGGGGGTTGGAGAAGGATGAAGAGAGCACTGTTGTGGCACTTTCATGTATGTATTAGGGAACAAGACAACTTTGCCATTTCTAATAGATTTTTTTTTACATACTCTTTTGCTTTATGTGCTTGCTCCTTTACATGATTTTTTTAATTTAATTTAATTTAATTTATTTTATTTTAATTCTTACTTTGCTTCATATTGCTTCCTTATGAATACCCACCCTCTTGATGCCAAGATCAGTTGATTGCTAGTGGATGGTTGGCCAAATACTAAATTCATAGGGTGCAGAATATTAGGTTTTTAACTTTACTATGAGTTCCTTGTTCTTTTCCCATCTATCCTCTGTTGCCAGTCTCTGAAAAAATTATGGTTTATTAAAGAAAAATAAGTGTGGTATCTGGTCATGTTTAATTTGCTGGGAAATCTGGTTAGGTGGTTGGAAAATTTAGATTGTAGACAAGATTCTTACCATTTCAATCCAGGCAGTTGTAACTTAACTGGCTGTCATGGCTGATGGGTATTAGAGTGTAATTCTGTGTGATGTTCCACGTCCCCTGTGGAGATGTAAGCATGCTAAAAGAGTGATTTTGCATGTGTATGTGGCTAGTAGTTTTCAGCAATGGTCCAATTATTTGTGTGAGGTATAGTTAACTATACTAGGTGTGTTTATGTGTTGAAAATTGATCACTAGTAAATGATTTGCTTACAGAACTGATGCAGATTTAGTGACTGTACACGACAAGTAGAAAGTTCCTGTATTGTCTTCACATCTATGTTGGAGGACTTGTCCCAGTTACATATATCTTAAAATCTCTTTCCTGTATAATGGAGACTATATTCTTTGATTTCTTTCCTGCATGCAGTTTTCAGTCATGTATTGCACCGTGTTGCATTACATATGTAAGCAGAATTTCTCAAAACCAGTAAATAATTTCAATTTTTAAATATATGTTTCCTTGTGCAAAAACCATGGTAGGGTTGTTTCAACGCCAGTCTTCTTGGAATGAGAAAAGCAGGACTGCATCGTGTTATTTTTTAGTTGTCAGGTGGTCTTTCTAAATGCATATTCATTTTTTCACCCTTCGTTATGTGTTTTTTAAAAGGTTATTATTGTGTATTGTGCCCAACGATGATGCTTTTGTTTTTTAATTTATTGAATGCATCTCTCTCTGAACTTCTTTTTTGTTTGATTTTTCAGCTTGCTTAGGAAACGCATCTAAGATATTGTGGAAGAGTTATTATCAACTTTGAGGTAACTGGTCATTGTATTGCTTGTGAGAGTGTAACTTTTGTTTGTCCAGAATCATTTGGTGGATTAATTGTGGCAAAAGAGGAGTTGACCAATAATGGTCCTTGTAACAATATATGCAGAATCATGTGGGGGATTAATTGTAGTAAAAGAAGGGTTGATCAATAAGGTACTTGTAACAAATTATGCAGTGCACACGTTGACTCTCTCACTCTTTTGAGTCTATTAGTTTCTCTTATTCTTCATCAGCTGTCAATGCCATTGCAGAACCCTGGCTAAAGAGGAGCCGCCGCTTGTGTGTATGATAGGATGGCCAAATTCCATTCCTTGGTTTCATGAACTTGTTGATAAATGATGCCAATAATTTTACACATCTCCCTTTGCAATAATATTCCAATTTTTACCAAAAAAAAAAAAAAAAAGAAATTAAAAAACAAAAAACAAAATATGCAGTGCTAATTAATCAAATTTCGTAACTTTTAGTTTCATTTTCTTCTTGGATTTTGAGGGAATAATGAAGGAGAAAAAAATTTAAGAAAGATGATGATTTAATGGAATGGAAGTTGTAAAATTTATATTTATAGCTGATGTAGTCCTAGGATATGAGGTAAACTATATGCCAGTTGATCAGGATCTTGTTCTAATTGGGTAGTCCAGTTGGGTGAATATGTTTTACAGGTCAAATTATGTAAGGTTAGTTTTGGTGTGTTGGTTATGATAGGCAGGTGTTGTAGAGTCTATTAATGAAGGTTCCTTGATGTTTAGATATGTGATTGATGCTGTGGAGATTTGGGTCTCCAGAAGGTTTATGAAGGATGATTGGGAACTTAGGGTTGAGATGGTTGGAGGTTGCCAGGAGATGTTTGGAATGAACTAGATTTAGTATTTTGAGGCTTGGGAAATATAACATTCACTTATTGATTTGAGTTCTCTAGGGCTGAGATGGTCTGTGTGTATAAGAGACTTCTCAAATTTGAATTCTCCTGGGGAGCAGCCTGTTTGATGGAGATCTTGAATTTTGAAAGAGATCTTCAAGAACTTGAAAGATAGCTTTAATTAGAACCTCCTGGACCTCACAGTCAATAAGATCCAACGCCAACCCCACCAGCGAGCCCCTCGAGTGTCACCCATAAGGTGTCAATTTGATTACACCAATCCCACTAGCCTTGATCAGACAGAAGACAAAATCTTCACTAGAAAAGAAGACAGGAACAGCAAAAAACTTTTACCCAAGATCAAAATTTAGCTGGATGACGCTGTTAGAACCTTGTATAAAGAGTTAGTTAGAGTTGGCGAAATAGGTTGATTTGGCCTCTGTTTGGTTTTGTAGGCCCATAGATATCAAAGCAGCAAAGCAACCACAGCATTTGAGGGCTCCCCTAAGCACCAAAGCGATTAGCAGTCCATATTGCATCGCCTTGGTGAACAAATCGTTTTAGTGTACATTTTTTGTACGACCACTTTATGTGGCATAATTTGCATATTAGAAGTTACCTAATTCTATTTATAAGCTAAACAGAAATTAAAGATTCATAATGATTTTAAATTATCATAAAAGTAAAAATTAAAAAACAAACATATGTTCATCTTGTCATACTAAAATAGTAATGTAGCATAATGACAAATGATTATGATTTATGTAAATATGATAGTATTCTAAAGATGACATCAACCCTCATTTGACCTCGTTTTTTCATTCATAAAATGATCTCATGCTTCTTGTTTCATGGTAACAAAGTGAACCACCAATTGTATGTAATGTTATTGAACAATTTTTTAATCATAATTAGAAAAAAAACCCCAAAAAATTGATTCTAAATACAAAATGCCAAAAAAGCCCATAAGGCATCATATGGTATACAAGGCAGTTCCTTGACATGGCTTAGAGACACAAGCGTACCTGTTTTTGCATACACAAAAGCGGGCCATCGCCTTGGGCCACCTGAAATGCATTTTCACCAAGGCATTACCTTGATGGTGCTTTGGTAACTATGTGAAGGCCTTAGGTATACTGGTCGCAAATTGGGTTCTTGCCTAAAATTCCTTCTGGAACTTTGAACTACATTATCGACTTTTATGCTTGAACAGAACAATGACTGAGAATTGATAAATGAGTAAGACCAATAAGAGCTGAGTTTAATTAATGATGGTGCCAATCATGTCACCATGGACAATGCTGACTGGATAGGACAATTTCAGTAGCAATGAAAATGTAAGAAATATTTCAGACCCACCAAGCTGTCATCACTCACCAGGAGCTACTTCAGAAACTAAACCGTACAACTTTTTTATGCCTATCCATCATGAAAATTCTTTACGGTTGATGACCAGTGACCTAGGGACTATATAATCAGGTCTCTTCTTTTATGGCGCTAAATAAACACCTGAAGCCTCTTTACATGACAGACCTGCGTCAGGTACACACTCAGATATGTTGTGGGAACTGTTTCCATCTTGCATCTGGAGGCAGTTGAGTAATTCATCTCTGGCATTGTAGCAACAGCCATAACCTCACTTCTCCATAAGTTTTTCAGTTCAAAGTGGATATCAATTCTCAATTGACACAACTGAATCTTTGTATCATCACTAAAGAACAAAGTATTGAAGCTTGGGACAACTTGGTGACATATCATTTAATTTTTGAACCTCATAATTCTCATCTGAATCCAAAAACAGCCAAATTTTGGGTCATGATTTTCATATCAATTTTGCATAGTAAACTTGGTTACCCCGAGGCCTTCACCATCTGACTGCATCTGCAGGTACCATGAAACCATCTAAATTTCTACTTACCTTAACAAATGTGTATAATATATATTTTAAAACTTGATGACATTGATTTTATATTTTGAAGATTCTTTTGTTTTAAGTTTAATTTCTTTTTCTCTATTTTTCACTTCTTTGTTTTATTATCCTTTATCTAATATGTTTGTAAGTTACTTTTGTAATTTTTTTACATAGTTCATATGGCCATGCTATGAATTTTTGATGGCTTACATGTTAGTTGACCCTTAACACTTATTTAGGACCCATCACGTCTCCCGAAGTGCAGCAGATGGTGGCAGTTTCCTTGATAATGTTTCTTTGAGGGGCTAGTTTTATGTTTTGTGTAGTTGGTTATAAATTTCTCTCTTTGTTTTATGTCTTATAGAGGTATCAGCAATAAAATCTCAAAGCTGCTTTTCTAGGCATTTTGGGATTTTATGCAGTTCAGAGAACACAATGCAAATCTTTTGGACTAGAGCTTTAGTATATGGCTGTTGTTCTTGGATTGATTCATGATTTTTTTTCTTCTTTCTGATCCAGTTCTAATTTAACTTTGGATTTTCTGGTTTTGCAATCCAAGTACCAATGCAGAATGAAGGATATAGGAAGGTCTTTATGTTTGACTCGTTCAGGATTTGAGTCTTAAATACCGGTTTTGTAATCATAGTACTGATCTTGGCTACCTTATGGAGAGCAATCCCATTAGTAGCGTGTCTTACAGAATATATTTTGGCCTTATTTACAAGTCAATGCAGTTTTACAGCTGCTTTACTTCGATGTCATTTTTACTAGCAAAAGTGCTGACCATGTTTGGTGCCATAAAGTGATTCTTAATGAAAAGGGAAGTGAGGTATGGTATCGAGCAGGGGTTCTTGGATGTTCGTTCTTAGAATGGCATTATGGCAGTGCATGGTTCTGGATATCTGTTTCTGGCCGTCACATCATTTTGGCTTTTTGAAGGAATGAGATGCCCTGGACATAATATGGTAAGCTGGTTGAGGGGATTTTACCTTCTTGAAGGATTTCTTCTGTCATTGTCTTCTTCTTCTTCTTCTCGTTTTTTTTTTTTTTTTTTTTTTGGGGCATCGTTGAAGAGGTCCATACCGTAGCTTTTTATTGCTCTTGCATTTGATAGCAGAAGGCTAGCATGCTTGCTTTAGGAAATTTGGTCATATGGTGAAGGTGATGCAATATTGTAATAGGGTTGCAGCTTCTAGTTTTACACAAATCCCAAGTATAAGTTGCTTCTTAGATACTAAATTTGGACAAGGCCGCTTTCTTCTCCCTCAATTAGGCAGCACGTGCAGTATGAAATGTATGATTGGAAGCCTATTTTCCTCGGGTGCAATTTATACAGAGTAGAGGTGTGGAAAATTGTGAATTTGGCTGAATCTATTTCCTTTTAAAAACTTGTGTCTGAATTCAGGCCCAGTCTTTTTCCTCGTAATTTTTTTTGCATAAGTGATAATTTTACATGAAAAAACTCACTTTTCTAATCTAGATTTTTGGCAGTTTAGTGGTTTCGGAAACTGTAAAAAAATTGTAAGGTTGTGGTGGCCAAGGAAAAAAAAAGGTGGATGGGACAAAAAGTTGTAATGATTCTTATATTTGTCTATCTCTCTCCTCAAATTTCAATTTTTTTTGAAAAGGTTTCTTTTCTTGGATACCCGAGTGTAGCATAAATTATATGATAAAGTTTTATTTTTCTTCCTTTTTACATAGAAATTAGAACAGAAGGAGCTTCAGTGAAAAAAGTTGGCCTGTGGGGAGGAATGAGTTGAAAATTAACGGTAGACTAAAGTTGCACCAAAACTGTGCATTGGAAGGATGAGAAAACAGGGTAGGATCAATACCTGTTTGTGTAGATGCCTATTTTGCTATCCTTTGACTGCAGTAACCATGAAATAAATTTGAAGTAGACAGAGAAGGATACCACTGCCTGCTGTGTCCTCATTGTCTGTGTCTAGCATGCGAACTGAAGAAGTGTAAGATTGAAGGATACCACTACCTGTTGTTTCTTATCATACAGCTGTGTCCAGTGTCCTCACTGTCTGTGTCTAGCATGCGAACTGAAGAAGTTTGTGGAAGTGGTAACCATATGTAACTGAACCCCAATCATGGTGCTTGCTTATTGGTGTTTTGTAGTGCTGCTGAAGTTAAAAAGGTAGTTCTACATATTTGCAGTTAGGTTGGTATGACTAGAAATTTCATTTAACATCTAATTTATAAATGATATTTGATTCAATATAAAGCCTCAAGGGTGTATATTTGTGTTCGCGCATCCTTGCGTCCACTTTAGGGCACATCCAAAGTATTTGGTGTATACTGATTACTTAATTCATACATTGCTGTACCTCATGTTGTGCCCAGAGCCCTGTAACACAAGTATTGGTCCAAAAGATGTCTGGGTCTTGGCATGGGCTCACTGAAGTTGGCTGGTTTGAGCCTCAGCTTCCTTATGGTATTTATCCAACACAGAGTGACTTCATTGATTTGGATGTACTTCAAATTCTTAGGCGTCTTTCTTTCGGTTAATCAAGTGGTGATTCTTCCTTTCATGTTTAACATTTGATTTTAGAATTTAGATACCTTGTCATGATCATCATAAGGCTTTTGGATCACACTTAGCCCTGTGATGCAGGCCTGGTTCTACTTTAGGATTAGGTTGAGCCATTGCTCTTTAATTTTTGGAATTTACTGTTGTAACGAATTGAAATTTGAATTCTAAAAGTGCAGTTTTTAATGAGTTGCTTGAGGGTCTTATGTAGGTGATAGTTTGGTACAAGAGATGCTTCTCTTAGTCTTTCTGTATTCTCTCATCCCCTCCTTTTCCTATCATGCTCCTCCCTTCACAATGAGAAGATTTTTCCCTTTTAGTTGACAGCAGCCCCTTTCTCTTCTTTTGATCTGATTCAGTTTCAGATCTTACTTTACAAGAATGTATTTCTTTCTTCCCTTTCTCTTCCCTCTTGTCAGTCAACCTGTTGGCCATTTCCCTCTTTTTATTTTATTTCTTATCTTCGCTTTTTTTTTCCCCTCCCATTTGTCATGCTTTACATTATCTTATTAGGTTCTTCCCCCTATTTTATGTCCATAATAACACTCCCATTGATCCCTTCTTTTTCTCCCCTCTCTCTATTCTACTTCGTTAAAGTTTGGTTACTTTCCTATTTATGGGAAACTAGTTGTGAAGACCTTTTAATTACTGTATTGAATTCTGTCCACAAAATAACAACCTGTTAGATTGGGACCTCTTCATACAATTACTAGGCACATTACCCATAGGCCATTCAGATGCGTTTGTAATAAGTTTGCATCAGAGGGTTTGAAGCTCTGATGAAACATCCAACATGACCCTTTTCCACAAGCTTTATCATGCAAATAGGGAAAACCAAAAGATTTTTTAAAATTCAACAATATCAATGGTAATGATTTTAATTGACGTAATGCAATTTTAGTGATCGAATCTAATTGCTCCATTGTGATCAAGTGGTCATGGGGGTTGAGTCTAGAAACAACCTTTTTGTAAAAGCTAGGGTAAAGCTGCTGCTAATGATCCTCCCTAGACCGTGCAGTGGTAGGAGCCTTGTGGACTGGGCACGGCTTTATCGGACAAAATCTAATTTAAAGTATACTACCTAAGGGAAATTGGAGTTCTATCAGGCTACTATAATTGATCGTTTCTTACTGACCTGGCATTGACGTTCAGCTTTTAACTGACCTTGAGCCTGTCTTGTAAAATTTATAGTTTTGCTTGGTTTCAGATATTGATATTTTCCCTGCTGCAGCACCCATTCCTTTTTTTTGGGGTTTTGGGGGGGGGGGGGGGGGGGGAGTTTGTCACTGGAGTGTGAGCATGTAGATGGATCAGTTTTGTGCCAAAGTAGTTCTGGTCAATGTCTCCTTTCTCTTTGGATTCATGCATTATATCAGTAACCCATCAAATAGATCTAGCATTCTATTCTTAAATGCTTCCAAAGTGGTAATTTGGTGTCCTTTTAAAAAATTGAACTAATACAGAGACAATAGTTTGAAGGAATTGAGGAAAACCATCATCTGAATATGTGTCCATGGGTAGCCTACTGAAGGTGTTTGACTGAGATAATGAGTACCTCTCTGGTTATTATACTTCAAATTGAGAAGCAGAAAGTTTTCTTTCTTGAATATGTGAAGAAGTTTCTTGCTGGAACTAACTTGAATATTGAGTTGAGGATCCCGTAGAGTTGTTGTCTTTCTTGTGGAGTATAATCTTTGTGTCACTGTTATCATATCTTCATCAGATATAAGTATATGACTATGTGCCATTTGAGCTGTCATTGTTATAAGCAAAACATTCTTTCTTTGGACTTCATTATAACTTGGGTTTTTTACTTTACCTAGTCTGAAATTTTGAAAGTGGAAGAGCAACATACCTATATCAAGTTCAATGATTTCTAAATTAGCTTTAGCAACCCAGCATTTGATCCATCTATGTAAGAAGTTTGCTGCTTTTGATTTATTTCCTCTCTTAGTGCTATTTGTAACCTTGTGTTTTCTTGATTGAAATTCTACAGTTTTCACCTGGAAATGCCAAGAAGCAGCAGGGGAAGACGCAGACTTGGAGCCCGTAAGTACAGGTTAACTCCATACCCGTTACCATCTCATCGTCGGGAGGTTTCAGTTAGGGAATCACATCAGAAGAAATGTTGCAATGCTTTGGAAAGAAAAGACTGGGAAGATGCAAGATGTTCAGTGTGCATGGAATGCCCGCATAATGCTGTTCTTCTCCTTTGTTCCTCTCATGACAAGGGATGCCGTCCCTACATGTGTGGTACCAGCTATCGCTATTCCAACTGCCTTGACCAGTTCAAAAAGCATATACTAAAGTAGTGTCACCTCGCTCTGCACAACGATGGCATGGATTCTCGGACAACCATAACAGTGATTCAGGTTCTGGTTGGCCCAACGAGAAATGTGAAGTAATGGAGCTAGCATGCCCGCTTTGCCGAGGCCAGGTTAAAGGATGGACTGTAGTGGAACCTGCACGTGAGTATCTCAATGAGAAGAAAAGAAGCTGCACACAGGGTGAATGCTCATTTGTCGGAACTTTCAAAGAGCTTAGAAAACATGTGCGAGCTGAACACCCTTCTGCACGACCACGTGAAGTGGATCCTGTGCTTGAACAAAAATGGAGACGACTTGAACGTGAAAGAGAGCGTGATGATGTGATCAGCACGATAAGATCATCAATGCCAGGGGCAATGGTCCTTGGCGACTATGTTATAGAGGGAAATCATCATGGCTTCAGTACTGATAACGATGGGGATGTTGATGATGATGATGCTTATGATGTTGATTTGGGTGACAATTTTCTTAATTTATTTCTTCTATTCCATCGCAACGTGGGGGGTGTCAACTTTGACACAGGCCTGAGGAGGTTAGGCAGGGGTTACCACCGCATATTGGATGAAGACGCTCATGGTGGAACCCGTCATGTTGCTGCAGGAGATGATGATGATGATGATGATGATGATGATGAAGAAGATGAAGATGAAGATGAAGATGATGATGATGATGTTTCCACTGCTGGTCGTCATAGGGGCAGAGTTTTGGAGCTAGGAAGGTCGCAGAGGAGGCTGAATCGTAGAAATCGGCAGAGAACAGGTATACGGTGACATGAAAGAAGCAATTGGGAGTGGAGAGGGGGCCAGGATCTTGTGTAGGTTTACTCGGTTGAAATTCACATTTGGCCGTCCTGTGCCCTCATCATAAGTACATTGATCTCATTTATTTGTGGAATGTAATTTTAGGATATTACTGTTAAAAATGAAAAGTTAGGAATGCTTTTTTTTTATTCTGTATCTTTTTCGGAAAAATAATACTGTCTCAAGGGGTTATGATTGTTCTTGATATGACAACCCCTGATTAACCCTCAATACATGTATAAAGAAACTTTCAAGTACCTTTAGCCCTCAATAAGAAATGCAATTACATTGTTTGGAGATCCAGATTGAGAATATGGTCGCCACAGTTTAGGGTGGTCAGCAATGTTTCAAAAACATGATTTTCTGCAACTGACTTCAAGAAGATCTTATGCAATGGTTTTCTAAATTAAGTTCACAGAAAATGAGCAGATTTCAAGTTGCAGAACATTGGGATACACATATCATCCATCATGCTGAAAGGAACTCCATAGAACAGAATCCAGGTAACCATGTTCTCTTTTTGAAGTACATGTACATATTCTACTCCCAGCAGCATTATTGTTGAGAATTGAATCATTGTTCCTTTAATTTTAAAATCACTTATATAGATGTATCATATATGTGTATTTGTTTCGTTTATATGCCTAAGCTGAAGGGCGTTTCTGTTCTGTGTGTAATCTCAAACTCGGTGTTTGTTACTCGTTGTACTTTGTTAATATGATATGAGGTGGTATTCAAATACATGATGTGGTTGTATTCCATGTAGATATATGTTTGTAGATGCTGAAGTTGAATCTTTTCTGCCAGTCGGGATTCTGACACGTGGTATTTTATAATCCATCGTGTATAAAAGACTGATTCCAT
Source organism: Hakea prostrata (assembly GCF_041222555.1). NCBI lineage: Eukaryota > Viridiplantae > Streptophyta > Magnoliopsida > Proteales > Proteaceae > Hakea > Hakea prostrata. Next base: position 45,616,481 of record NC_142604.1, on the reverse strand, counting down.
GGAAGAATTGCAGCAGGATCCTATAGGTAGCCAATTTCCGTCAATTTGTGAGTTGTGTTGGTTCTTCCAACCAGGGCGGAGCCAGGATTGAATGTTTGGGGGGTCGAATATACGTGGGCTAATGATGGACCCACGGTGGGTCCCACAATTATAAGTAAATTATAACAAATACATTAAAATAAAGTAAGGACTAAAATTGTGGGAGAAAAACTTAAAATTTTTTTTTAAATTTAAATTGCTATTAGTAGGAATTGAAACTTTATGAGAAAGTTTAAGGATTCAAAAATAAAATAAAATGATTACGATTAGATATGATAAATTGATAGCTGAAATCCTAAACGAGATTTAATTTTCCATTAAAAGGAAATGAAATTTTAGGAGAAAAATTTTAGGATTAAAAAAAATTAAAAATCAATGATTATGATTAGATTTGATAAAATCAATGGCTGAATTCTAACGAGATTTAAATTGCTATTAGTAGAATAAAAATTTAAGAAAAAGAAAAAACAACGAAAAAAAAAAATATACTTTATGAAAAGAATATTAGAAAAATTGTGAGTGTGTGAGAGAGAGAAGAATAAGTTGAAAAAGAGAGAGTGAATACCTAATAACTATGGAGAAGATTTATGAGAATATATAGGAATGAAAATATATGAGAATATATAGGGAGAAATTCATGGGTCGTGAGTTAGTTTTTAATTGGAATTTAACATTTTTTTCCTTAAAACTAGTGATTTAATGAAAACCATTAGATAACGATTAATAATGACATTTGTACCCATTATCTTTATCTTATTTTTAATTTTTGGAGGGGGCCAAATACTGGTATTTCATGTAAAGTGAGAGAAATAACCAAAAATATAGGTATAGTTTAAAATTTCAAAAAATGGCCCCCCGACCCCAACATGGCTCCGCCACTGCTTCCAACTATATGGCCAGATAGAGATCTATATCTTTCTATCGACAGATAGATAGATCTATTGAGAAATAGATATTGATCCAGTTTCAATTCATCTCTCAGGTTCTTCTCTCTCCCCCTTCCCTACTAAGTTCCTCCGTCTCTCTTGCATGGTGCCCCTCTGTCCCTCCCTTTCTATTGTGAATACAAAAGCGAGATTAACAATGCAAAGTATTACTATTGGAGAGCCATGCGAGTGTTACCCGTGTGCTTCCAAACAAGAGTGAGAGAGACTATCAAAGGATTGTTCAGTTGGTAGTAACCAATGCCTTAGTGAAGAGGTCACAGGTTTAACTCTCTCTATTAGTATATTTAAATTATATATAAAAGCTATCTTGGAGATGTAATCGTGGTACACATAAGTTGGTCTAGATGAACCTTAGATCAGAAGAGAGAAAAAAAATAAAGAAAGAAAGAAAAGAAAAAGTGAGTGAGAGAGATGACGAATATTAGCAAGCTATGTGACCAAATGTATATGTTTATATTTTTAGGCACAACAAAAAGAAGTGTTGACTAGTAGGTGTATAGGTTAAGAAGTGTTAAAGACTGGAAATAAATCAGATTTGTTTTTCGAGAAGAAAGAAGCCGCAAGACCTCAGCAGCAAAAACCCTAGCGGCGGATTGAGGAAAGCAACGCGCAGAAACCATAACGACAGTGGTAGTGAGAGGGAAAAACCTTCCCTGCACATCTGTTTTTAGATTGACCACTTACTTTTTCATGATGTAGCTTCTCCGCCCTTGTGGCGTGATTCTCCTCCGCCACAGTGGCATGTCAATCTTTGCCTTTTTGGCATGTTTCTCTCTTTGTGTTTTGTTGTTTTTGGTGTTCTCATCTTAGTTTTCTTGTTCCATTCATACTATTGCCTATGTGACCATTGATTTCAAGAACAACAACTATTGGCCTTGCAAGAAGGTTCATCTGTCCTTAATCTCCACTAGGGTTCTCATGGGGCATGGGCGCTTTAAGGCTTCAGTGGTTTCCCTTGGAAAACTATTCTCCTTTTTGATGGCGTCTCATGGATTTGAGATATTAGAGATGGAGACAATGGAAAATGCAAGGAGGTTCTTGCAAAGCCAATGTGTGCCAATGAGTCTACGCACAGGCTTTGTGCTCTTTGCCTTGGTCAGTCTGTTGTTTTATTTTTCAGATGGTTGTGTCTACTCATTAGATCTAGTAAAATTTGATGGTCTTTGGTTTGAAGCAATCTTCTATGGATTTTGGATCACAACCATACCAACATTTTTTTGTGCTTGGGGTCCCTATTTAGGAGAACTAGTGATAGTGGTTGTGCTGGCTGTCCAAGCATATGGTCAGATGGAATCTACCTCCCAACTCCAATTCTGTTGCATTGAGGAAGCTTCCGGCTTTTGGTATTTGCCTCTTGCCAATACCCTCATGCCAAACCGATAAGTTGAAGTGTGGAGACTTGAGATGTTTTCATTTATTGTGATGGGAGATGCGAATTACATATCCTATGAGCTTATTAATTGGTGTAATTACAACATTATTTCTAAGGTGTTATTGGGATTGACCAGTACCTTAGTTTGGATGACTCTGTCTAATCCATGTATGACAGTTTGGCCAATTACTTTCTTGAATTTCAGATATTTATATTCAACCTTGTGTTTCCATGCTTTTACCTTTTTGTTTCCCTTTGCTTTTCTATGAATGAAGTTACTTTTTACCCCTAAAAAAGGAACCAAAGGCAAAAAGCCATAGTGGAGGTTGTTTCAATGTTCATATTGTTTAGGTGCTCCTCATCCAGGACGGCCCCCATTGGATTTTTATTTGTTGTAGCGGTTGTAGCCAGCAATGAGCCATTTGATATCGCTACGTGTACAATAATGGATCCAATGGTTGTAAATCAAAATGCATGGACTTAAGTGTAAATTAAAATTCTTTATTTTACCTTTTCAGAATTATATATTTCAAGTTTACAAGAATAGGTCTTTGGATTGGGTTCCACCCTCCCGTGAGACCATCTTTGAGGAAGAATCGACATTGAGACCGTTGCTAAGGAAGAAATTCACTCCCATTTATCAAAACTCTCAAAAACCTTGGATGAAGAACCCAAAACCTAGCAGTAGCCAAAGTGAATTTTGGGCGGAGGACACAGTTTTAACGGCGACTGGGAGAAAAAACCTAATATATTGCTGACGAATCCATTGATTGGTAAGCGAGCATAGCTTGAGGGACCACCTATAAAACGGTTGTGTATAGTTTCAAAATCTATGATCAGAATCACAATAGCTACTTCAAATAATTGGTACATTTACATGGAGACCTACATAAAAATAATTGGCACGTTTACATAGAGATCTACGTAGACATAACTTTGGAAGAATCACGCTATCAAGTGACTTGAGTAGGCATCAAAGCTATGACATGGTAGCAAGAGCAACCATATTTTGTTGTTTTTGCAAAAAAGTCAAAAGGAAACAAGAAGGCATACTAAGGTTTCACATAAAGGGTCATTGGAGTGATCTCTCTCTCTCTCTCTCTCTCTCTCTCTCTCTCTCTCTCTCTCTCTCTCTCTTTATATAATTTCTCTAGGGTTTTTCTCACAATGCATTATACTATAGTTTTTCTCACGGCCATAATTAAAATGGTGTCTTCCATTGGAAATCCGCTTGGATCTGATTGAAAAATTGGATAACTCAAGAGATGACATTAATTTTAAGGGGTAATTCAGGGAATGACCCTAAAATTTCTGTTTTCTATGCAAGGGCATTTTTTTATGTATAGGGGATGGGAATATTAAATATACCATCAAGTGAGAGTCGGACCCACAACCTCTTCTCTATGAGCTATTGGTCATTACCAATCGAGCAACCCTGCAATGTTGACCCTAAAAATTAATAAAGCAAGACTAGATGCAATCTCTTGATATGGAAACCAATAAAAAAAAATGTGGGAATCCCACTGTATTCGGGTACATGAATAGGAAATTAGAAACTTAGCTTGCTAAACCTATGCATTCCCTTAACTATTTGTCATCCCTTAATTTTTTGTCAGAGTGTGCGAGGCGCATTTGAAATCATTCATTTAGAGCGATTGGAGTTGTAATTGGCAAATCTGATTGAAATTGACCATTTCTCAACTAAGGTGTTAAGATATTTATGTTTCAAATTTATTTATTTTTGTTGTTGTTGTTGTTGAAAACTGTGGTCAACTCTTCTATATTATCCTTGAAAGGGACAATAATAATATCAACTCCATGCTCAACTCCACCACTACTCATAAATGAGATGAAATGAGCACGAGAACTTGAATTTACAATGTTGGCAATTTCTGTTTTGGGATTGATTTTTGTTTCAATTCATGCAGAGAGAGAGAGAGATGGATTTCATCCGGATTAGTAAGCCAATGGTAGGTGAGATGGATTCCGCCTTGGTTAGCAAACTGAGAGCTTTTTAATGACCTTTCTTGTTGCTAAAAAAGAAAATTCAAGTTATAATTCTTATTATATCAGTTTTGCCTTTTCTGAGTCTCTTTTCACCATTAATGGCTTTCCCTGTTAGCCATGTTGGATCTTATGTAGCACTTGACCTGAATAAGGTCTAGGAGAAAAACAACGTAGATCACCGCTGCACTATGAGCATTGCTCACAAGCTGGTTCGGACCAACGGGTTGAATTTTAGCCCATTTCGAGTCTAAGACCCTAAGGTGCGCCATGTGCCACTCCATCTACATCATTTTCCCTTATTGATAAAAGATTTGTTCTCGAATATGCTTCGTCTTCACTTGTGTCAATCACCTTAGGTTTTGTTTCGTCTGAATGATAATGTAACAAATCTACTACAGTAAAAGTGTCAAAAACATTGTATTTACTGGCAGTTCAATCTTGTAAGCATTATCATTAATGCGCTTAAGAACATTAAATGGTCCATTAGCTCTAGGGTGTAGCTTGCTTGAACTTGCCAGTGAGAAACGCTCTTTTTGGAGATGAATCCACAGTGAATCTCACATTCTCTGAAGACAACCATCATTTATGTGCTTGTCCACTTGTTGTTTGTATTTCATATTTTGTTTGTTGATACAGTCATGAACTATGAATGCACTTCTTTAATATGCTTAGCATGCTCATCCACATTTGAATTGAACTACTTAGGAACTGACAATGGTATCAGGTCTAAATGAGTAATTGGATTATGACCATAGACTATCTCGAAAGGATTCTTGGTTGTAGTGTTATTATGTGGTTTGTTGTAGACAAATTCTTCTTGAAGTATCACCAAGTCCCATTGTCACGGATTGTCTCTATGAAAGTGCAATGAATATTAAAAAACAAAGATAGAAATAAAAATATGTATGACACATTTAAACATTTAAGTAGTAGACTAAAAATAAATTCAACATTTCAAAAAATCATCAAAGTTCACACAAGAAAGCTAATTTAAAAAAAAAATGTAGGTTCAGAGATTATTAAAAACAAATTCTAAAGGTAAATTTATTTTAAAAATTAATTATGAGTATTAGTAACTAATTTTAGGAGTAAGTTACTACAAATTTGTAAATGTGAGATGTGTGATTAGCTTTTAGGAATTAAATTAGGGAGAAAATTCTGTTAAAAGGTTAAATAAAAAAACTAAAATTTATTTATATAAAACAAAAATTTTAAACTTGAGATTGCATAATTAAATTAGGGAGAAAATTTTTCTAAAAAGAATAAAAAAAAAAAAAAAATTATATATAAAATAAACTTTATTAGAAGGATAATTTGGATAGTTTAGAGTAAAATATTGGTTGGGATGAAAAAATAGCACTAAATTAAAGATTTGGTAATGCAGATACTTTGGGCAAGCTTTTCAGGGAGTTCTCTTCTCAATCTGGTCTGACTATAAACATTGCAAAATCTAACATATTCTTTGCTAATGTCTCTCCAGAGATGGTGAATGTTTATGAGCAAAATGTGGGTTTCTCTCTTGGCGCTCTCCCGGTCACATATCTTGGGATTCCGATTTCTTCTAAAGCGTTGACTGCCGGTGATTTCTTTCCTCTTTTAAATAAAGTTGATCATCGCCTCTCAGCTTGGAAGAATCAATGTTTATCCTATGCTAGAAGACTCACCCTTATAAAGTTTGTCCTCATGGGGGTTGTAACTTACTGGATTAACGCCGTAAAAATCCCAGCCTTGGTCATCAATCATCTTGAGAGTATGATGGCAAAGTTCATTTGGAGAGGGGGGGTCTGACTCAGGTTCTTACTAAGTCTCTTGGCTTGCGATATGTAAACCTATTGAGGAGGGCGGCCTCGGTGTTAGGAAGTTGGATGACTGGAATCTTGTTGTTATGGCTAGGCATATTTGGTCCTTATCAACTAAAAGGGAGACTTGTTGGGTTCGATATATTTATAAGAGATGGCTCAAAGAAGATTCTATTTGGTTTTTGAAGGAACCTCCCCACTGCTCGGTGACTTTCAAAACCATTCTTAAAGCCCGATCTGTTACTAGTTCTTGTATTAAGTATATGATTAAAGATGAAAATGACACTCTTCTTTGGGTGGATCCATGGTTGCACGGTGGGCCCATTGCCACCAATGGTATCTTCTTGGTTACAACACTTGGGAGGAACAAGCTTGATCGGGTGGCTTTGTTGAGGGGTGGGGATGCATCTTGGAGTAATAATAGAAATGACTTAGACATTGCCAACAGATGGCCGGAGATTGTGTCTTGCAAGGTTTACCCTCGCCTTGCTGTTGACACTCCTATTTGGCTGCCTTCCACTGATGGTGTGTTCTCCCTTAGCAGTGCATACGAAGCCATTCGGCGACGTGGTGAAAAAGTTACTTGGAACAACAGTGTTTGGTTTTCCTCAGCTCAACCTAGGTTTGCTTTTATCACCTGGCTGGCCTTCCTTGAGAGATTAACCACCAAAAACGGTATGGTTGCATGGGGTGGTGTCATTGATTCTTCGTGCTCTTTCTGTGGTATTCATGAAAAAGCCATGACCATTTATTCTTTAAATGCCCATATACGATGCACATGTGGCGTGATTTCCTTACTCTAAATGGTCTCAGATTTCATGGACGGATTTCCTGGCAGGAGGAGCGCAATTGGATAATTTCCAAATTCTAAGGGAATTCTCTCATACAGTAGGTTCGGAAGTTCAGCTTGAGTGCTTTGATTTATCGGGTTTGGGAAGAGAGAAACTCGAGGATATTCAATGGAACCACTGTATGTCCTAAGAAAGTGCTGCATCAAGTGGTTGCTGATACCAGAAAAAAATTCTCTTTTCCACAACGGTTGTTTCTTGACGATGCCATCTCTAGAAGCTTCTTCCATCAATGGAAAATCAATGTTAGTTTTACTTTTAAAAAGGCTCTTCCAATGTTTTGCAAGAAGCCGCCTCTTGGGTGGACTTTAATTTGTTGTGATGGTTCCGTGAGGAATGAGATGGGCGGCTATGGTACTATTGGCAGGGATTCGCAAGGTCGATGTATTTTTTCTATTTCCGGTTGCTTGGTGGAGGGCAATATTCTTCTGATGGAGCTGCATGCTATCAGAAAGGGGCTTCTACATGCTATCCAGCTACACATTTCCCGTGTGATTATCTATTTAGACTCTGCCACAACAGTGGTGATGGTGTTGAGGAGGTCCTCAGTTCCGTGGAAGGCGATAGACATTGTGGAAGACATCAGAGGGATGGCGACGCAATTTCAAGGGTGTTTATTCAAGCATAATTTTCGGGAGGTCAATACTTGCGCTGATTTTTTGGCTGGATTTCTTCCGTGCCGGGGGAGATGGTCTTGATTGTAACCTTCTTCCGCCTAGGTTGGCTGAGCTTATTTATAGTGACGCTTCTGGCAAAACTTATTACCGTCTGTAATCTCATATATAGTCTCTTCTTTTATTAATATTATCAGCTACTTCTTCAAAAAAAAAAAAAAAAAAAGATTTGGTAATTCTTTTATAAAAGTAAAATTTATTAAAGGAAAACTTTTTTAAAACATCTTATCAGATAAATCTTTTTTAAAATGAGTAGATTGGGGAAATTTCACTTAAAGGGTATGAAATCTCGCTCATTCGTGTTTTGCAACTTGCCAAAATTAATGAATCGGCCAAATCCTGCCGAGATTTCGCCGATATTTCCTCAAATTCGTTTCCCAAATCCCAATAATTAAATCCCAATTCCTATTATCACACTCACCCACCTATTTTCAAAATTCAAACTTCCAAATTTCCCATTAATTCCCCATCTTGTCAAGCTGTCATTCGCTTAACCCAATTCTTATTATTACACGCACCCACTCACTTTCAAAATTCAAACTTCAAAATTTCTCATTAATTCCCCATCTTAACTGGCTGTAAGTCATGCAACCCCAAGAGAAACTTCTCTCTTCAAACTTATCCCACATGCAACCCTTTCTTCTCTCTTCAAACTTTATTGAGATTTTAAACGGAATAAAAGAAGAGAAACATTCAGAGACCACTGGCGATTCAGCATTTCAATCTAGGTTATCTAGAGTCAATGTTCGACAGAATTCCAGAGCAACTCAAGAAGGCAAAGAAGGTCTCTTTTGAAAGTTGAAACTCTCGCTTCGTCTTTGTTCCTGCTTTGACGGTTGGATTTTTTGTTTTTTTGAATTGCAGGGTTGCAAACGAAAGAGTATCTAGAATGTTAGCCAAGATATCGCTGGTTCGCCAGAAAATCGTTGATTTTCTTGCAATATTTTTGAAATTTTGCCAGTTCGGCAATAAAATAGCGAGATATCTCGAATTCTTAAGTTTTGGCGACCGAAACGGCCAAAATTCGACGAATAAGTTTCATCATGGAGGTAACTCGAGAAGTGGGCCTTGGAAAATTCTCTTATTGCCTGTTTGGTTACATGAGTCTTGAGATTTCAAATATCTAGAGATTTCAAATCTATGGAGTTATAATTTATAAAATTAGATGTTTGGTTGTGGAATGAAATCTTTGGATTCATCCTAAAAAATTATTTGATCGACGTGATTTTTGTGAATGTACAAATGTATAGTTTTTTTTAAATCTCTAGATTTCACCCCTTACCCATAAATCTACTGATTCACGTTTTTAATGTAAAAAGGTGAATCTCTAGATTTCATGAATCTAGAGATTTTTACAACCAAACAGGTATAATTCTCAGATTCATGAATCCAGAGATTTGAAATCTCTGGATTCATGTAACCAAACAGGCCCTTACATAATTAGTTACACAACATTTATTGCGATTAATTCAAAATTTATGTTTTTGTTACAATTGAGTTTTTTCACATTTGTCTAACTTAGAATGGGCCCAAACTATGCCTGCGTCACTTATGTAGAAAAAAAATTGCCAACAACTTAACCGTTGGGATAGTGCTCTGTTAACTCCCAAAGTTAAATGACCAAAACAACCTCTCATTGCACTTTTTTTTAATGAAGACTGAAGGATTACTATCAAAAGGTTTGCTTAGTTGGCAATGACCATAAGTTCTTAGTGAAGAGGTTAGGTTCGAGTCTTTGGTATATGTAACTAACTCGGAGAACCGAATACATGTCCTATTGAATAGTGCACCTACCTTGTTCTGATATCTCCATTGTATTGTAGGTTCATTCCATCTATACAAAAGGCCGTGAGTTCAAATTTTCTTGGAACATTCCCTAATTTAATTTGATCCTTCTTGAGGATTAGTTGAGATGCTACAAGTTGGTCTGAAGGCCTCATACAAGAGGAAGTTAAAGTTAACTGTTGTACCAAAAGTGAAGTACTTCTTCTGAGATAAATTCTTCCTCAAACTATAAAAACAATCTGATCAGTAGTTACTTAGAACAGTACTTGCATGAGATATGCAATCCGAATAGTGGCTCCTCAATAGGGTTTGGAACACTAACTTATAAGGGGATCACTCTCAATAAGGTTTGATAACCCAACTCATAAAGAGGAAAAAAAGAGAGAAACCTCTAAAGGAAAAAGAGTGGCTTCTAGTTTGAAGAAACCATAGACCATTCAATTTTCCAAGTATTTGAATCCAATTGGTAATCCTATGGCTTTATGTTCAGTTATTTAATCATGAAATGACTCATCTTTCATTAACATGCAAATATCATGAACCCAATTCTCAGATACATAGCCAAAAGGAGTGATCCCCAAATGGTTTGGTAGTCCCTATGTCCCAAGTTCGAATTTCCTCTACCTTTTGTCTCTCACATTGAACAGTTATATACTCTTTAACCTGGAAATGGGATCATCACCAACTTCTGTGGATTATACTAGGCCCCTGATAAGACTATGCTGACTAATGGGACCAGTGTTGTGTTGATTGTTCACAAAGCTAATACTTGCATAGATTGAACTCTAAATTCTGAACATTGCCTAGCAAGAGGCACAAGACTGCCACCATACATAAAGAAAAGAGTGATTAATCATTGGTAGACCAAAATGGATAAGATTCAATGGCAATGGAACAAGTTATCCATACATTGCTTGAAACAAAAATAAGAAATTAAATTCCCCGTTTTCAGTTTTGTTGGAGGCAACAAAATTTAAATAAAGAAAAAAATGTACATTTTCACCCGCAGGAAAAATGAATATATTGTACATTGGAAATGGTGCAAGAGGTTCTAGCCCAAAATGAATGCCTGGAACATAAGAAAATAAAAACATCTACAAAGCATTTGCAGGCAAGATTTAAAGTATTCCACGATACCATACGATACTAGCTGATACGTATCTATATTTGACACAACCGATACAATACATCTCGATACATCTCTCTATTAAATTACACTAAAACCCATTTGTCAGAACAATACAATATTGAATACAAAATGATACATCTCTAAAATAAAATCACTTGACCGATACGATACTCGATACCGATACTTTAAACCTAGCTTGTAGGGGATCTTGGGCTTTGGCATGATTTTGCTAAAGTCTTCTTGCCTTGCTGTTAAAGCTGTCTAACCTTCCCAGCTTGACTTCCCAGTAGGGTCCTCCAGTCTGCAATAAGAAAAAAGAGTTCATAAGATTTTCTGAGGAAAAGAGAAAAGGGATCAGATTTTCAAGTTATTCTCTTGAGTTGGATTTGCGTAGGAGTTCTTATTACCAATACAACTGCATTTCTGAAGGCCATAATGATTATATCTGCGCCTGAGACAACCCCAACGCAGATATTTTCGAACTCTTCCATCACCTCATTGATGACTTCATATGCTCTGAGCGAGTTGACACTGGAGAGAGATTCTATTATATTAGGTGTATCGCCCAGGAACAACGATGCATCACAACCCTACAAAGATTAACAATGCTAATGACATAACAAAACAGTAATTAGTGAAGAAAATGAGAAATTGAATTAAACACAGAGGTAGGCTTACGTCCACAAAATAGTCAGGGAATTGAAACCGCATTAACTGACGCAGCATTTCTTGGTTCTTTGATCATTGCTTTGTGCATGATGTCTTACTACAATTTCTGCTTCAGGGCAACTTTCTGCATAAGAAACCGAGTGTCAATGTTGCTTTAGCAGCCAGTCGACATAAAGAAGAGGGAGCTAATCCACAGCAAATGTAGAGGCTGACATCTTCGTGATATTTTGCAAGGGCTAGGGATTTGCCTCCCCCGAGGAATCCAAAAAGACCAATTAAAGACACCGTTGATAACCAAACAGTTTACATTGGTTTAGTATTTTTTAAGAATAGAATACCCTTATGCCCTTTTAGATTTTTTTTCTCTTTTGTTCAACCTATCAAACTAAATTTACTTAGATTACAAGAAGTAGACAACTGGGATCGAACACCAAAAAAAGGAAGAGGAAAAAAACACACATAAAAGTTCAGGTAAAAAGTAATCCTTCTGTGCTGCAAATTACTTTTGATACCCTCACTTTCAGCACACATCACTAGAGCAAAAGCACCAAATAAGCTGTTTTAACATTACAATAAACTCCGCTCTTTTGCCAATTTGAATAGAAAGAAAACAGAAGAAATAAGTACCAAGTACAACTTCCACATTAATTCTTTCAAAGGAATAACATTTAGAAGATGAAAAAGAATATTAACTTTTAACAGATTGAAAAAATGAACAAAATGATAGTGCTAACAAGAAACATAATGGATTTCAGAGACATACTCTGGTCTGTTCTCCCTCGGGGATGTACTGGGCCAATATTTCTCTCAAATAAAAGTTTTTTTTTTTTTTTTTCACTAATGGTAATGCCAAAGGTCATAATGCAGAGAGATGAAGTTTGATGCAATAGCATAGAGGTGCCAATTTTTAAATGGAATTGAAATCTTACGGGATTAATCTGAGTTTGGGATTTTATGACACACCAAGCCATATTGAACAAAATCGAAAACCAAAAGAGCCAGAACTGCAACCAAAATAGAAGCAGTCTCTTATTGTACAGTAAAGCATATGCACGATTCAACTACTCAGCCATATCACAATGTTCAACAACATTAAGAGTTATGTATTAGGGGTACTTCGAGAACTGGTTTATTACTCAATGTTTTACATTTTCTTTCTACTATTCACCTCCCGAGGGAGTTTTATGTATTTCTAAATATTATGTTAATAGGTGTGGCAGAGATAATTTCTCTACAACATAACATTCTATAAGATTGTATAGGGTTCTATCCAATGCGGAATGGAGAAACAAATTTGAAGATGCTTCGGTGGTGGTTCAACATGCAGTAGGTTCAGACCACCTCCCTTTGATGGTGGATACTATGGGGGGGGGGGGGGAAGCTCAGGAGTCCGTCCCTTTCAATTCGAGTCAATGTGGTTTCAACATAAAAATATAAGGCAAAAGCGGTTCAAGCTTGGTCTGTTCAAGGTACTGAAAATGCAAGAGATACCTTACTCCTAAAAGCCCAAATGTTAAACAAGTGTTTTCGGAGTGGAAACGTCTACTTTTGGACATGTTCAAGCTAAAATTTCAGATTTATTGAGGAAGCTTGAAGAGGTGCTTAGCAATCCTTTGGACGAAAATGAGGATAAAGAAAGGTCTCTGTTAAGTCTGCTGGAAGTGGAGCTATTCTAGGAGGAGGAAATGTGGGCTAAAAAAATCTAGAGAGCTTTGGTTGAAGTTAGGAGATAAAAATACCAAGTTTTTTCAGGCCACTCACTACTCTTCAAATGCAGCCTCATAACAGAATTTTGAAATTGAAGCTCAGCTCTGGTAGATGGTCTGATTCTGAGGAGGAGATATAAAAGGAGGTATTGCACAGGTACTCTGATATCTTTACTTCAGAAGGTATTGATGAGGATTCACTTTAGGAGGTTTTGTCCTCTGTACAACCGAATGTGAATGATAATAATCACATGTTGATGAGCCCCCCAGGTACAGAGGATATTAAAGAAGCTATTTCAGCCATGGCTCCCCTCAAGTCTCCTGGACCTGATGGTCTCCCGCCACTATTCTATCAAAAAATTCTAGGATATAGTTGAAAAGGACGTCTGCAAGTTTGTAGTGGATCTATTTTCTTCTGGCAGTATGTCTCATGCTATTAATTCTACTTTGGAGTGTCTTATCCCCAAGTTGAATCAAACGGCAACCATTGATCAGTTTAGACCGATCAGCCTATGCAATATCACAGTGAAGATTGCCACCAAGGTGATTGCAACCAGGCTAAAAGGCATTTTAGAGATAATCAATCAATCCCAATCTGCTTTTGTCCCTGATAGAAGCATCTCAGATAATGTTTTGATAGCTCATGAATGCTTTCACTACATTAAATCAAGGAAGAAAGGGAAAAGGAAGGTCATGGCTCTCAAGCTTGACATGAAAAAGGCCTATAGTAGGCTTGAGTGGAGGTTTGTTGAAGGTACTTTGATAAAACTGGGATTCTGTGAGCAATGGGTGAAGCTAGTTATGTCTTGCCTTACCTCAATTTCATACCATATGATGGTTAATGGTTCAGTTAGGGGTGCAGTTCAGCCTACCAGAGGAATTAGGCAACGGATCCCATCTCCCCTGCCATCTTTGAATTATGTGCCGAAGCTTTAAATGTTGCTCAACAAGAAGGTCTCATTTCAGGTATCAAAATCAGAAATAGAACTAATCCTCTGTCACATCTATTATTCGCAGATGATATTGTTTTATTCTCTGAAGTTTCTCTAAGGGAATTTCAGAACATCAAATCCTGCCTGGATCTTTACCGTGCGGCTAGTGGTCGACAGATCAATCAACAGAAATCCTTGATCAATTTCAGCCCTAACAGAGCTCCAAGGTTCAAGAGATGGCTTTCGAAGGTGTTAAAAATACCTTATGGTGGTCTACCTAAGAAATACCTGGGTCTCTCATCAGAATTTAAAGCTTCAAAGAGAGAGGTATTTAGAGAAATCCAAGAGAAAATAAGCAACAGACTACAAGATGGAAAGGAAACCTTCTTTCTCTGGAAGGTAAGGAAATCTTTCTCAAATCAGCAGGGTGAGCCATGAATAATTATACAGCTTCACATTTTCTGCTGCCAAAAGCTCATCACGACCAGATTAAGAAGGATGCTATTACTTTCTATTGGGGGGGAGAAGGAAGATAAGAGGAAAATTTAATGGGTTTCTTGGGACAGGTTGTGTAAGAAAAACGATCCTTACACTCAAAATTTGGCTCTTCTATGTAAACTTGGCCTGGAAGCTTTGGAATTTTCCAACATCTCAATTGGCTGAAATGATGAAAAGATCTATTTTCCCAACTCCGGATTTCTAGAAACAGAGTCGGGTCTTCTCCTTCGTGGGCTTGAAAGAGTGTGATCAAAGGAAGGAAGATTCTAGTCTTAGATTTGGTGTGGAGAGTAGGAGACGGCAAATCAATTAAAGGGTGGGATGACCAATGCATTTTGTCGAATCATGGCTACATTGTTCAGTCCCATAACAAAGATAGGAGGGCAATTATTCTGGTAGCAGAACTTATTACTGAAGGGACAAGAACTTGGAAGGCAGATTTGATCAGAGAATTATTCCAATGATGCTGAGGCTATTTTGAAGACAAGGCTGGGGTGGTGAGTAGAGAAGATAGACAGATCTGGGGCCCTGCAAGGAACGGAATTTCCCCCGTGAAAACAGCACATCACCAGATCATCAACCTGAGGGAGAGGGAAAGACATGCTAGACCTTCTTCTTCCTCCTCAGGTAGAACAACAGTTGATCCTATGGTTTAGAAAAACATTTGGAGTTGTCCAGCAACACCAAGAATTCAAAATTTTGCTCTGGAGAGCCTGTGCAGGGGCCATTCCTTCTGCAGAGGAGTTCAGTAAAAGGAATATCCCATTGACTTGAAATGTCCTCGGTATGACTCGGTGGAATCTACAAGCCACAACCTGTTTGATTGCGATTTTGCTAGAAGGGTCTGGTTTTCACCCCCTTTAAGTTTCAACCCTCCACAGAACCCTTCGGTGATTGAAGCCATTAAGAATTGGAAGTTGATTCTCCTGGCTGATAAGCAGGTCTTCGAAGAGCTTACTTCTCAGATTGCATACATCCCTTGGTACACATTTGGGTGGCTAGAAATGAGGTCATCTTTAAAGGATCTCAATTCTCTCCTCAACAGGTGGTTGACAAAGCTATGTTTGAAGTGAAGGACTATCTGAGATGTAATGGACGTAATGGTATAACGGAGCAGGAGGACCGAGGTTCATCAGCTCGTAATGACCCATTAAAATGGGAAACCCTCCACCAAATATCTTCAAAGTGAACGTGGATGCAGCATTAAATGAAGGTAAAAAGGGTGTTGGCATTGTCATCAGAGATGCAAGGGGAGAGGCAGTCATCGGACTGTCTAACTGAATTCCTTTTGACTCTGTTCTTCTCGGGAAGGTCATTGCTATCAGAGACGGCCTTTTCGTTGGCCTTGGATAGGGACATCAAAGGAATTATTCTGGAATCAGATTCAAAAGAAGTGGTGAATTTCATCAACACTGGAGCAAAAAGTCCAGTAGAAGCCCATAATATCTTCTATCATATTTTTTCCTTGCCCAACTTTTTGAAAAGATTTATTTTTGCTATGTTAATAGAGAATGTAATGCAATAGTTGACTCTCTTGCTAGTAAGGTTGTGTCCTTAGCATACAGGACTCTTTAGCCTAATGATGTTCCATGGTTTCAGGACGGTTGTAATGTTGATGCCATGCGTGGGTCACGCACTAATATATAGACCCGTTTCTACTGCCCCCCGCCCCAAAAAAAAAAAAAAAAAAAGTTAGACCAAGCTCTTTCTAATCTATTGTAGTCAACCAACTATGAAATCATGAACTTATATTTTTTTAATCTATGAAAAGAGGAAGAACAACTCTAATGGGGAAAAAAGAAAAGGAGAAGAATACCAAACATAGAAGGAAAATGTTTTCCCTGCTCAGCAATTGCAGAGAAGAAGAGTTAATAAATAGTCCACAAATAGGATTTTTATTTGCGGCAGCCCTGCTGCCTGCAGCCAAGGGTTACGATTTTGCCACGTGCATAGAATGAGATCCAACGGTTGTAAATATCTTAAGTGTAAATAAATAATTTTTGTTTTACTTCTTTAAACATGATATTTATCAAATTTACAAGATTAAGTCCCTTTGGGTTTTACGAAGAATCATTGTTGAGATCTGAAGACAGCAACCAAAACCCTCTCTCTTCACAGAGGGAGATGCAAATGCTTCATTATAGAATTGTTCAGGCCACATTGGATGAGACTTAACCTTCCCCCAAACCTTTTCCTATTCTGAATCGATACTTTAATGCCCTAGCTGTTTCATAATTTACATCAACCTTAGAAAATAAAGATTCAAAATCTGAGCGAAAGCCCTTAACAGCAGCTTCCGAATTTCTACATGTTTCTCCAAAAGAAACCTCAGGTATCACTCCCCTGCCCGTCGTCACAGGTTCCATAATTGCGTCTTGAACAGAAACCCTAGAATCCATTCTTTCAGCCTCTCCGGAATTTATCTCCGCCGGAACACTAGCTTCTACGGGTCCCACTTTCTCCTGTTCCACATGTTCCGCTACTGAACTAACAGTCCCACCATCTGAATTTTTGGTTTTCGCGTGATGGACTTCGACCTGGAGATTTTACCCATGTTGGAGATCCGAGAGACAAGATATGAAGACAGATTCAAGCAATGAAAGACAAAATTCCAAAAAACCCAAATAAGAAAGACAGAAATCCAAAAACCCAAATGGAGAGAGACTAAAAGTGATGAGATTGGGGCTTCTTTCACTTCGCTTGACGGTGAAGGTCAGGCCGATGGAGAGAAAAGAATGAGGATTTAGTTTTGTAAATTTTTAAAATTGAAAACCTTTGATTGTAAAAGAGAAAAAAATTATTTACATTCATATCCCCATACTTTTAATCCCAGCTGCTCGTTTCTTTTCTGTAATCGTGGTTAAATCCGGACCATTGGCGGCAGCCAACCGCGGCTGCCGCAAATAAAAATCCCCACAAATAGGAGTACGATATTATTGCTCTTGATTACATACACAAATAAAGGCAGTAACATGGTACCACTCCTAAATATACAATATCACATTCAACCTAGCTGCTGTCAAAATAATGCATATTCTAGTCAAGACGAATGAAAGACAGCACCATAATAACTGCTACCAAATATTGCTAGATGGATGCGGAGAAATTACCACATGCAAATCACAACACTCCCCCGAAAGCTAACTCCTTAGATCTCCCTTACCCCATACTGAAACCCAACCCTCCTTTAGGAATCAAATTCCCCCTCCCCTTCCCTACCTTCAGGCCCCTACCTCAGCCTTATCCCTTCACTCTAGAACCCAAAATTTCCCTTTTCTCTTAAAACATTTGAAACCTAATCTAGTTTCACTCATATTTTACAAACCTATTCTACTTTAGGATCATTTTCCCTCCCCCCTACCCCACCTTCGACCCCAACCTTAATCCTAGTCATCCTTTAGAAATCCTAAATTGGAGAAAACCCTAATTACTTAAATCCTAGTATTTTGGAATACAATTTCAATATTAAATAACAGATCTCAGACATGGTTTTATTAAACCTATCAGCCAAGCCCTATTCTCCTTTCCCCTCAACAGAAATCACACTAGGCCTCCAGAAACCCTAGCTGTAGGGCAATTCAGACCTAAGAAGCTGCTGCTCCAGCTGTAATTTACCTAAGAAGTCGTAGTTGCAGGGGTTCAAGAACCCTAACTTACCGCTGATTTCAACCTAAGTGATCCTGGAGACTGGACGTCAATTCGGGAATCACATCAGGCCTCCTGAACCTTCAGAAATGGCTCAATAATCAGTGCCCAACAGTGCTAGACAGGGGTTTTATATTATTGATTGTGCATATGCGCATTCAAAGCAATGAAAATAAAATAAAACCATTAAATATAAAATAGTCACTCCATTTGATGATTATAGACTTCACCATTTTTAATGAGAACCAACAAAACATGGTAATTAATGCTAGCAGCTTACAAATAGGAGCCGTAAAATATTCGTTGCTAAATGAATAATACCGCATTCACTTCCACCGCAATTAAGGCTATACCGCTTTTAATTAGGATCAATCTTACGTGGTATATATCCAGTTGGTGACAAATGGAGGAGGGAATATGTAAATAACGACGTAGTTGTTTTATTGGCAAGCAATTAAAGAAGTTTAAAAAGTTAATGCCACCATACAGCCATTGCTTTTCTTGAAATGGATAAATCCTTGAAAAGCAACTGAAGGTGTTCTCCCCCTCTTATAGACAGAATTATAATTGTAATCCAGTAGATGTAGGAAATCTTGTATTTAGTGTTGGGTTCTTGCACCTTTGGGATTATAAATGGAAATGAATCATAGCTTTCAGCTTAAGGAGTATTCCAGCGTCATTTCAATGTTACCACACGTATACATACGCAAGAACACAGACACATACACAAAGAGTTTGACATGTAATTGGAAAAACAAAAAGAATCTCTCATACCCACATATGATATAAATTCCAAATGAAAAATATCACAGAGACACATAATGTAAATTCTAGATGAAAATAATACTACATAAATAAAGAGCTACACAAACCTTAAACTTTACCTGGTAAATCATCGATCCGATATGGGCTAACATCCTTTATATGATTGATTAACTGCAATGTAAAAAATAACAATCACCCCGTGGATAAACAACGAATAACTCGTGGATGTATGTAGGAAAGGGTGAAAATGGAAGAGCAACTACCTTGTAATTAGGGTTCAAGAGATGTGGTCCTTCTTTCAGAAACTCTGCATCACCGGCTACCATGACAAACCAATTGGTAGACACCATAACCTTGCGGTTCTAGATAGCCTGCTAGATTACAATCGAATGATAACTCAAAAGATCTGAGTAAATACCTTCTATTACAGTTCTAAATATTGTAAATAAGGAAAAACATAAATTTTTTTTCCCACAGAGAGATGGAACCTAAAGGGAGAACAATATTTTTACCTTTAATGCTTCTAAAGTGGTAGAAGACCAGAACCAAGAAGACGCTAAACCACGCTACCAGACCAAAATGAGAGAGAAGCTGCGAAGATTGATGCAGATGTGATCCTCTACCTCGGACAAAGCGAACTTATGTCCACTGGTAAGCGGCAGCATCTCCCATCTCAAAATGACGATTTATAGGTAGGTCAATGGAGAGAGGGGGTACAACTCCCACCTGTGCGACAGACTTTTTTTTTTTTTTCTTCTAAAATACTTATTATTATTATTATTATTTATTCTTTAATAAAAACAGACCTAACTTTTATATGGATTTTAACACAGACTAAACCGTATCTTCTTTTATTTTTGCTAAAGCATATCTTAGGATTGTGAAACAAAATGTAGGGGTTTAAATGTAAATATAAATTTCTTATTTTACAAGAACCCCTAATTTTTTCAAAATTATAAAGTAACTCCCTGACAGCCGTTTACCCAACTTCATGTGTTACCGTTTGGCTTCAATGTTGTACATTAAATGCGCAACACTGAACTGTGAATGGTCCAGATTTAAAGAGGTGGTCGACCACCCATTTTGTTCTTTTATTTTTTTGGGTTTCAGTGGTATAGTTTCAAAAAATAATAATAAATAAATAAATAAATAAATAAATAAATAAATAAATAAAAAACACAAAACCCAAAACGGGTGGTCGAGATTAATTCATCCACACAATAAGCAATTCCATTCTCTACCTTTGTCGCTGCCCACTATTCTGGAATTCAGTCCAATTTTGATCTTCATGCCATTGTCTTTACCCCCTAACCCTCTTCTTCCCATATCTGCCACAAAGAGCAGGAAAGGGCTCCAAATGTTCCTTAATTCTGAACATGTGAGGCTGAACCATTAAGAAAACGCATATAATGGTACAATTGAATATTTTAGTGGAGGAATTCCAAGAAAACATCACCATTTTAGATAGGAATGAAATTATGGACCCTATTTTAGAGAATAAAAAGAAACTATTCTAGACTCGCAAAAGAACTAATTAGAAATAGATGTGTCTTCAAGACTTAAGGTTCCAATAATAAGTGCATGGTCCTTGAGTGGATAAAGAATTCCTAACACCTCCCAGTTGTTGGACATTGTCGACGCATCCCTTCACCTTTGACTTTGTTCCCCAATTAACAACAAAGTGTTGAAGCCATCATAGTAATAAGATGTAAACAGATTAGGATGGGTTTCTTGCAAATTGCAACTTGGCAGACAAGAATATTTTTTTATGGGATAATTACTATTGTCCCTTGTACTATAGTTTAATTGCTTCTCATACCCTGTATTTTTTAAAATTATTAATTCAACAATTAACTTTCATTACTAATGCCCCCTGCCATTAAACTTCGTTAGTTAGTTGATGACACGACATCTTTATATTTTTCAGAAACTCCAAAATAATCTTCAAATGTGCTTTGTTTGTTTACCCTTTTGTTAAACTATAGTATTACACTTAGTTAACTATAGAAGGAAAAAAATTGCATTTTTTTTTCTCTTAAAAGAAATAGTTGCTTTCATTTTCTTCTTGTTGATTACGACTTTGAGAAACTTAGAAAGTAGGGGTGTCAATAAGCTGGATTGGGTTGGGCCAACCTTAAATTCTATTGCTATCATAAAGACTAAAATTGAAACCTAAGCCCTACCCACCCCTATGAGGGTTTAAAAATCCCCAACCCTAACCTGACTCAACTCAGCCTACTCCACTGGGCAGTTCACTTTCACAAATATATCATGATGTCATGCTTATCAGTCATCCCCTCATAATATCTCAGTCTTTCTGATGCCAAACGGCAAAGAAATGGAGCCAAACAGCCAAAACATGAAAAAACGACGTCGATCACTACAAATCTATGAGCATTGTTCACAGGCTCGTTTCGAACCAATGGATCGAATTTCAGCTCATTCCAACTCTGAGACTCTAAGGTGCGCCATGTGCCACTCCGTCTGCATCATTCTCCCTTGCTGGGAAAAGATTTGTTCTCGACTATGTATCGTCTTCACTTGTATCAATCACCTTAGGTTTGTTTCGTCTGAATGATAAGGTGATAGATCTACTACATTAAAAGTGTAAAAAACATTGTACTTACCAATAGCTCAATTTTGTAAACATTATCATTAATGCACTTAAGAATGTTAAATGGTCCATTAACTCTAGGTGTAGCTTGCCAACTGGGAAACTCTATTTTCAGAGATGAATCCTGAATCACCTTCTTTGAAGACAATCGTTATTTATGTGCTTGTCCACTTCTTGTTTGTACTTCATTAACTGTTTGTTGATATAGTCATGAACCCATGAATGCACTTCTTTAACGTGCTTAGCATGCTCATTTGCATTTGAGTTGAACCACTTGAGAACTAACAATGATGTGAGGTCTAAAGGAGTAATTGGATTATGCACATAGACCATCTCGAAAGGACTCTTGGTTGTAGTGCAATTCTATGGCTTGTTGTAGAGAAATTCTTCTTGAGGTATCACCAAGTCCTATTGTCGTTGATTGTCTCCAATCAAAGTGCAATGAAAATTGAAAAACAAAGATAGAAATAAAATATGTATGACACATTTAAACATTTAAGTCTTCAGTCGTAGACTAAAAATAAATTCAACATTTAAAAATTGTAAGAGATTATTAAAAAAAAAAATTCTAAAAGTAAATTATTTTAAAAATTAATTATGAGTATTAGTAACTAACTTTTAGGAGTAAGTTACTAAAAATTTGTAAATGTGAGATTGTGTAATTAACTTTTAGAAATTAAATTAGGGAAAAGATTCTCTAAAAATGTTAAAAAATTAAATAAATTTTATTTATATAAAATAAAAATTTTAAATGTGAGATTGTGTAATTAAATTTTAAGAATTAAATTAGGGAGAATTTTTTTTCTAAAAAGGTTCGAAAAGAAAAACTAAAATTTATATATAAATAAACTTATTTAGAAGGATAATTTGGATAGTTTAGAGTAAATATTGGTTGGCGGAAAAAAAATAGCACTAAATCTTTTTTAAAACATCTTATCAGATAAATCTTTTTCAAAATGAATAAATTGGAGAAATTTTCACTTAATTTGAAGGGGTAACTCAGGAAGTGGGCCCTGGAAATTTCTCTTATATAATTAGCTACACTTACATGATACCTATTGCGATTAATTCAAAATTTCTGTTTTTGTTACAATTGAGTTTTTATACATTTGTCTAACTTAGAATGGGCCAAAACTATGCTTGAGTCACGTATGTGGGGAAAAAAAATTCATATGACTAACAACATAACAGTTGGGGTTAGTGCCTAGTTATCTCCCAAAGCTAAATGATCAAAAAAACCTCTCATTGCACTTTTTTTTTTCACGAACACTAAAGGGTTACCACCAAAAGGTTTGCTTTATTGGCAATGACCAAAAGTTCTTAGTGAAGAGGTTAAGTTCGAATCTTCCTGGTGGTATACGTAACTAACTCAGAGAACTAAGTACATGTCCTATTGAATAGTGCACCTACCTTGTTTTGATATCTGCATTGTATTGTAGGTTCATTCCATCTATACAAAAGGCCGTGAGTTCAAATTTTCTTGGAACATTCCCTAATTTAATTTGATCCTTCTTGAGGATTAGTTGAGATGTTGCAAGTTGGTCTGAAGGCCTCATACAAAAGGAAGTTAAAGTTAATTGTTGTACCAAAAGTGAAGTACTTCTTCTGAGATCAATTCTTCCTCAAACTGATAAACACAATCTGATCAATGGTTACTTGAACAATACTTCCATGAGACATGCAATCTGAATAGTGGCTCCTCAATAGGGTGTGGAACACTAACTTATAAGGGGATCACTCTCAATAAGGTTTGATAACCCAACTAATAAAGAGGCAAAAAAAAAGAGATAACTCTAAAGGAAAAAGAGTGGCTTATAGTTTGAAGAAACCATAGCCCATTCAATTTTCCTAGTATTTGAATCCAATTGGGTAATCCTATAGCTTTAAGTTTCAGTTATTTAACCATGAAATGACTCATCTTTCATTAACATGCAAATATCTTGACCCAATTATCAGATAGATAGCCAAGAGGAGTGATCTCAAGTGGCTTGGTAGCCCCTATGTCCCATGTTCGAATTCTCTCTGCTCCTTTGTTTCTCACATTGAATAGTTGTGTGCGCTTTAACCTGAGCATTGAGTCACTACCGGCTTTTAAAGATTATACTAAACCCCTGGTGGACCTATGCTATCGGGACCAGTGCTTGCGTTGGTAGTTCACAAAGCTAATGCTCCAAACATTCCCTAGCAAAAGGCGGTGCCACCATACATCCTCCTTATGGTTTACCCAAAAAAGAGAGAGTGATCAATCATTAGTATACCAAAATGGATAAGATTCAATTGCATTGACAAGGACCTAGTTTGATGCAGATGGCTTATGGAACAAGTTATCCACACATTGCTTGAAACAAAAATAAGAAATTAAATTCCCCGTTTTCAGTTTTGTTGGAGGCAACAAAATTTAAATAAAGAAAAAATTGTACATTTTCACACGTAAGAAAAATGAATATATGTACATTGGAAGAAATGGTGCAAGAGGTTCCAGCCCAGAATGAACGCCTGGAACATGAGAAAATAAAAGCATCAAAAAAGCACTTGCAAGCAAGGTTTAAAGTATCCCACAATACCATACGATACGTATCAATATTTGACACAACCGATACGATACATCTCAATATGTCTCTCTATTGAATTACACTAAAATTCATTTGTCAGAACGATACAATACTCGATACGGAACAATATGTCTCTTAAAATCACATGACTGATACGATACTCGATACCGATACTTTAAACCTTGCTTGCAGGGGATCTTGGGCTTGGCATGATTTTGCTGAAGTCTTCTTGCCTTGTTGTTAAGCCGTCTAACCTTCCCAGCTTGACTTCCCAGTAGGGTCCTCCAGTCTGCAATAATAAAAAGAGTAAATAAGAATTTCTGAGGAAAAGAGAAAAGGGATCAGATTTTCAAGTTATTCTCTTGAGTTGGGTTTGCGTAGGAGTTCTTATTACCAATACAACTGCATTTCTGGAGGCCATGATGACTATATCTGCGCCTGAGACAACCCAAGGCAGATATTTTCCAACTCTTCCCTCACATCATTGATGACTTCATATGATCTGAGTGAGTTGATACTGGAGAGAGATTCTTTCTCTCTGATTATATTAGGTGTATGGCCCAGGAGCAACGATGCATCACAACCCTCCAAGGCTACAAAGATTAAACAAAGCTAATGACATAAAGCAGTAATTAGTGAAGAAAATGAGAAATCAAATCAAACACAGAGGTAGGCTTACGTCCACAAAATAGTCATGGAATTGAAACCGCATAACTGATGTGGCATTTCTCGGTTCTTTGATCATTGCTTTGCGCATGATTCTGCTTCGGGCAACTTTCTGCATAAGAAACCGAGTGTCAATGTTGCTTTAGCAGCCAGTCGACATAAAGAAGAGGGAGATAATCCACAGAGCAAATGTAGAGGTTGACATCTTCGTGATATTTGGTAGGGGCTTGGGATTTGCCTCCCCCGAGATATTCAAAAAAGACCAATTAAAGACACTGTTGATAACCAAACGGTTTACATTGGTTTAGTATTTTTTAAGAACAGAATACCCTTGTGCCCTTTTAGATTTTTTCCCTCTTTTATTCAACTTATAAAAATAAATTACTTAGATTACAAGAAGTAGACAACTGGGATTGAACACCAAAAAAAGGAAGGGAAAAAAACACATATAAGTTCAGATAAAATGTAATCCTTCTGTACTGAACTGCTGCAAATTACTTTCGACACCCTCACTTTCAGCACACATCACTAGAGCACAAGCACTAAATAAGCTGTTTTAACATTACAATAAACTCCATTCCGTTGCCAATTTGAATAGGTTAAAAACAGAGGAAATAAGAACTAAGTACAACTTCATTAAATCTTTCAAAGGAATAACATTCAGAAGATGAAAAAGAATATAAACTTTTAATAGATTGAAAAAATGGACAAACGACGGAGCTAACAAGAAACATAATGGATTTCAGAGACATACTCTGGTCCGTTCTCCCTCGGGGATGTACCGGGCCAATATTTCTCTCAAATAGAAATTTTTTTTCACTAATGGTAATGCCAAATGTCGTAATGTAGATAGATGAAGCTTGATGCAATAGCATAGAGGTGCCAATTTTTAAATGGAATTGAAATCTTATTGGATTAATCTGAGTTTGGGATTTTATGACACCAAGCCAAATCGAACAAAATCAAAAACCAAAAGAGCCAGAACTGCAACCAAAATTGAAGCATGTGTATGTGCTCGTGTGTGTGTATATAGCAGCAGTCTCTTATTGTTCAGGAAAGCATATGCACGATTCAACTACTCAGCCATATCCCAATGTTCAACAACATTAAGAGTTATGTATTAGGGGTACTTCGAGAACTAGTTTATTACTCAATGTTTTACATTTTCTTTCTACATTTCATCTACCTAGGGAGTTTTATGTAATTCTAAATATTATGTTAATAGGTGTGGCAGAGATAATTTCCCTACAACATAACATTCTACATTCATATCTCATCATCTTCTCCTTCTTCAACCTTCTTCTCTCATCTCTCTTAACTATCAATGTATACCATAGGGACACCCAAAGATCTCATTTCAAGGAATAGGCACTAGGAGCAAGAGCTATGCTATTCTGGATTTGCCTAGGGTATGTTTCATCACCTCTAGATTAAAAAAAAAACCAAACATACATCTAGCTGAGGAACTGGTTGGAACAAGTCATCGCATGTTCAACCATATCTTCTTAGTTTTCCCAATGAGGGAAGGCGGATTATAATATCATATGCAAACAACAATGTTAAGCTCATTATTATTCTGACTATTTTAATAACCTGAATATGTAGATTTCTTTACACACTACATAGCAAGTTAGACCAAAAACACAGAAGTCCTCCCTGTGAGTGAATAGTTTCTTCTGCCATGTGCATGTGATTCCCCTGGCTGCTAGTTCTTTTTTCTACCCAACTCCCTCCTCTACAATGCAGAAAGGTCCCCCTCTTCTCTTACCGCCGTCAAGCTCTCGAAACCCAAACATAACAGAGGATCCAAGAGATGATGAAGATGACGGATATGTGTTGTACAATGATACCCTGGAGATTAAGCATGAAGTCAATCCTAGCTAACCTTAGTTGGGAAGGTGCTCAACGGCAAACCATTCAGGATTCAAGCAGTTAATGAGGCCCTAGTTAAGCTTGGAATTTAATGCAGGAGGTGAAGGTTAGTCAATACAGCCCTCAGCTATTTATTTTCAACTTTAATCATTCCCTGGATGTTGAGAATGTTCTCGAAGGGTTGCCTTTGTCAGTGTCTAGTAACCTGATAGTTCTGGAGAAATGGAATGATGAAGAAAACTGGAGTTTTGACAAACAAGTTTTGGATTCACTTAAATGGTGTCCCCAAGGAGATTATTAGCCTGAAACTGGGTGTGCAGTTGGCCTCAAGGGTTGGCACTCCTCAGATGATCATGCTCATCCCAGGTTTTAGAGATGGAAGTAGAAAGCCTTTCCTCAGGTGCAGAGTCATGGTGGATCTGAACAAACCTCTCAGAAAGGAAATTGGTGTGCGACTGAAGATAGGAGGATCGGCTCCAGTTGCAATTAGCTTTGAGAGACTTCCCACTCTACGCTATTTCTGTGGCAGATTAGGTCACGATGTGAAGCACTGTTCTGAATATCATGATTCAAAGAAGGAACACCAGAAACAGCATAACTGCGGGATGGCTGCTTCTTGCCCAGAACTTCCACAATGCACCTACACTGCTTCTATATGTGCTTTCACCACGAATGCTAGAGCACTGGAGGAAGCTTCCTTTTTGGACCCTAACATTCTGTCCCAACCACAAGATCAACCTACACCTCTCACCAGATCTACCCTTCGTCTCCCGGCGATTACTGCTACAGGGAGCGAGCCACCAAACCCTAACTGATCTCAAGGACAAAGCCCAGAACCCAATAACCCCCCTCTCCTAAAGAGACATGGTGAAGCTCAACCCAATCCCAATACTCCCATTAATGAGGACGTTAACCCTCGGATAATCCAAGGATTTTTCACATCAGTCCTAGGTATCTGCCCATGGATCTTAACCAACCTTTTGCTTCTCCCAATCTGCATAACCCAGCTTTTGGAAACACCACTACCAATGAATCTTCCAACAGCACAAATCCTTGCTGCCCTTCAGTCCCATCTCAGCCAGCTACCAGACAATTCTGCTAGGCTTCTCCCTTTATTGCCTATCCTGTAAAACATTACAATCACCAACCAAACACTCATCAAAACAACCCTAACCCCACTTCAAATCCTGGTACCATTCTCCCCTTAGCCACTGAACAAACCAACCAGATCATGCCACCAGTTCAACCTGAAATCACGCCATTTTCAAACCCTATACCAACTACCATCAAAATCCAAAGCATGCTCACTGGAACCATCAGACCATTTGCTAGCTCCAACCAAGACATGAACCACTACCTGGACCTCCTACCTAACCTGACCCAAGAAATTCCTAGAGGTGTTCACAGTGCTGAAGGAAGTAGAAGTCTCAAGAGATTGGCCCGCAGAAGAAATGTTATTCAGCCTTATACTCTAAGACCTGCTACTGGGAAGGTCACAAAGCCAAAGAACAAGATAATCAAGAAGGCTCACGTAGAGGAGTCGGACAGAGAGGTATTTGCAGTAAGTTGGACATTGGTGAAGACAAAGAACTCCCTCCTCAGCTTCATTTTTTAGATGGTCTGATTCTGAGGAGGAGATACACAAGGGGGTACTGCACAGGTACTCTGATATCTTTAATTCGGAAGGTATTCATGAGATTCACTTTAGGTGGTTTTGTCCTCTGTACAACCGAAAGTGAATGATAATAATCACATGCTGATGAGCCCCTCAGGTACAGGACATTAAAGCAGCTATTTCAGCCATGGCTCCCCTCAAGTCTCCTGGACCTGATGGTCTCCCGCAAATATTTTATTAAAAAAATTCTAGGAAATAGTTGAAAAGGATGTCTGCAAGTTTGTAGTGGATCTATTTTCTTCTGGCAGCATGCCTCATGCTATTAATTCTACTTTGATGTGTCTTATCCCCAAGGTGAATCAACCGGCGACCACTGATCAGTTTAGACCAATCAGCCGATGCAATATCACAGTGAAGATTGCCACCAAGGTGATTGCAACCAGGCTAAAAGGCATTTTAGAGATTATCAATCAATCCCAATCTGCTTTTGTCCCCGATAGAAGCATCTCAGATAATGTTTTGATAGCTCATGAATGCTTTCACTACATTAAATCAAGGAAGAAAGGGAAAAGGAAGGTCATGGCTCTCAAGCTTGACATGAAAAAGGCCTATAGTAGGCTTGAGTGGAGGTTTGTTCAAGGTACTTCGATAAAACTGGGATTCTGAGAGCAATGGGTGAAGCTAGTTATGTCTTGCCTTACCTCAGTTTCATACCAGATGATGGTTAATGGTTCAGTTAGGGATGCAGTTCAGCCTACCAGAGGAATTAGGCAAGGAATCCCATCTCCCCTTCCATCTTTGTATTAGTGCCGAAGCTTTAAGTGTTGCTCAACAAGGTCTCATTTCTGATTCAAATCAGAAATAGAACTAATCCTCCGTCACATCTATTATTCGCAGATGATACTGTTTTATTCTCTGAATTTTCTCTGAGGGAATTTCAGAACATCAAATTCTGCCTGCAATCCTTGATCTATTTCAGCCCTAACACAGCTCCAAGGTTCAAGAGATGGCTTTCAAAGGTGTTAAAAATACCTTATGGTGGTCTCCCTAAGAAATACCTGGGTCTCCCATCGGAATTTAAAGCTTCAAAGAGAGGTATTTAGAGAAATCCAAGAAAAAATAAGCAACAGACTTCAAAGATTGAAAGTGAACCTGCTTTCTCTAGAAGGTAAGGAAATCTTTCTCAAATCAGCAGGGCTCACCATGAATAATTATACAGCTTCACATTTTCTGCTGCCAAAAGCTCATCACAACCAGATTAAGAAGGATACTATTACATTCTATTGGGGGGGGGGGGGGAGAAGGAAGATAAAAGGAAAATCTAATGGGTTTCTTGGGACAGGTTGTGCAAGAATAAAGATCCTTACACTCAAAATTTGGCTCTTCTATGCAAACTTGCCTGGAAGCTTTGGAATTTTCCAACATCTCAATGGGCTGAAATGATGAAAAAGATCTATTTTCCCAACTCCGGATTTCTAGAAACAGAGTCGGGTCTTCTCCTTCAAGGGCTTGGAAGAGTGTGATCGAAGGAAGGAAGATTCTAGTCTCAGGTTTGGTGTGGAGAGTAGGAGACGGCAAATCAATTAAAGGGTGGGATGACCAATGGATTTTGTCCAATCATGGCTACAGAGTTCAATCCCATAACAAAGATAGGAGGGGAATTATTCTGGTAGCAGAGCTTATTAATGAAGGGACAAGAACTTGGAAGGCAGATTTGATCAGAGAAGTTTTTTATTCTAATGATGCTGAGGCTATTTTGAAGATAAGGCTGGGGGTGGTGAGTTAAGAAGATAAACAGATCTGGCGCCCTGCAAGGAATGGAATTTTCTCTGAGAAAACAGCATATCACCACATCATCAACCTGAGGGAGAGGGAAAGACATGCTAGACCTTCTTCTTCTTCCTCAGGTAGAACAACAGTTGATCCTGTGGTTTGGAAAAACATTTGGAGTTGTCCAGCAACACCAAAAATTTGCTCTGGAGAGCCTGTGCAGGGGCCATTCCTTCTGCAGAGGAGTTGAGTAAAAGGAATATCCCCATTGACTTGAAATGTACTCGGTATAACTCGTTGGAATGTACAAACCATATACTGTTTGATTGCGATTTTGCTAGAAGGGTCTGGTTTTCAACCACTTCAAGTTTCAACCCTCCACAGAACCCTTCGAGAATTGAAGCCATTAAGAATTGGAAGTTGATTCTCCGGCTGATACGCAGGTCTTCAAAGAGCTTACTTCTCAGATTGCATACATCCCTTGGTACATCTGGGTGGCTAGAAATGAGGTCATCTTTAAAAGGATCTCAATTCTCTCCTCAACAGGTGGTTGACAAAGCTATGTTTGAAGTGAAGGACTATCTAAGATGTAATGGAAGTAATGGTGTAGCGGAGCAGGAGGACAGAGGTCCATCAGCTCGTAATGACCCATTAAAATGAGAAACCCTCCACCAAATATCTTCAAAGTGAATGTGGATGCAGCATTAAATGAAGGTAAAAGTGGTGTTGGGGTTGTCATCAGAGATGCAAGGGGAGAGGCAGTCACTGGACTATCTAACCCAATTCCTTTTGACTCTGTTCTTCTCAGGGAGGTCATTGCTATCAGAGAAGGCATTCTGTAGGCCTTCTGTTGGCCTTGGATAGGGACATCAAAGGAATTATTCTGGAATCAGATTCAAAAGAAGTGGTGAATTTCATCAACACTGGAGCAGAAAGCCCAGTAGAAGCCCAGAATATCTTCTATGATATTTCTTCCTTGGCCCAAACTTTTGAAAAGATTTCTTTATGCTATGTTAATAGAGAGTGTAATGCAATAGTTGACTCTCTTGCTAGTAAGGTTGTGTCCTTAGCTTGCAGAACTCTTTAGCCTAATGATGTTCCATGGTTTCAGGACAGTTGTAATGTTGATGCCATGCGTGGGTCACGCTCAAATATATAGACCCATTTCTACCCCTAAAAATTAAAAAAATGAGACCAAGCTCTTTCTAATCTATTGTAGTCAACCAACTATGAAATCATGAACTCATATTTTTTTATGCTACTGACAAAAAGAGGAAGAACAACTCTAATGGGGAAAAAAGAAAGGAGAAAATTACCAAATATATAAGGAAAATGTTTCCCTGCTCAGCAATTGCAGAGAAGAGTCAATAAATAGTCCACAAATAGGAGTAAGATGTTACTGCTCTTGATTACATACACAAATAAAGGCAATAACATAGTACCACTGGTAAATATATAATTTCACATTCAACCTAATTGCTTTCAAAACAATGCATATTCTCTAGTCAAGATGAATGAAAGACAGCACCATAATAACTGCTACCAAATTTGCTAGATGGATGCAGAGAAATTACCGCATGCAAACCAGAAAACTCCCCGAAAGCTAACTCCTTAGATCTCCCTTACCCCATACTGAAACCCGACCCTCCTTTAGGAATCAAATTCCCCCTCCCCTTCCCTACATTCAGGCCCCTACCTCATTCTTATCCCTTCACTCTAGAACCCAAAATTTCCCTTTTTTCTTAAAAGCATTTGAAACCTAATCTAGTTTCACTCATATTTTACAAAACCCAAATCCCAACCCTATTCTACTTTGGGATCATTTTCCCTCCCCCCTACCCTACCTTTGACCCCAACAGTAATCCTAGTCATCCTTTAGAAATCCTAAATTGGAGAAAACCCTAATTACTTAAACCCTAGTATTTTGGAATACAATTTGAATATTAAATAACTGATTTCAGACATGGTTTTATTAAAACCCTTATACCTATCAGCCAAACCCTATTCTCCTTTCCCCTCAACCAGAAATCACACTAGACCTCCAGAAACCCTAGCTGTAGGGCAATTCAAGCCTAAGAAGCTGCCGTCCAGCTGTAATTTACCTAAGAAGTCATAGTTGCAGGGGTTCAAGAACCCTAATTTACTGCTGATTTCAACCTAAGTGATCCTGAAGACTGGACCTCAATTTGGGAATTACATCAGGCCTCCTGAACCTTCAGAAATGGCTCAATAACCACTGCCCGACAGTGCTAGACAGAGGGGTTTTATATTATTGATTGTGCATACTCACATTCAAAGCAACGAAAATAAAATACAAACCATTAAATACAAAATAGTTACTCCATTTGATGATTATAGACTTCACCATTTTTAATGAGAACCAACTAGACATGGTAATTAATGCCACTGCTAGCAGCTTACAAATAGGAGTCGTAAAATATTCGTTGCTAAATGAATAATACTGCATTCACTTCCACCGCAATTAAGGCTATACCGCTTTTAATTAGGATCAATCTTACGTGGTCTATATCCAGTTGGTGACAAATGGAGGAGGGAATATGTAAATAATGACGTAGTTGTTTTATTGGCAAGCAATTAAGGAAGTTTAAAAATTTAATGCTGCCATATACTCTACGTAAGCAGCAAATACGGCCATTGCTTGAAATGGACAAATCCTTGAAAAGCAAGTGAAGGTGTTCTCCCCCTCCTATAGACATAATTATAATTGTAATCCATTAGATGTAAGAAATCTTGTATTTAGAGTTGGGTTCTTGCACCTCTTGGATTATAAATGGAAATGAATCATAGCTTTCAGCTTAAGGAGCATTACAGTGTCATCTCAATGTTACCACACGTATACATACGCAAGAACACAGACACATGCACAAAGAGTTTGAAATGTAATTGGAAAAACAAAAAAGAATCTCTCATACCTACATACGGTATAAATTCTAAATGAAAAATATCACAGAGACACAGAATGTAAATTCTAGCTGAAAAAAAAACTACATCAAAAAAGAGCTACACAAACCTTAAGCTTTCCTGGTAAATCATCGATCCGATATGGGCTAACATGTTTTATATGATTGATTAACTGCAATGTAAAAACTAACAATCACTCCCGTGGATAAACAACGAATAACTCGTGGATGTATGTAGGAAAGGGTGAAAATGGAAGAAAAAAATACCTTGTAATTAGAGTTCAAGAGATGTGGTCCTTTCAGAAACTCTGCATCATCGGCTACCATGACAAACCAATTGGTAGACACCATAACCTTGCGGTTCTAGATAGCCTGCTAGATTACAATCGAATGATAACTCAAACTAACAAGTAAGATCTGAGTAAAAACCTTCTATCACCGTTCTTAATATCGTAAATAAGGAAAAACATAAAAAAATTACCCACAGAGAGATGGAACCTAAAGGGAGAAGTGGAGAGCAATATTTTTACCTTAATGCTTCTAAAGTGGTTGAAGACCAGAACCGAGAAGACGCTAAACCACGCTACCAGACCAAAATGAGAGAGAAGCTGCGAAGATTGATGCAGATGTGATCCTCTACCTCGGACAAAGCGAACTTATGTCCACTGGTAAGCGGCAGCATCTTCCATCTCAAAATGACGATTTATAGGTAGGTCAATGGAGAGAGGGGATACAACCCCCACCTGTGGGTAGACCAGTCAATGGATAGTTGAAATCCGCCTCCGAATGGGCATTCGTATTCGTTTTAGGGTGTTCGTATGCGAAAATTTTCTTCGTTTTAGGGTGTTCGTATGCGAAATTTTTCTTACAAAAAATATTCGTATCCGTCCGTTAAGCAACCAGATTTGGATTCGGATAATTGCTTATTGGATCGGATAATATCCAGATAGAGTAAAGTATTCAACATTTTTTTCTCTGAAAATGGATGATAATAGGATTCAAAACTGGTAATCGGATAATCAAAAATAAAAAAAAAATTTATTTGCTTAGAGTAAAGTATTAAACATTTTTGACAAAAAATGGCAGATAATCGGATAGTTTATCGGATCGGATTTTTATTGGATATCCGATAAAGTTCTGGATTCGAATTCGGATGCCTCCTCTAAATTTCTGCCAGATTCGAATTCTGATTAGGATAGCAGTTTTGCTAATCGAGTTCGGATTCGGATCCTGGTGTATCCGAGCCGAATCCGATCCGTTTATAGGTCTACCTGTGAGACCCACCTTAACACCGATTTTTTTTTTTCTTTCTAAAATTCTTATTATTATTATTATTATTATTATTATTATTATTATTATTATTATTATTATTTATTCTTTAATGAAAGCAGGCCTAACCGCCTAACTTTTATATGGATTTTAACACAGACCTAAAGCATATCTCAGGATTGTGAAACAAAATGTAAGGGTTTAAATATAAATTTCTTATTTTACAAGAACCCCTAATTTTTTCAAAATTATAAAGCAAACTCACTGACAGCTAGGGGTGTCAACGGTGTAGTTTGGGGCGGTTTCGGGCTGAAAACAGCTAGCCCAAACACGGCTCATTAGCAAAATAACAGTTCCTGGCCAGTTTTGGTTTGGGCTAACTAATGGTTTAGATTCAGGTTGACTAACAGTTTATGGTGAAAAAAAAAAAAAAAACAAAAACAAAACAAAAAACAAAAAAAAAAAAAAAAAAAAAAAAAAGAAGAAGAAATAATTGAACATCTTACAACAAAAGCCAAAATTCTATGAAAAGCAAAGTTACTATTCGTCAATTTTTATTAAAAAAATCCACCCATCCTATAAAAATAAAAAACCTAGATATTAAGTAGTAGAATGACTATTAGATCTTTGAATTAATGCATCATTTTTTTAATTGTCTATACCAACTACCTAGTGGTAATATAATGATTCAAGTACTACTTAATGTAAAATTACAAAACGGCTTGTAAAATGGGCTATAACAGGTTGCGGTTCAATTTCAGGTTGGTGCAGGCTCTGCCACCCTCAGCCCAAACACAGTCCATTAAGGTTCGGTTCCGGCCGGTTGGGGCTATAATGGGCCGGTGCGGTTTGATTTTAACAGTTCGAATTAACACCCCTAATGACAATTGTTTACCCCAACTTCCTACGTTTTCTACCGATTTGGCTTCAGTGTTGCACATTAAATGCGCAACACTGTGCTGCGAATGGTCCAAATTTAAAGAGGTGGTTGACCTCCCTTTTTTTTTTTTTTTTTTGGGTTTCAGTTGTGTAGTTTAAAAAGTGAAAAAAAAGAAAACCAAAATGGGTGGTCGAGATTAATTCATCCACACCATTCACAGCACTGAAGCAATTCCATTCTCTACCTTTGCCACTAGCCACCTATTATGGAATTCAATCCAGCTTTGATCCTCATGCCATTGTCTTTACCCCCTAACCCTCTTCTTCCCATATCTGCCACAAAGAGCAAGAAAGGGCTCCAAATGTTCCATAATTCTAAACATGTGAGGCTGAACCATTCAAAAATGCATCTAATGGTACAATTGAATATTTAAGTGGAGGAATTCCAGGAAAACATCACCACTTTAGAAAGGGATGAAATTATGGACCCTATTTCAGAAAACAGAAAGGAACTATTCTATACTCGCAAAAGAACTAATTAGAAATAGATGCGTCTTCAAGACTTAGGGTTCCAATAATAAGTGTAGGGTCTATGAGTGTATAAAGAATTCCTAACACATCCTAGCTGTTGGACATTGTCGACGCATCCCTTCACCTCCGACTTTGTTCCCCAATTAACAACAAAGTGTTGAAGCATAATAATGAGATGTAAACAAATTAGGATGGGGTTCTTGCAAGTTACAACTTAGCAAACAAAATATTTTTTATGAGATATATAATTACTATTGCCCCTTGTACTATAGCTTAATTGCTATCTCATACCCTGTATTTTTTTAAATTATTAATTGAACATTAGTTTTCATTACTAATGTCCCCTGCAATTAAATTTCGTTAGTTAGTTGATGACATGACATCTTTATATTTTTCAACAACTCCAAATAATCTTCAAATTTGCTCTGTTTGTTTACCCATTTGTTAAACTATAGTACTACACTTAGTTAACTGTAACAAAAAAATTTACATTTTTTTTTTCTCTTAAAAGAAATAGTTGTTTTCATTCTCTTTCTGTCGACTACGACCTTAAGAAACTTAGAAAGTAGGGGTGTCAATAGGTTGGATTGGGTTGGGCTAGCCTTAAACTCTACCGCTATCATAGAGATTAAAATTGAAACCTAAGCCCTACCCACCCCTATGAGGGTTTAAAAATCCGCAACCCTAACTTGACTAAACTCGGCCTGCTCTGATTAATCCTAATATATTTAGGAATGTTAGATTTATGGAAATATCTTTAGATATTTAAGGCCCTGATTGACACTGATTTATTTAGATATATTTAAATATTTAACCATAATATTTGTCTCCCTAATTTAGATAAATTTAAAGCCCTAATATTTAGATATATTAAGGTCTTGACTTACATATATTCAATGCCTTGATTGTTTTAGATATATTTAAATCCTTGATTAGCCCACTATATTTAGATATTTAAGGAAAATCATACATAATTTTTTATTTGTGAAATTTATGAAAATATATTTAGATACTTAGGGTTAGTGGGATATTGAGATTGTTACTTACCAAATAAGAAGAGATGCTTGATTATTACATACCAAAACAAAAGGGATACTCGATAAACCATTTTAAATTTTAAATATAGCCTTCATTAAATTAAACTAACATAGTGTGGAAACATCCTGTCCATTTCTAACAAGGTTGATGTCCCAATATCACATCAAAAGGTTGATGTCCCTTAATAAGTCATATTATTTAAAAAATATATATATAATCGCAACTATTTGATGTGACTTATAAATAGATTTTTTATGTTGGAATACATGTCATACATCTACAAGAAAATGGATGGTCCATTTCCTTGTCAGAAATGGACTAGATAAATTTCCAACATAGTGTCGGGGAGGGCTAGGCCAGGTTGGTTTTAAGTCGCTTGAAGAGCCTACATAAAAC
Source organism: Hakea prostrata (assembly GCF_041222555.1). Lineage (NCBI taxonomy): Eukaryota > Viridiplantae > Streptophyta > Magnoliopsida > Proteales > Proteaceae > Hakea > Hakea prostrata. Next base: position 45,579,543 of record NC_142604.1, on the reverse strand, counting down.
AATATTTAAGATGAGTTTTAACAATAATTGTGGCATAATATTAACAAGATGTATCATTTAAATGACATTTTAAAAACTAACATTTCTATTGGATACATCCAAAAATAGTGTATTGGATTAGCCACACTTGCCTCTTGAGCTAAATGAATGACCAAATGCACAATTATATCTGCTACAAAAAAAAAAAAAAAAAAAAAAAAAAAATGCATAATTATATCAAAAAATCCTAGTGGCCATCAAAACTTTTTATGTTACAACCGAAGTTTGTGATTGTGATGAAGGATATGACTGACTTAAGTGACAATGCTTCCTTCCAAATTTTAGCCAACATAAGGATATATACTTGTTGCAACATGGGCCAGACAAGCACCTTTCATATTCCATCCTAAGAAATTCTCATACACTGCAAAATCATTAATGACCCATAACAAACATACACACTATTGGGAAATGTCATGTCAGCATTGCTACAAAATCCTCCATTAGTTTTGATGATAACAAACACAAATTACTAATGTTTATATTAAGTTGTGATTGTCCAACTCAATACAAAAGCTAGTGGACCAAATGGACCCAACTCACCAGATGCTCAAGCCCAAGTCAAGGTCAAGTCAAGTTGGACAAGGAACCTAAGTCAAAATGAACATCAAGATCAAAGTAAAGATGTAAAAATGAAGTTAAGTTAAAGATTTAGAAAAATTTAGGACTTAGGACACCTCCACATGTACCTTATGTAAGTGCACTCAATTACACACATATTATGTCATTAGATTGACTTAGGACATTTTAGGAGAGTGTATGAGACCTAGGGTTGGCTAGAAATCCCTAAAAACCCAATCAAGTCCCTGAATGCACATTAATGTGCACTTTGTGCTGTAGACAGAAGTCTGTCTAAGCCAGATAGTCATCCATCTGGTTATAGAGTTTCGTCTGGTTTAAAGAGTGTTTTAAAGGCTACTTCCCAGACGGAGCTCCGTCTGATTAAGAAGAATGTCCATTTGGATTGAAAGTTGGGAGAAAAAATTTATCCGTTGGGAGGTTAGGCCAAGCAATTGAATGCCATCTTTATAAGCACAACCAACCTCATTTGAGAAATTTTACGTTGCCTATTGAATTATTACCACCTTACAATTCTCAAGTTCTCAATTTGTAAAGAAGCATTGATTACTCGCCTTCCAACCTCACTTAACTTTGAAGAATATTCCAAAGTTTTCAAGCAAGCTTGTTAGAATAAAGCTTGAAGCGATTGAAGGCTATTGGTACTTCATTAGTGGTGCATTCATTTTTCATTTGAGCATTCATTCTCAATGCATCACACTCACACAAGGGATAAAGTGTCACACTCCTTGTTAGGTAATATCCTCCATCTCTTATATTGTATTGTTCAATTCTGGTCTAGGTTGATTAGAATTGATAAAGGATGCTCTTGCCCCATTTAGAACAAAGATTGCAAATGTTGCTTTTGCCTTATTTAAAACAAAGATTGTAAATGGTGTTCTTGCCCTATGAACATATAATTATAAATGTTTGATCTCTACCCACAAAGATTATAAAGGGTGCTCTTGCCCTATTGAACATAGATTGTGTAAGGTTTGATCTTTACCGACTGTATTGAAAGAGAATCACTTGTGGAATACTCTCTTGAGGCCAAGAGAGGAGTGGAAGTAGACTTGTAAAGTCGAACCACTGTAAAATCCTTGTCTTGTGGTTGATTGCGTTTTCTTAATTTCATTTAAATTTACAAATTATCTTGCATTTGGAATTAAACCGAAAAATTAAGCAAATCCACTCGTTGCAACCTATTCACCCCCTTCTAGGTTGTTTTAACACACACATTCTAAACATTTCCTTTTTATATGCATCATAAATCTTAACACCATTATCCCACAATATTTTCAACTCATCAATCAACGGTTGTAAATATATATTTATATCATTCCTGGGTTGTCTTGGTCCAAGAATAAACAATGTAAGAATCATGTTAGGAGTTTTCATACACATCCACAGTGGCAATTTATAAGGGATCAACACGATTGGCCATGTACTATGCTTTGAGCTGTTCATCTTAAATGGGTAAAATCCAACACTTGCAAACCCAAGCCTAATATTATAGGTTCCTTACCAAAATCAGGATATAACCTTTCAAAGTCATTCCATGCTTAAGAGTCAATTAGGTGTCGTAACTTATTATTGTCTACTCGCTCTTCATGATGCCATCTCATATTACTTGAGATCTTAGACGACCTATATAACCTTTGGAATCTTGGGTTCAAAGGGAAATGACATAACACCTTGACTCAAATCTTCTTCTCAATCAATACATACTCTGATGCATTACATTTGCAACAAGACATGGCATTGGCTGCCTCATTCCGGTACAAAATACAATCATTGGTGCATGCATCAATCTTGTTATAATTGAAACCCAAATCTTTTATAGTCTTTTTAGTTTCATACAAAGGCTTTTGGTAAAGAGTTTGGCTCAGGAAGTGCCTCTATCAATAAGTCAAGAAACATTGACAGTGCTTTGTTAATCAACTTACAGAGGTATTTAATATGATAAAGCTGAAGAATGAAAGGTAATTTTTGTGAACTATTTATTTCCTAGATACAATGGTAAACTTGCATTTTCCATCAACCATTCATATTTCCCTATTTCTATACTTGACCTATTGGCATTCAATCTTGAGCTACCATCCTCAATATCTTCGTCGATGAATCTTCCCAACATTTCATTTACCATGTAATGTGTATCACAGATAGTGGATGCATTGAATTCCACTAGAGTTTCACGTAAAGGTGTATGGTGATGCCAAATCCTGGATATATATATTTGGAAATTTCCCGTGATGGTTTAGTTCCAAAAAAGAATTCCATTGAGCTCTCTCACTTGTGGCACTTATGAATGGGTCATCCAGCTGATCGAGTACTCCATATAATTAATGATTCTTTATTTGCATGGACAAAAAATTTGTGAACCTTGGGAAAGTTGTCACTTAGCCAAGCAACATAGACTTCCCATTCCTAGTAGCTCTCGTAATTCTAATAATTTGTTTGGTATTGTTGATTCAGATGTGCGTGAAGTACACCAGTTGACTCTTAAAATAGGTACATGTACTTTATAAGCTTTATTGATGACAAGTCTTCATCAACTTGGCCTTTTTTTGTTGAAATCTAAATATTAGGTTCTTGATGTGTTTCATGATTTTTGTTTTATAATGCAAAATCAGTTCAACACATGTATTAAAATTTTGTTTACTGATAGTGGCACTGAATACACTAATTATCTATTTCAATCCTTTTTTCGCAGATTGTGCATCCTTCATCATAATCTTGTGTTGTCACTCCCCAACAAAATGGAGTGGATGAACGCAAGTGTTGGAATATGCTCTTTGAGCATGAGTGAATGTGAATGAAAAACCATTCATATGGAGAGTTTGTGGAAATAAATGCATTTGTGGAAATAAATGTATTGAATACGTATGGACTTTTGGGTGTTTCATCTCCCAAGGTGAGTTCATGAATGGAGGTTATGGGACCTTCTATTTCCTAACAACAAACTTCTCATTTCCCTAAGATAATTATGGAGGGTTTTGGGGACTCTTGATTTCCAAGAAACTTCTCGTTTCTAGCTTGATTATTTATAAAGCTTTTCATTTCCATAACTTAATTCATTAAGTTTGGGGAATAATGACTATGGCTTTTCATCTTTCAAGCTAGTTAAAGAGACATAGAATTCCTCTATAAATAGGGATCCCCCCTTGGTGAAGATGGTGGTTGTGGTGTGTTTTTCAAAGAAGAATATTAAGTGTGATTTAAGAGTCTTCTTAAAACGTTTGTGAGTTTTGTTTGAGTTTGGTTTCGAGTTTGGTTTCGTGTTTGAATCATGTGGTGATAGAAGGAAGGCACATGTCAAGTTCGTCGTTGCGATATACTTTGTGCTAAGTACATCGTTGTTCGTCGTTGTATCCTGGGAGACAGACGTCCGTTGAATCCTCAAGCACACTGTGGAGGGGACGAATCTGTTTTAAGGAAAGCGTCTGACGTGCCTCGACGATTCTAATTCCTTTCTCTTCTTGCTTCCGGTTCAGGTTCCGTTTGAGTGTATTTCAATTTTTCCTTGTTAATTAGTTTGATATATTCTTTGATTGTTGTCTTCTAGTTTCTCTTGATAATATCTATTTCTCCTGATCTATTTATCAATTTTGGCCAACAATCTTAAAACAGATTTTGTTCAGATTTTGTTCAGGTTGAAATATGGGAGATAACACGAGTGTGAAGGCTCCTACGGCTACGACTCAATCGGTCTCGATTCCAGTGAATCACCATGAGAAACCTGAAAAGTTTGGAGGACTAAACTTCAAAACTTGGCAACAAAAGATGTTGTTTTATTTAACAACTTTGAATCTTGCGAGATTCTTGAAAGAGGATCCTCCCACTGATGGGAAGGATGGTTCAAATGCTCAAACGATTGAATCATGGAAACAATCTGATTTCCTTTGCCGGAACTATGTTCTGAACGGCTTGACTGATGCACTGTATAGTGTGTATAGTCCTAAGGGTTCTGCCAAGGAACTTTGGGAGTCCTTAGATCATAAGTACAGATCTGAGGATGCTGGTGCTAAAAAGTTTCTTGTGGGTCAGTTCTTGAATTTCAAGATGATAGACTCAAAGACTGTGATGAGTCAAGTTCAAGAACTCCAAACGATCATTCATGAAATTCATGTTGGGGAATGACCATGAGTGAGTCTTTCCAAGTAGCTGCAATAATTAAAAAAACCCCCCCGCGGGAGGGAAAGACTAAAAAAATTTTAAAAGAAAAAAAAAAAAAAGAAGGTTGGGGGATTTATTTTTTTTATTTGTAGAAAAAAAGAAAAAAAAAAAGGGGAGGGGGGAGTTTTTTTTTTTTGTTGTTGTTGTGGTGTGGGGTGGGGGGGGGGTGGGAAGAACAAAAAAAAAAAAAAAAAGGCAAGGGGGGGTTGGGTTTTAGGGGTGGAAGGGTGAAAAGTAAAAAGAGGGGGGGGGGGGGGGGGGGGAGGAAAAAAAAAGGAGGGAAAGGAGGAAAGAAAGGGGAGAGAGGGGAAAAGAGGGGAAATGGAGGAAGGGGGAGGAAGAAAGAAAAAAAAAAAAAAAAAAAGAGGGGGGGGGGTGGAATATGCTCTTTGAGCATGAGTGAATGTGAATGAAAATCATTCATATGGAGAGTTTGTGGAAATAAATGAATTTGTGGAAATATGTGCATAGAATACCAATGGACTATTTGGTGATTCATTGCACTAAGAAAGGTCATGAATGAAGGGTTATGGGAATACCTATGGACTATTGGGTGTTTCATCTCCCAAGGATAATTCATGAATGAAGGTTATGAGACTTTCTATTTCCTAACAACAAACTTCTCATTTCCCTAAGATAATTATGGAGGGTTTTGGGGACTCTTGATTTCCAAGAAACTTCTCGTTTCTAGCTTGGTTATTAATAAAGCTTTTCATTTCCATAACTTAATTCATTAAGTTTGGGGAATAATGACTATGGCTTTTCATCTTTCAAGCTAGTTAAAGAGACATAGAATTCCTCTATAAATAGGGATCCCCCCTTGGTGAAGATGGTGGTTGTGTTGTGTTTTCTTTTATGATTTAAGAAGAATGCTAAGTGTGTTTTAAGGGTCTTCTTAAAAACGATTTGTGAGTGTTGTCAATGGTTTGAGTTTGGCTTCGAGTTTGGTTTCGTGTTTGAATCGTGTGGTGATAGAAGGAAGGCACATGTCAAGTTCGTCGTTGCGATATACTTTGTGCTAAGTACATCGTTGTTTGTCGTTGTATCCTGGGAGACAGACGTCCGTTGAATCCTCAAGCACACTGTGGAGGGGACGAATCTGTTTTAAGGAAAGCGTCTGACGCGCCTCGACGGTTTTCCTTTACTCTTCTTTTCTAGTTCAAGTTCTGTCTTTCTGGATCTTCTCTTAATTCTTTGTTCCCCTTATTATATTATCAATTTTGGCTAACAATCTTAAAACAGATTCTTTAAGGTATAAGACATGGGTTCTTATTCCAAGCGTCAAAGATTAGAAGAACTCCAATCTCTGAATGAGAAGATGAAAACCTTTGATGGGCTGTTTCTTGATAATCTTTTGAGTTTCTGGAAAGATAAATTACTCACTGCAGATGGTGGTGTAAATGAGTGGATAGTAGCTGTGGTTGAAATACTTAGTGATTGGTGCAAGCATGGTGAAAGCCATCTTGACTTTATTGCTGAGAGGTTATCCTCTTCAATTGATTTATTAGATACCATGGTAAGGGCAGAGAGTTTCTTAGACTCTTTAGCTGTTAAGAAACTCCATGAACTACTATCTAAATTGCTTGATTCTCCTTTCCTAAAGACCTAATGAAAGGGGACCATATGATATTTCCACCAATTTTATGATGTTTGAAACATCAGTACAAGACTGTTATATGTTTGCTTGTTTATGTAATTCTAATGATAATCCTCATTGAGATATTACATAATGGTTGTTGCTTTAGTATGAAAACCTTCCTTGAATTCTGATAATGAATTTACAAGGATGACAACCATGGGTTTTATCTATTTATTTGGTTGTTTAAAATGTTAACCTATCATTATAGGTTATAATGTTATTTACTTTACTTTCTCTATATATTTAATATAAGGAGAAATAAAGTTGAAAGGAAGAGAAAATGATGATGTGTATTGATTATGTGATTTTTCATATTCCTGTGCTAAATATGGGTAAGTAAAAGGTTTTTCCAAAGTATTGCTTACTCAAGCTAAGGGCACGATTACATTGGTTCTTATTAGTCTCATATACTAGGTATTGTGAACTTATTATTTCAATTAGTTCATCTAGTACGTATTGAATTGTGACGGCTAAAAATCCGTTAAGAAGTATGGGAAGAAAAGAAGATTTTAAGTTCAACTTGTGAATATTATTCTTCTGTGAGATACTTTGTTCAAGGTATTTACCCAACTTAATCATGTTTTATTCAATATGATTTGCTTTTGTTTGGTTGGATGCAAAAACTCTAAATGATCAAAGTTGTTAGCCTTGAGTTTATTGTTTCATAACAAAGTTAAAGGCATGATTCTTTTGGAACTACAACAGTTCATTGGGTTTACAATTTTCATGAGTTAATGTGTTTACTTGGTTCACGTGATTGTTATATCAATCTATCTTGGTACTTCCAAAGAGAATGTTTTGGAGTTTATGGCTCCATAATTGCATTATGGAACGTATGAATTGCATAGACATATGGGCTAGATAATATTCTAGTGTGATCAATATGTGTAACTCCAATACTTTGGTATGGGATTTGAGTCATAGGGATATTGCAATTTCCTATACTCATAGAGTATCTTGGCTTAAAATAGCAAAAAGAGTATGGTCTTGAAATTGGATATTGACCAAAATTAAAATTGCTATCTATTGGAATCTTATTTATGTAATCTTTCATGTAATTGAAAATAGATGGAAAAGTTTGAAGGGTTGAACCTTAAACTTGGATAGAAAAGATGTTGTTTTGTTTAACAAAACTATATCTAGTATGATTCTTAAAAGCTAATCTTCCTACTGTTGGAGAGGTTGAGTCAAATGCATTAGCTGTTCAGATTTTGTTCAGGTTGAAATATGGGAGATAACACGAGTGTGAAGGCTCCTGCGGCCACGACTCAATCGGTCTTGATTCCAGTAAATCACCATGAGAAACCTGAAAAGTTTGGAGGACTAAACTTCAAAACTTGGCAACAAAAGATGTTGTTTTATTTAACAACTTTGAATCTTGCAAGATTCGTAAAAGAGGATCCTCCTATTGATGGGAAGGATGGTTCAAATGCTCAAACGATTGAATCATGGAAACAATTTGATTTCCTATGCCGGAACTATGTTCTGAACGGCTTGACTGATGCACTGTATAGTGTGTATAGTCCTAAGGGTTCTGCCAAGGAATTTTGGGAGTCCTTAGACCATAAATATAGATCTGAGGATGCTGGTGCTAAAAAGTTTCTTGTGGGTCAGTTCTTGAATTTTAAGATGATAGACTCAAAGACTGCGATGAGTCAAGTTTAAGAATTCCAAACGATCATTCATGAAATTCATGCTGAGGGAATGATCATGAGTGAGTCTTTCCAAGTAGTTGCAATAATTAAGAAGTTGCAATCTTTGTAGAAAGACTTCAAGAAATATTGGAAGAAAAAAAATAATAAAAATAAAAATAGAGAGATGATTTTATTCTCTATTGATATATGTGCAAGTGTATTTACTTGTATGTTGCATTATGCATATATGACAACCCTGGGTTGTGTTGGAAGAATTTTCTTGTTGATTAAATTTTGTTGTAATCATATGAGGTTGCATGTTGCAAATTCATCAAGTGTATTTAGACTATGTGGATTAAGAAAATCCATAGTTGGCCATGAAAAGTGTCGTAAGAGATGAAGGATGTAGCATAATTCATGCAATCCAATTCATTAGTGTCGTATACATGGTGCTTATGACTTACATATGGAGCACATACCATATATATAATGTTATAAAACTTTATATATATTAAACTCGAATTGTGGGGGGTTGTGTGAATTTTCATGGAAAAATGAAAAGATTTGAGATCACGGCAGTCATGTGATAGATGACTTCTTTATCAGTTTATGACTGAAAGTAATGGATCTCGTAAAAATCCTTCAAATTAGAAGGTGGTAACCAAATTCATGATAGAATTTGAGTTTGTAGCCTTAGATAAATGTATGGCAAATAGGCCAAACGGCAATGGAACTTCTAAGAAGATATTCCCGAGTTGGGTATATATGAGGTTATTTTTAAGGCATTCTAGTGGTTAATATTTGGTCCATTGAATTGTTATGGACTTATTTTGTGGATGATCATCCGGTTTAAACCACTACGATATTCTCAACTTGACCACACCCATCCGTATGTATTAGTTGCTTAATAATACATTATTGACTATGATGGATTTGAGAGGTGCAAGTTAAAGTTGTTTATACTATAAGAGATGTGAGGCATAGTCTCTTAATGGTTAGTGCACTTAAAATCTATGGAGTCCATCCATGGACAGAATATGTTGATGCTCCATTAGTAGTAACTTGACAATTATGAAAGTGTATGCGCATACCTACAGACTGCCTCTATTTATAAGTTTTATCGGCAATGTGGTTTTGCAAAATTGTTTTATCTATAGTAAAAACTTATCTATTTTCATCTCGAATATTTGCAAAACCAGTCTTGTTTTGTTATGGCAGTTTTGTATTTTGAGTTCCTTAATTGGTTTGGAACTTTAGGTAATTGTCAAGGCAAGCTAGAAGGCAAGCTACAAGGCTTGCTAGAAGGCAAGTTAGAAAGCAAGCTAGATGGCGAGCATCTCATGTAGGAATGGACTATATAGCTGATCAGCTTCATACTAGAGATTTATATATCTCGAAAGTTACACGAGCAAATGAAATTTGTTTTGGTTTCTAGCATCTCTTATGCCTGCTATATGTATAGTTAAGCATCTATTGAGAGAATGCAGAATGTGATATATAACAGTGAGTCAAGACTCATATGTCGTTGACATAATATTGTTGGCTAATTGATCTCGAATAAAGTCATGACATATGACTGTGTAAGGTCAAAAGAAAAGGATTGCAGATCCACTGACCAAAGGTTGAATTGAGATCAAGTTAATCAAACATCAAGAGGAATGGGACTCAAGCCTATGATGAATAGGTTGATTACAGTGGACACCTAACCTAGTTGACTGGAGATCCCAAGATCTAGGTTCAATAGGACAACTAAACTGTAATAACCGAGTGAGATCACTGTGGGGGTTCATCCTCTACCCATTCCTAAGATGAAAACAGTGATACCCGTAAGGAATAGGTTAAGCTTATGCTTTTAATGATTCTTACGCATTGGACAAACGTTGGATCCGAGCAGAGTAATGGGGATTACTCTTAAGTAAGAAATCACCTAGGTGAGAGAGAAGAGGGGCCGCTTCAAAGGAGAATTGTGAAGGCTCAATTCTCTAGAAACTCTCGCAGAACCAGGACGATGTCCACGGCCAAAATGGACATAACCATGAGAACTGTAATTGTGTCAGGGGAATGTCTGTGTGGAGTATATCATCATTTACACAAATGGCAGAACAGTACAAGGACATCGCGTCTACTGATCAGCTAGTAAAATAAGTATACTTTCACAAGGGAAGGTTCAAAGGCAAAACCTACATATCCTATGCAGTCTTTCACCATAGAATTCTATCACCTTGTCGGTCGTTGTTTATTTTGATTTTTGTCGTCATTTTCATTCATGTGGGGGATTGTTGGAATATGCTCTTTGAGCATGAGTGAATGTGAATGAAAATCATTCATATGGAGAGTTTGTGGAAATAAATGAATTTGTGGAAATATGTGCATAGAATACCAATGGACTATTTGGTGATTCATTGCACTAAGAAAGGTCATGAATGAAGGGTTATGGGAATACCTATGGACTATTGGGTGTTTCATCTCCCAAGGATAATTCATGAATGAAGGTTATGAGACTTTCTATTTCCTAACAACAAACTTCTCATTTCCCTAAGATAATTATGGAGGGTTTTGGGGACTCTTGATTTCCAAGAAACTTCTCGTTTCTAGCTTGGTTATTAATAAAGCTTTTCATTTCCATAACTTAATTCATTAAGTTTGGGGAATAATGACTATGGCTTTTCATCTTTCAAGCTAGTTAAAGAGACATAGAATTCCTCTATAAATAGGGATCCCCCCTTGGTGAAGATGGTGGTTGTGTTGTGTTTTCTTTTATGATTTAAGAAGAATGCTAAGTGTGTTTTAAGGGTCTTCTTAAAAACGATTTGTGAGTGTTGTCAATGGTTTGAGTTTGGCTTCGAGTTTGGTTTCGTGTTTGAATCGTGTGGTGATAGAAGGAAGGCACATGTCAAGTTCGTCGTTGCGATATACTTTGTGCTAAGTACATCGTTGTTTGTCGTTGTATCCTGGGAGACAGACGTCCGTTGAATCCTCAAGCACACCGTGGAGGGGACGAATCTGTTTTAAGGAAAGCGTCTGACGCGCTTCGACGGTTTTCCTTTACTCTTCTTTTCCAGTTCAAGTTCTGTCTTTCTGGATCTTCTCTTAATTCTTTGTTCCCCTTATTATATTATCAATTTTGGCCACCAAACGCCCTTTTTTTTTTTTTGGGTTTTGTTTCTCCGGGGGGTAACACACAAACCCATATAAAAATTTTCCCCTAAATTTCCCCCCCGTGGTTGGGTCCGAAGTCAACATGATAGACTCAAATCCAAGGGAATGGTGGCTGGATACTGGAGCGACACGCCATATTTGTTGCAATAGAGCTACTTTCTCTGATTTCACACCTGTGAATAATGGTGAAAAGTTATTTATGGGAAACTCGCAACTTCGAAATCAAGGGTCAAGGAACCGTGTTCTTAAGGATGACATCGAGCAAGGAAGTGAAGCTGCGAAATGTCCTTTATGTGCCTGACATCTGGAAAAATCTGATTTCTGGAACACTTATGAGTCAACATGGATTCAAAATGGTGTTTAAATCTGAAAAGTTAGTTTTGACCAAACAAGGTGTTTATGTTGGGAAAGGGTATGTAAAAGATGGGATGCTGAAAATGAATGTAATGGCTATTAAGTCAAAACCCATCAATGATAATGGAAAGTCTTCCTCTTATATGCTTGAGTTTTCTAACTTGTGGCATGGTAGACTAGGTCATGTTAATTTTGATACTCTACGTAGATTAATTAACATGGACCACGTACCTTCATTTAACATTGATCCCAAGCATAAATGTGAAATTTGTATAGAAGCCAAACTAACTAAATCATCGTTCCAAACGATTAAAAGGAATATTGAACCACTTGATTTAATTCATAGTGACATTTGTGATCTAAAATTTGCTCAAACCCGAGGGGGTAACAAATATTTTATCACTTTCATTGATGATAGCACGAAATATTGCTATGTATATTTGCTTAAGAGCAAGGATGAGGCTATACAAAAATTTATTTTGTATAAGCAAGAAGTTGAAAACCAACTTAATAAAAAGATTAAGATGGTGAGAAGTGACCGTGGTGGCGAATATGTAGAACCATTTAGTGATTTTTGTGCACTACATGGTATTATTCACGAAGTCACACCTCCTTATACTCCACAATCTAATGGAGTGGCTGAACGCAAAAATCGTACATTGAAAGAAATGATGAATTCAATGTTGATAAGTTCTGGATTGCCACAGAACTTGTGGGGGGAAGCCATTTTAACGGCTAACTACCTTTTGAATAAGGTTCCTCGGAAGAAAGAGGATAAAACACCTTATGAATTTTGGAAAGGAAGAAAGCCTTCCTACAACTACTTGAAAGTGTGGGGGTGTCTTGCCAAGGTGTTGGCTCCAACACCTAAGAGAATGAAAATAGGTCCAAAAACGGTTGATTGTATTTTCATTGGCTATGATCAAAATAGCAGTGCTTATCGATTTCTTGTGTATGAATCTAAAAACCCCGAGATTCATAAGAATACGATAATGGAATCAAGGAATGCTTCGTTCTTTGAACATGTATTTCCTTGTAACTCCAAAGAAGATGGTTCAGGCTTGTCTAACCAAACAAGCGAGGCTAATGAAAGTAATGATCCGGTTCCAGATCTTTACTATGAGTCAGAGGAGATAGTGGTAGAGCCTAGAAGAAGCAAAAGAGCAAGAATAGAAAAATCTTTTGGGCCAGATTTTTCGACTTACTTGTTAGAAGTTGAACCTCAAACGTATAAAGAAGCTATGAGCTCAACTGAGGGTCCTTTATGGAAAGAAGCCATAAAGAGTGAAATTGATTCCATTATGCAAAATCATACTTGGGGGAGTTAGTGGACCTTCCTCCAGGAAGTAAACCATTAGGCTCTAAGTGGATCTTCAAAAGGAAAATGAAGACTGATGGAACAATTGATAAGTATAAGGCTATACTTATAATAAAGGGTTACAAGCAACGCGAAGGTCATGACTACTTTGATACTTATTCTCCTGTAACAAGGATAACATCTATAAGGATGATATTAGCAATTGCTGCCTTGCGAGGTCTAGAAATCTATCAAATGGATGTGAAGACGGCTTTTCTCAATGGAGATCTTGAGGAAGAAATATACATGGAACAACTCTGAGGGTTGTATTTCTCCCAAACAAGAAAAGAAAGTGTGTAAGTTGGTGAAGTCCTTGTATGGACTCAAACAAGCACCAAAACAGTGGCACGCAAAATTTGACAATGTTATGATGTCAAATGGCTTTAAGATCAATGAGTGTGACAAGTGTGTCTATGTTAAGACCATGGATAATGGATATGTCATTCTTTGTCTATATGTAGATGACATATTAATTGTTGGTAGTAATGCACAAATGATCAATTCTACCAAAAACATGTTAAATTCAAGATTTGACATGAAAGATATGGGATTGGCTGATGTAATTTTGGGAATAAAGATTCATCGAGCAGTTGATGGTCTCCTATTGAGTCGGTCACACTATGTGGACAAGATGCTTGAAAAGTTTAACAAGGGCGATTCTCGGTATGTCCGAACTCCAATTGATTTGAATCAATATTTGTCCAAGAATCGAGGAGACGTTGTATCTCAAGTTGAATACTCTAGAATAATAGGTAGCCCGATGTACCTAATGAGTTGTACACGGCCTGATATCGCCTATGTTGTGAGCGACTTAAGTAGATTCACAAGTAACCCTGGAGCTAATCATTGGAAAGCTATTGTTAGGGTACTTAGATACTTAAGGCATACTCGTAATTATGGATTACACTATATTAGAGAGCCTGCAGTATTAGAAGGATACTCAGATGCAAGTTGGATATCTAATATACAAGAATCTAAAGCAACTAGCGGGTATGTATACACTTTAGGAGGAGCAGCTGTCTCATGGAAATCCTCTAAACAAACAGTAATAACCAGATCCACAATGGAATCTGAGTTTGTAGCCTTAGATAAGTGTGGCGAAGAGGCCGAATGGCTAAGGAACTTCTTAGAGGATATTCCAGAATGGCCAAAGCCTATGCCTGCTATATGTATACATTGTGATAGCCAAGCAGCTATTGGGAGAGCACTAAATGTGATGTATAATGGTAAGTCAAGACACATACGTCATCGACATAATACCATTAGACACTTGATCTCGACTGGAATCATAACAATTGATTATGTAAGGTCAAAAGAAAATCTTGCGGATCCGCTAACCAAAGGGTTGAATAGAGATCAAGTTGAACAATCATCGAAGGGAATGGGACTTAAGCCCATGAATGCATAGGTTCATTACAGTGGAAACCTAACCTAGTTGACTGGAGATCCCAAGATCTAGGTTCAATAGGACAACTAAACAGTAACGACCGAGTGAAATCACTGTGGGGGTTAATCCTCTACCCATTCCTATGATGAAAACAGTGATACCCGTAAAGGAATAGGTTAAGCTTATGCTTTTAATGATTCTTCTGCGTTGGAATAACGATGGTTCCAAGCGGAGTAATGCGGGTTACTCTTAAGTAAGAAATCACCTATGTGAGAGAGAAGAGGGGCCGATTCAAAGGAGAATTGTGAAGGTTCAATTCTCTAGAAACTCTCGCAGAGCCAGGACGATGTCCACAGCCAAAATGGACATAACCATGAGAACTGTAATTGTGTCAGGGGAATGTCTGTGTGGAGTATATCATCATTTACACAAATGGCAGAACAGTTCAAGGACATCGCGTCTACCGATCAGCTAGTAAAGTAAATATACTTTCACAAGGGAAGGTTCAAAGGCAAAACCTACCTATCCTATGCAGGCTTTCACCGTAGAATTCTATCACCTTGTCGGTCGTTGTTTATTTTGTTTTTTCGCCGTCATTTTCATTCATGTGGGGGATTGTTGGAATATGCTCTTTGAGCATGAGTGAATGTGAATGAAAAACCATTCATATGGAGAGTTTGTGGAAATAAATGCATTTGTGGAAATAAGTGTATGGAATACGTATGGACTTTTGGGTGTTTCATCTCCCAAGGTGAGTTCATGAATGAAGGTTATGGGACCTTCTATTTCCTAACAACAAACTTCTCATTTCCCTAAGATAATTATGGAGGGTTTTGGGGACTCTTGATTTCCAAGAAACTTCTCGTTTCTAGCTTGATTATTTATAAAGCTTTTCATTTCCATAACTTAATTCATTAAGTTTGGGGAATAATGACTATGGCTTTTCATCTTTCAAGCTAGTTAAAGAGACATAGAATTCCTCTATAAATAGGGATCCCCCCTTGGTGAAGATGGTGGTTGTGGTGTGTTTTTCAAAGAAGAATGTTAAGTGTGATTTAAGAGTCTTCTTAAAACGTTTGTGAGTTTTGTTTTGAGTTTGGTTTCGAGTTTGGTTTCGTGTTTGAATCGTGTGGTGATAGAAGGAAGGCACATGTCAAGTTCGTCGTTGCGATATACTTTGTGCTAAGTACATCGTTGTTTGTCGTTGTATCCTGGGAGACAGACGTCCGTTGAATCCTCAAGCACACTGTGGAGGGGACGAATCTGTTTTAAGGAAAGCGTCTGACGTGCCTCGACGATTCTAATTCCTTTCTCTTCTTGCTTCCGGTTCAGGTTCTGTTTGAGTGTATTTCGATTTTTCCTTGTTAATTAGTTTGATATATTCTTTGATTGTTGTCTTCTAGTTTCTCCTGATAATATCCGTTTCTCCTGATCTATTTATCAATTTTGGCCAACAGCAAGAACCATCATCTTCTCAAGGTGACGTGCTCTCTTGTTTGCTGGTAATATGCCTAATGCATATTGGTCTAATGCAATACTCACAAGTTGCAATCTCATTAGTCGTCTCCCTAACAATTTATTTTAATTACAAGACACCAATGGAGGTACTTCATGGTCATCCTTTTAATATTGATCATCTTTGTGTCCTTGGGTGTATATATTATATACACTCTTAACTTGGTAGCGAGCTTGACTAGTAGGCACAAACATGTATCTTTGTGGGGTATTCCTCAGTAAAGGAGTACAATGTTGTGATTCAAGTACAATTGGGTATTTATCTCCCATGATGTTGTCTTCGATGAGGCTCATATGTTTTTCCCAACTCAAACAAAAATTTATCGGGAGAATTATGATGATCCAGATGTTGAATTTGATCCTCCTGTGCCTATTCTAACTGATTGGAATGAGGGTAATAATCTTCCAACAATAGAAGCTAAGAATGTGGAAGAAAATTGAACCTCATAAATTAATTTGTTTTTTTACCAATTTACAATAATCTACCTGCAGAGCGTCCTCACCAAACTCATCAAAGTCCACAACGTCATCATCGTCATTGTAGCGATGGTAAGAAGCATGATCTTCACGATAAAGAAGTGAAACATTAGTGGAAACGTATGGTTCCTGAAGGAAGGAAGGACGGGGTGGACGTTGTCAAGGAGGGAGTCTGAAATTACAAACCCTTACCTTTCGACATTGGATCTAGTGATTGGAGAGGATTGTAGTGAGAGTGAAAGAATGAATTAGCCAAATTGTAGAAAGAACAAAAGAATGAAGTAGCAGGTTTGTGTGAAAGTGAACAAAGACGAAACTAACAACATTTAAAGGAGAAAGATGTTGGGTTATGGGATAATGGTGGAGAAAAACTCGTTGAACTGTGGGAGTGACACATGCTCCAGGAGCGGACAAGACTCTCTCATTTTGAGGCAAAAAATGTGATATCATTCCAAGGAGAAGGAACCTATATATGCTTAGAAAAGCCAAGGTGTCAGTTGGACTGGAATATGATAAGCCATGCAACTCTGATTGAGGTTTGTGAAATCATGCTCAGGGATGGAACTTGGTCTAGCATGGAAAGATATGAACTCAGAGGGCCCAGACAATCAGATGCATCATAAAAGCTCATGGTTTCGTTGGCCCTGATTTTTGTACCAACTTATAACTTGGCTTGATTTTTGGGATAACTATAAATGGCCCAAGCAGACTTATATGACTCAACAACAGACTCCGGTCCAACTAACACCCTGGCTATTCTAACCATAGATCCTTTGCCTTAGGAATATATCATGTTTAGAATGTAATTACATTTTTACCAAGAAATGAAAGAATGTAATTATATAATTGGAAATTTCCAGTGCCACCACCTGAATTAGGCCCAATTTACAAGTCAGACCCCCTATTAGTAACACCTAGTCTTACTTAGTTTTTAACTATCCATTTCCAATATTACCCCACATCCTAAGTTTAAAAACATTGCCCATCAACCACATCTCCCAAACCTTGTGAGAATTTATGATTGGATGAAGAAGAAGTTGCAGACAAGCAACAACAAAGGAAGATGAAAAAACGAGTTGAGTATTTAATTGGTTTTTACTCAAGGTTATTCTTATCATACTACTGTATAAAAGGAAAACTTGAAACAATTGTGGTATCTATTTTGATTGACCAAAATACCCCCCTGAATAGATATTTACTTGTTCATTATACTATCATACTACTATATAAAAATCAAAATATAATAATGATGACAAATCTTTTAGTGGACCAAAATACCCTCCCATGAAAACAACCTACTTTTTAGCAGGAAATGCACCCATGCATTCACAACAATGCACGCACCATAACCTCCACCAGAGCTACGCAATTGACCAAAAAGTAAAACTCTAGTTGGATGCACCCTTTCCAAAGCAAGCACCCCTTAATATAGAAGCCTGTAGCACTCATGCCCAGGCCAAAGAGCACACAACTGTCCAATGCAAGAAACAGAGCAGAGGTATTCGAACTTGGGAGATGAGGTACCAAACCACTTGGAAGTGAGCTTGGGACCACTAGACCACCACCCCTGGTGGTCCATCGAAATCATTTCACACTTTACAGGCTCTATCAACAAGGATTTGGTACTTCATTCACATATTTGGGCTGCCCGTAATGGAGCTAATTAGAAGAATCAATTGTAAACCAAATTTCTTTCTTGATTTTCTCTTCAAGCTCTGAAAATGGAGGATCTAAAGCAAAGAGAACTCTCATACGATCCTAACAAGGGACCTTAGAGATGAACATGGTGCCTGCAAGCAAACCCTATGAATTGAAGCTTTTGAATTTCAGAATTCTTTTAACCATCGAAATCATTTCACACTTTACAGGCTCTATCAACAAGGATTTGGTACTTCATTCACATCTTTGGGCTGCCTGTAATGGAGCTAATTAGAAGAATCAATTGAAACCAAATTGCTTTCTTGATTTTCTCTTCAAGCTCTGAAACTGGAGGATTTGAAGCAAAGAGAACTCTCATACGATCCTAACAAGGGAAAGCCTTAGAGATGAACATGTTGCCTGCAAGCAAACCCTATGAATTGAAGCTCTTGAATTTCAGAATTCCAAAAATACTAGACCTTCATTCAAGCCACCAAAAATCCATTAACCAGCAATAGAAGGAGTTTCAGTGTATAGAAGACAATTACTTGTTACAGTATGGTAATTTCTAGTTCGACTTACAAATTCCATGCCACTACAATTAGCTTTGGTACGTTCAATCTTCTCTCTTCTTTCTTCCTATTTTATTTTCGATTTTGCGGATTTTACCATTTGCTTTGTTCGAGTGACTATTCATTTGGTCTTAATCTTGCATCTATGCCAAAATATTTTCCTTGAAGAAATTTAGTGTAACTCTTCCATTCGAAAGAGCAGAAGTACATAGAAGAAAGAACCACAAAATCTAATTCTACGAGAACATTATATGGTATTTGTGTATCTGCAATAGGAAATTATTAAGTCGATTATGAGTTGAACTCAAAAGATAGTTATTAATTCATCTGGTTATTTTACCTTATATCTCATAGGTAGGAAACTAATATTAGTTGGCCTTTGTTGCTCATTTTTGTTTTGCTATAATTGCCTAGAATCTCCTTCGTTGCAAGTACTAAGATTCCACTCCATGGATTTTAGGGTTTTTTCTTCCTTGGCCTTTCTGTAAATCATTTGTACCTTATCAATTTGTCGAGTTTCTATTATTCTGCCCAGACCTTCTAGCAAAGAAGAGTTGCAGAACAGTGCACCTGAAGTTATTACTTGTAACGAATACTAGAGAGAAGTCGCAGTGACTCATGCCAGGAAGCTGGTCGACAAGGTTTCTACCTAAGATAAGGTATTTCTTCAATTTTTTAGGTTTGAACTTTATTGCCCTTTTTCTCCTCTCATCATTAACATTTAATTGTCATTTGCTTTGGATTCAAATGTTGAACCCAAAGTCCTAAAACTGCTGATCAAGATATGAGTAGATATTTTTTGTTGGTTTTCTTTGATGCTCGGTGGTGTGTTCATGCAAGACGAAATGTAAGAGTTTCATGTTCCTATTCTTAAGTATCAAAAATTTGATAAGATAATATGCTCAAATAGGTAACAGGAAAAAACCTTATGTGTAATACTTCAACTATGCAGAACTACTGGTCAGTTTTTACATTTATAGCTGTAGGTTTCTGGTCCTTTGGCTCAGCAAGAGAACCTATGTGAACGAGTGATATTGTTCCCATAGTAAACAAGGTGTTAGAAGGTTTCAATTGCAATAATTTTGCACGTGGGCAAACTGGTACAGGGAAAACATACACAATGAAAGGTGAATGCAAAAGATCAGAGGTAAACACATAATAGCTAGGTCTGATTTAATTATTTATATAATTTATGTTCCTAGATGCCTCCCCCTCTATATTGCTAGTTTTGCTCCATTTCGGGTCCACCTATGCCAAGCATGGTCACGGTTCTTAAGGGCTTGTTTGGTTACATGAATCCAGAGATTTGAAATCTTTGGATTCATGAATGCAAGATTTATACCCATTTGGTTGTGAAAATCTCTAGATTCATAAAATCTAGAGATTCATCTTTTTACACTAAAAACGTGAATCTGTAGATTTATGGGTATAGGGTGAAATCCAGAGATTTCATCCCTACTACAAAAAATGCTAAACATTTGCACATTCACAAAAATCACTGATGAATCCACAGATTTTATTCCACATATTCGGTTAACCAAACGGTTAATTTTGGAAATTATGACTCCATAGATTTGCAATCTCTAGATATTTGAAATCTCCAAATTCATGTAACCAAACAGGCCCTAAAAGTGCCATTGGGCTTGATGGCATGTTCCAATGTTGTTATTGAGTGGTTTGAGTGAACTCTTTTGGGTAGTTGACAAAAATGGGGTGGCGACTAAACTAGGTGAACTTCTTGCTGTTGAAATTTGCAATTTAGGTTCTCTTACTGGATCTCTTACTTGCTTCCTACTAGTTTGGATGAAACGTTCATAATTGCATGCATGCATTGATTCCATAAGATGCAGTGACTCCCTCACTTCCCCTAAGTCCAACCCATGGTTTTGTGTGCCTGTGTGCCATATTAAAGGAGTGTTCCAGTGCATGAGGATCCTATCATTCAGGGGTTCGGAGGGGCAAATGTATGTAGCCTTAACCTTTACTACACAGAGTAACTGTTTCCATGTTTTAAAAACTAAACCATGTAGTTGCAATGCTGCAACTCAAGCATAGCACTAAGAGACAGTTCTTCAAAACTGCAACTAGATGAAATAGGCTGCCAATGCTTCTTGGTTCCTCATGTTTCTTATTATTCAATTTTTTAAGTCAATTCCAACAGTAACGGCATGCATGTCCATGTAATCTGGAACCACGACTTGGAAAAAGGACATGTCTTCATTATAAATCCTATCACATTTAGAGGTAGCCCCTCTCTAACTACGACAGCCAAACCATTTAACGGAGCCTGATGAAAACATCCCTTGTTGCCTATCGTGTTGTGTACTAATGCCTCTCCCTCTTTTGTTCCTCCCAATGCCCTCTTTTCTATTTCTTCCTGTGTTTATCGTATCCGGTTCGCAGCTAAGACAACATAGTTTCTTGCATCTATTTGGAAACTAAGGGTCCTTATATATAGAGCATCGAGGAGGTAAATCCTTGTACTATTTTTATGATATATTGTGAATCTCGTGTATAGTAGCAGTGACTACTTTCCGCGTTGTAATGTGGAGAAAATAGGGATTTCAGATTTGCTCTGTAACTGTTTATTTATTTTCTAATTGCTATACGTTTCTGCTGTTTCCTATGGCACCTGTTAGGTTATTGTTCTGATTGAGCTGGAGATTGGTCCATGTATCTGATTTTACAAGTTAGAAAGGTTGAATTTACTTGAGCTTGAATCGAGTGATAGTTTATGAATCATCTAAGAGAAGAGGAAAGTGGGATAAATAGAAATAGAAAATAGAAAAAGGTTATTTATTTTTCAATTTGGCTTTTCTGTATACTCAATTAGTGAAGGGTATCATTTTATCATGTGTCTTTTCACTAATTGCTTCAATCATTTCTTCTTTATATTTAATTTATGTGTCCCCAGCTCCAACTTCTGCTGCAGATTTGTGTGATTTTGTAATTTGACACACACACAAAAAACCCCCTGAGAGAAGGAGGGGGGGGGGGGAACAAAAAACAAAAACAAACTTCGTAGGTTTTTGTTACTTTAATATTGGATTTTTAGCAACTTGAGACTTCAAATTGCTGCAATAGTTCTTAGATTGATTGCTAACAGATTCCTTATATCTTGCTTGAGGGCTCTTTTGCAAATACTTTCACAAGTAAGAGGCCGTGAGTTCAGTACTCCATGGGACTAATTATTAATTAGATGGAAAGAAGAAAGCCTGGTGAGGGCCTATTAGGAAGGGAGGAAGAAAATCATATAGTAAAAAAGGGGGGGGGTAATATGGAGGGAGAAGAAGTCATAGACACATCTTCTATGCACTCTCCAAACTCAAAACTTTTCAACGCATTCTCTAGCCTGTACACTAAATTTCACAATTGCATGGCATGAATAAAAACAAAGACACTACTATTCCAACTCAAAATTTAGGGATATACTGGGACTCTCTTCTGTATGGACTTCCCCCTTTAGGCTGGTCACCATATTTTGCTCTTGTTCTGCTGTTATTCTACTTCTTTTGATATTAATCACACCTCCAAGAACTGACAAGGTGATCAATTTTTGGGAATGTCATTGCTTTCCCTATTATATATTGTTTAATCACATGGGCAAACACTACAACAAGAATTTCTATATTGAAGGATCCATGGATTTCATCTTTTTGAATGTCTACAACCTGAGAGGTCTAACATGGTGAGTAGTAAGTAGCTGCTGCTTAGAGCTTAATTATGTCTCACACAGATGCTTTTCTTCGTCCTTACCCGGAAGATGGTTTCTTAGTTTGTTGAGAAACAATTAAAGTTGGAACTCAAATAACTATGGTATCTTTGAAAGGACAAGTAAGTATTGATTGTGATTCCCTAGATTTACACTCTAGCAAAGGTTGTTGATCTCAATACTCACTACTCATACTATAATTGATCTACTGACATTGAAATTGACTAGACTGAACAAATGGGTTGTATCATACATAGTCAACCTTGATACAATTCGCTTCTCACGCAAGAAGACTACTCAACTGGTGAAGGAGTTTGGTAGGCAAGCTAACTTCTAAAGTGTTTTGATCCTAGTGGCTTTTGATAAGTGTATTGTGTTTCTCCTCTTTTTGAAGGTATCATTCTCAACATAGCCATCAAAGAAAGTACATTTTTAACTCTAATTGAGAGAATAATATTTGGCATTTTTTTGGGCTGCAGGTGTGATGTGCAAGCAATAGCTTAGAACAATGTGGACACTTACCAATAGTTGATAAAAAGGGACTTCCAAAAGGAAAAAGAGGAAAACTAAGAGAGAACAAAGCAACACTCTCAAATTATGGAATTATAACTATTTCAATTATTTTTGGAGGGCCTTCATTGGTTGCTGATGGTAACTTTCTCTATTCTGACAATTGAATAAGCTTTGAAGTGACAACAAATGTCAAGTGTATAATTAGTTTCTTGGCAGAACTGATTGGATATGCATAAATCTTCTTTTTCATTTTTGGTAGAAAGGGGATTCTTAAAAGTATGTTACTTTCAATATACTATGTTCAGTTTATCCTAAAAGAAATGAAATTCTGACTGTTTGTTGTATTGTCAGATTTCGGAACCATACACCTAGGTAATTGAATTGCTAGAGTTTTGGTAGAATTTAAGTGACATCTTCTGCTAAGAAACTCACGTTCTAAACTAATTGCAACCCACATTGAACCCGTTGGACAAACACCAGAAAAAGCAACTCATTTTAATTAAATCATTATTATCTTCATATTCTCCATTAAACAAGAATTTCTATTAAAAAAAAAAAAAAAAAAAAAAAAAAAGAAAAGCAAAGAAAGAAAGAAAGAAGATAATCATTTAGATGAAGAAGAAAGAAGAAGAAGAAGAGGAGAAGATAATCATTTAGATGGCAGAACATATAACTCCCGTATAAGCTTTCTCTTCTAACATTTTAACATTTTCTTTTTCTAGTTTTTATTTGTGTAAAAAGAAAAGCATAAATAGAGCTAAAATTTATTTAAGTCAAATTGTGTATTACTATTAAAAATCTATATTATATAATCTTCAATCTAATAGAATAGAAGCAAAAGGCTCACAGCTCACTCACATGCATCTGCACGTGCATATTTACTAGTCTTTTTTAAAAGTTGAACTTGGCTTACATCATCGTTTAACTATAATTTCCTAATGGCAGGGGATGTCTTTGATGTATTTTCATTCTACAGGGGGTCTAATTGATAAATTGGATAACTTAGGCAGTGGTCTCAATTTTGGTGATAAAGAGAGTCCAACGGAAATTCATTACGACTTCAAATACTTTAAATTCAAAATTTGAAACTCAAATTCAAATTTGGAAACCTTATGTTTTCTCAGCTACTTGTAATTGTTGTAAAGAGTCCTATCTCTGTAAAATATGCAGGATGCTTCTACCTTATCTCATTGGTAAGTAACACAATTTAAACTCAAATACTCAATTCTTTCATGGTACCAGAGTCAATCAATATCCAATAATCTCTAGGGGTGTTGCCAAAAATTTCTCTAAAAACTTTATAGAGACGAGTTTAGATGCAAGGTCTTGTTATGGAAACCCATCAGGAAAATGTGGAAATCCCACTGTATATGGATATTTGGATAGGAAACAAGAAACTTGCCTTGCTGATCCTTGTGATGGGGGTGGGATGTATTTGGAATCATTCGTTTAGAGTGATTCGACTTGGCAATTGACAAATCTGATTGAAACGCTTTTCATCATCATTTGTCTTCACGAGTCTTGACCAAGCATTCGAAAAGTTTCACTCAACATAGGTGGTCCACAAGAATCAAAACCTTGTTTCCGATTATAGAGTATGGAAAAAAAAATTTGGGGGGGGGGGGGGGGCCCGGGGGGGAAAAAAGGGGGGGGGGGAAAAAAAAAAAAGAACCCCCCCCCCCCCGTCAACAAAAAAAAAAAAAAAAAAAAAAAAAAAAAAAAAAAAAATCCACCAAAAAAAAAAAAAAAAAAAAAAAAAAAACAAAAAAAAAAAAAAAAAAAAAAAAAAAAAAAAAAAAAAAAAAAAAAAAAAAAAAAAAAAAAAAAATAAAGAGAAAATATATTAGATACAAAGAAGAAAGACAAGATGAGTTCAATCAGAACTAATTCATTCAGTTGAGTGCATTACATATTTATAGTAGAAGGAACATCTACTCTGATATGGAAATACAATATATGATTCTTGCACACAATAAGATATTCTTGATATGGAAAGATAGATTGCCGCCCAAGATAGAAGGTGCATAGAATGGAAATATTGACTGCCAATATTGTGTAATGAGATGGTTGTGATTTTCACCAATATTGCATCCTGAGGTAATTGAGATCTTCAATTGGAAGTACAATCTCTTTGGGGTAATGGACATCCATAATAAATATTATTTATAACACTCCCCCTTGGATGTCCATCAATAGATAATGTACCTCGTTAAAACCTTACTAAGAAAAACCCTGTGGGAAAAAAATCTTAGTGAAGGAAAAAGAGTATACATATCTAAATAATACGTATTGGTAGCTGCCTCATTAAAAACCTTACCAGGAAAACCCAGTGGGACAAAACCTTGGTTAAGGGAAAAAGAGTGCAGCACGTATTTTACTCCCCCTGATGATAGCATCATTGAGTATCTTTGAATACGTACATTCCATTATTATATACCAACTTCTCAACATTTGAAGTAGGCAATGCCTCAATAAATAAACCTGTCAAGTTATCACTTGAACGAATTCAATGAACATATATTTCACCATTTCATTGAAGATCAAGAGTGAAGAAGAATTTCGGTGAAATATGCTTCGTTCTATCTTCTTTGATGTATCATCCCTTCAATTGAGCTTTGCATGCAGCATAATCTTCATATAATATTGTTGAAATTCCTTCTTCTAGTAGAAGATTGCATGCTTCATGAATGTATTGTATCATTGATCTTAACCAAATATAAAATAACTAACATTCACTTGAAAATAAATAGCATGTTTGAGATCTAGTTTTATGTAGATCAGATAAATATCCTGCATCTGCAAAACTAGTAAGTTGATATCCACATTCATAAAATAATATCATGTCAATAATTTCCCGAATATACTAAAATATATGTTTTATAACATTTCAGTGTCTTCGTATTGGAGAATAAATAAATCTTGCTAATACACTTATAGAAAATGCTACATCCGATTGTGTATTATCAGCAAGATACATTAATGCCCCAATAGCACTAAGATATGGTACTTCATGACCAAGAAATTCTCCACTATTTTCTTGGGGTCGAAATGAATATTTCTTTATATTGAGCGATCTCACAACCATTGGGGTACTCAATGGATGTATTTTATCTAGATAAAATCTCTTCAAAATATTCTCTATATAAGTTGATTGATGAACGAATATTTCATTCGTCAAATGCTCAATTTACAAATCAAGACAAAACATTGTCTTTTCAAGATTTTCATTTCAACTTTCTTAAAATAATCTCATCGCTTTTGGAAACTCTTCAGAGTTTCGATGATATTTAAATCATCATCATATATACTTACTAAAATTAGATCCATATCCTTTAATAAAGGCACAATAATAAATTGGATCATTTTTATGCTTTTCATTTAGTAAATATCCACTAAAGAGATTACCATATATGCCTTGATAATCTTTGAAGCATTATTGAACAAACTTCCTAGGAATTTTTATATGCTTCAGTCATTTTGAATCCTTCAGGGATTTTCATATATATTTTACACTCGAGTGAGCCATATAAATAGGCTGTAATAATATCCATTAGACGCATGTCAAAATTTTCATATACTGCCAGATTAATAAGATATCTGAAGGTGATTGCATCCACCACAAGAGAACATGTTTCCATGTAATCTATGCCAGGCATCTGCGAAAATTCTTGTGCCATAATTCATGATTTATATATCACGATTTCATTCTTTTTCTTATTTCATTTTTTCGCAGAAAACTCAATTGTACCCCACTGGCTTTATACCTTCAAATGTTGGACTACATGTCCAAAAACTTTATTTTGCAAGCAAATTCAATTCTGCTTGAATTGCGTCTTTACATTTTGGCCAATCATTTCTTGATTTATATTTATCAACAAATTTATATTCAAGATCCTCGTCTTGATGTATTATTTCAACAATAACATAATATACAAAAATGTTGTCGACAACTTTATCTTTTCGGTTCCATCTTTTTCCTGCAATGACATAACTAATCGAGATCTCTTCATTATTTTCAGGTACCTGAACCTCTTCTGGGGTTTTTATAGAAAGTTATGTCTTCAGGATCTTCATAATCAATTGTCTCCATATTATGACCATCTTGATCATTTACTCCTTTTCTTTTCTAGGATTTTATCCTTGGAACCGATTGATCTTCCACGTTTTAAACGTGGTTTAATTTCATTTGCACTGATAGATTGTCCTGCTGGGACATCAATTCTAATTGGAGCATTTACAACTGGAATATGAGATTTAGTAACTCTTAGCAGGTCAGCAAATCTGGCAGTTGATTTATAATATTTATTGCATTATCCTTTGAACTTCAAGTTCACAGGTGCTCAATGCGAGGATCTAATGAGATAATGATAATGCATACAATCAATCTCTTTTTCCAACTGTTTATTCTCTCCCCCTCATGTTGGAAAAACTAATTCATCAAAATAATACTCAGCAAGTATTGCATTAAATAAATCTCCTATCCTTAGCAATATATTGAATTATATAAGGAGATTTATATCCAACATATATTCCCAACTTTATTTTGGGACTCATCTTTGTTTGTGGTGGAGCAATTGGAACGTAAGCCATACATCCAAAAATTTTAAGATGAGAAATATTTGGCTTCTGACCATAAGCCAATTGTAATAGGGAGAATTTATGACAACATTTTGGCCTGATGCGTACAAATGATGCTTTGTTCTCATAAACAATGGTTTAGCAATTAATTGGAGACAATTAATAAATAATTTTACCAAACCATTTTGGATATAAACATGAGTAATGTGCTATTCAACTGTGATCTCGGTTGTTATACAATAATCATAAAGCCCGAGATGTAAATTCACCAAAGCATTATCAAGATAAACTGTCTTTATCTTATAATTCATAAATTATGCTCTTAATCTCATTATTTGAGCAAACAATCTCGCAAACATCAAATTGCGAGTTCATAATGAACATACATGTGACCACTTTATAGATGCATCTATTAAAATCATATATTATCCGAATGGTCCACATGATAGGTGAATGGGCCCATATATTTCACCATCTATACGTTTAAAAACGTAGAATGTTCAATCTCAACTTTAGCTGGTGAATATTTAATAATAATTTTTTCTTGAGAACAAGCAATACAAGAAAATTCACTTAATTGAAGAATCTTCTGGTTCTTCAATGGATGACAATTGAATTTTCAATAATTTTTCGCATCATACTTGATCCGGGATGGTCCAACCGGTCATGCCAAATAATAAAATTATTGGAATCAATGTTCATTTGATTTACCCAAGCATGTGTTTCAACCATGCGATATTCTCGTAGTACAAATTGGGAGAAATATCTAATACCTTTGTATAGATATTTACTTATACCATTATTTGTAGTCTCAATCTGATAATCATTTTGGCAAATAGCTTTGAAACTTACTACAAAATAATGAATTATTCATAGCCAATTTTATCTCCCAGATAATAATAGATTAGCTCTTCCAGAGCTTCCAATCAATGTTGTACTATCGATTTTATATGAACATTGACTTCCACATCATCAAATAAGAGAAATATATATATTTTTCTCTCAATATAATATGCGTCACAGCATATAAGAGAACATTCACATTCTTCATCAAAATGAAACATAATATATTAAAAGATATATAGAAAGTCAATAAAAAAAAAATTATAAAGGAAAAATACTAAATTTAAGATAAACTAACATATGAGATGAGATTTGAAGAGAAAATAATTACATAATCAAATCTTCAACTATTATCTTCAAAAGAGTTTATAGCATCTAGATATGTAGTATCTGTGAGGCCATCAAAATCATTCTTTTTATAGGCAAAAAATTGCTCAAGTATCATGATTTTGGAAAATCTAATTTATCTCCACATTATTTTTATTTATTTAATTAAGGCTTGACAAAGCTTAATTAAATATTGTGGAGTATGACAGATACATGTCTAATGGCTTTCATACCACATTGGTAACAAATATTATCTTCACTCCTTGAATTGTTATATTGAGAATCCTTATTATTCTCTTATTTATTTCCATAATAATGACGGTAATTATTCCGTCATTTGTCTCATCCTCTTCCACGGTCATGACCATAATTTTAATTTTGCCTTCTTTTAGGCATATCATGAATTGTTGCATTCACTTCAGGGAATGGAACAGAACCAATAAGACGAGCTTCATGACTTTTCATTAATAGTCCATTATTTTACTCAGCCACAAATAGGTATGATACCATTCAGAGTATTTCTTAAAACTCCTTTTACAATATTACTATTGTAACAATAAATCTGAAACTTGAAAATTTGCTGAGATATTTTCATGAATAATATTTTCTCTTTATACTTTCAAAAGAGAATTAATTTCAAAAACTACATAACTGTATTTATTTACAGTTTCAAATCTTGCAACTTTATGTGCATCTGCAGAACTGTATTTATTTACAGTTTCAAATCTTGCAACTTCAGATGCATCTGCAGAACTGTATTCATTTACAGTTTCAAATCTTGCAACTTCATGTGCATCTGCATAACTGTATTCATTTACAGTTTCAAATCTTGCACCTTCAAGTGCATCTACAGAACTGTACTTATTTACAGTTTCAAATCTTGCAACTTCATGTGCGTCTGTAAAACTGTATTCATTTACAATTTCAAATCTTGCAACTTCAGATGCATTTAACAATATTTGTGGTGCAAAGCTAGCAACCACTATATACAATAAATAAAACCACAATCGTTAAAGCAACATAATATCTTATTATTTGATTGATTCTTAGATTCAATAAAACACATACCTTTTTATCATGATGCACTTACATTTCAAGATGGACAAGGTAAATTCCATTGTTTACAAAAACGTGCGAGGAGGTCAATCATTCTTTTCACTTTGGAATAGAAAACATAATGATACATAGTCTGCTGTCTTTCTTCTCAAAACGCAATACTTCGAGCGGATTCGTTCTTCGAGCGGAATCGTGCTGATAACGTGTTATAAAATAAAGAGAAAATATATTAGATACAAAGAAGAAAGACAAGATGAGTTCAATCAGAACTAATTCATTCAGTTGAGTGCATTACATATTTATAGTAGAAGGAACATCTACTCTGATATGGAAATACAATATATGATTCTTGCACACAATAAGATATTCTTGATATGGAAAGATAGATTGCCGCCCAAGATAGAAGGTGCATAGAATGGAAATATTGACTGCCAATATTGTGTAATGAGATGGTTGTGATTTTCACCAATATTGCATCCTGAGGTAATTGAGATCTTCAATTGGAAGTACAATCTCTTTGGGGTAATGGACATCCATAATAAATATTATTTATAACAATAACAAAATTATAAAAAAATATTTTAAAAAAAGAAAATGGGGGGGAAAAAAAAAAAAAAAAAAAAAAAAGGGGGAGGAAGGGGGGGGGGGAGGGGGGGAAAAAGAAAGATAAAAAAAAGAAAAACACCACCCCACAAAAAAAAAAAAAAAAAAAAAAATTTAATATAATATTAAATATAAAAAAAATAATAAAAAAATAAAACAACACAAACAAAATTAAAATTTAAATTGCTATTAGTAAGAATCGAAAGTTTAGGGATTCAAAAATAAAATAAAATTATTATGATTAGATTGATAAAATTGATGGCTAAAATTATAAATGAGATTTAAATTTCTATTAATAGGAATTGAATTTTAGGAGAAAGTTTAGGGATTAAAAAAAAAAATCAATGATTATGATTAGATCTGATAAAATCAATGGCTGAATTTTGATGAGATTTAAATTGCTATTAGTATAATCGAAATTTTAGGAGAAAGAACAATGAAATAAAAAAAACATATCAATTATGCTTTTTGAAAAGAATACTAGAAAAATCCTGAGTGAGAGAGAGAGAGATGAATAATTTGAGAAAGAAAGAATGAATACCTGATAATTGTGGAGAAGATTGAGGAAAACTCTAATGTCTACTAACTACTCTAATGTTTTGTGAGATGTGTGAGATAAAAGAGAGAGAAAAAAATAGGGATAAAAGAGGAGATTCAGGAGAGAATAAATAGGAATGAAAATATGAGAGAATAAATAAAGAGAAATAGTGGTATTTCACATGTGAAGTGAGAGAAATAAAGAAAAAAAAATATAAAACTACCCAAATTTTTACAAAATTCAGGGGGGGGGGGGGGCGCTGGCTCATAACTTGAATTTTTGAACTAAGATACTCCAATGGGCTATATAGTTTTGGTTTACTAACCAAAATTTGAAATTTCTGGGCAGTAAAACGAGATGGAATGAAAACCACAACTTGAATTTACAATGCTGGCCATTTCTGTTTTGGGATTGATTCTAGTTCCCATGTATGAGTTCGATTCTTTAAGGTCCTGTTTGGTTACATGAGTTTCGAGATTTCAAATATATAGAGAGTTCAAATCTATAGATTTCAAATCTATGGAGTTATAATTTATAAAATTAAATGTTTGGTTGTGGAATGAAATATGTGGATTCATCCTAATTTTTTTTTATGATGTGATTTTTGTGAATGTGCAAATGTATAGCTTTTTTTAAATCTCTGGATTTCACCCATTACCCATAAATCTATAGATTCACGTTTTTAGTGTAAAAAGGTGAATCTCTAGATTTCATGAATCTAGAGATTTTTACAACCAAACGGGTATAATTCTCAGATACATGAATCCAGAGATTTGAAATCTCTGGATTCATGTAACCAAACTTAAGGGTCTGTTTGGTTGTTGAGTCTAGATATTTCAAATATATGGAGTCATGGTTCAAAAATTATCTATTTGGTTAGCCTAAATCTTTGGAATGAAATCTGTAGATTCATATTGAAAAAACATTATGGAGTCATGATTCAAATGTTTAGTGCTTTTATTGCAGGGGCGAAATCTCTGGATTTCACCTCATACCCATAAATCTACATATTCACGTCTTTATTTTAAAAAGATGAATCCCTAGATTTCATGAATCCCTGGATTCACACAACCAAATGGGTATAAATCTCCCATTTGTGAATCTAGAGATTTGATTAATGTAACCAAACAGGCCATAAGAGATTGATTTCTCCTGAATTAGTGAGTTAGTAGTAGGTGAGATGGATTCCATACACCATGGATAAGCTAGCAAGATTGTATGCGGACAATTTAGTGCATCTACACGAAGTTCTGGTAAGTATAGTACACGGACAAAGATTCAAGATTTACCTCTAGATTCTGGAATAGTTTGCAGAAAGCCTTGGGAACTCAACTGAATCAAAGTACAGCTAATCATCCACAAACCGACGAACAGGCTGAGCAACAATTCAGATCTTAGAAGATATGCTTAGATCTTGTATAGTGGATATGGGAGGTAAGTGGGATGAACATCTAGCTTTGGTGGAATTTGCCTATAACAATAGTTACCAATTAACGATAAGCATGGCTCCTTTCAAAGCATTGTATGGACACACTTATAAAACCCCGTTTTGTTAGACCAAAACTAGTGAAAGAAGAATTTTATGTTCGGAGATGATTGAAGCTACAAGTGTGATGGTTGATATGATAAGAGAAAGGACCAAATCAGTGCAATCTAAACGTAAATCTTATGCAGACAAGAGAATGATTAATCTGGAATTCCAAGTAGGGGAGAAAGCTTTTCTGAAAGTATCACCCATGAAGGGTGTGATGAGATTCAACGTCAAAGGAAAGCTTAGCCCTCGGTACATCGGCTCTTATGAGATCATCAAGAAGCTTGGACCGGTTGCATACCATTCAGCCTTACCCTCATTGCTAACCGATGTGCATGATGTGTTCTACGTATCGATGCCACGTCAATGTGTGGAAAATCCTGAGCATCTCCTCCAGTAAGAAATAAATGGCCTAGGTGCAGATCTTTCCTATGATGAAGAATCAACCGTGGATAAGAAAGATAAACAATTGCGGAATAGAACCATACCCTTGGTGAAGATTAGGTGGAAAAACCAAACCCTTGAGGAAGCTTCTTGGGAGAAAGAAGACGAGATGAGATCCTCACCTCTTTGGAAACCCAGGTACACTTTCAATTTCGAGGATGAAATTTCTTATAAGAGGGGAGAATGTGAAATCCCACAAAATACTAACCCGAAAATCCATATTGTAGGTTCGAAAACCAGGAGTGCAGGTAGAAGGAAACTGTTGGCCATCTTAGTTGAAACCATTGGATTAAACTCTGAACCAATGGAAGTAGATGGAGATGTTGCCAAGTTGGGAGTTCTCTCAGAATATGGAAGAAGATCCAACTCGAACATTGATGGACTTGGTAGATGGATCAAGAGTATAGTGATGACACAAGTAGAAGATCCTGGAAAATCAAGTAAGACCCTTCTATAGTTAGGATAGGACCCAAGACTGAGCTATGGATTTCAGAGCATCAATAACACTCCTGGGGAAAAAGTACCAGGGGTGGGTTGCCTGCCCTGGTCGCCCCAGGTGACCCACCCAGCTTCGAGGCAAAAGGGTATTTTGGGTATTCATTATGTTCTACAGCC
The DNA here is from genome assembly GCF_041222555.1 of Hakea prostrata. NCBI lineage: Eukaryota > Viridiplantae > Streptophyta > Magnoliopsida > Proteales > Proteaceae > Hakea > Hakea prostrata. The sequence continues at coordinate 45,546,278 of NC_142604.1, read as the reverse complement.
GTCAGAGAATGCCAGAGCTTCTCAAGAGAACCCTCTCCAAGGTGAACGAAATTGTGGAAAGTATTCGTTAAGGTTTTTGATTGTCGTTTCCGTTACATACCCCCATCCAGTACCCTAACTGCGATACCCAGAGTGGTGATCCACAGTCCCAAAGACAAGTTCAAGGCGATCATATACCCACGTAGCACAATAAGATAATTAAAAGCAAAGAACAATCACTATTTAACTATTATTAAGGAAATAATCAAAATTTTATCTCACAAAGATTACAAACAATTATTAAAGTGTAGAATAAAGGAAACCAATCAATGAATCAAAGTATAGAGTATAGCAGAAATAAACTCTATAGTCAAAGCGGAAAGGTAAATCAAAACTCTAAAGTATTACAACTGAATAAACTAAGGAAATAATAAAGTTTAAGAATCAATCTAAGTCTAATTGTACATCTCTTTAAACTCAAATAAGGTATGTCTAAACTTGAAGACTTCCGTATCCAAATACAGTTGCTCCAACTCCAAAATGGGACTAATCACGGTACGCACCATCGTCACACTGGAAATCTTCACTGTTATGTTCGTAATAGCCAGTATCTTGCATGCACTAGGAGTCACTCGTCGTGGCCTCGTAGTCCTAGATCTCACAGTCATCAGTACCTATAACAAGGTCTAAGAAACATTGTCCCTGAAGGGTGACCTCAAAAGATCTAAGTAAGTAGTTCAATCACAAATAACATTTACAAAACAGTTCAGAACAAGCATGATGTAATATGATATGAGACAATAATGCAACTATGCTTCTAACTCTATGTATGCTGGTCTCTAGTGACAAACACGCATTAAGATAGAATTCCATATTCCTCTGGGTAGTCTCAGTCACTCTCCCTCACAGCTCTTAAGCATGTCTTTGGGTTCTCAACAGTAATTGGCTCAGGGCATCCCTCCGACATTCCGTGGCTAGGGTTTAGGTCACTAGTCTCTCACTCTACCATTGGGGATTTGAGTATTGGCACGTGTCAGGGTTATATCTAGCTCAATGCAAGTCATCTACAGAGTCATATCAATCTCGGAGTCGGATACTTCCCTTCCGTGCTCCAAACCGTCCGTTCCGGTCTCATTACCTTCCTTCCATGTTTAGGCAGTTCATTCTAGTATCTCCCTCCCTAGCGTCATCGTATCCTATGGCACCTAACCAGTTGGACTATGGACTCTTAACCCTATTGGTCATCCACACGGGAAGCTCTCATGTCCTCTCACAGGTTTCCTACTAGTCTTGAGTGCCCATGAGCCTAGGTTTATTATGTGCAACCCTACCAATGAATGGCCCCCACAATGTAATTATGTCCTCCCACAGATCGGATACTGGTCTTGAACACCCATAATCCCCAATGCTGCCATGGGTCACTCGGCATCAATACCCTCGTCAATGGGGCGAGATATGATGGGGTTTCCTAGCCAAGCTCATCTAGACGAATCCTAAGTATGTCATCCAATAATCATGGAAACTGTCAAGGGGCAACATAGGAAAGCATCCCATACCACCTCCACTGATGTCCTAAGATAGAAACGCCAAGAGGGCATTCCTCATTCCATAATTACAACTTAGGCAAACACATCACAATATGATTGCATAATATATCATATCAAAGTCCAAACACAATAGAGTCATTCACAAACATACAAGTATGCAAGTTAGCTAATGAAACATATTCTGAAATTACAGCAGTATAACAAATATAAATATGTTATATATTAATAGCCAACACATGCATACAAGTTCTATTAATATGGTGAATGTAATCATGCCAATTGTGATTGAACGTACTCACCTTAAATTTGATTCGTAAACTCCGAAGAAAGAGATCAAGGGTAGGTCCAAAGTCACCAAAGAAAGCCTAAACAAACAAGTATTGAACATAAGGAACAAACCCTAAAGGATTGAAATCAAAACGGGGTCAATTAGAGAAGTTGTCGTCACAGACACCTCCTTAGTCGCTTGGCTTGTTTGCTTGGGGCAATAAAGGCAGTCGACCAAGCCTCTGTGTACAGACAGAAAACCTAAGTTTTGATCGGAAACTCCTCGTTTGATTTCCAAACACTACTAAATTAATAAGAAAATTCTGAAATAGTATAAGGAGACTATCTAACATGATCTAATCATCTAACATAGCCATTGGAGCTAAGATCTAACAAATCACATAATAGGCCTAATCCACTAATTCTCACGAATAGACTAGAGGGAATTGGAATTCACTCTAGAGATAAGAAATCAATAGATCATGCTCAGAATAGATCATCCTAGGAATAGATCTAGCATAGATTATAAGTGTGACACCCAGCCCAAATCTAGCCCGAAGACCCGATCTGTTTTGGGTGAAGTCGGGTTTGTTTAATGTTGACTTTGAAGTTTGACCGTGATTTCAGTTTTACTATCTTTGATAATCTTAGGAAGCCATGTCAGACCTTTCCCTTAGGTTTGATCCAATGTCCCAAAATGAGGGATGATGTCTTTGTGGGCCATCTCAGTAGAGGATATGGTGTTTGACCCAAAACCCATGGATATTGATGATGGTGTTTCCTTATGGAAACCTTACTTGATTTGGTGTTGAACTATTTATTTGTGAAGAAGAACTTGATTGATGGACCTAAAGCTTAGTTGGACCTGGTTTGAAGATATCCCTCCATACTAGGTAAGTAGTATGATGTGTTGAAAGAAGCCCATCCAAAAATATTGAAGTTAGGCCCATTAAATCCTTTGTTTTGAACAAGCTGTCCAGGCAGTGGCATTTTGGTAATTTTCTGTTTTGAAGGTTTTTAAAAAGTTTTATTTCTTTTAATTTCGTGGTAAGCTATCCTACTATGTTTCTAAACCTCTTGATGGCGTGGGATCGACCTTTGAACTTCCTCTTTGGTGACCAATCAACCAACAGGGTCAGTTTGGTCAGTTTAGTGAAACCCTAGTAATTCTTGAACTCTTTGTGCTATTTAAAAGGGAGAACTCCATGTGTTTCACTCTCAATCTGTTTCTAAGCCTTGGGAGAACGTGGGAAGATCCCTAGAACCTCTCCTTCGAAGCCAAGGAAGATCCTCAAGCATCTGTTCAGATTTCTTCATCGGTTTCTCTTCTAAAAGGTTAGTATTCAATTCGTTTCTTCTTTAATTCATTCTTTCTTCTCTACTTCTGATTTTCTGATGATGAGAGGGCTATTACACTACTGTAATGATCTCTTGTCTAATTCTTTTAGCCCTAGAGTGAATCCCCCAATTCACTCTATGTTCTTGAAGCCATATGGCGATGATCCTTGAATTTGACTCCACCAAAACTCTTGATGATACTTTCCCTAATTTTCTACCTATCTTTATGATTGTGGGAAGGTCTCATATTATTACCATGACCTTCCCTTGTGTCCTCATGATTGAGGAGTTGATCCCTAATTTTTCTTGGACCATTGGAAGCCAGAAGGGAGAGATTTTGAGGGGAAATTCTTGGGTAACCTTCATGAGAGGGCAACCAATTGGCAACCCTTTTATTTTCTATTAATTCATTGGACCCTCCTCGAAACCTTTCTTGATTGTAAATTCTTTGCCCTAAGGGTGAATCTTTATTCTCCTTAGTCTTTCCGTGGGATACACGGATTCTTGTTAGTAAATCCCTAATTGTATGATTTGAATTTCTTTCCTTTAACTTTAATTGAGAACCTTATTTTCTCTCATTTGTAGACCCTTCCTAATTCCATTCTTTATTTTGAAATACTAATGAGATATTCCTTTATCTATCTTGGGTTGTTTTTGTGAGGATTAATTATGGGTAACTCTCATGGGAGGTAACCAACTCTCATGAGAGGTAACCATATATGAAACCCTATTGTTCTTTTATCTATTGGAAACTCCCCACCACCTTTTCAGATTGTGCATTCTTTGTTTCTCTTTCCCTTGGGTGAATCTTGATTCTTTGTTTCTCTTTCCCTTGGGTGATATTTGTGTTAACCTAAACTTGATCACTATATTTTCTTCATGATCCATGTTTAACCTAATTAGGATTTCTAATTATTCTTTCTTCGATCTTGTTCTTGATTGAGATCAGGAAAAAGATGATGCATCCTTGCAACCATCTATTCCATGATCTCATTCTATTCTTTGAGATCTATGATCATCATCATGATCTTAGCCCTAGCCCTTCCATGAGAGCCATGTTTGATGAAACCCTAACCCCTTTATTATTGACCTATTGAGATTGATTTTTCAGACTATGATCTCCCCCATGTCTTCATTTGGGTTAGATTGTACTTGGTCTTCAACCCCATGAGCAAAGCACCCTTGTATAGCAATATACATGGGGGCGGTTGCTAGTGGCGGTCGATTGAACCAAGCAACCGCCTGGAGCAACCGCCCGGTCTGTTTTCGGGTTTTGCCCTATTTTGGCCCCCTGACCTCTATATATAGTAACCCTCGCCGTTTTTACGAATATTTTATTCGTGGTTGCTATGTTTGGAGGTTAGACGGCTGTGGAAACGTGCGGGATTCAGGTCTGATGTGCTGTTAATGTTATGGAACCTTTTCTCTTCTATTCTTGGTGATTCTGGTTAAGGTAATGAATCTCCATCTGCAATTCTCTTCTTTTTAACCTCTAATTGATATGAACCCATCTCCTTTTTGTTAGTGGTTACCCAATTGATTTGTTGTACTCCCTTTCCAATGTTCTTGATGAGATCCTGTCCAGAAACGAATCCCTGCATTTGTTAATGGATAAATCCAGTCAAGGGGAGAGTTTCTGGGTAATCCATTTATGGTGTTTGTTAGGTTTCTTATCACCTAGTCTCTCTTGGAGTGTTAGATTCGAGACTTAGGCCATGATCATTCGAAATCCGGATTGAAAACGGATGATTAGAAGCCTGAGTTTTGGATCTGAAACTCTCTGTTTTTGGGGCGGTCACTAGTGGCGGTCGCTCAACCTAAGCGACCGGCTCAAGCGACCGGCCGGTTTCCAGTGTCTGTAAGTTTGGTTTTGGATTTGTTTTGACTCTTGACTCTTATATATTCTTGTAACCCTATGCCTAGGTGTTCTCTGTTTCAAGTAAAAGTCTTAGAATAGTTTCTGGAATTCAAGTTAGAGGAGTTTTACATAATTACAAGTAAGGACATGCATTCTTATTTATATGCAATTACATATACATGATGATTCTGTTGTTCTATTTACTATTCGTTGATCATGTAACTTGTTGTAATTGTACAAAGCATGTGAATCTTATTGTACACTTGTTGTTTGTGGTATTCCTTGATGTACTTCATCTTTCATGATATTGCACAACTGTTCATGGTATGATAAAGAGTGATGTAGTGTAGTTGTGATGGAAGGGGTATTCCTTTGGGATATCTTAGCTTGGGATATCAGAAGACTATGGAATGGGACACATGCCAGCTGATGTCTCCAGCACTATCATGATTACTGGATGACATACTTGGGAGAGTCTAGAATTGCATGGCTAGGTACCCCACATGCTATTACCCTTTCGGCAGGGGAATTGAAGCCGGGTGACCCGTGACAATGGTGACGTGACTATGTTTCATCCTATAGCGGTAACCAGTCCGTGCGGAGACTCAATGGTCCACTATTGGTCATGTAATGGTAGGGTTGCATATGTTAGGGTTGGGCTCATGGACGTCTAAGGAGCGGACCGGGTGTCGCGAGGAGTCATGAGAGCATCCGCCCCAATAATATGTGGATGACCATAGGGTTAAGGAGTGGAGTCCAACAGCGGTAGCCAGTCCGTGAGGGTTCTCACTCCTAGGTTGCGAAGGATACTGAACCGAGTTGGTTGCTGCCAAGTATCTGGACTCCATATAGTATGTTACCATTATGACTTGCATTGGATTAGAAACCCCGACATGCGCCAGTACTCATTGCCAATGGTCGTGGTGAGAGAGTGTTGACTTAACCCCTGACCATGGTTTGAGAGCCAGTGTGGACTTACCCCTTTGCCCAGGATCCCTACGAGGTAACCGGTCCTTGCCGGATCGGAGTGATGAGACTTACCCAAAGGAGGGCTGGTGTATATCTTAAAGCATGTCAGTTGTTAGAGACTTGCATAGTTAGATCTTAGTAGCATTCGTATTTCTGCATACAATTCATATCATTTCATCTGTGCATTTGTAGATTGTATTGACATATATATGAGAATTGCTTGTTCCTTACTGAGTTCGTTGGAACTCATTCCTTTCATTGTATGTATTATATAAACTGTAAAGATGGTTGCACAATGTCGGAAGTTGGAGATGATTCGTATGAAAGAGCCTTCTCGTATGAAGCTGATGTGAGACAGACAGTGATACATGAACTTGCAGAGCATGAGGCCTTCTGAAGATGCTTGTGTGCACCTTTAGCACCCATTGATGGTCGACAAAGGCAGATTACCAGGATTTTGATGATTGTATGGAGAAAGATTGGAGGACATCTTTACTTGTTAATTTAGAAAACTAGTTTTTAGATTTATTAAAGAAAACCAGAGAGAAGATTATTTAGTTACTTATTTTGCTTCCGCTGAACTCGATATTACTTTTGATTCTTGATCTTCCTTCTTTCGTTCGTTCTTGGATATTTATTGGAGTATTTGGACTCCTGTAACCTTTTTATTAATTATTGCACTATTCTTGCTCTTGATTATCTGTATTTGTATTTATTATTGTTGATAGACTAAAACCATGGATCCTGTGACGGTTCGCACCCACGGGTTGTCGGGCGGTTAACCGGGCCCGGCGGGCGGGGTGTGACAATAAGTCACACAACTCAAATAAGAATAAGATCATGGTCATCATGCTAGGTTAAATACTGAAATCACACTATGTTGGTCACTGAAGGAATAGAGTGAATGGAGATTCACTCTAATTAAGACTGTGAAGATGAAGAAGTAGGTCATTACAGTAGCATAAGACCTTCCTCACAATCCCAATAAATAGTAGAAACAGAGGAGAGAATAGCTCTAGAGAGAATGATATCCAATACTAACCTTGTAAAAGAAGATTCGACGGAGGAATCTCTCACAGATGCTTGGGGATCTTCCTTGGACTTGAAGAGAGAGCTCTAGGGTTCTTCTCACGTTCTCCAATAGCTTAGAGGCAAAGTGGTATGAATTAGATCGAAGTTTGTATATATAAAGAGCTGGAAACCTAATTTCCAAAAATACCAAATCTGTCTCGAGGGAAGCTTTGGTCGCTTTGGGAGACCAAGGCAATTGACCAAGCAATGCCAGATGATCAAAAATAGATTTTTTGTCTCCGAAAGCCTCAAGCTACACTTGGGTCCTTTTCCAACTTAAGAAAGGGTCTTACCTGACTTTATAGGACCTTCCGAGGATGTCATCATTGTACTAATAGTCCATCTCCCAAGTCCATCTTCATTCAAACTACATCTTCTTTCAATGTCAGACATGGTTTCCATAATAAGATCTACATCATCAACCTCCATTGGTTTTAGATCAGATCCAATTATTTCAAATGAGAGGGCCCACAATTGTCTTCTACCTTGACTTCAGGTCTTCGGACCTACAACATATTCCGGATTAGGGTTTTTGAGGGAATTCACAATTTCTCTTTCTAAAAGGTTAGTACTCATCTTCTTTGTTCTAGTTCTCCTATTTTGATTGATTCTACCTATTGTCAAGACCTAGAAGAAGGTTTATACTTGTTGTAATGACCTATCTCTTCTATCCTTTTTGTTCTATAGTGAATCTTCATTCACTCTAGCTCTTTCGTGAATCTCCATTCACTCTAGCTCTTTTGTGAATCTCACGGTAAGATTTCCAAGAAGACCCGGTATAGGATTCGTTAGGTTTTCATCATTTTTGCTTCCTATGTTAGATCATGATCTAGTATGATTTAAAACCTAAATCTTTTATCCTCTTTACTTTAAAGTGAATCTCTCTATTCACTCTAGCTCATCTGTGAATCTTGCGGTAAGAATTCTGAAAAGACCCAATATAGGATTCGTTAGGCTTTTATTCTTTTTGCTATGATTGATCTATAAACTATGACTGATAATGCCCTACCATGATTTCAGATTTTTTAATTAATTTCGAAGTAGTTTGGAACCCAAACGAGAAGTTTCTTGTCAATTTGAACACATTATGTCCGTACACAGAGCTTTGGTCCCCTGCCCTGGCCGCCCTAGGTGACCCACCCATTGCCTGGCAGTTTCATGGGTGGGTTGATTGCTCTGGTTGCCCCAAGCAACTCACCCATTGCCAAGTTGGTTGTTTGTTCTCCTTTCAACACTATACCTCTAGGGCTGTTTCTAACTTTAATCCAACAAGTTTTTAGGACTTTTTGACAAGCATGAACTCACTCTGCAGTTACCTAATTTACAAAGATTGCAAATCGATAGCAAGGTGACGACGTCCACTTGCACATAACCATAGTTACATTCTTGTTTGTTATGGAACTTGAATATATGAATTCATATTGTTGTTTTAGGATTTAGACACTTCAAAATATAGATGATTTATAATGTTACTCATATATGATCAATACGTGACTATTTGAACTTGGAATGACTTGCGACTTGATAATGTAATTGAAACCATCTTGTAATGCTAATGTAGGTTGTGATTGTGAATTGGGGAATACCATTTGGGTGTTTCTGTCTTGGGACATCAGTGGAGGTGGTATGGGACACAATCCTATGATGCCACTTAGCACTTTTCATGATCATTGGATGTCATAACTAGGAAGTCTAGTTGTGTTTGGTTAGAAACCTCGTCATATCACACCCTATCGGCGTGGGTATTGATGTCGAGTGACTAGTGGCAATAGTTTGGGGTAGTGAGTGCTCAAGACCGGTAGCCAACCCATAAGAGGACACAATCACATTGTGGGGCCATTCATTGGTAGGGTTGTATATAATAAACTTGGGTTCATGGGCGCTCAAGACCGGTAGCCAACCCGTGATAGCACATGAGAGCTTCCCATCCGTTTTATGTGGATGACCAATAGGGTTAAGAGTCAGCGTAGTCCAAGCTGGTTGGTGCCTTAGGATACGATGACTCTAGTAGGGAAGGATACCGAATCAAGATTGTGAGATGCATGAGGGGAAGTATTTGAATCTAGGTTTATGTGACTAAGTAGTTCAATTGCACTGGGCTACGTATGACCCTAACATGTGTTAGTACTCATACCAATAGTGGTGAGAGAGTGGTGACCTAAACCCCAGCCATGGTGATAGTCCGAGAGGGATGCCTTGACCCCTTACTTGGGATCTCAAGACCAGTAACCAACCCGTGAGAGATTTAGAGTGACGAAACCTTCCCAGAGGAGGATGGTGTTCCATTTTAATGTGTGTCCACCATTAGAGACTAGCATTCGTTAGAGTATAGTTGCATTCTTGCATTTTATCTCATATCATATTGCACCATGTAATGTAATGTAATGATTTGGATTGTAATTGGTTTTTTGTTGTGAACTACTCGTTGAGTTCTTTTGAGCTCACCCTTGGGGGACAATATTGTTTTAGACTTTGTTGCAGATACAGATGTAACGAGATCCAATAATATGAGACACTGGCAATCAATCCGTATGATGTACAAGATTTTAGCGACTATGACGTTTACGGTGAAGAATTTAGTGTCTCGACTGCGCGTACCACAATTAGCTCGATTCATGAGCTGACCTATTTCATTCGCGATACGGAGATTTTTGAATTTAAGAACTATATTTTGCTTAAAGATACTTACCTAATGTAACACTTAGGATAGTTTGATCTTTCCTTTATTCCTTTTTAGTTGTATACATTAGGTTTAATATTACTTCCGCACTTTGATTATTTGACATCACTTCTACACTCTGATTATGGTTTTGAGATCCTTAAATTTTGATTTAATTCTTTAATTATATTAATACATTGATTTATTATTAGCTCATGATTGGACTATTGTGTGGAATGGTTGGATGATTGTTTAAGACTTGATCTTTGGGGCTGTGGATCACACCTTCGGGTATACGGGTAATTGGGTACAGGTTGGGGGATGTGACAGGGGGGGGGGGAAGTTTGGTATTTCAAACATGAAAAGAGTGCAAAGGGGGTCACTCTAGGGCAAAGGGGGTCACTCTAGGGAAATTTTGAAAATTTGTTTGGGAGGGGGGTGGGTTGGGGTGGGGAGGAAGGGGTGCAACTGATGGTATTTCACACATGGACACGACCCCTTGCTCTGGGGAAGCTTTGCCTTTTGGGGTGAGGGGTGACATAGTGGTTGACAATCGACTTGAAATGCCCAAGTTTTAAGTTTTGATTTGAGTCATATTTTCTAATCTGACATTCCTACAACCATAAGGTGCTTCCTAGGTGAACGAAGTTAAGAAGTTGAGGAGCTCGATTTGTACCTGAGTACCATTGGATACCATTGGAGGACACAAAGCCAATGAAAATTACTTAAAACAGCCATGACGATTAAGTAGGAATTACATAGTGTTACACAATACGAAGAAAAATTATAGCCACACACCATAATAGGTGATATATCTTTCAAGTTTCAACATCAAGCAACAACTAGATCAATTCTTCTGATCACAAGCAACCATGGGGAGTTGCAATAGCAAGAAGAGGAGATTTAAGATGTGTTGTAATCCCTGAACACTCTGTCATATGTAAATCCTTGCCACTTACTGCATCAGGCAATTTCCAATCAAAGTTATGCAAAATATTTGCTAGTGCAAGTTCATTAACAGAAATTGCAAATTGAATGCCTGGACACCCTCTCCTTCCTGCGCCAAATGGAATGAATTGAAAGTCATGGCCTTTGAAATCAACATTCCTTGAAGGAGAACTCAAGAATCTCTTTGGTTGGAATTCTTTTGCTTTTTCCCAATAACTTGGATCTTGTCCTATTGCATATGCGTTGATGATCACGGTGGTCTTTGCTTGAATATCATACCCTTGTATTTTGACATCCTCAATGGATTCTCGTGGTACTAATAATGGAATTGGTGGATGCAATCTTAGTGACTCCTTGATTACTGACTTTAGATACTGCATTTGCTCCAAATCGTCCTCAGTAATGTCTATTTTATCCTTCCCAAATTTCCTCACTTCATCCTGTACTTCTTTCATGACTTCCGGCTGTCTTAGGAGCTCTGCCATTGCCCATTCTGCAACTGTATAAGTCGTATCTGTACCAGCGGCAAACATGTCCTTCAAGAAAACATGGGAGAAAATAAAGATGTAAATAAAATAACATAAAATCATATTAGAAGTGTAGAAATCAACCTTCTTTTGACAAGATATGATATTGATAAGAAGCATGGACGCCTAACTTTAGACATTCTTTGACATAGTGGTGATAACCTCCTATATAAAAGCAATAAGACAAGAAGGTCTATATTGATATCTCCCCACCAACCTTTTACTTTCATCTTCTGGACCTAGAGGCCCATTCCTTATGACAGTAGTGAATAATAATAATAATGATAGTACTTACCAGAATTATAGCTTTCATGTGGTCTCTCTCAATGACAATTCCAGAACTCTCATCCTTTTGAATCCCAAGCAAGAAATCCACAAAGTCTTGGCCTTCAACATCAGTGCCACCTGCACTGCAACATCTATCCCTTCCTCTCTGAAATTGAATATGATCACCTAATATTCGATCAAGAAAAGAATCTATTTCTCTGAAGTTCTTCTGCACCCTTGCATCCAACCCACTGATATGATTCACCCAACCAAGCCATGGTATGAAGTCCTTCACATTGAAAACACCCAAGAGATTGCCGAATTCACGAATCATCTCACCAAACCTCTTCCCTTCCACATCTCCACCATACTTCCTTCCTAGTGCTACCCTAGAAATTATGTCATTAGATAGAGATTCAAGTGTCTTACTAAGATTTACCAGGGAAGGTATTGAAGACGAGCATGAAAGTCTTATTTTCTCCATCAGAAGCGCCACTTCTTCTTCCCTCACTGACCGGAAAGATTGAACCCGCCTACTGCTTAGAAGCTGAAGGACACATAACCTTCGTGCTTGTCGCCAGTACTCGCCGTAGGGTGCAAAGGCTAGGTCCTTGTGGTCGTACAACAATCTCCTAGCGATGCTTGAGTCAGGTCTGCTACAGAAGATGAGATCATGGGTTTTCATGATCTCGCAAGCAAGATCTGCAGATGAGACTATAAGGGTTGGTTTGCTGCCGAAGTGCAACAGCATGAGAGGGCCATGGCGTTGAGCCAACGCAAATAGTGATCGATGAGGTAAGGAGCCTAGTTGATGGAGGTTTCCTATTATAGGAAGTTTTGATGGAGAAGGTGGAAAATTAGGTTTCTTTTTCCTGGATCTGTTGATGAAGTGTATGAGAAAGCAAAACAGAAGGAAGGAGATGGCATGAACTAAGAAACCTTGATACTCTAATGTTGGTAGCATTTTCCTAGAGATGTTCTATTCTCTTCTGGTTCAAAACTGAAGATGATAATTGATATATATATAAATGTGCTATTTTCTGGTTCAAAACTGAAGATGATAATTGATAAATATGCTATTTATTCTGGTCCATATTGAAGATGGGGATCATGGTGAAGTTTCTATCACATTCTGTGGATAGAGACTGACTTTCGCTCAGCCACTAGTCACTCGAATTGTCTCATATTTTCCAATGCATGGTTTCTTGTTTGTTTTGAATTGAACGACCAATGCTTTCGAATGGTTGTATCCGGAAACGCTCTAATGATGTCTTCACTCTTCATACCTAACGTTCAGAATTGAATCAGTACAATTACAGAGCCATTCTGTTCAAAGTTCAGAAAGGAATTGAAGTAACCTGTAAGGGGCTGTTAAGGCGGTAAAAAAAATCAATGTTCCTACGTAGAATGTTAGATTTCGAAAGAAAAAAAAATTCCTTTGTAATTTTAAATTGCTAAAAAAAACTAATGTCTTTACGTATACGGTATAAGGTAAAAGGTTAGGGGTTGAATTTTCCATGACGAATGCTGAATTATTTCTTTATATTTAAATTATATGTATCAAATCTTTGAGAGACAGGAGGTAAAGTCTCAATTATATGTTTAAATTATGTAAAGCGTCAAAAAGAAGAAGCTGCTGACAAATTAAGTTAAGCATTGAAAGACAAAGGACAAAAGATCCTTCGAATTACTTAGGCTAGAGTTTGTTCATTAAGGTTTGTGACCTTGAAGCATTTCTCTCACCCTAAGAAAAAAAAAACAACCGGAAGGATCCACTGAAATCACCTGGGAAGAATATTCCATTTGGAATGACGGTTTAAAAGTTAAATAAAATCACATCCGAGCCACCATATTCACATATGTATTAATGAGTTATTATTTTTTAAGTATGAATCCTTTTATTATAACATAAACTAATATTGGGTTCTCTTATTATAATAAATTACGTATGAATCTCCTAGTAACCAACACTATTTAAAAAAATGTTAAGTTTCTTTGTAAAATAACTTAAAAAAAAAAAAAAAGAAGATAGATTTCAATATTTATGAATTCAAGTAAGAATTGTTTTTTATTCTCAGAACGTGGAGGTTTACAATAATATTTTGATATTGGTCAACAGCTTCTATGTTGAGGTTATATCAGAAATAGGGTCAATTTTGATGTTGGTCAAACAACTAAGAAACCTTGATGCTCTAATGGTGGTAGAATTTTCTATTCTCTACTGGTTCGAAACTGAAGAGGATAGAGTTGCTATTTAATCTAAGTTATATGGTCCCTTTGAAGCTGGGAATCAAGGTGAAGTTCCTTTCACATTCTAGCTCTGGATAAAAATTGACATCGGCTTGTGAAAATCAGAATCTAACCTGCCACTTGTCAGTCGAATAGGCTCATATCTTCCATTAGATGATTATTACTCGTTAAGTTTGAGTTACAGCGAGCTGCTCTTGCATGGGTAGGCAGACAATCCTGTCTAAGGCAGAGCTGCTGAAACACTATATAATATCTTCGTTGTTGGTGTCGAATTTGTCAAGGTTGCAGACCACGATTCACACAAAACGATTCAGATATGGTTTGATCTGATGCGAGATTCTCTCACCTACAAGACCACTAGAAAAGCGGTAAGAAACGGAGCCGATCAGTTGGATCGGCATTTCATCTCCGACGGCCAAGTCAGTAAGAACGAAAAATAGCTGTTCTAGGGCTCAAGTGATGAGCTCTAGGTTTTTTGAATGTATGAAAGCGTGAAGTTGCAGGATTTTTGAGTGAATGAAAGTGTGTTATCTTTTGCTTGTGTCTGATCCCTCTTAATAGATTTTCCTTACTCACTAGGCCTTGTATGGACCGTCAATTGAGTGCTATGGAATCAATGGTTATGATTATATTCTTACATGGCCTGTGGTCTAGCCTCATAAATGTTTGGACCGTCGGCTGGTCTAACGTGAACTAATGATGGGTGATTTATCCACAACATGAGCCCCAAGCCTGCTGACTAGGTCGACTTTAGTTGAGACTGTGAAATCCCTCATAACCCTAACCCATAAATCAATATTGTATGTCCAAAAAACCTAGAGTGCAGGAAGAAGACAACTGTGGGTCATCCGAATTGAAAACATTGAATTTGACTTTGAACTAATGGAAGTAGATGGAAATGAGACTAAGTTGGGAACTTTGTTGGATTTTGGAAGAAGAATTAACCCGAACGTTGACAGACTTGGTAGATGGATCAAGAGTACAGTAATGACACAAGTGAAAGGTCCCGAAAAATCAAGTAAGACCCTTCTATAACTTTGAAAGGGACCCAAGAGGAAGTTATGGCTTTCAAAGCACCAAAAGTGTCAAGTTGGCAGCCTACCTTGGTAGTCCCAGGCGTCCAAGCCTATTTCAGGGAAAATTGGCACTTTTGGGGGATTAGGATTTTGAAGCCTATTTAATTATTTTCGTTATAAAACATGTCATTATGTTTTAAAGCCATCAAAGAATGTCAGAGACACTCTAAAGAACCCTCTCCAAGGTGAAGGAAGGTTTGGGAGCATCCATCAAGTTTTTCGTCTGACAATTCTTCTTCTACAAGGTTAGCATTCACTCTATTCTTTCTAATTCTTCTTTCTCTATTGTTTCTACCTATTGTCGAGACTTAGAAGAAGGTCTAAATCTACTGTAAGTACCTTTTCTTCTATTTTCTTAATTATAGAGTGAATCTCCATTCACTCTAGCTCTTTCATAAATCTCACGATATGATTTCGGTAAAGACATAGCATGAATCTATGTAGGGGTGTCAATTTGCAGCCCAAACCGTTAAAACCGAACCGAACCGGTCCAAACCGATCCTTAATGGGCCGTAATTGGGCTGAGGGAGGCAGAGCCCGAACCCAACCCGAACCCAAACCGCTACCCGTTATAACCCATTTTACAACCCGTTATGTAGTTTAACATTAAATATTATTTGAATAGTCATATTACCATTAGGTAGTTGATATAGATTTTCTGAAAAATAGCATAAATTCAAAGATCAAATAGTCATTCTACTACTTGTAAAAGACAATTAGAAGGATTAACTATGAATGTCCAATTAAATGTACAAAGTTTGTTTAAATTAAGTAAATATTTTTTTTGCATACCAAAAATTATTAGCCCAAACCATTAGTCAACCTGAGTATAGACCATTAGCCCAAACCATTAGTTAGCCCGAACCCAAACCGCATCAAACCGAAACCGTTATTTTGCTAACAGGCCGTGTTTGGGCTGAGTGTTTTTTAGCCCAAAACCGTTAGGCCCAGCTCGAAACCGCCCCAAACCGCACCGTTGACATCCCTAAATCTATGTAGTTTTATTTCTCTTTGATTAGTCTGATTTTCAAACCATGTTAGACCATATTCTATGATGTTTTCAGACCTTATTCTACTATTCTCTTTACCTTAGAGTGAATAGTCTATCTCTGAATCTGCGGTTTGATTTCGTATGAAACCTAATATAGGACTTGTTAGGCTTTCATGCATTCATTTGGTCATAATTGATGCCTAAATCATACTAGATAATGTCCTACCATGATTTCAGAATTTTTTAGTTAATTTCGGAATGATTTGGAACCCAAACGATGAGTTTTCTATCGATTTCAGGATTTGTTGTCCGTACACAACAGCCTTGGTCGATTGGCTTGGCAACCCCTGGCGACCAACCATGCTGCTGACAATAGAATGCCTAGTTTTGCCCTCTTTTCATCTTCAAACCTTTAGGGTTTGTTCCTAATATTGAATCATCATATTGTTAGGATTTTTTTGACAAGTTTGAACTCATCTTTTGATCTCCTCTTCAAAGGTTTCAAATCGACAATAAGGTGAGGACGTTCACTTACATATAACCTTAGTTACATTCTTATTGGTAATAGGACTTGAATGCATGTTCTATATTGTTGTTTTTAGGACTTAAACATGATTGTTATGCCTTTGTAATTTCAGAATATTGTTAGTAATGATGTTTTACATATTTGTTAGATATTTGAATGTTTGAAATGAGAATGAATTATGATATAATGATGTGTTTGGAATCATATTGATGTGAATGCTTAGGTTGTGATTGTAAATTGTAGAATGCCAATTGGGTGTTTTTGTCTTGGGACATTAGTAGAAGTGGTATGGGACACAATCCTATGATACCCCTTGGCGCTTTTCATGATTATTGGATGTCATACCTAGGGTGTGTAGAAGTGTTTGGTTAGAAACCTCGTCATATCACACCCTATCGGCGTGGGTGTTGAAGCAGAGTGACCTGTGGTAGCAATGGGGATTGTGGGTGCTCAAGACTAGTAGTCAATCCGTGAGAGGACACAATCAAATTGTGGGGGCCATTCATTGGTAGGGTTGCATTATAATAAGTCTTGGCTCATGGGCGCTCAAGACCAGTAGACAACCCGTGATGGGACATGAAAGCTTCCCGTTCATTATATGTGGATGACCAATAGGGTTAAAAATCCGTAGTCCAAGCTGGTTGGTGCCATAGGATACGATGACTCTAAGAGGAAGGATACCGGAACTGATTGTGAGAGGTATGAGGGAAAGTATCTGTCACATCCCCCAGTCAAGTACCTAACTACAACACCCAGAGGTGTGATCCACAACGCGGAAGATCAAGTCTCAACAATCATCCTCCCACATAGCACAATAATATAATCTTGAGCAAGAATAAATCATTGTATTAATTGGGCTTCTTTGGCAAGTTTGATTCTATCTTTTGGTTACTCTTCAAAGGATCCAAGTCGACAACAAGGTGATGACGTTTACTTACAAATAACATATAAGTTACTTTCTTATCTTGTAATAGAACTTGAATGCACGATCTATATTACTGTTTTAGGACTTATTCATAATAGATATGCCTCTATAATTTCAGAATGTTATTAGCAATGATGATATGCATCTTTGTTGAATATGTAAAGTTAGAATGTAAATGAGTTATGATATGATGTTATGTTTGAAATCATATTGTAATGTGATTGCTTAGGTTGTGATTGTGGAATGAGGAATACCAATTGGGTGTTTCTGTCATGGGACATCAGTGGAGATGGAATGGGACGCATTCCTATGATGTCCATTGGCGCTTTCCATGATTACTAGATGTCATATCTAGGATTGTCTGGAAGTGTTTGGTTAGAAACCTCGTCATATCTCACTCTATCGGCGTGGGTATTGAGGCCGAGTGACCCATGACAGCAATGAGGATTACAAGCTCTTAAGACCGATATCCAACTCGTGAGAGGACATAATCACATTGTGGGGGTCATTCATTGGTAGGATCGCATTATAATAAACCTGGGCTGGTAGAGTCACATTATAATAAGCCTGGGCTCATGGGCGCTCAAGACCAATAAACAACATGTGAGAGGACATGAAAGCTTCCCATTTATTATATGTGGATGACCAATAGAGTTAAGAGTCCATAGTTAAGGGTGTCAATTGCATACCGAACCTCGCCGTCTAAAACCATAGCATATCGCACCTTTTAAAATTCGTTATGGTACGTACCAAAACCGAATTTCTTTTTGTACGGTTCCTGTTTTCAGGTACTCATACTGTCGATATGTACCGAAATCGCACCGAATTGGTACCATACCAAATTAAGGGATATAAATGTAATTTTACAATTAAAACAATTTACCTTTACCCAATCCTTAATTAGATTTACTTGCTTTGTCCTTCATTCATCTTCTTAGATTTACTTGCTTTGTCTCGGTTAATATTAGATTCTATCGATTGTTGATCACAATTTCATTAAGATCTTAATGAACTAACAACAAAGTGGCATGAGTTCGATCGTACCGAAATTGTATCGCACAGATACCATGTTTAAACCGTTTTCCCACACCGATTTAATACCAAAACCGTACTGTACCGTGTAAATTTGGTACGGTACGGTTCTGGTTTTCGGTATTCAAAGTTGGTACCATACCAAAACCATACCGATTGACACCCTTATCCGTAGTCCAAGTTAGTTGGATACATAGGAAACGATGACTCTAGGGAAAATATACCAGAATGGATTGCGAGAAGCAAGGAAGGAAAGTATCCGACCCTAAGTTGATATGACCTTTCATGTTACTAAAAGAGAAAAATCAGGTTATGACTCTTTCAAAGTCTCTTTCCACCATTAATGGCTTCCAAACAAACCCTCCCCTGCTAGCCATGTTGGATCTTAACTCGACCTGCATCAGGTGTAGCCGTGCAGGGCAGGCTCACTCTCCCCTCTCTCTCCCCCACTGAGTGATCCACTTTCAGAAATATATCATAATATCATGCTTCTCAGTCCTCCCCTCATAATATCTCAGTCTTTGTACGCCAACTTCAAGCTCCACAATCAATGAATAATCAATTTCTCACCATTTAAGGTTCAGTCTGATCTGTGCCACCCTATAATGGTTTATGCAGATTTCATCTTCTGATCAGATCGTCTGGAGATCTCGTTGTTTCAGATGAGGACCCATTCTGGGGTTCTTGAGACCAATTTAATCACTAATTCGGAGTGGGTTCATCCATCCATCACGCAGTGACAAAATTGGGGCTTTCCTCTTCCCTTTTTGCAGCTGGAAAAAGTGATTATCACAAGTGACTCTTCAATGGATGAGAGGATGAGGATTCCAAATAAATAAAAGAATCACTACTGAGAATCAGATTTGCCTATCGCTGTCGAATCAATATAATTGTATGATTCCAAACAGCCCCCACACACTATCACAACAAAATAAGGCAATGCATGCACATGACTAACAAGGCAGGTTTCTAACTTCCTATCCAAGGATCCATTTATGGAGGGATTCTCACACTTCTTCTTGTGGCTTTCTATAACAAGTGGTTGCATCTAATCTCATCTTTATTAATTTCTATTTAGTACACTATTACATTAATGCTAATCTCTTGTATTAGTTACTTTTCTATCATCAAACAATATATATTTTTGAAGGTGGGCTATTAACAACTCTACAAATACGTTGGATTTCTCTAGGGATAGTCAGACTGAAGATCACCCATTTTAATCATACCCTCCATAAAGGCTTGGAAGAACCCCTCTTGATTAGTGCTAAAGTTCCGTATTCAGTCTTTTCATTTGTGAAGTGTCTAAACTAAACTGAGTTGAGAAATCCTCGTCAAGAGACCAAGTCCTTGAAGTACTGTTTGTCGAACACCAGCGAAGTAGCATGAAGGTCCCTTATGATTTCTTCCCATCCACCTTTTGGACAGAATATGTTGTATTATTTTTAATATAATAAAATAATAAACTTTTCATTTAAAATTGGATTTATAAGTGCGGAAACTTTCCTTTGTTTATTTTAGGAAAGTGTGTGTTATATAGTCCCACATTGGAAACCGAGATGTCGGAATCCAAATTAATTAATAGGTACTGCCTATTAACTTTGATTTAATATCAAAAGACATGCCAATGCGTGTGCAGTGTACGAGCGAGGACGGTGTACCGTCCGAGCGCGCTCACGCACGGCGTGGGCAGTGGGCTATTTAGGCGCTTTTGGCGCACACACTTAGCACTTAGCACGCTTCGAGCGAGATCAAATCTGAACCGTCTATTTTGATCAACGGCAGATCTAGGGCAATGGAAGTAGATCCATAAATGTCATCTTGATGGTTCAATCTAGACCGTTAGATCGTGCGGCCGAATGATCCAACGACTCAGATCTGAACATTGGCATTTGTATCCCTACAGAGAGGTGCACCCATACGAACAGAGTCATGAACTGTTCAGTAGAGGCACCTCAATGCCTATAAATCCCCTCTAGTTTCTCAACAGCAGGAGAGTAGAAAATCCGAAGTTTTCTCTGTTCTTGAGTTTTGTCTGTGCTTTGCAAAACTCAAGAAACAACCTTGAGTTTGGGCTTCTTTGTATCCTGGGAGACGGTTCGCTGGTACCTCATAGCACCTTTCTTGAGGGGCGAATTATGTCTTAAGGACAGCGACATAATAACGTGCCTAGAAGCTTCAGCTGTCATACTGTTATCTCGTGCTCCTGATTACACCAAGTTTTATTTTTCAACAAGTTTGTCAAGCATCTCCCTGCACTCAATTTCTATGGCAGGGTCAGGTATGCCGGTTCCTGAGTGGTTGTAAAGGCGGTTAACGATTGAGAAGAATTGTCTCTTACCAATCAAGTGAGAACCAGAGAGGGCTACAAGGTCCTTCATTGATAGATCAACCTGCAGAATAGATCGATAAGGGCACTTGCAGTGGATCTTGGGCTCAGCATGATTTCGTCAGAGTCTTCTTGGCTTGCTGTTAAGCTATCTAGCTTTACTTCCCAATAGAGTCCTCCAGTCTACAACAGCAAAACAAAATTCTTAAGAATTTCCAAGGGAGAGAAAAAAAAATACAGATTTTCATGCTATTCACTGAGTTGGGTTTCTGTAGAAGCTCTTGTTACCAATACAACCGCATCTCTAGAGGCCATGATGAGTATAGATCTTTTCTAATTCTTCCTTCGCCTCATCAAGGAAGATATTCCCATTTGAAGGTCTTGATCCTTCAGGCTCCACCTTGGTTGTTGAGCAAAAACCAAAACACAAAAGTCTTCCTCCCCCATACAAACCATCTTTATTTTCTGACCTCAAAAAACCTATTCCTCCTTTTTACCAACTCAATCGAAAGCTCTTCGACTATATGAATCCTCCCCCATGCAAACCATCTCTATATTCATACCTCAGAAAAACTGACTCCTCCTGTTTTTACCTACTTAAGAAGGTTGATGGTTTCCCAAGGATGGAAAGCAGGAGTAACTTCAGTCAAAAGCTCTGTGACTCCATAAATCCAAACTGTCATTCTTTGACATACATTATCATTGCGTGGCATGATATAAAATCTTGGATATATGATACAGAGAGTTGGTAGCTAGTCATGCGACCATTGGATACTTTATGTCATGATAGAACTGCATGAACCAAACCTTCAATGTATGCAATCTAGGGTCGATAGCCGTTTGGCCATTAGATAATTTTACGACAAGACAGTGCGCTAAGCTAGAAATATCTTGGGCTTGGTCTTGCTGTTTTGTTGTCAATTAAGGTGCCCCTGCTTTGATTAAAAGCCCTTTCTTATGGTAGTCAAGGAGATATGTGGTTCCAAGCCCCAAGGGATTCAAATACAAGAAGTCAATTTTCATGATTTGGGCCTTTCTGTGAGGCGATTGTGGGTAAGTTCTGACAAGGTGCAAGAAGATCGTACTTTAGTTATTGTAAGTCTTTAAATTTCATGGGAGGATATTTTGGTCATGTAATAAGGGGAATTAACTGGACATTAAGACTAGAACTGTAAACGGATCAGATAAATCAGTATTCGAATCTAAATCCAATTAGCAAATCCATTATCCGAATCTGATTAGCATCTCATACTGCCTCCCAAGCGGATTGCATTGTAAACTTGCCCGATGCTTCAGGCAACCAAACTGGAATGTCCTCAGTCAAAGAAGAGTAAAAACGAGTAGCGAGAATCTCCTCTCGACAGTTTTGTCTTGAGCCATATGTAATTTTTCCAACACAAGTTACTCAACTAGAATTATGGCCCATTCTAAGTGAGTCAAATGTAAAAAATCTCAATTGTAAAGGAAAAATGAATTTTGAATTCATCGCAATATATATATATATATATATAGTGTAACTAATCATGTAAGGGATTTTTTTTTTTTTTTTTTTTTTTTTTTTTTGGGTATGTGAGGTTCATTCTGGCCAGCTTGTGCACACCTCGATTACATTCTCAGGGGGGAGCTTTTGTCATCCGCAAGGGTCGAACCCATGACCTCTCCACTAAGAAGTATGGATCTTACCACTCTACCAACCCTGCATTGACATATAAGGGAAAATTTGAGGTTTCACTCCTTGAGTTATCCTATAAAATTAAGGAATATTTGTGAAGTGTCAAATCCTAGTGTGGTTATTGGCATCATATTAGGTTAGACACCTACTTTAGGCCCAAATAGCCTAAAATAGTTCTTGAAATGGAATCTGACCAAAACTGATTGAAAATTTCGGCAGAAATGTGGGTGAAATTCACGCAAACCCTACTTCATAAATGCACAGGACTGTCAAGCAAAACATTCTCGACCGCCAGATCAAAATCTCGGTATAGATTTCGATCTCGGCCATTGATATTCAAAGGTCGAAATCAAAATCTCAACCAAAATTTCTCATCTAACGATCCGAAATTTCGCTTGACAATTAATGCATATGATTGAAGCAATTTTCTCTTGTGTGCCTAGGCGAATCCAGGGAATATTGCCAAAATGTCGCACCTTACCACTACCCCTACTCTGCCAGTGTACAACCACCAACAGTTAAGTCTTTAAACTTGAAAGTTGAAAATGTATCTGAAATTCTGAATCTGGAAGTTCCCTCCCAAGGTTTCAACCATCGAAACGAAATAGGCCAGGAGGGACCCACCATCTCCAAGAGTTCCATGAAGAAATTCAATGCCTTACTCAATATTGCATAGTTCCGTTACATGGTTTTCTCGTTTGAGGAAAAGCTAAGAAGAAGCTTTCAAATAGGAAAGCTAATAAAAAGCCTTCAAGGTTTACGATCTTCAATGGTCAAGTTCTAAGAACGATGAGGTTTCAGAGAGTAACCAGTTGGAGTTACTGGGCTCCACCATCGATTGGTTGGCTGTGGAAGAGAAGAAAGAAACAGAGAAGTTATTGACCCAAGGCGCACAAGAGAAATCAATATCCAGTAAGGCAATGGGATCGAAACCTGAAATTCCTGATTTTAAATTTGCCTCCACCTCCTACTTGCAATTATAATTCTGTTAAGGTCTGAGATTATGTTGTGGAAGTTACACGAACCAGCAATGTTGCTCGTTTTCTACCTTTGAACTCCTCCTTTCTCTGAGAAATTCAGGTGTTGTACATTACAGAAATTCATCTTCGCTGTGGCTTTTTATTCTTGAATGACGGATACTGTTATGAATGTAACTTGCTGGTCTCCCAACTTTATAAGGAGACTAGCAGAGAGAGTGAGTCATATTAGAATTTAAGTTCTTGTAAAACTCTTACTCTTTTCTATTTAGAGATAATGAAACCTCACCCCAGAAGTAAGTTGATTGGGGTTTTCTTGTCGTGGATGTAGGCTTCACAATAAATGCCGAACCACGTTAATTCTTGAGTTTTTGTGTGAATGTTTATGATAAATTCAACATGGTATCAGAGCAAAGTTCGATAGATTGTTGTCAAGTTGTGTGGAGATCTAGAAAAGAGAGAATGTGCCAGGAGAATAAGGAAGGTTTTGATTGATTGGTCAAATGTGTTTTGTACGGGGTTAAGTGGTCTTAAGGTTTTTGGACGTTCCAGACTTGGTGGAAGTAACAGATCGAGGAGATTTTGCTCCGTTGATATTTGATATTGTGGGTTTGTATGGAGATCTTCCCATGGCAGGTTCTTTAGCAATACAACACTCTCTGGGAAAGGTTATATCTTTACTGCAAAACTTCATCTAGTCTCATGGTACTACTCTTGCTCTCTCTACTTTTCAGAATTCATTTATAGTAGATTCGGGTGCAACCGACAATATATGTCGATCTACAAATCTTTTATCTGATTTTAGCACTGATAAGTTAAATCTTATCCTCCAATTGCTGTTGCTAATGATACTACTATACCGATCCAAGGTCAAGGGACATTGAACCTATTTTCAACCAAGACTGATGCATTATTTGTGCCATCATTATCTATGAATTTGTTATCAGTTAGTAAAATTATTTAGAGTTTAAATTGTAATGTGATCTTTTCAAAGGATAAGGTAGTGTTCCAAGACAATTTAATTGGGACAACGTTTGGTGAAGGTAGTCTGCAAAATGGACTCTATATGTTAGATCTTACAAATAGCGCCTTGACTTCTATGAGTAATCTTGAGAAATCTCAACTCTGGCATTGGCGTATGGGTCACCCTTCTTATAGGATTTTACGATTTTAAACTCTTGGTTTATCTTTTAATTCTACTGGTTGTGATGCTTGCCATTTTTCCAAGCAACATAGATTAATGTTTCCACATAATACTCATGTTTCAAGTGCATTATTTGATCTAGTGCATTCTGATGTTTGGCATTCTCCTATAAACTCTAGAGATGGATTCAGATATTTTGTTTCATTTTTTTATGATAAATCTCGGGCCACATGGTTGTATTTATTGTCTTCCAAGAATGAAGTGCTATAGATATTTCAGGAATTTTGCCAGATGGTTATGACTCAGTATCAAACTCGCATTAAAGTTTTGCGAACAGATAATGGAATAGAATACACCATAGGCCCTTTCAATCACATCTCAAAAGTTTGGGAATCTTACATCAAACTTCATGCGCAGGCACTCCTCAACAAAATAGGATTGCTAAGCGCAAAAACAGGCATATACTTGAGGTGACTTGATCTTTATTATTTCATGGGAATCTTCCCAAGACTTATTGGTCAGATGCTGTCACCACGAATTGTTATTTAATCAACCATCTCTCCATTACAGTTTTGAACTTTCAGATACCCTCAGAGGTTCTATATGATCGTCCCATTGTGATGTCTCATCTTTGAGTTTTTGGTTGCAATGTTTATGTTCATGCCCAGGGTGGTGATAAACTTGATCATCATGCTCACAAATGTGTGTTTTTGGGATACTCCTCTACAAAAGAGGGTTATAAGTGTTTTGACCCATCTACTGGTAAACTTTTTATTTCACGGGATGTGTCTTAAACTTAGATGTTCTTCTCTAGCAGGAATCAAACTCAAGGGGAACTAGATTACAGTGAATTTGTTCATGTCCTGTTACCAAGTATACCAAATAACATGTTTGTAAGGGGTGATGCTAATGAAGACAATGTTATGGGCGACACCACTAAAGGTAGCACTGTTATAGGTGATGTCACTGAAGATACTGATAGGAATCTACATGGTGAAACAACTACAAATGTACCTATTGCAGGAAATGATACAATTGAAACCATAGCACAATTACCAATTCGCAGATCTACTTGGGTCTCTCAACCTTCAGTGAGATTGCGCGAGTTTACCACTTATCATATAGCTAAGTTCCTAATCCAATCTCATATAAGTTATGATAATATCTCCCCTCAATATTTTGCATATCTTTCGGCCATTGAAGACCACGAGGAGCCGGCCAATTTTATTGAAGCTAAGAATTCACCTAAATAGGTGAAGGCTATGAATGAGAAACTAGAAGCTCTTCATAAAAATAAAACATGGGATATAGTGCAACTCCCAAGTGACAAACATCCAATTGGATGTCGTTGGGTCTACAAGACCAAATTCAAGAATGATGGGATTCTAAAGAGATATAAGGCAAGGCTTGTTGCCAAAGGATATACTCAAACATATGGAGTTGATTATAGAGAGACATTTGCTCATGTGGTAAAAATAAATATTATAAGAGTGTTGATGTCAGTTGTTGTTAATTATATATTGCCACTTTTGCAAATGGATGTAAAAAATGTATTTTTACAAGGAGACTTACAAGAAGAAATTTATATGGAAATTCCTCCAGGCCATTCATTAGAAAAACAAGATGGACTTGCTTGTAAATTGAATAAAACAATATACGGCCTAAAGCAATCACCACGAGCATGGTATAAAAAGTTAAGTATAACTCTTATTAAATTTGGATTCACAAAAAGTGGATCAGATTCCTCCATGTTTGTGAAGAAAGCCTCTACTGGCACAATAGTAAATTTGGTATACGTGGATGATATTGTAATTACTGGAGATGATCATCAAGGAATCAATACCCTCAAAGAATATTTGAAGAAGACTTTTGACATCAAGGACTTGGGACAACTTCGATACTTTCTTGGAATTGAAGTTGCAACGTCTAATAAAGGATTATTCATCTCTCAAAGGAAATATGTTGTTGATTTGTTGAAGGAAACTGGCAAGTTGAGTGTGAAACCAGCAAACACACCCATGGATTACACTTGTAAGGTTACTAATAATGATTCTCCATTGCAAGATAATAATTGTTTGGGATAATTACTATTGCCCCCTTATACTTTGATTTTATTACTAATCAAACCCCCTTCTTTGTGAAATTACTATTGCCCCCCTCACTTCTAAAGGTGTTAAGTGGCTGTTAACATCAAATATGAAATGTCTATTTTGCCCTTAAAATTAAGAAGTAAATAATATGGCATTACCCTCATTTATAGAAACTATATTGCATGTCAATTATATCCTTAAAATCTTATATTTTAAAATTAGTTTTGGATTTGGTGGGACCACATACTTATGATTGTTGAAACTTTCACACTCCACTTAAATTTTTCATAATCACCATGATGAAAGTTTTACAAACAAATTAGCATATAAGATCTAATTGATAGAAAATTTGGTAACATACATAATGGTCAGCATATATTAGGTGATTTTCAATTTTCAACTTTGAATTAAATTTGATATTTTTTTAATATTTTAGTTTCTATTTAATTACATTTTTCTTTTATTTGATGATTTATTTTTAGAAAAAAAAAATCACATCTTTCCTTTATTTGGTGGTTTCTTTTTAAAAAAAGAAAAGTGAAATTAAAGTTAATTTTTTCCTATTAAGGGTAGTATTATAACTTGTAAAAAATAGCAAATAAGTAAAAAGATAATTGCAGGGTTATTTTTGGGATTTTGAAAAAATATATAGATGCCACATCATCAATAAACTGACGGAGCTTGACGGTAGGGGGCATTAGTAATTGTTGACAAAGTTAAGGGTTGGAATAGTAATTTTAAAAAGTACAGGGGATAAAGTAGTAATAAAATCAAAGTACAAGGGGGCAACAGTAATTATCCCTAATTGTTTTCAAAGGTTGGTTGGAAAATTTATTTATTTGACCATTACCGACCCTGATATTGCATATGCAGTAAACTATGTCAATCAATTTATGCATAATCCTACCAAAGGTCACATGGAATTGGTTAATCATATACTATGTTATCTGGAGTCTTCTCCAGGAAAGTGCATTTGCATGAAAAGAATGGACACACAAACATTGAAGGATATGCCGATGCAGATTAGGCTGGCAATCCTACTTATCGAAGATCAACTACTGGCTTTTGTGTATTCGTATGAGAACATTTAGTCTCTTAGAGAAGTAAAAAACAAAATGTTGTCGCTCGTTCTAGTGTAGAAGTAGAGTATAGAGCAATGGCATCTACCACTAGTGAATTAGTTTGGATTGGTGCCCTACTTCAAGAATTGGGGGTGAGAAGTTCTAAAGAACCCATGAAGTTGTTCTGTGACAATCAAACGGCTATACACATTGCCTCTAATCCGGTGTTTCATGAAAGAACTAAACACATTGAAGTTGATTGTCATTTTGTCGTGAGAAGGTTTAGGATGGAACTATAGAAACCCCTTATGTAAGAAGTGAAAATCAGCTTGCCAGTGTCTTCACCAAAGCTTTGTCAAAGGGATTGTTTCAAATTGCATTGAAGAAGTTGACCTCAAATGTTGTCTTCAATCCAACTTGAGAGCGAGTTTTATGAATGTAACTTGCTAGTCTCCCAACTTTATAAGGAGACTAGCAGAGAGGAGGAATCATATTAGAATTTAATTTCTTGTAAAACTCTTATTCTTTTCTATTTAAAGATAATGAAACCTCACCCCAAAAGTAAGGTAATTGGGGTTTTATTGTTGTGGATGTAAACTTCAAAATGAATGCAGAACCACGTTAATTTTTGAGTTTTTGTGTGAATTTTTATGATAAATTCAACAGATACTATAAATTCATGGTTTGAATTTGGACAATTGAAACATGCAAGTTCTAGTGTTCATCGAGTTCCATGGATCGATAATTTTACTCTATTTCTACACTGTCTTGCTTTAGTGGACGATTTCGGGGGGTTTCGACTACAAAAGTATTTTTATGATTATTTATGTCTGGAGATGTTCTTTAGCTGTGAGATAGATACCTGAATGTCTAGACATGAATTCACCTCCAACGACAAAATGGGATTATTAGATGATGAGTGAAGCATTTCAATCTTAGATTATGACGTCGAAGCATGAAGACCCATTAGTGGAGAAAACAACTTTTTCCAATAAAAAAGTGTGGGGTTCAAAAACTAGGGATCAAGATTTTTATTGGGTTGTTGCTCATACCAGCTGAACCCATTAAAAAAAATTTCCATAAAAAGTGAAGTGTTACCACTTACACCAAAGGGTTTGCTTAGTCAGTCTTCCTGATAATATGTATAACTAACCTGGAGAACCAAATACAAGCTCTATTGAATGGTGCACTTTGTTCTGAGGTCTACATTGCATTGCGGATTTGTACCATCTATATAAAAGGACAAGAGTTCAAATTTCCATAGACCATTCCCTTGTATAAACTATTCCTCCTTGAAGATTAGTAGTGATGTGAACAAGTTGGTGTCTGAAGGCCTACACAAGAAAGCCTTCCGCAAGAGTTAATTGTTGTTCCAAAAGTGCAGTACCTCCTACCAAGATCAACTCTTCCTGAAGCCGATAAACACAATTTGATCAATAATTAATTGAACAATATTTGCATAAATTACACAATCCAAATAGTGCACGATACACTCAATAGGGTTTAGTACACCAACTCTAAAAGAATCACACAATAGTGTTCAAAAACCCATCTCATAAAGAGGAAGGAAAAGAGCTACCTCTGCAGGAGAAAGAGTGGCTTCCAGTTTGAAGAAATAATAGACCATTCAATTTTCCAAGCATTTGAATCCAATTAGGTAATCCTATAGCTTTAAGTTTCATAAATTTGCCCAACCATGAAGTGGTTTACCTTTCATTAACGTGTAAATATCATGAATCGAATTCTCTGATATGCAGACAACGAATGATCCATCATTAGTATCCCAAAATGGATAAGATTCAATTGCAGTGACAAGAAGATAGTTCGATGTGGATTGCTCATGGAACAAGTTATCCATACATAGCTTGAAACAAAAATAAGAAATTAAATTCCCCCTTTTCAATTTTTTTTTGGAAGGCAACAAAATTTAATCAAGCTACCAAAAAAAAATTAAATAAATAAATTAAAAAAAAAAAAAAGAAGAAGAAGAAGAAGGTACATTTTCACACCCAGGAAAAAAAGGAATACATGTACATTTGAAATGGTGCAAGAGGTTCCAGCTGAGAAGGAACGTCTAGAACATGAGAAAATAACAGCATCAAAAGAGCTGGTAGATTCATGCGCCAAGATAAATCTCAAAGCTGATGCCATACCTGAACTCCTTTAACTACTACATATCCATCACTGCAATCCTTCCCTTCCCCATCAGGCACTGGTTTTACCCCCAATCAGACATGCCACAGGATACCTATAGAACTACTTCTATAGGGTACTAGGATACAACCTGAGTCAAATCTGCACCAAAAGAAGAGCATTACTGTATTCCCTCAGTAAAATGAATCAACAAAATTTCAAAAGCACATCCAGACCACCATAGCAATGTCAGGAAAGATTAAATCAATTCCCCCTTAACATATATCAGGCAGAAATAAATTTGACAACCTTACCAGATTTCTCATGTGAATATTACTTCAAAATGCTCCATCTGTAAGTTCCATCCTGAGGCATGAGTCGAAGCTACTACTCCACCGCTGATTAACTTTCTTCTGCATTTCTTAGGTTTCAAACCAGCAACCCTACTGTTATAGGTTCTGCACCTGCCACAGGTATTTGAAAGTATATTTGGAGCCTTGCAAAAAATTTAATCCACTTGTAAAAAAAGGGGACAAATATTTACACTTTATTTGATTTGAAACAATGATGTACAATGTTGTTCTATAGCTTTTTCTCTGAAAAATGAGAATACAAGAACTCCTCAGTCCTCAATGAGAGAAATCGACAACAGGGGTAGATCATCTGCTTGAGTCCAGCTTACCATCAAAATGTCCAGGAATCCACATTGCATCAGGCAATAACTACGTGTTACCGGGACTGACCAGATTTGCAGGAAAAATGAGACTGTAGGGGAGTTCGAAAATAATTCTCATGCATGAATGAACTCGGGGGTTTCTGTACTGTTCAAGAAGTATCGCATCATGGAAGGGATGTTATTCCAACTCTGATACACAGTTAAGGATGGGATGTTATTCCAACTCTGACACCAGTATCATGGAAGGGATGTTTATTCCCATTAATTTATGGCTTTCTGAATTTGAACTGCAACAAATTGAGGATAAAATGCATGATCTTCTGAGTGAACACTGAGGAGAGAAGAGTGCAATAAAAAGCACTTTGAGGAGAGAAGAGAACAATAAAAAGCACTTCCATACAGCTATGAATCCTTTTTTTCCCCTATAATTGTTGGGACACCATAACATACTGGAGATGCCCCAATCAAGAATGGCAGCGTGCAAGCTTCTCGAGCCTGACTCATGAAAGATCCAATCTTTGGTCTAGGACTAGAGCAGTTCTTGCATGTTGTACCACAAGCCGCCTCCTCTAACTTCTTCATTCTTGAAACCTTATTTGTTTTACTCCTAGTGCTTATGTCCATGGATCCAAATTCTTTCACCAGTTGATTGCAGTAGGAACAATCAATTGATGTAGATCTTTCCTGAAACCAAGAATCAAGCATAGCCTTCCCAAATCTATCAATATCCCTGTCCGTGACTTCCCACAGATTGGCAACTATAGCAGGAGAACCGGCTAATAAATACCAGATAGGGGCACCTTCTGGAGCATAACATCCCATGAAAGATAGAGATCCACTACTGCATCCCATTAGAAGAGTAGCCGCACAGTTATCCAGTTTCTGAATCTCATTGCCAGGTATATACTGTGTCCCTGCACCAGCACATGCATGCCTTCGTTAACCAAACCTGGATCAACAAACTAAAAAAATTGTAGGTAGTGCTATAAACAGTACAAGGACCAACAACTTTCGAAGGCAACAGCCGCAGGAACAGTGAATACAAATGTTGATGGCACTGATAAAAACAGGGGAAAAAAAAGAAAAAAAGTGTAGCCAAGCATACCACTTCCATGCCCAAAGTATATAAAAAGGTCATGGCTTTTCAAAGCCATGGCCAACTCTTCAGTTGTGGGAGAGGTTCCAACTTTTCCCTGCATTGAATATTTTCAAAATCAAAGGAAGTGTAAATAGGTAAAGTTTTAATTTCATACAATAATTCAGAAAAAATAGATTGCCTGAACGTCCCCTAAAGAATGGACAATCTTATTGTAAGCATCTTAGAATGACTGTCCAAATCCAATTCCTAGAAATTCTCTCCAGATCTTGCTACATGGAAATATGTTGGGGGGTAATCCAGGGGTTGTAAACAAGGTAACCACTACAAACTTGATCTTTCAAGCAGGAACAGCAGAAGTCCTTGATTAGGTGGATTTTTATCACATGAACACATACATGTACGCTTGCCAATTGTCTACATTTCTCCTAATCAAGTTTATTGTTGTCTACTAGGTTCACTTCTTTACAATAGCTGAATTTCTGAGAAGCAAACAGGAATTACCTCAAACTTCTGATTTCTAAACCAGCCCTCAAAATCAGCCTGTGTGTGGATGAGATCTCCACTTGGGTTCAGTAAATAAAATGCATCCAGAGGATCTATCAATGGAAAAGCAGTTGAAACCTTCTGAACTTCCTTCACGTGATAGTAACTCGTTTTGAGTAGAGCAGAAATGCCAGCTACAGAAGGCATGCGGTAAACTTCTTGTTGCCTTAATATTGGCATACTCTCCCATGGAAGCATCTGTTTTTGGTCATCAGTCAATGAATTGTCTTGGAAGAAGATAGAATATAAAGCAAAACAACAACAAAAAGAAAAAGGAAAAAGAGAGAGAAAAAAAAATACAGAGGATCATCTAAAACATTCCTAGTCACAACAATAACTAACTAAAAAAAATCCCCGTATAGAAAAGCTAAATTTGGTTGTGGTGCGAGATTCTGCCTAACTAGTAGTACAGCCATTACCTGTTTAGGAGATTAACGTTGGCTGTATACATTCCAATTTGGTTACTATCAGCACTCTTCTTCTTTTTTTTTTTTTTTTGGTCAGCACTCTTTTGTTTTAACTTTGACAGATAAATAACGGGAAAAAAAGGTATGCTTCCATCAAATGAAAAAAAATCAATAGAACTATCCAAACATTTCAAGATGGAAACAGATAATATTGAGCTTTATTAGAATTGACATCTTAGGGGCCTTTGCTTGCTCCAATGGGAAAAGGCTGGACAGTCAGTGTGAGCACAGAATTGAATCTGAGGAGGGCCCACTTGGGCAAAAATGTCAAAGGTTTGAACTTTGGTGCTAATTTTACAACAAAAAAAAAACTATGACTTATGGGGGGAGGGGGGAGGAGAGATTCTAATAAATTAATGCAAAATTCTGCTGAAGAGTCATGTTTGCAACATGAAGCAGAAATTCCGGTATTTTTGTCAATCAAGCATCAAATTATGATCCTTCAATGAAAAAATGCTCTAGGTTCAACTGCATGTAGGGACAATTGGTTTACCATTCCAAAGTCTTATGTAATGTTGATGGATACTAATCCTTAGGGGAAGACATAAATGATAACATTCATACAGTTCACATCCTTTTGCAAGTTCATCAGTAGAGCTACTAAACTGCATTTGAATTACAACCCTGAAGAAAGCTAAAGAGAAGATTTAGCAAGAACCCTAGATGAACTGACGTTCCAAGAATCATTGCAAATTCTTTCCTCAGATTAAAAATATCATTTAGACTAAAATTTCAATATCTGCAACTAATTTCCCAAAATATATGAAATTGTCTTTTGTTTTTCTTTCTTGTATGAATTTCTTTCAGGCTCACTATTCTTTTAAACACTGATACAATGTACAAATGCATCTTTATTTTTGGTATAAAAGAAAGCACACCTGACATTTTAACACTTCATGTTGCCATTTGATTTCTAGAATTCCATATAAAATATAGATATTCAATGTCATTGATTGATGTTTCACACATACCAAAGTTTGTCCTGCCTCTATCTATTACAAAGAGGGGCTGCTATGAATTCAAATAGAAAAATACTAGCACCAAGTCACCAACTACTAAAAATTTGCAGTTAGTAAGATATTTTAACTTGTACATGAAGCTTTCCTTACTAAGTAATCACCACTCCTCTTCTGCACTGAAATATTTCAACAGCCCACACAGTAATCATTCCAAAACAGCAATTGCAATGGAATGAAAGGTGAGGATGAATCTATATATAAAATAGGTTTTTTTTTTTTTTGTGGGGGAGGGGGGGGGGGAAGGGACAAAGCAGCAATCGCATTGAAAATATGTCAACAGCCAGCACAGTAATTGTTCAAAAAAGCAAGTGCATTGGAAGCAAAGGTGAGGATTGAATCCAATTAAAAAAAAAAAAAAAAAAAAAAAAAAAAAAAAAAAATAATATATATATATATATATATATATATATATATATATATATATATATATATATATATATATATATATATATATATATATATATATATATATATATATATATGTAAAAAGAGGGTGTACAGTAAAAGGGTTACCTGCACATCAGAATCCAGCACCAAAATGATTGGTTCTCTACTGCTACATTCTTCCTCAACCTCAACTGCTGCCTCAAGTATTAGTTTGTGAGTCAAGCTAGACTTTCTTTTAAAATTCACACTGGTGGCAGTCGAGGAACCAGATATTTCTTCACAACATCCACCCACACCGAAGTAGCCATTATATAGGAGCAACTGAGAAACACATGCTTCTGTTCCAGAGACACACCCAGCACCCCCAAGAACAACTTTCAGAAGATTTTCACATAAATCAAATTCACATTTATGTTTCAGGTCATCAGTCAGCTTTCTAAGTACTGAATTCAAGTGTTTGCCATCTGAGCGTTCCCCCAAAAGCAAGCATTTCCAGGGGCCTAGCCATGAATCTTCTATATTCCTGAATACATAATTCCCATGGCATTTTATCAGAACCGAACTAACTAAGATTTTCCATACAGGTCTAATCAATCTAGGTGTCATCACAGATAGTGTAGCAAGAGGTTAACATGTGGGGCTTCTAAA
Source organism: Hakea prostrata (assembly GCF_041222555.1). Taxonomy (NCBI): domain Eukaryota; kingdom Viridiplantae; phylum Streptophyta; class Magnoliopsida; order Proteales; family Proteaceae; genus Hakea; species Hakea prostrata. The sequence goes on along the minus strand of NC_142604.1, from coordinate 45,511,803 downwards.
CAACTTGCATTAAAGAACTAAAAGGTTATTGCAGGTTGATTCCTTAATATTTATGCACATATTAAGGACATGTAACTTTCAGTGACTGACAATGACAAGATGCAGAGTTATTCATGTGTCATGTGCATACACATTCACACAACACAACAGAAAGCAGCCAAACACAAAAAGGGAAAGTGAAACCAACATACCTCAAGAACTGACCCAGGCAAGAATCAAGCTTCTTTCTATGTGTCCACCAAAGATATCTGTTTTGTTGTGTATCTCTGGGAGGAGAAACAGTTGATAGGTAATTCTCCTCCAGAATGGCTCTGAACACAGGGGCTATGTTATTCACCAAAGTGTCATTCCAAGGACAGTGCCACGTTTTACTCGAGTTTTTGCACTCAGTTACAGACCGAATGTCAGAAAGTGCATGAGCTTCTGACGGAAAGAAAGATATTATCAGGACATATCATATGTGAAATAAAATACAAGCACAAGGAAATGCAGGATCCAGAAAAGGGAATATGTTGTTGACAAGTAGTAAATATAAAAGTACTAGAGACAGTGGCAAATACTAAAGTTAGTTTCAACTTGCAAATTGAACTTGCTCAATGCATGGGCTTGACTCTTTTCCAGAATGTGTAATTTTATGCTACCATCATTGTAATTACAGAAATGAAGTTTCACTGTTTTCTAGACACAGTTTTCTGATGATGCCAGTCCAGGAAATAAGTAAGGTTTTTGAGGGACTACTCAAATGCGACAGAAATCAGGTAACCAAAGAATTAGATTATCATAGGTTATACTGAAATTCTAGATATCCTGCATACAAAACTAGAATTCCAGTGCATCATCTTAAAGAGAAACAGTCAGAAAAGGAGCAGAAGCAGAAAAGGAGAACACAGTGAGGAGAAAAGGACATACATCATCAACTTTCTCTCTCCTCTGTATGCTGCTGTTAGGTGATTTGGACAGCACAGGAATTCTTATGAATACCCTTGTTTTATTAGTTACTTAAGTACATTAGCTATAAGGGCAGTATTATAATTGTGTAGTTTTCTTTCATTATAATGATGGCATTGCTACTGATTGAGGTTTACAGAAAATATCTGCAATCAGTAATTTTAACTCATAAAGAGATCTATCACTAGTTACAGTACGTGTGTCAGTGGTAACCTTATCACTTCAAGTACAAAGCAAACTACAATGTCAAGATCTAATTTATTGATGAACCTGGGTAGAGAACCATGGCTCTTGCATCAGCTGAATTTATTTAGTTCAATATGTTCTTCAAAAGCTTCTCTCTTTTTTTCAACAAATAAGCCCTTTAACGTGCACTCAGTTTTTCATGAAAGAACTAAGCGTGTGGAAGTTGACTGTCATTTTTCTCATGCTACTGTGACAAGGAAGATGACCCCCAGTCCATTTGTTAGCTCCAGTCAACAGCTTGGTGATTTATTAAACAACGCCATTATTAAGAATTTGTTTCAAGCTAGGCATAGAAGTCTTACAAGATATTACTATAGGTGTATTTTCATACCCTTGCTTGTTAGTAATCATGTGCGGTGCATAAGTTATTAGCATAAGTATTGTAACTTTGTAGTTTACTACCATTATTTATAGCCATTGCTACCAATTGGGGTTTTACAGAAAACCTCTCCAATCGGTAGTTCTCTCTTTGCTGCCTTCTATTTTCTCTCTCCCTCTTTCTTTGTCTTTGCTTAATTGATGTTGATTGTTTTAGTTCGGAAACAGTTACAGGCTTAAAGCTATTCAAGGCGTAGCCAGTGCATGCAGCTCCCACCACTGCAGAGCCTGGGGAGGTGTAAAACGTGTAGCAACCCTACCTCATCTTTCGAAGAGAAGTTGTTTCTAAACTCAAACCCACAACTACTTGGTCATGATAGAGCAACCTTTGCCACTGCACCAAGACTCACCCTCCATTAATTTGGTCACAACATCAAAAAAAAAAAGAAAGTATAACTGTGTAAGTAACAATTATCGAAAGCAAGCATCTTCCAGCTCTTCTCCTATTCTTGCAAAAAAGTATATGGGCACTCATAATTGACAAGTGATGGTCAACTTCAATGTGTTTTGTGCGGTTGTGCTGAATGGATTGTGAGCCACAGCCACCTTATTCTCATAGTATAGTCTATCAAATTTGGTCAGCCTTAAAGCCCACTTCTTTGATCAACAATTTAAGCCACAAAAGTACACATGCTTTATGAGCCATTTCTTTAAATTCAGCCTTGGCACTCGCTGGATGCTTAACTGCTCCCCCAAGCTACTAATTTTCCTCCAACAAAGGTGCAACATCATAATGTTGATCGCATGTTTGAAACTGACTATGTCCAATTTGCATCAGCATATCTGTCTATTCTCAAGCAATTACTTTCTTGAATCCCCTTTCCTTACGCTAAACTATAGATACCATAGAATCTGGAAAATTGCTTCTATGTGGTTCACTCTATGTCTTGCATGAATGGGTTAAAAGCAATGACAGTATATCTATAGATGCAATATCTAAATGAGTGGGGCAAGATGGAACAACTTCTCAACAAGTGAGTTCAAAGGCTAGCAACCTAACATTCCCATTTCACCTACGAGACCCAAGAAATACTTCTGCCAAAAATATAGATGACTTTGCTTAACTATGATACTTCAATTCCTACAAATAATTTAATGGTGCCAAGATCATCTCAACTTCAGAGATAGATACCCTTAAGCTTATTTAGTTCCTCATCATCATCATTATTCATCACAATGTATCAACATACACAAAAAGGATAGTAAGCTAGCCATTCAAATGCTTGGAATAAATATGTTCTCTCCAGCTTTGATTGTATCCATTTTCACCATAGCTTGTCTAACCGGCCAATCCAAGCTCTTGGTGATTATTTCAGGCCAGCCCAAAACTTTACTATTAGCTTAGGCATCATAAATATTGAGGATACACCTCATATTGATAATTACCAAGTAAAAAGGCACTTTCTCATCAAGTGGATATGAGGGCAATCTTGATTAGCAATTAAGAATAGAAGACCCCTAATATGGATAACCTAAACTACATACAGGTTTCTTGAAAATCAACTCCATATCCCTAACTGTAGAAACTGAATTTTAATACCCAAGAAAGTGTAGCAGCAGCAACAAAAGGAACCGTATTGAGTCTCACCAGAGATTTAGTCACTAACAATGTCGAAAAAAATTAGGGTTTAGCACAGAAAATTACCACTTTGAGCTGATCCCACTTTTACATCAAAACCTTTTCAAAATTGATGAAAACTCCTAGGATATATATGTTCATTCCATTCAACTTAAACCTAAAATTTGGTACAAAGGACTAATGAGTTTCCACTAAAAGCAGCTTCTTCTTCATCTTTTTTGGCAGGATTACATTGCCAAAATGCTCCTGGCCTTAATTAATGCCAAGACCTCTGATTGATCCCAAATTTTAGGCTCCAGTGTGATTTATTGTTTCAATAACATCCTATAAGATGGTGTGATACAGCCACTTGATAACTTTGGATTCAAGATAAGCAGTTTAGTACTACTGCCACCTATTACTTAATTAATTAACCCATATCAGTCATGAATCAGTGACCCCTATTCCACCCATGTCAATCATGTCCCCAAGCCTCTTGACCAAAATTATATCTTGTGAATGTGTTAATAGTTGCTTTCTTTTATTTTTTTTCTTTTATTTTTATTATTCTTTTTTTTTTTTGAATTTTCTACGCATTTTCTTTTATGATCCATTTGTCTTTTGAGTATTCAACGTTTTTCATCAATAAACCTTTCTACCACAACCATGTCTTCTATCAAGACTTCTAAAAACACTGCTTTTATAATGGAACAACACTACAAAGATATCATTTTTACAGTTTGAATGGGAAGAGCTCAAACAAACAAAAAAGTAATTGCAACTGGTCTGTTAGTAACAAAAAATAAATGTTTAGTGCAAGATTCAAATTATGAAACCATGCAAATTAAACCATTAAAAAAATTAATAGATCAATGCAATAGATACAAACTTCTTCGAATATTAAATCTTTTTGATGATGCATACTTCTCAAGGCAATCAGGAAGCTAATATTTCCACTTTTGAATCAAATTATCCTTAATATAGAAAAAGAACTTTAGGATAATAAACTCTATCAAATCTATATGATAGCCATGCTTATACTCATGGTTCAAGTTTCTACCAAGATGGGTCAAAATTTCGGTTAAACTTGGGTATCCCAAGAAACCAAGACAAAACCATGGTTTAGCTTTAAATGTACCCAGGTTTCAATAGGTTTTGTCAAGTTTTGAAATTTTCAATAATTCAAACCAATATTTTGAAAATTTCAGTAGTTTCAACTAATAAACCCCAAGTTAGGACCAATTTCAATCAACCCAATGTCAGCAGTTTCGGCTAGTTTTAAGAAGTTTCAGTAGTTTTAACCAGATTTGACCAGCCCATCAAATGTCAAGTTTCACCCCGAAATCCTTGGTTCCAACCCATCTCAGCCATATCTAAGTTCTTGGCTAGTCAAAACCATCATCTAAACCGAGATATTGATGCTTGTTTATATTGAGGACATAATATATACCTTTAGAAAGCAGATTCACAGGTAGAAGCATGGTAATAGGCTGGCAGGTTGAATCTAAGCGTGACAGTTGGATGCATGCAGGGAAAGGAGAAGGAGAATGCAGTATTTCTCCCAGCAGACTAGCATAACCACCTCCAAGCAAGCTTATACAGATTATTGTAGTGTTAGGAAGGCCTTGGAAGAAGTCCATCACATATCCTTCAAGATACTCAACCCTTTCTGGTGCATGTCTCCTGAAGTAGCAGCAGCAGCAGCAAGAAGAAAAATAAAATACAATAAACAGTTATAAATGTACATGGTATCTCTGAATATGCAAGTGCAGGGATGAAACCGTATATACCTGAAGCAGTTTGCAGAAATTGTGGGATCTGAATTAGAAGCATGTGAGCCCTGAAAATGCAAAATAAACATTAAATGACAAATATAATGCAGTATCTGTATATGCCTTTCACCTATTGCAATCTGGCAAGCCCAGACCAAGATGCATATATTAACAAACAATGGCTTACTTAGTTATTCCTCAAGAGTACAGAGTTGCAAAACGACATGTTCCAGGATTCTGAAAGGAAGGATATAAAAGGCAAATATGCGAAGTGGAGAGCAGCCAAAAATAGTACTCCTAAGCTGCAACAACAATTATGCAAACTCTTTGCATGAACATAAACTAGATCCTAAAGACAGCAATTGTATCTTTATCGGCTATTTCCAGGTACAAACTGAGATCTACTCTTCTTAGCAGTATCTATAGTTATTTAAGAGAACCTGGCTTGAGAATGCTGACTTAATAGGTAAGTTCAAATTCTCCCCCTCCCAGATAACTCCCTTTCTCATTAAGTAATCTTCCAATATTCAATAAGATAATACTAACGCATAAACCCAAGAAATTTGAAGGGGGGAGGGGATTCCTGCACCTATAACAACCTAGACTTTAGTTACCTATAGAATCAGTCAACAAGGAAACGAATTCTAACTTAATATCAAACTAGATTTATCATTGTTTATTACAAAAAAAGATTTCAAGAAAAGAATGATAGCCGCATAGCATATCTCACTCCTTTAAAATTCATCCTTGTCCCAAGACTATGCTCAGGATTGCTTCTTCAATCACCGTACATAATAATGTCATCATCATCCACAAATCAAGGTTCAATTAAAAAGAAGTTATTCCATTGATGTCTCTAATCTGTAGATAAAGCACACTGCATAGGTTTTCTGCATGCATAGGAGTGAGAGAATGGCAGTTCATCAAGGAAAAGTAACCATTTGAACACCATTTTTACCAAATACTGGTCTCATGACAAACATAGAATATAACCATCATGTTGCTAAATACAACCAATAAAAGCACTAGCTCCTGTTATAAGCGGTTCCTTGTTGAAGTATGCATGATAGTGCAGATACATACCTCAAAATTTGTGGAGTCTACGAATTTTCCACTCTTACTTGAAAAGAATTGATGGTTGAGATGTGAACCAAGTGAAGCTTGATGAAAATATGCAGCCCAGTGACTCACAGAAAGGGAGTTGCCAATACAAATAGGCAAAGAACAGAACTCAGCAGAGGTGGAAAGCAAAAATACAGCAGCAAGCAACCTAGAGACCTGTTGCACAATCAGTAGATGTTGAAACTGTATCAGTAGTTTTTTATCAACCTTAGGTAGTAAAGAAAGTTTTCAAAATAGTAATCGGCAGCAACACAGGCAAGACAATAATCACAAAAGGAAAGGCTGGATGACTATATAAACAAAGAGTGAAATAAGCAAGAGAAATTTGGACTGGCCTTTCCCAGCTATGAGCTGCCTTATGGACCACCACAGCATAAAATCTCCAGAATTAATCCCCCATAGAAGAACATACAAAATGAATACACAATGAAGATAAGCATGATTTAGTTTCTCTATTTGGCTGAACTGCTTCACTCAATGTCAGTAGAGGAAGTGCAAAGACAATTAGGCTCCTCCTGGCAGATGTCCCTTGGTTTTGGATTTGATGACAGTACTAATGTATTCAAGTTTCTCTAGGGTATAACTTCACAATATTTGGAACAATTTCAATACTAAGCAAATGGAAGGAAGCAAATACAACATTAGATAATATGAGCTATGATGCAATTTAAGTTATCCAATAATCATGACAATGATCAAAAACAAGTCAAGGCCTAGGAGTGACCTTCTGAAAAAGTGAAGGGAGATCACGGCAGAGTATAAATGCTTGCAACAACCAGGAGATAACTCTGGAAAGCGGAATATGAGACAGACCACAGCAGCCCACCCTACTAATTGGAGTAAATCAAGAAGGTTAGAAAGATAATAGTCAACAAAAACTTATGATGTGTAATGAGATTAAGATATAGGAAATCTGACACATGCATCAACCCAAAACGATGTATATCATAAACATAAAAGTGAAGAGAAAGTGCATCAGTGTCCTTGATCAAACAAAAAGAATAGCTTAGCCTTTTCTTCTCGATAAAGAGCATCTTAAAACTCAAAAGAAAAAAAATGAAAGAAACTAGGACCATGTCGATCCAGTTGGTAGGTGGTAAAACTGTTAGGCCTCCTGGTCTTGATCCTGAGGAAGCTGGACTCTACTTTCAACTCAACAATTCCATAACTTCATGCCATTGTATGATGAAAAACAAGAGACTAAAATGTGCTGCCATGTGGTACTCAAATCTTATTATGGAGGACAATTGGCACTGAGAGCTTCAAGTTATGCATACATAACATAAGGCTGGTGAATAACCAATTTAGTTGTCTAGCTCACATCAGATAAATATTCATAAACATTTAATACAATGGCAGTATCCATATCTGCAGATTACTTAAATGGCTAAAACTCCAAATATCAATATAACCACAGACTTGGGATAAGAGGGAACCTATAGAAGCAGCCAAGGAAGCGATTGAACCAAAAACTACAGCACAGTCTGTTTGAAGATTAGCATCAATCTGCAAACCAACACTTTCTTTATATCACTTGGAGTTTCACCAAAAAGCTCAAACTAAGTTCTCTCTCCCCCCCTTTGTATTCTTTGGTTCGGTTTTAATATATTATTTATTCATCCAAAAAAAAAGTTTGCCACCATTTCACTTAAAACCTCGAGCTGTTAAGGAAGGGCAGCATCAATGCACATATCAAAACTATTTAAACACCACTACTACCTAGAATTCCGTTTCAACGTGTTGCTGCACTGAAACATTTCATGAAATTTCAGCAAAACCTGGACATTATAAAACTGGGCCCATTCTAAAGCACCTAGGCCCTTAATAAAGCCTTGGAAAAATGCTTGTAACACCTGGGGTACTTGCATATACATAAGATTTGTTCAAACCAGTTTTGTGTCATTCCTTGCGTACAAATGAAACAAAAGTGGTAGAAAACCTGGTATGCGCTGAACGATAGTTCTTCACAGTAAACCAACAGATGCTGTACAATACTGATGCATGTTCAGTGGCAAAGTAATCATCTGGTATGTCCTTTCCGATGAAATCAAGCAACAGAGAGTGTGAAATACCAGAACAAGTCTGGCAAAAAGGCTTTCTACCAAATAGAAAAGAAATGCTTCTCCAGAATACTTTATGTGCTTCGTGAATTTCATCATGAACTTGTATGCACTTTCCTGACAATGAAAAACTCAAATGAAGTCAAAAGTAGTAAAAGGATAAAGAAGCCAAGAGAAAGAAACTATTCTCTGTTTTCTGAGAAATTAAACATTCATAAGACAATGAGTATAAAGAAAAGAGATAGATATGAGTACAAAGCTTTCAGAATACCTATCCCAGTAAGTAGCCTTAATGAAAGACGTCGGTGGTGAAATTCCCATTTAGTAACAATGAGATCCTTTACTGATCCAGTCTCAGCAGCTTCAACAAGAACAGATTTCCAACAAGTGGTTCCACTGCAAAAGCATTTATGTTCACATCCTATTTCAGCTTTGGAATTCTTGATGAATGATCCTTTCAGTCTAAGAGCCTCAGAAGAACCAAACCCAGGATTGCAGCTTGAACGTTTAGTAAGTCTTGATTCTGGCTCATCCTGAACTTGGACACTCTTCTTCTGATTAGATTGGTTTCTGGAGCGAGTGACCCTGAAATTTTGGTCAGTTTTCAGAATTGGGTTCTCACTTAGATGTTTTGATGCATTCCTTGTCTTTCTAACCATTTTATTATTCACTCCCAAGGACTCATCTTCAACCATCACAGAACAAGATTTCTTCATATCAAAGTGATTTGTTGGACAGCATGCATTTGTACTGGTAAGATTACAATCAGTGTCAACAGCAGTTTTTCTGTTTCTTGTGCTCTCAATGTTTGGTCCAGAAATACCAAAAAAAAAATCTTGCTTCGAAGAATTTAGTTTTTCCAGTGCTGACTTGTACACATCTAGAGCAACGGCTAAGCTGACAGACGGAGGAGAATCTGTAGAGGTAATAACTCGGCTTCTAGTCAAATCTCCAATTAGCTGATCGATTGTAGCTTCCATTATCAGCTTACATCTCTTGCATGATATGGTTGTGCAGCCATCTTCCAAAGTTTTCTTAGCAACATTAAGTTCATTTTCTGCCAAATCCCAAGATTTCCGTTTGCGATATATTTGCCCTAGAGAGATCGTAACAAATCACAAAGGGTTCAGTTACTAGATGTCTTATGGTCAAACAGAAAGAAATAGACACCCACAAAGACAGAGGAGAAAGAATAGGACTCATAATTCCCATACCCAAGACAGATGCAAAAGCAACCATAAAAAGCTCCAGTCCATGAATAGAAGAGATATGCTTCCCCCCAAGTAAAATGGCTTCAGCCTCAGATCCATTCCCAATTGCTTCATGGATAATCCCAACCTAAATATAATATAAGCAAATACAGCGTTATGTTGACTAAAAAAAAACTAATCTTAATCTTATCAACTACAGCTTGGGAAAGGTGGGGTGAGGAGGAGAGAGTAAAGATAAGGAAACCTGCAATGTGCTTTCCAGATAGCACTGAAGAACAGTCCAGGGACTAAGAGGACCACCTTCTGAGTCCCATGAGTTCACACCATATGGCCAAACTTCAGTAGCTACTGATCCATAGATCCTGAGATTCTTTTGAGTGTTTTCATCATTTCCATTCAAGTTCATAGGATGCTGTGCATTTGAGAAATAAAACTTCTGCCGCAAAAGCTTCAAACGTAAGCGTCGAGCCTCTTTTGCATACTTAAGAGCCTAATGAATACAAGGATATCATGAGGTAAGACTAAGAGTAACATGTAGAAAAGGGTCAGCAGTTTGAACTTTGAAGAAACAAAATTCAGAATGCCTTTAACCCCAATGAAAGATAAGAGCATGTTAAAAAAAATTTAAATCAATACAAAAAAAATCTTGTGAATTCCATTATTACAAATACATGGTGGTACATCATACATGCAAGTTAAAGTGATTGAAACTGTAGAAATATATTCTATTTTAAAAGTTTACAATTAATTTATGAATGTGTTTTATCTAATCATTGCTGCTCAAGAGTTAAAAAGTTGTTAAGAATAAGATGAAAGGTGGCCTCGGACAAGGCTATAGACCAAAGACACTAAGAATAATAGTTAGTTCAGTTGTCAAAAACCTTTTTGAAACAATATGTTGTTCCATTGGCATAAAATGAAGGTGTTGTCATTGTTGGCAACTTAAGTGGGCTTTGATATGGTACAGCAACACACAAAAAGGTTCCGAGAGAAAGAATCCAATTCAAATAAAGAAAACTCAAGAATCTCGTTTTTGAGGGTCTCTCAAGAATCCCGGTTTTGAGGGTCTCTGTCCAGTTTTGATCAACCTCTTCATCGGATGGTCATCCAGTGTCCGATTGAGCCGATTTTTGGAGGAGAGCTTCACGACTTCTTGATCTTCAAATCCAACGGTGGGATTGTTCATTGGAGATCTCTAAGTTAGTCCGATTTGTACGTCAAAACACTCCTTGTTTAAGTCAGATAGGAATTCTGAGTTTGATTCAAACTCTGAGTTTAATTAATCTATAAAAGGAGAGCAAACTCCAGCAGAAGAGATAGGACGTTTTGAGGAGTTTGGGAAGAGCGTGGAGGTCGAACCAGAAGACATTGGTTGGCTTTGGAGATCTGAAGCTTGGGAATAAGAAGTCTTTTGTTTTGCTGAACAAGAAAGAAAGTGAAAGAGAAGGAAGAAGAAGCAGCAGAAGAAAAGAAGGGAACATGGTTGTATGGTTTTTTTAAAGAGAGAAAACTGAAAAAGATTGAAAAGAGAAAAAAAAGGGGTGGAGAAAAAGAGAAACAAGTATTGTTACCATGCATCTTACACAAGTTGAGGTAACCCGTATTCACAAGTTATTGTCTATTATTTTCTAGGTTATGTTTAATGATGAAGAACCTAGATCATGAATGTAATTTGGGGAACTTGAATTATTGGTTTACATTGTGACCTAGCAAGTTGGAGCTTGTCTAGGGGGTTGGGGTTGCCGTGCCCTTGTCTGTCTCAATTGCATTTTAGACTATAGCGGGGATTGGTGTTCCCGGACTGTTGTAGCAGTCAAAATATCTAGGAGTGTATTGAGTAATATACGAAACCCTAGGTAGGGTATTACTCCGTGGATGTAGGCAATTTGGCCGAACCACATAAACTCTGGTGCATTGCGTTTTTTGTTTATTTTTCTTTGTTGCACATATTGGAGTGCCTTGATTGCAGAGTGGTGGTACACTGTCTGGTAGACCCAGCCACATTGTGGTGTGTGGTGGACGTGTCCTTGTGCAGTTGATAGCTACGAGTGGTACACTGTCTGGTAGACCCAGCCACATTGTGGTGAATTTTTTAAGACACTGATTCACCCCCCCCCTCTCAGTGTCAATCTGGGAATAACACAATATAAAGATATATTAAATTTAGAGAATATGTCATACACGAAGAACTGATTCAGGCTTCAGAAACCATGATTTCCCAACCCCAATCCTCTTGAGGCTTTAGTACAAATAAAAAATTTAAGTCAACCAACAATGAATTGAAAGAAGCTTCATAGTTTCATGCAATAGTAGAGGGAAATTACGAAAAATGTTATAAAGTTGATTGGGTGCCTCACATGAACTGTCACTGTGCCCAGTGTATAAGGCCCATGCTTTATAGCTGTATATTCTAATGGAAGCCAACAAGTGCAAATGAGATAGCCAATGAGCTAGTAGTAAAACAACCGTTGAACCCAGACTTTGTTTTGGAGATGGTATAAATATGTGGACTTATTATTAGCTCGTACAGATGGTAGAAGGGGTGGATCACCTTCGTCATCTTTCACGTAAGTGCAGTCCCCCTCTTTTTCTGGAATAGATCAAGAACTCACTCTGGTCTTAGTAATATCTCATTTTTTTTTTGGATTCCAAGAATTTACAATCTTGAATGTCTCGGTATCTTGATATATCTCAGAATCTTACTATAATCGTATGCTTACCACCCAAACTTGGTTTCAATTTCAACAGGAGAACAAAGCGCAACAACCAGTTTTTTCGCTAGCCAAGTTGGGCTCCAAAACTGAGTTCTCAAATTATGCTTGCTGTTGATGAGATAATCACATTAACAGGCTTATTTTGTATGATATAAACCTTTGATTTAATTTTTTTTTGCAATGGACCAATTTAATAGGCTTTCAATAGGTCTAAAATGTGAGCAAACTGTAGGTATTTGGGATGAGGCTTGGTACAAGCTCATTCTTATTCCTAGTTAAGATAGGACTAGTTACTTATTAGATTTACTTATCCAGCTACGCAGTAAGCATTCCTATTAAGAAGAGTATATTTAAATTTTTCATAGTAGACTAGTTTATATTCAGTAAATATAAGCAATATAAGGCTGCAGAGCAAGAAATGATTGAATGTCTTGAAGTTATTGAGATTTGTTTAGCCTTAAGAGTCTGTGACAGATATGGTGAGTGGATGTCCTAAACCTAAGATAGGTTCTCTTCTTCTGCCTTCTTTGTTCAACTTTCTTCTTATTACATCTCCGTTTAACTGTAAATCACCTTCTGTTTTGAGTTGCTGATCAAAATCAAGGAGTTAATGGGGAAGATCTGGTACCTGATTTCAGCAAGGAACACATTCCTGCAACTAACCAGACAACCCATAATATCAAGTAATTGACTTTTGAGTCTGATTCAGCTTTGTACCTACATCACATGCTCTGTTTTAAGTTCAATTTTAGTCAACATTTTGAGTCTCGTCAATCTCCTACGTCATAAGTTTCATAAACTTTACAGCATTAAAGGCCCCCTTAAGGCCTCATGGAATCCTTTTCTAGATCCAAAAATTACAAATTTTAATTCTGGATTTATAGACTACCCAAGAAAAACAGAAAGTGAACCTTTTCGTTCTGGTTTGAAGATTCTGTATCGTTGCTGTATTCAAAACTGAAAATGATGATCCATGTCTCTTTCCATTATTATTTTTGATAAATTATGGTATTAGCTTTGAAAAGAATTAGAAACTTCAGTTCTGGTTAATAAAGAAAATACAAGAGATTATGAGTTGGGGAAAAAGTAGGAATGGTTGTATTGTTGTTTATGAGTTTGAAATGATGCAGAATAGGTTAAAAAAAAAAACATTTTCTACATGAGTGTAAGGATTCCAAAGATTGTCGAATGACTAAGAATGGAATTGGGAACATATTAAAGCATGGCAGCATAAAGTACCTGCATGGATGTGTGTAAGAACCATAGATAGAGAAATCATCGAGATCTCATTAACATCACCTTTTCCGTTTTTTCCTTCTTTTTTTTTTTTTTTTTTTTTGGATTCCAAGATGAGACTGCACAGGAGTTAATATCTCAAATATCACATTATATTAGTTGAGATGTTGATATCTGTTGGAATTTTACAGTAATTGTATGTTACCCAAACTTCGCTTAGATTTCAACCAAGAAAAAGTGTACCAACTCAGTGAGATCCTGGTCCAACTTAATTTTGGCTGATCCAAGTTGGGTTTCAAAACTGAGTGGTCAAACAATGGTCAGAACTCTAAACATGCAACGATAAATTTAAGAAGATTGCACAATGATGGACTATAATTTGATACCTATTCATCTTAATGCATATTAAAGTTGTTTTGCTAAAATTTTATGTGGTATTGTGGTCTACGTTGAGCTATTGTGAGCATCAGGTCGCAATTTAAGTTGTTTACTTGAGTTATATTTAAGGGGGGTGAGACTTGGCACAATAGTTAAGTTGCCGCATGCAATCGTTAGGTTGTACTTTTAAAGCATGGAAACAAGCTCTCCGCAAAAGGAGGCTGTGCATCCTGTGTCAGATACTCTTTTTTGCATGAATTATATGTGTTCTATGACTAAACATTGAGTGGAATAGGTCATATAAGAGTACATACACACCATAATCTACCCAACTATGGTCCAAGTCAAACTACCATTTTGGATGTGATTTTTTAGTCTAAGGGTTCAACTATTTTTGAAGGGCCTAGAATAGGATTTTTCTAATTTGACCATTCGACGTCAAAACCCTTCATTGGAACTTCGCAAAAAAGTGTACAGCTTTCAAAACTTGAAACTTGAATGTTGATGATCCAATGGTTTGTCAAAGAAGCTTATTTCATAGGCATCAGACAAACACCATTGGTTTTTATTGGAAAGAACAACTATGTTTTTGCTTAAGTAAAGGGTGTCGGCATAGGAAGCCTCGAGATTATTAGTGGCTTTAGCATTTTACAGACCCATTAAAGAAGTTATGCTCCAAAACAGAGAGAATCACCCACAAATTTTGTGTTTAGAGTGTTTGTAGAATGTCTCATATTTGAATTATCATTCAGTGCCAACAATACAGAGCAAAAAGCTGGTACCTATTTCCTTTGTGAAGAATTTCAGTAGAAAACACGCAATATCGTATACTCAAACAATTCTTGAAATCTGTGATGACGTGTTTTATTGGTGATGCAGATCCAGCACTGAATTGGCCTATTTTCTTTTCAGACCAACCTAGGGTTGGTAGATATGGGTGTTCAGCCTTTGTTTAATACGTTTGTGTGGTCATGAGCCTATTCTATGGGCCCACAAGTTGGTGCCCAGGCTAAATACGAAAATATTTAATTAATTACTTTAATTAATGTAGAATCCGCCGAATTTAAGTTATTAGAGCATTAATAGTCTTTTCTTATGCTTTGTATTTCAGTTTTAAGTGTCCTAGTCTAAGGCTCTTTTTGGTATCAATTCTCATTCTCTATTATGCCTATTTAAAAGAAATAAGTACAATAATTCATTATTGGTCAAGAATGAAAAATGATTTGGTGAATTTTGTCGAAAATAAATTATGGAATAAAAAATAAGTTTGGTGTCAAAATAAAAAATTGTTAGAAAATAATAGTAAGCAAGTGAGAAAAGAGGAAAAAGTATGGTTCTTATAAAAGAAGGTGTATTGACTATTTTACACTCATCTTAACTATAAAATTTTAATTAAACTTGCACATAAATGAAGAGAATGAAATTCTCACCATAATCCATAATAGACAAAAAGTCTATTAATGGATTTTAGAGGTTTATCTATTAATTTAAATAAAAATAAAACTGATAATAGATGCCAAACAATTTAAATTAATGACAAATTCTCATAATTGAGAATGATAATTGATACCAAAAAGAACCTAAGTTAATTAGTTTCTATTTTGAGTTCGTTTCAAAGATTGGAGTTAGAGTCCAGCTTGGAGTCCATATTAGATCGGGACTTCATCATTTTATGTAAAAACGGATTTGATAGAGAGAGATTAGACTGAATGTTGAATAAGAAAAGCTTCCTTCCAAGTAATTCCTCTTGTGCTTGTTAGTAAATCTTGGTTCTATCAATTGGGAAGTGAAAAACCAAGGCTGACAAGAACTCTAAATGTGAACTCAAGCCTAGACACCTGTGGCTGGTTGAAGATCAGAGTTCAACCTTCATTCTCCAATTGAGTATTCCATCGTAAAGGCAACCATTCAGGTAACTAGCAGCCTACATGAACCCCTTCTCCTATCACTTTTTCCCCCTATTTTCCTTGAATCCTCCACGACAATCTAACTGCTAGATCTGCCCCAAACTTTAAGTACATCATATCCTAGATCCCAAATTGACCCCATTCTAACCCTCTATCTATCTATCTATATATATATATATATATTATACCCCCTAGACTCTACTCATGCGGAAGCCTTTGGCCCCAGGTTCACCCTTTTTTATATATTTTAAATTTTATACCCCCCCCCCCAAAAAAAAAAAAACCTTATATCTCCTGATTTAGTCATCCAAACCAAATTTGGGGCAATATATCTTTCTATTACTACTTGTATCCCCTCCAAGTTTCATCCCATTCATATAAATTTTCATTTCATATCTCAAAAAACCTGCCCCATCCCACCATCTAAATCTCTCCAAAACTAACAACTCGTCATCCTTGATACAATTTTATTCCAATTAACCCAACCAGGGAACTTAGATGCCACTAACCAAATCCATCCTTACTAGCAGAATTATTCCATCACAGCCCATATGACAAAGACGCCCTGATAAGACCCTTGAACCAAGCGGGAATTGACATATAGAACCTCCCCTGCAACTCTGAATATCAACTCTTGGCAGCATTCAACTTCATCTGAATATCACGGCACTAACACAAATTCCCAACCTCATGCATGCACGCTGCAAATAGAGAGGTAAACAAAAGCTAGAAGAAGGCAGCAAATGACTTAAAATTGCAACACTGAAATTGATATACAACCAACCCAATTACAAGACTTCCCCCAACCAGAATACCAAAATGATTGCCCCAACCGAGGGTCTTCACCTCCCTGCATGCAAGCTACACAATACAATCGTTCAATCCCCCCTCGCCGATTCCTAGTGCCCACTAATATAGCCCCAACAATTCGCCAAAGTATTCTAACTAACTACTTCGCACATAGGCCAACATGAGAGTGGCTGCTCCCCAATAGAGCCCTGCCACCTGCTCTTGTCCTCCCCCCCCCCCCCCACATATGCCATAAACATAATTTCAAGAATCCCTTTCTTGGTCCAATATGAGTTGGTTCTCTTACAAGGTCTTGGTAGAAGTAGCCCCCATTCAATTGGAGCTGCATCAATTGTTGTTGGGTTAGAATCAGTCGATGGTAGATTTCACTTGGATGGTAGTAAACAACAATTAGTCATGAACCCATGGAATATCTTTAGCTCAACATTACTTTCTCATGGAACTCTCCTTGAGAAGTTTATGTTATATAATTGCCATCTCTCACCTCTAGAAGGAAAGAAATCTTTTCAGATATGGACGTCCAACTACGGATATCTTGAAATGATTTGGAATTTGGAAAGCCATCTCCTTCGATATTCACATGCTTATTGTCCGCTAAAGTTTCAAATTTTTGTTGTTTCCTAGGGTTCAACGTGATAGGAACATGGTTTTCAAAGCATCTGCCTAGGTGCCTAGGCCCATTTTTGGGTCAAGGCATCCTGGTGTCACCTTGTTGCCTTGGTTCTCCTTGCCCTCTATTGCCTCACCCTGCCTTGTTGCCTTGACAACCATGGATAGGAGACAACTCTCTCCATGGAATGGACATATTGTTGTCTACTAGGGACTTGTTTCCTTTCTCACTATCCAAGCCCTCATTCTTAGGTTTGGCTTTTGAGTTGTTTCCACACACCCCCCCCCCACCCATTTAGAGCTTGTTAAATTCATCAATCCAAAAAATGAAAAGGATTTATTCACAGCTCAAACTCAAAGGTCTCCAAAAGAGAAAAGGCGCAAAAATACAAACAGCTTGATCAGAAGAATCTGGGTCAATTACCACAAAAGAAATCATGACAATAATAAGAATAATACACACAAAATGCAAGTTACCTCGAGAAGTCGCCCATTTGAAATAAGCTTTTCACATAAGTCATAGTAAAGATGTCCAGCAAGGAAATTGGAATGACTGCAGACAGGAACCTATGGCAAGGAGGGTTTGGGTGGAGGGACGAAAAAAGATTTAGACTATGCTTGCCATGGTTATCAGGATGTGCTATTGCAAGAGATCTTACACTTGACAAGAGATCCATTGCAGCCTTTTTAACTTTATTAATGTTGACATCAGAGTCCAGAGAATTTTCAGGATGATTCCCTTGAGGGCAAATGGAATGTGAAATTGAAAACTTCTGCCAAAATCCAATGAGTAGTGGCTCTGAATCCTTTAAACAATTAAACCAGAAACCAACAGAGTTGGAATTAGCACCAAAAAGCTCTGAAATTTTCGGTATCAAGTCCTCATCAACTGGTGAGATACAGAGGGCATGGGTCAGTCTTCTATCTCCCCATAACATTGCTAAACTCTTTTCAAGTGGGATGTGTTTCCGTTTTAGTAGCGTGATGATGATCTTGTAAATGTCATGATGCAAATGCATGTGACCCTGGCATTACACAATGAGGGAAGGAAATCAAAGTTAAGATATCAAGATTGATAATATTAATCACGATCCAAGAGCAATATACAGAATATACTAGCTGTTGATACTGAAACTAACCTTCAGTGATAGCAAATCAGAAATTTGATACAATAGCTGCACTGCATTTTCAGTCACCAACTCACTTAGCTCATCTGCAGGGCAGTGCCTTGGAATGATTACATTTGACCATAGCTCCAGCGCATCACGAATATCATTCAAGATTGCCTATACAAATACAACAAGCAAGTGTCATCAACAGTAGCAAGAATGTACATGGAACCTCTGAATGCATGTTTCATGTAGTTTTTTATTGCCAAATAGAAGCCATAGAGTATTGTCACCTCTGACTTTGGCTCAGCCTCCTGGACACAAAGTGCCCGTAAGCAATGTGCAAGTGCTAATTGATGGCATGTCAAAGCACTGTTGCTGGAAGATTTAGCAAATACTTTGTCCTGTTTCAATTAGTGATAAATAAAGAAGCATTTTCAAATAGGTCAAGGATCAACTGGAATTAGTGTTACCTTCCATAAAATAAAGAGCAAATTGCACTGGCAACACAAAATGGAGGCATTAAAGCATTGACACCCCACTTTATGTTTAAAAAGCACAGAGACTCCAAAATTGGATTTTTATTGGATATATTTGTCAAATTATTCATTGAAAACAGTTAAATTACTGTTTATTTTCAAAAATATCCCTATAATAAACAGTATCTAAAAGGTTTTCAGTAATAAATTGGACAGATATATCCAATGAAAATCCAATTTTGGGATCTCTGTGCATTTTAAACATAAAGTTGGGTGTCAGTGCTTTAAGGCCTCCATTTTGGGGTGCCAGTGCAATTGCTCTAAAATAAAATAACACAAAGTGATGGGGAAATGGCTCACAAGTATAGATATAGCCTCTGAAAAACACTGAATACAATTTTGAAGTCCTTCACTCTCACAAGCTCTCAATGCCTTTCCTTTCCTAATAAGAACCTTTGATTTCTCTAAGAAATCATTCTCTGTCATATAAATATCAGAGAGGAGAATGTCCATAATTTTCAGTTGCATTTTCTGGCATAGATTGGGATAACTTGAATTCATTTCTTCATATGCAAAAAGCTCCTGCACACAATTCAACATTCAACAGTTAACACAATGCAGTTATTCCAACTAGGAACCCCCTCCATAAAAAAAGAGGGCACCAGAATAATCACTTGGAATAGTAAACTAAAGCAAAAAAGACACGAACCTGCTCCAGAATGATGCAAGTTTTCCTTCTTGACCATGCTGGACAAGTCTTTAACATCAAGGAATACAAAGTTGGAGTATTATCTTCCATATCAGATCCATTAAATTCCATGCACTTAATCTGGATTGAAGGGGGCAAAATTTCATTGGTGCATAAACGTACAAATTAAATCTGACAAATAGACACACTTCAGATAATACCTTAACCCACTGTTTCACTAACAGTGTGGGACAACTCAACCCTTCAAGAAAGCTTCCAGCAGTGCTCCAATTCAAAAGGCTATCTATAATGCTTCTCTCTACATCACTGCTTCCACACTGATGGAGAAAATCCAGAAGAAATGCATTTTTTCCACATGTCTCAGTGACAAACTCTAGAATAGAATCTTCAGATAACTCCTCCTGACTCCCCTCTGATTTGTCCCTAAATTTCTTGCACAGTTGCAAAATACAAGTCCATGATGCTCTACAGCATAATTCTAATGCTAGTGAAGCCTGTATAGATATTAATTCAACACTTCAGATGAAGAAACTCAAACAATGGAAGAATTACGGACTTCAGAAGCTATTATGAAGTCTAAACAAATAAAATAACAACAAACATGAGAATAGTAGCAGGGAACTGTAAATTTTCACAGTGATGTTAGAGATTTATGCAGATTGAACTCAGCTCAATGGTACTAAGAGAACAGATAAGGAGGAGATTGGCACGGTCATTGCATCAAACAAAGATAGAGGGAATCTGGCACTGGGAACTTGTTCAATACTCTTTATGTGCTGTGAGATGCAGTGAAGCCCGTGGTGAGATGCCAAATTGGACTAACGAGATGCTAGTCAAGTTGCAGGAAGGAAGCCTACTTCATATCCTTCTTCATTCAAACAAGTTCTAGATTACGTTCTAATGTTGATATTACCATCTTCTCCAACTTTTTCCGGGGAAGGGGGGGAGGGAGTGGAGAATCTTCTCTAATTGATTAGTTACGTCTGCAGATTCTGCACTACATCGCTTATCCATCAATGTTGCTGCAGCACTACTATCACCATCACTGTTGTTCTACTACCTTCTAGTTCTGATTCACTTGTTTTTACTGACCTAAGTTAGTATATCTAGCTTAAAGGGGGTAGCCAATGCACAGGCTTCCGCCAATGTTTCTATTTTGGATTCTAGTTGCTAAATCTGAACTTGAATTTCTAAATTAAGGATGCTAAGGAAGTTGCTAAATCAACAAGTGGTTTTCTAACTCGGAGTGTATTTTTTGATGGGTAAGGAAAAGGTAAAATGGGGTATGAGTGTACCTTTCCCATAAAACCCTAAAATTTGAGTTTGTTTGGGGTGGGAGATGCTTCCGATATTCATCTGTCGAGGTGCCGATGGAGTTTTCGCAACCCATGCCTTTCAAATAAAGAAATATTTGCTGGAAAGCATTCCAACAAATACAAGAATGCTTAAATCTGACAAATATTGAAGGAGTGACATTTCAATCAAACTAAGTTTGGTGTTTGCAAATGCTGTTTAAAATTGCTTCAAATGAAAATAAATCAAAGGCATCAAAACTGTTAGAATGAAGTAATGAACACCAAGAAATCACGAACAGAAACAAAAACAAATTGAAGGAGTACAGATTTGACCACACACCAATGCAATGTTCTACATCAACGGGTGAAGAAGAAGTTTCACAATGCAAAAAGAAGATTACAATAGAGAACTTAACCAATCCCTAGAACAGCATTACAAAATCTCTCACCCAAAACCTTAAGGCCAAAATCCCAAATCTCATACTAGCTCCACCAAGATCACAGCCTCACAGGGAACATGTTTATAGACTTTTAATAGGGTAAAGGGGTCGACCCACCCATAGAAGAAATTTCGGTCGAAATGGTTGAAATTTTGAATGAAACGCAGGCTTTTTAGCAGAAGTATATTTTGATCAAATTTTTGGAAATTTCGACCATTTCAGAGGTTTCGACCAAACTTTCAACCATTTTAACATTCCAACTTGTTTTTCCTTAGTTTTTGTTGATTTCTATCCCATTTTCACCTAATTTTCACAACTCCTTTGCCTTCAAACACCTCTTTTGCTCATATTTTGCCTCCAAACACCTCCTAAGCCACAACAGCTACAAAGGAAACTTCGGCAGCAATAGAATGTGAAGCATGAGCCATACCCAATAGTTCCAATTTTTTTTGTTTTTGTTCATGCCATAAATGATCTTGTATTGCCCTAAAATTAATATATGTTTAGCCTAGGACTAATGATCTATGACAGTGTTTTGCTAAACTTTTTTTTTTTTATTTGCTACAATTTTTTTAGTTTCCAATTTTAATAATTATTTTCTAAATTACATATTTTGAAAAAATACATATGTATATATGATAAATAGGATTCAACTTAATATATGTGAGACACCATCACTTGATCTAATAGGTCATTTTATTTTGTTGACTTGTTGTATATGTAACCATTCTATCAAACAATTCATGTATGTTGATGATTATATGCCTGTATACAATACAGTTTGTACTTGTCAGAACTAGTCATTTGCTAGTATACTTGAATGATAAATTTTCAGTGGTTTTTTTTTTTTTGGCAAAATACTAGTTCCATTGTGTTTATTATGCTTTAAATAGGTAGGAGGCAAGAAATTAGACGAAATGGATGTCATATAAGGCTAGAAACCTAGGGTCGAAATTTCAAAAAAAAATCATATGTTTCGACCGAAATTTCGGCCTTTTCTTGGGTCGAAATCCTGGTTTCAACCGAAATTTGTTCCTTGGACCCATTGGGTTGTATCCAATCCCAGAACCAACACTAATCTCACCAGCCAGGTCATTCAAGTCACCCACCAAAACATGTTGGTGCAGGTCAATCTTCAATGCAGGGTATAAAAATTCGGGTCAGACATAACAAAAACAAACTAATACTTTACAGCTCTTTTGGTTTGTAGAAATGTTTTATCAGATTAAGACTTAAAAAACTTTTCGATCTGAGAAAAAACTCAACATTTAAAAAGTTAAAATTGCACCTAACATCTAAAATCCAATCTATTGTTCTTGAACTAGGGCGAGACTTCTTAGCTTTTCTGAATTTTACTCTAAGTATTTGATGAAAAATATCCTAAGTAAATAAAATAAAAAATATGAATATTGTAATAGTTCCAAGCCAGGTTTCCTCAAGTTCAATGCAGATAATTGAATTTGCATACAGGTTGAAACTTATGAAATTCATTAAAGTATGGCCAGAACAGTGTTGGAACCAGGCTAAACCAAGGCATGATTGAAACCTAGTCAAATATAAACCTGATCCTCATCTCATCACAGTAGGCTGCGAAATTGAGTTCTTCCATATAAGTACTACATTAGCAGGCAATACAGTATACCCAGTCATCCAACAGATGAAATTGACCAAATAAGCATCCAAATGTCTCATATTAGCACTTAGTAGGCTTTTTGTTATAGAACACTCACAACCTACTTTCAAAACCTTTTTCTATATCATAGTCCCCAACAAATACCACAAGTGCTGAATGGGTACCTGTTTTACTAGCTTGGATCGGTATAAAATCACACTAACATTATAGAGAGAGGTGACAAGATATTTTAGCTCATGAAACTGGATCCATGTCATTGAAGTAATCTGATCAACGCAATCTGCAGTCCTCTGAAATAAGAAGAACCATATAATTTAGACGATAAAGAAACTAAAATGTCACTGCTCCTGGAATCATGCAATTATTTTGTTGCAGGATTCAGAAAGCTATCGAAGCATATTAATAGGGGGGAACAAAAATCACTAGCCTGTATGCCTTTCTGTGTCCTGATGGAGATTGTGTAAGCTGCTATTGCAACACAAAGAAAAGTCTTCTGGCTCTCATGAAGCCTCTCTCTCTCAGATTCAGATGTATATGTGTATCTACATGTCAATTGTCAACAATAAAAACACTTCATCAATTACTTTTTTCCTGGGCACTAAAACTCCTACATTCTGAAGTTGTAGCGTCACATAATGAGACTAAGCATGGATATAGAAAGAGGCTTATGTGAGGATGGCAATCAGTGTAAAAATTTTCTGAGTCATTACACAAGAATGTTCACCAAATTCTCAGTAAATTAAATTGAAGACAGGAGTAGGAAAACATATCCTGAAGCAATAAACTTCTTGTTTTAGTGAAACAGCCCAGAGCAATATACATATAATAAATGCTAAAAATGACAAAATCTCTGAGGACATGCCCAAAGTCATAATGTTCCAGGTTGGAAAAACTAAATGAAAAAGACATAATATACAACATATTGAAAGAAAATATTTGTTTGGAAAAGAACTCTTCCAATGAATTACCTGGAGCACATGAAAAACACTTCACAGAATCTACAGAATGCATCCTCAATATAATTCAATCCAGCAGAAGACAGATCAACTTCAGTTTCAACAAGGATATGTTTTTTTGCTGTATTTACAAGTTCAGAAAATGGCTTGCACAAGAAATCCAAGACATTTAAGTAGGAAAACATGGAAACTTCTCCAAGTCTATGGCAACAAATTCTTGACTCCTGAAAATCACATTCCATGACTGTGCAAAGTGTAGCCTTGGCATCCTTTTCTGTACAGCAGGGGAATACACCATTATTCTTGTGAGTAATTTGAAAGTAACTTTCCAGTGAAGCAAGCAAGTCAGCCATATGTTGCACATTAGCTCCGTTGTTAAGCAAACACCTAATTGCACGCTCATCCTTTAAGCCTCTGGATTCAACATCATTACCCTCAACATTCAATGCAGCAGCATAAAGGCTAAGAATCAAACTAACTGGTGCCAAACCCTGCTGAAACAATTATTCAACTATAAATTACCATGCAACTTGGCAATTGAACACATAACTGAAGGAAATATGCAAGATGCAAGCCATTTACCTGAAAGACATCCCTTGCAGCTTCATTTAGGTGTTTTGCAACTACTCTACATATATCAGTATTTGAAGTTCGGCATTTACTTGCACAATAAAATACAAGATCAAGAATCTCATTCTGGAAGTACTGCGTACTAACCTGCCAAACACTAAGCACATATTACCTTCACAGTGATGACTACATTTAATAGAAGATAAGTTAAACCCAACGTCTTCAGTTACAATGTCTAAATAATAGCCGAATAGCCATACTTCAAAACTGTCTAAATAATGTTCCACAAACAAGCATGTTGAAAGACTGATTTGAAGGCAATGATGCTGAAATTCCAATTCCTAAACAACTATATCAATATCATGTACATTTTTGTACAGCCTGTATTAAAAAGAGCTTCACCAAAAGACCACCAGGAAAACGCCAATGATATTTTGACAGGATGCAGCAAACTATCTCAGTTAAGAATAATGGTTTTAATTAAATATAACCTGTTAGGGTTGGATTCTTGCTGTATTTGGACCTATAAAGTCCTGATTTTATTTGGTTTTATTTCCTATTCAGTTGTGGACATTGTAATTGAACCTACAAAAAAAAATCTAAAGGTATTGTAGTCTTGACAACCAAGTATGAAGTTCCACAGCTATATTGTTTTCTCAGTCCTAAGTTCTCTTTACATAACCAAAAGCAACAACAGAGGGTAACATGGTAAAAAATTCGAGGGAAACTCAAGTTTCGACCAGGTGAAAATGGGAAACTTATGTGGAAACTTGGGAAATTTCGAATCGAGGACTTTTCCGTACAAGTTTCGACATCAAGTTTCACCAGGTTTTAGAGAGTATTTTGGGGTGGGATCCTGTATTTAAGCTAATTAGAGTGTAAAGAATACAATTTTGCTAAAAAAATCAATGTAGATATGTCATTCAATGTACATAACATCAATGTAGAGTTGTCCAAAAAGTACATTATAAACTTAACTACTTAAGCACATAACATTCAATATATAATTTATAACTTCAAAATAGTTGACAATAAAAGGAAAATACAACTTAGTGTTAAGAGGAGTGCCAAGAGTGGATTCATCCTGTGAGTTGAGTAGTACTATGCATGTAACATCCTCTCCTCCAACCAACGAACATAGACATCCCATGACATTTTATGCCTATGGTTGTCAAGTTAATCGACAACTGTAACTTTATGAGTCTGGTCATCAATATGCTTAAGATAACCAACCTGAAGGAATACGCACTTTGGATAGGGAAGTCCTGATGAAGGGGGTATTTGTCTTGGGTATTTGGGGAAACATGAAATAAACAAAAAAAAATTGAAAATTTGGGAAAGCTACAAAATTTACAGGAAAAAGTCCCCAAGTTTCCATGAAATTTTCTAGGTTTCCACGAAATTTCTCAAGTTTCCACGAAATTTTCCAAGTTTCCCACGAAATTTCCCAAGTTTCCCACAAAATTTGGGAATTTTTTTTTTCCTCATGAACCAGCTGGTCTAACTGGGTTGAACCAAGTTTCAACAGGTTTCGAGGTTTCAACAAGTTTCGACGAAATTTCGACAGTTTCGATTGAAACTGAGGACTTTTTTCGGTCCTCATGAGTTTCGTTTCGCGTTTTCCAAAATGGAAAATTTCGGCCGAAATTTCACAAGTTTTGATGGAATTTTGTTCTATGGAGGGTAAGATTAGTTAGAATCCTTTGTTCCATAATTATCAATATACTCTAGGGTGCTAAACTATGAGCAAAATTAACACAAAAACGTCTTCATTCCTTCCAAAAGTTGAAATTGGTAAAACTTGGGACTTCTATAGTTTTGCAAAAGGAAATGGTGTAATACCATAGTTGGCAAAACCTCAAACCTTTAGGAATATGTATTCACTTAAGATTGATATCATGATTCAATTTTATGGATAATGCCACAAAAGAGAGTGTCAACCAAGTTAACTAAACAATTTGAAGATATACCGAAATCAGGGACATGTAGAGTAATAATTCAGCAGAAATACACTTCTTGAGCATGAACACTGAAATAGTTTAAACTGAAGGCCAAGGATGACCTCCATGCAATAGTACATGTATCATAGTTCAATCATCTATACGGAAGGAGATTTGAGAATAGAAACTAGACCAAGGCTGAAGCAAAAGTATGTATGTTGGAGGAGGCTAAGAGTATTGTGATACCTCCCATTAAATTGAAGAAGAAATTTATAAAAAGGGCGGCCAAAATGTCCAAAATTCATGGAACAAAATGCTAGGCAAACAAGAAGAAAATACACATTAGATATGCTATCTGAGATACACAATTTAACAGATAATATGTGTCAATATAGGTTATAATGACGGAAGAACATATTTTACCTTGACAATGATAGCTACAAATAAAGCTTCGTGGAATTGAGTTTCAAAAAAAAAAAAAAGAGTACAAAATATTGATGAAATAAATTATAGATTCATATTATTAACAGAGAGAAGAAAGCCTGCCCATGTCTGACAGAAGGTTTGAAATAGGAGCAGATATAAAATCATTAAGCCTACGACACCCAGTTAATGTTAGATGTGCCATATAATTTGTAACATAAATTGGATTGAGTTTTCATTGTTCCTGCTTAAAAATTTTCCTATTATAACGTAGCATCAGTTTGAAGCAGAGGATGTTACCATGCAATCGTGGGAAATGGAACTTAGTGCACATTTTAATACGTCAACAACGAGTGAGTATCCACCATCTCCTTGCAAGAAGAGGGAAGAAAATATCCTGCGTGCAGTCTGCGTAAAAAATGCCAACTCCATAAGATAACTAGCTAATTAAGAAAAATTTTAAACCCATAAAGTATGCGAGTGAGGGTTACTAGCATTGCACCTTGCAAAATTGATCCTTTGCCGATGATTTTAAACACTCAGCAAGTGCTGCCATGCAGAAAACATTTACTAGATCTCCATCAATACATGTATACTCCCCAACCATAAACAGAACACATCTGTTCAGGTTGGCAACAAGGAGGCCTTGCAACTTCTCAGATGCCTTGACATCCAAGACCCTAAAATATTCATTGCAGATGGGAATTCATTACTAATTTCATTTTCTTAGGATCAAAATGATTATCTGTGACTTTGTGTAAGCAAGAATATTCAACCCCAGAATCCAATGCATAAACTGTTAAACATAGTTTAAGAAATTGAATAATATATCAACCAAGTACAACCTAAATGAATAAAAATAACTCCATAAATTTCAAGGTAGAAATGTAGGCTCAATTCATACCTCAACCATGGTCCAACCTGTTCCACCAGTTTGAGTATCCTTCTATATGCATTACCATCCTTAGTTTTACTCCCTAGTACACACCTCACAATAGTTACAACCAATTCAACAACCAGCGTGGCTAGTTGAGGATCCGAGTTCTCCTTTACCAACACCGGCAACATCCGTCCCTCAACTTTCTTCCCCTTTACTGATTTGGACTCATATGCAACAGAATAAATGCCCTTCAGCCTCTCAATAACCAAAAACGCCTCGCGCTCAGCTTCCCCATACATCTTCCAAGCCTCAAAACAATGGATCAAATTAAGCCTCTGCAACTCTATTGCATAAGGATTCCCCGACAATTGCGAAGCTATACAAGATAAACAATCCAAACAAAGCTTGTATGTATCAAACACTTCAATGACCCTAACTTCTTCTTCTCCGCCTGGTTTTGGTGATTCAAGTAGCCGCTTTGGCAGTAACGATACAGATCTATTGAGAAATGGAAGTAACTTCTTTGCTAGAGTACGAAGTACCGTTGATTCAGCCTCGTTCTTCTTCTTAATCTTTTGGTTCTTCCTTAGCTTCTTTGAATCGTTCTCATCTTCAACTGTGAGTAAATCTGCGAAAGGTTTGAGTATATCTGAGTAGCTTTCGTGGAGACCTTCGTATTCGGACTTTTCCAGCTTTGTGAGTGCAGAGGATTCCAAGGTGGAATCCATGGGAGAAGGAAGAGCAGTGCCACTGAGTTGCACTGAGTTGCAGATGTGAAATAAAATGAACGAAATGCAAGGGCGCCAATTTTGCTCGCTTTTGGTTATTCAAAGAGCGTTCGAGCGGCTTACCGAAAATAAAAAAGAAAAAAATAAATAGAGCGTTAGAGCAGGTTTCAAATAATAAAACGTAAATTTTCAGCGCCACCCCTGAATTATCCTATTTATCAATTAGGCCCTTATAAGGTGAATTATTTTTAATTTCTTTTGGTGGAAGGTGAAAATATATTTACAACACCCCAATTGTTTGGGGTTAGAAAATCACAGTTAAATGTTGTTAGAAGCATCTTAAACTAATAGAAAATCTTATATTGACTCATCTCTATGTCTTTCTCTAAAGTGTATTATTGCTTCCTCTCCTAATCATAAATTTTGGTTAAGTTTAATTTTTTTTGGTTAAGTTTAATTGGGAGATATGATTCATGGGAAGAAAAATCTACCCCCCTCGATTTTTATTCACTTCTTAATTTTCTTTTTTCTTCTTTCAAATACCAAACAGAATCAATCAACATAACATAATCGAATCCCAAAAAAACGAATATGATTGATTATCTATAAGAGAGGGAATGAGTAACGTACCCGATAAGTTTACTTACGAGAAGGAATTTGCAAGCCATACTCAGAATAAATCATTCCTCCAAAAATCAATTTTAATCGCAAACAACTTCAATCAGCATTTCATTCCTTTTCAGAAATTCTCAATCGCCATGCTTTAAGATTGTTAGAGTTAGGGTTTAAGTACATCTTTGGAAGTGTCATAACGGCATTCACAACTGCATGAGCGCAGGACAACCCATGCCTAGAATTTGAAGAGCAGTAGTGGTAAAATGCCTTATAGATTCCCGACTCTTCTCTAATTTTCCGTTTTTCAATTAAATGGAAAATATGGGTGCAGCAGAATCCAAACTGGAAGACTTGTTTGCTCAGGAACAATCTCTGCTAAACCAAAAATATGGAAATACTCTATCAGTGTTCTTGTTGTCTTGTGGTAGGAGGCTTGGGAGTGGATATGATCCACGAAGTGAAGTAATTATCATTTAATTAGTATTTTAAAAACCTGAAATCAAGACTCATTGTCTCTCTTAAAACTGATTAAGAATTGGTAAGAACCATCTCAGGAACTCCTTTAATCTCAGTAGACCTGATTTGAATCGGTTAAGATTCCGATTCAGATTCAGATTTTTAAATCCCTGTATTAAGATTTATGTTGTCGGACGTCTACACAAGTATTACCATTTAAAAGCTGAAGTGTTCAGAGAGGGACATGGTGAAAGCAGTGGGTCCAATAGTCCAGCCATAAGCTTCAGTTAAGATAGAAGGATTGCATTGCCTTGACGTTTTTGTTGATGTTCTTGATTGTTTTTGTAAAACCCAGCCCTAACCTTGATCCGGAAACCTTGTTATTTGTAGGTCCAGTGACCCGAAGTAAAGTAAGAAGTCAGCTTTGGGCCATCCCAGTGGAGGACTTGGTGTCTGGCTTTGAATCCATGAGAGTTGATGATGAAGTT
Source organism: Hakea prostrata (assembly GCF_041222555.1). Classification (NCBI taxonomy): domain Eukaryota; kingdom Viridiplantae; phylum Streptophyta; class Magnoliopsida; order Proteales; family Proteaceae; genus Hakea; species Hakea prostrata. The sequence goes on along the minus strand of NC_142604.1, from coordinate 45,482,133 downwards.
CTATTTATGGAAACTGAATCTTGATGAAGGTCGGATTAGTTGATGGACTTGGAGTGCTCTCTATCATGGTTTGAAGAAATTTCTACCTATTAGGTAAGTCACTTGATATGTGTGCAAAACCCCTTTAGGATTGGATTTGATCTGGGTCTTCAATTCCCTGTTTAGGAGTTGCTGAACTAATTGGTCGACTGGACCAGTCGACCAATCCACTCGACCAATGGGTTCTGTCTTTGGCAATTAGGTCTTGCTTGCTCTATTTAAGTCCAATCTCGAGTCTACTTCGTATTTTCTGCTCCAAACTCTTTGGAACGAACCAAAGACCTCTGCAAGTCATCTCCCTTGCATCCTTGGTGTTTTTCTTGACGGATCTTCGTCAAAACTCTTCCTTTTGCATCAAAGGTATGTCTACACTCTCTTCTTCTCCTCCATCTCTGTTTTTCTTTCCTTTTTGAGTTGAGACAGTAGAGGAGATGCTGCATTCTCTGTTGCAAACATCTCTGGACTTGTCTCTCATGTTTTTCTTAAGGATTAATGGCTAATGCAATGATCTTAACCATGATCATTGCATGCTTTTGAAGGAATCATGATCAAATCATGATCTTGTCTTTGTTTATCTTTTGATTTGAATTCTGATCTTCTTAGATCTACTATATTGATCATGTTAGTAGTCAATTGCTGTGTTTTCTTTTCATGATCCATGATCTATCAATCTCTAGTTGTTTCTCTTCTACCATACTATGTTTTCTTCATGAATCATGATAGTTACATATATGGTAGGTTTTGTTTCCTTATTTAGATTTATGCTCTTAGGTCTATTTTCTTGAAGATCTAAGTATGCCTTCCATGATATCTTTATCTGAATCAATGATTCATTCTCCTATTGTTCTTGTCTATGATTTCTATCTTGAATTCTTCAAGAACCATGATTGATCTAATTATGGTAACTTTTTGTTTCCTAATTTGTATCTTGAAGACTTGATTCGATTAGTGTTTTGAGGTCCCCTATATGTTAGGATACTACTAATGTAGTTTACCCCTTGATTAGTACCCTTTTGAACCACCAAATTCGGATTTTATATCTTAAAACTCTGATTTTGTAGGCTACTATCTTCATTGGTCGACTGATTGGTCGACTGGGGCAGTAGACCTGTAAAACCCAGCCCTAACCTTGACCCGGAAATCTTGTTATTTGTAGGTCCAGTGACCCGAAGTAAAGTAAGAAGTCAGCTTTGGGCCATCCCAGTGGTGGACTTGGTGTCTGGCTTTGAATCCATGAGAGTTGATGATGAAGTTCTATTTATGGAAACTGAATCTTGATGAAGATCGGATTAGTTGATGGACTTGGAGTGCTCTCTATCATGGTTTGAAGGCATTTCTACCTATTAGGTAAGTCACTTGATATGTGTGCAAAACCCCTTTAGGATTGGATTTGATCTGGGTCTTCAATTCCCTGTTTTGGAATTGCTGTCTGCATTGGTCGACTGATTGGTCGATTGGACCAGTCGACCAATCCACTCGATCAATGGGTTCTGTCTTTGGCAATTGGGTCTTGCTTGCTCTATTTAAGTCCAATCTCGAGTCTACTTCGTATTTTCTGCTCCAAACTCTTTGGAACGAACCAAAGACCTCTGCAAGTCATCTCCCTTGCATCCTTGGTGTTTTTCTTGACGAATCTTCGTCAAAACTTTTCCTTTTGCATCAAAGGTATGTCTACACTCTCTTCTTCTCCTCCATCTCTGTTTTTCTTTCCTTTTTGAGTTGAGACAGTAGAGGAGATGCTGCATTCTCTGTTGCAAACATCTCTGGACTTGTCTCTCATGATTTTCCTAAGGATTAATGGCTAATGCAATGATCTTAACCATGATCATTGCAAGCTTTTGAAGGAACCATGATCAAACCATGATCTAGTCTTTGTTTATCTTTTGATTTGAATTCTGATCTCCTTAGATCTACTATATTGATCATGTTAGTAGTCAATTGCTGTGTTTTCTTTTCATGATCCATGATCTATCAATCTCTAGTTGTTTCTCTTCTACCATACTATGTTTTCTTCATGAATCATGATAGTTACATATATGGTAGGTTTTGTTTCCTTATTTAGATTTATGCTCTTAGGTCTATTTTCTTGAAGATCTAAGTATGCTTCTCATGATACCTTTACCTGAATCAATGATTCATTCTCCTATTGTTCTTGTCTTTGATTCCTATCTTGAATTCTTCAAGAACCATGATTGATCTAATTATGGTAACTTTTTGTTTCCTAATTTGTATCTTGATGACTTGATTTGATTAGTGTTTTGAGATCCCCTATATGTTAGGATACTACTAATGTAGTTTACCCCTTGATTAGTACCCTTTTGAACCACCAAATTCGGATTTTATATCTCAAAACTCTGATTTTATAGGCTCTTATCGTGCATTGGTCGACTGATTGGTCGTTGGACCCGATCGACCAATCCACTCGACCAATGAGTACTGACAACTCCAGATTAATTGGTCTGCTTTGGATGTTTTGGTATCTTTTCTGTTAGGGATCTTTCCTAATATGTTGTATACACTTGTTTAGGACCTTCTTCTCAAGTTTGTCAAGATCTTACTTGATTTCTTAGGATTCCTTTGCAAGTTATAAAAGGTAAGGATGGTTACTTCTTTAACAACATAAATTGCATATCTTAGTTTCTATATTTGAATCTTGTTAAGTTATTTCTTTAATTAGATTCTTATAATGTTATACTACTGTGTAGTCTTGTTTTGATATCAGTAGCATTACTTATTTATATTGAATTGACTCATGTATGATTTACTTACCAGTTATATACAGGTTAATTGTACTTATTGATTTCTTTCCATATATGAAGTTACTATATATGTGATGTTATGAATTGATGCTTGTGTATGCTTAAGTATGGTTTGGAAAGGAGAGGTGTCCTTTTGACACTTCTGTCCTTGGACAACTACAGGAATATTATGGGATGTTTCCGGAAATGCCCTCTGAACACCTTCCTAAACTGTTGGATGACATATTTAGGACTGTCTAGTAGTGTTTGGCTAGGATGTCCCGTTATGTCAGACCCTAATCGGAGGGGTATTGAGACCGAACGACTCGTGGTAGCAATGGGGATTCATGGGCGCTCAAGACCGGTAACCAACCCGTGAGAGGACAGGAATCACATTGTGGGGGCCATTTATTGGAGGGTTGCATATGGTTAGACTTGGGCTCACGGGCGCTCAAGACCGGTAACCAACCCGTGAGGGGACGTGAGAGCTTCCCGTTTACCATATGTGGATAACCAATAGGGTTGATGAGTCCGTAGTCAGGGACTATGAGGACTCTAGTGTGAAGGATACCGGAAAGGATCGTCAGGGACGAGGAATGGACGTATCTGGATCTGACTTGATGTAACTAAGTAGAAGACTTGCATTTGGCTAGGCTTAACCCTGACATGCGCCGGTACTTAGACCAATGGTTATGTGAGAGAGTGGTGACCTATACCCCCAGCCATGGAATGTCCCGAGGGATGCCGGACCCGTTACCAACTGATGATGAGTGATTGAGACCTTCCTAAAGAAGTACGGTGCTATGACTTAAAGAATGTCTGCCAATAGAGACCAGCATATATAGAGTTAGATTCATACATTCATTGTTTGTTTCATACCATATTGCATCTATGTTTGTTTTGTAATCCTGCCATTTATGTTATTATGGATTTAACTGCCTTACTGAGTTTCTTTGAAACTCATTCCTTTATTGTACAATGTTTGTTAGACTATTCTACAGGTTCTGAATATCATGACGGCTCATACGAAGAAGCGCAAGGAGAAGAGGCATATCTCTAGGAAGGTGATTGCGGTTACGACAATTACACTGAAGATCCCGCGAGTGGTTATGCTCCGTACGATGCTAAGTCCGACCATAGAGTTGAAGCGTCCTTGTGTTGTTTATGAGATTTATACTTATAGGGATGTTGTCTATAAAGTTGAGAACAATTTAGTTACCTATTGTACCTGCTATTGGGATTAGATTTTATCTTGCTTAGAACTACTTTTCCGCTGGTTGTAGAGTGGGATTTCACCTCACTTTACTTATCTGATGACACTCTGATTATATCTAGTACTCTGATTTATATATGATTCATTCTTTCCTTATTTGGATCTATGGTTTATCTTCCGCACTTTTAATATTGTTCATGATTATGTTATTGTTTATGTGGGAGGTTGATTTCTCGATACCTGATCTTCGGGCTGTGGATCACACTCTCGGGTATGCCAGATAGGGTACCGGCTGGGAGGATGTGACAAGACCAATCCAATCGATCAATGAGTACAGCAACTCCAGAATTGGTCTGTTTTGGATGTTTTGGTATCTTTTCTGTTAGGGATCTTTCCTAATATGTTGTATTCACTTGTTTAGGACCTTCTTCTCCAGTTTGTCAAGATCTTACTTGATTTCTTAGGATTCCTTTGCAAGTTATAAAATGTAAGGATGGTTACTTCTTTGACAACATAAATTGCATATCTTAGTTTCTATACTTGAATCTTGTTAATTTATTTCTTTAATTAGATTCTTATAATGTTATACTACTGTGGTACTGTTTTGATATCAGTAGCATTACTTATTTATATTGAATTGACTCATGTATGATTTACTTACCAGTTATATACAAGTTGATTGTAATTATTGATTTCTTTCCATATATGAAGTTACCATATATGTGATGTTATGAATTGATGCTTGTGTATGCTTAAGTATGGTTTGGAAAGGAGAGGTGTCCTTTTGACACTTCTGTCCTTGGACAACTACGGGAATATTATGGGATGTTTCCGGAGATGCCCTCTGAACACCTTCCTAAACTGTTGGATGACATATCTAGGACTGTCTAGTAGTGTTGGGCTGGGATGTCCCGTTATGTCAGACCCTAATCGGAGGGGTATTGAGACCGAACGACCCGTGGTAGCAATGGGGATTCATGGGCGCTTAAGACCGGTAACCAACCCGTGAGAGGACAGGAATCACATTGTGGGGGCCATTTATTGGTAGGGTTGCATATGGTTAGACTTGGGCTCACGGGCGCTCAAGACCGGTAACCAACCCGTAAGGGGACGTGAGAGCTTCCCATTTACCATATGTGGATAACCAATAGGGTTGATGAGTCCGTAGTCAGGGACTATGAGGACTCTAGTGTGAAGGATACCGGAAAGGATCGTCGGGGACGAGGAATGGACGATATCTGGATCGACTTGATGTAACTAAGTAGAAGACTTGCATTTGGCTAGGCTTAACCCTGACATGCGCCGGTACTTAGACCAATGGTGATGTGAGAGAGTGGTGACCTATACCCCTAGCCATGGAATGTCCCGAGGGATGCCGGACCCATTACCAACTGATGATGAGTGATTGAGACCTTCCTAAAGAAGTACGGTGCTATGACTTAAAGAATGTCTGCCAATAGAGACCAGCATATATAGAGTTAAATTCATACATTCATTGTTTGTTTCATACCATATTGCATCTATGTTTGTTTTGTAATCCTGCCATTTATGTTATTATGGATTTAACTGCCTTACTGAGTTTCTTTGAAACTCATTCCTTTATTGTACAATGTTTGTTAGACTATTCTACAGCATCTGAATATCATGACGGCTCGTATGAAGAAGCGCAAGGAGAAGAGGCATATCTCTAGGAAGGTGATTGCGGTTACGACAATTACACTGAAGATCCCGCGAGGGGTTATGCTCCGTATGATGCTTAGTCCGACCATAGAGTGGAAGCGCCCTTGTGCCGTTTATGAGATTTATACTTATAGGGATATTGTCTATAAGATTGAGAACGATTTAGTTACCTATTGTACCTGCTATTGGGATTAGATCCTATCATGTTTATTCTCTTTTAGAACTACTTATCCGCTGGTTGTAGAGTGGGATTTCGCCTCACTTTACTTATCTGATTTAGACACTCTGATTATATTTAGTACTCTTATTTATATATGATTCATTCTTTCCTTATTTGGATCTATGGTTTATCTTTCGCACTTCGATTATTATTGTTCATGATTATGTTATTGTTTATGTGGGAGGTTGATTTCTCGATACCTGATCTTCGGGCTGTGGATCACACTCTCGGGTATGCCAGATAGGGTACCGGCTGGGAGGATGTGACTGTTTTTATAGAGTTGACTGTTGAAATCTCTTTCCATGTGGAAATAAAGGGGCATTCATATTCAACCTCCATTGCTATGAACTTAAGATGGTATCATTCAAGCATATATTATGCAGCCAATATTTTGGCTAAGGTAAAAAAGGTAAGGTACATGAAAAACCTAAACTAAACTAGGTTAACTGTTTTCTTTCTGACAATTCCATGATTATAATAAATTTTTTTTTTATATATATTTTGATTTTGCCCTGATCATAATCAAGTGATCAAAATTTTGTGGGAATTCGATCATAGATCAGAATTTGGTGAGAATTCAATCAATTTACTAAACTTAGATATGGGATAATATTGAAAATAGATAGATGAAAACTAATTAAGAATTAAGACTAACTCAATTACTAACAAGGGTCAATAGATGAATTGAATAACTTAAAAAATGACATTAATTTTAGTGGTTGTTATAAATAATATTTATTATGAATGTCCATTACCCCAAAGAGATTGTACTTCCAATTGAAGATCTCAACTACCTCAGGATGCAATATTGGTGAAGATCACAACCATCTCATTACACAATGTTGGCAGTCAATATATCTATTCTATGCACCTTCTATCTTGGGTGGCAATCTATCATTCCATATCAAGAATATCTTATTGTGTGCAAGAATCATATATTGTATTTCTATATCAGAGTAGATGCTCCTTATACTATAAATATGTAATGCAATCAACTGAATGAATTACTTCTGATTGATCTTGTTATAGTTTTCTTCTTTGTCTCTGATATATTATCTTTATTTTATAACACGTTATCAGCACGATTCTGCTCGAAGTAATTGTGAACGATTCCGCTCGAAGTATTGTATTTTGAGAAGAAAGACAGCAGACTATGTATCATTATGTTTTCTATTCCAAAGTGAAAATAATGATCGACGTCCTCGCACGTTTTTGTAAACAATGGAGTTTACCTTGTCCATCTTGAATTGTAAGTGCATCATGATAAAAAGGTATGTTTTATTGAATCTAAGAATCAAACAAATAATAAGATATTAGATTTCCTTAACAATTGTGATTTGTCATTAACAATTGATTTTATTTATTGTATATAGTGGTTGCTAGCTTTGCACCACAAATATTATTAAATGCACCTGAAGTTGCAATATTTGAAACTGTAAATAAATACAGTTCTACAGATGCACATGAAGTTGCAAGATTTGAAACTGTAAATGAGTACAGTTCTGCAAATGCACATGAAGTTGCAAGATTTGAAACTGTAAATAAGTACAGTTCTGCAAATGCACTTGAAATTGCAAGATTTGAAACTGTAAATGAATTCAGTTCTGCAGATACACATGAAGTTGCAAGATTTGAAACTGTAAATAAATACATTTCTGCAGATGCACATGAAGTTGCAAGATTTGAAACTACAAAATTTGAAACTGTAAATAAATACAGTTCTGTAGTTTTTTAAATTAATTCTCTTTTGAAATTATAAGGAGAAAATATTATTCATGAAAATATCCCAGCAAATTTTCAAGTTTCAGATTTGTTGTTACAATAGTAATATTGTAAAAGGAGTTTTAAGAAATACTCGGAATGATATCATGCCTATTTGTGGCTGAGTAAAATAATGGACTATTGATGAGAAGTCATGAAGCTCGTCTTATTGGTTCTGTTACATTCCCTGAAATGAATGCAACAATTCATGATATACCTAAAAGAAGGCAAAATTAAAATTATGGTCATGACTGTGGAAGAGTATGAGACAAAAGACGGAATAATTACTGTCATTATTATGGAAATAAATAAGAGAATAATAAGGATTCTTAATATAACAATTCAAGGAGTAAAGATAATATTTGTTTGAAATTCAAAGCCTATATGCTTCTCGAGGCCATGTTAGATTTAGTCATGTGAGGCGTCAAAATAACAAGGCTGCTGATTGGTTGTCTAAGAGGTGGCTATTCGGAAGAGATGATCTGATCTTTTTCAATGATCCCCCACAGGAAATGACAAACATCCTTAGAGAGGATTGTCTCATGAGTTGTGCTTTAGTTTGATTTGTTTGTTTTTTTGGGTCTTTGACCCCGTTTTGTAACAAAAAAAAAAAAAAAAGATACTATTTGTTACCGATGTGGTATGAAAGTCATTAGACATGTACTGTCCGTACTCCACAATATTTAATTAAGCTTTGTTAAGCCTTAATTAAAGAAATAAAAATAATGTGGAGATAAATTGGATTTTCCAAAATCACGATACTTGAGCAATTTTTGCTTATAAAAAAAATGAACATTGATTTCAATAATTTTATTATTTGGCATGACCGGTTGGACCATCCCGGATCAAGTATGATGCGAAAAATTATTGAAAATTCAATTGTCATCCATTGAAGAACCAGAAGATTTTTCAATTAAATGAATTTTCTTGTATTGCTTGTTCTCAAGAAAAATTTATTATTAAATATTCACCAGCTAAAGTTGAGATTGAACATTCTACGTTTTTGAAACGTATAGAGGGTGAAATATATGGGCCCATTCACCAATCATGTGGACCATTCAGATAATATAAGATTTTAGTAGATGCATCTATAAAGTGGTCACATGTATGTTCATTATGAACTCGCAATTTGGTGTTTGCGAGATTGTTTGTTCAAATAATGAGATTAAGAGCATAATTTATGGATTATAAGATAAAGATAGTTTGTCTTGATAATATTGGTGAATTTACATCTCAGGCTTTATGATATAACAACTGAGATCACAGTTGAATAACTTGTTGCTCATGTTTATATCCAAAATGGTTTGGTAAAATTATTTATTAATTATCTCCAATTAATGACTAAATCATTGTTTATGAGAACAAAGCATCATTTGTACACATCAGGCCAAAAGGTTGTTATAAATTCTCCCTATTACAATTGACTTATGGTCAGAAGCCAAATATTTATCATCTTAAAATTATTGGATGTGCGGCTTACGTTCCAATTGCTCCACCACATCACACAAAGATGAGTCCCAAAATAAAGTTGGATAAAAATCTCCTTATATAATTCAATATATTATTAAGGATATGAGATTTATTTAATGCAATACTTGCTGAGTATTATTTTGATGAATTATTTTTTCCAACATGAGGGGGAGAGAATAAACAGTTGGAAAAAGAGATTGATTGTATGCATTATCATTATCTCATTAGATCCTTGCACTGAGCACTGTAAACTTGAAGTTCAAAGGATAATGCAATAAATATTATGAATCAATTGCCAGACTTGCTGACCTGCTAAGAGTTACTAAATCTCATATTCCAGCTGTAAATGCTCCAATTAGAATTGATGTCCCAGCAGGACAATCTATCAGTGCAAATGAAATTAAACCACGTTTGAAACGTGGAAGATCAATTGGTTCTAAGGATAAAATCCTAGAAAAAGAAATGAGCAAATGATCAAAATGATCATAAAATGGAGACAATTGATTATGAAAATCCTGAAGACATAACTTTCTATGAAACCCCAGAAGAGGTTCAGGTACCTGAAAATAATGAAGAGATCTCGATTAGTTATGTTATTGCATGAAAAAGATGGAACCGAAAATATAAAGTTGTCGACAACAATTTTTGCATATAATGTTTTTGTTGAAATAATGCAACAAGACGAGGATCTTGAATATAAATTTGTTGATGAATATAAATCAAGAAATGATTGGCCAAAATGTAGAGACGCAATTCAAGCAGAATTGAATTCGCTTGAAAAATAAAGTTTTTGGACCTATAGTCCAATATCTGAAGGTATAAAGCCATTGGGGTACAATTGAGTTTTCTGCGAAAAATGAAATGAGAAAAGGAATGAAATCGTGATATATAAAGCATGAATTATGGCACAAGAATTTTTGCAGATGCCTGGCATTGATTATATGGAAACATGTTCTCTTGTAGTGGATGCAATCACCTTCAGATATTTTATTAATTTAGTAGTATATGAAAATTTTGACATGCGTCTAATGGATATTATTACAGCCTATGGCTCACTCGAGTGTGAAATATATATATGAAAATCTCTGAAGGATTCAAAATGCCTGAAGCACATAAAAATTCTTAGGAAGTTTGTTCAATAAGGCTTCAGAGATGATTATGACATATATGATATAATCTCCTTGGTGGATATTTACTAAATGAAAAGTATAAAAATGATCCAATTTATTACTGTGCCTTTATTAAGGATATGGATCTAATTTTAGTAAGTATATATGATGATGATTTAAATATCATCGAAACTCTTGAAGAGTTTCCAAAAGCAGTAGATTATTTGAAGAAAGTTGAAATGAAAATCTTGAAAAGACAATGTTTTGTCTTGACTTGTAAATTGAGCATTTGACGAATGAAATATTCGTTCATCAATTAACTTATATAGAGAATATTTTGAAGAGATTTTATCTAGATAAAATATATCCATTGAATACCCCAATGGTTGTGAGATCGCTCAATATAAAGAAAGATTCATTTCGACCTCAAGAAAATAGTGAAAAATTTCTTGGTCATAAAGTATCATACTTAGTGCAATTGGGGCATTAATGTATTTTGCTACTAGTATAAGACTAGATATAACATTTTCTATAAGTGTATTAGCAAGATTTATCTCTTTTCCAATACTAAGACACTGAAATGTTATAAATCATATATTTAAGTATATTCGAGAAATTATTGACATGATATTATTTTATGAATGTGGACATCAACTTACTTGTTATGCAGATGCAAGATTTTTATCTGATCTATATACAACTAGATCTCAAACAGGCTATTTATTCACAAGTGAATGTTAGGTATTTTATATTTGGTTTAGACCAATGATACAACACATTCTGGAAGCATGAGTCTTCTACTAGAAAAAATGGGTTTGAACAATATTATATGAAGATTATGCTGCATGCATAGCTCAATTGAAGCAATGATATATCAAAGGAGATGGAACGATACATATTTCACTGAAATTCTTCTTCATTCATGGTCTTCAATGAAATGGTGAAATCGATGTTCAACAAACTCGTTCAAGTGATAATTTGACAGATTTATCTACTGAGAAGTTGCATACTTCAAATCTTGAGAAACTGGTATATGATATTTGAATGTACGTACTTAAAGATACTCAATGATGTTATCATCAGGGGGAGTAAAATACGTGTTGCACTCTTTTTCCCTTAACCAAGGTTTTGTTCCACTGGGTTTTCCTGGTAAGGTTTTTAATGATGCAGTTACCAATACGTATTATTTAGATATGTATACTTTTTTTCCTTCACTAAGATTTTTTCCCACAGGATTTTTTCTTAGTAAAGTTTTAACGAGGTACATTATCTATTGATGGACATCCAAGGGGGAGTGTTATAATGAACATCCAAGGGGGAGTGTTATAAATAATATTTATTATGGATGTCCATTACCCCAAAGAGATTGTACTTCCAATTGAAGATCTCAACTACCTCAGGATGCAATATTGGCGAAGATCACAACCATCTCATTACACAATGTTGGCGGTCAATATTTCTATTCTATGCACCTTCTATCTAGGGTGGCAATCTATCATTCCATATCAAGAATATCTTTATTGTGTGTAAGAATCATATATTGTATTTCTATATCAGAGTAGATGCTCCTTATACTATAAATATGTAATGCAATCAACTGAATGAATTACTTCTGATTGATCTTGTTATAGTTTTCTTCTTTGTCTCTGATATATTCTCTTTATTTTATAACAGTGGTCAATTTTTGGGTGATTTGAAAAATTTTCTATAACAAAATAATAGGATTTTAAAGTTCTATTTACAAAAATATCCCTAAGGTATTTCAAACTCTTTTTATCCCCAGTAGGTAGTAGGCACACCTCTTGTGGCTGGTGCTATTTTTATTCCGAACCAATACCTTGTATTAATAGTAGAATATAATTAGAAAGCTATCCCCGAAGTGCTTCATTTGACAAATGGTAAATTATGAAGAAGGCTTCTATCACTCCTTTGTACTTAAAACTGTTACTCCTTCTCCCTTTATTTTTTATAAATGGCCAAATTATCCTATTTTTGTCCCTTTAATCAATGAAAGTCATTTCCCACTTTTATTCATTAATTTTTCATTATGTACAACTACGTGTGTTTTTTTTCTCCTTTAATTCCCACTCCTTTATAAGAGTTTTTTATTTTTAATTTTTTTATAGATTATTATAAAAGAGGGAGAAATAAAAAAAAAAATACATCCCGGACCGTTAAGTCAAACCGAACCTTAATGGGCTGTGTTTGGATTAATGGTGGTAGAGCCCGCACCAACCCGAACCCAAACTACAACCTGTTATAACCCGTTATATAATTTAACATTAAATATTGTTTGAATCATCATATTGCCACTAGGTAGTTGGTATAGACTATCAGAAAAATTAAGCATGAATTCAAAGATCAAGTCGTCATTCTACTACTTATAAGAAACAATTAGAAGGATTAAGTATGAATGTCCAATTGAATGTGCAAAATTTAAATTAAGTAAATATTTATCAAGTGTGAGAATGTTGATTAAGTATGATTATATTTATTGAGAGGTATTTCTTTTGCATATCAACTAAATACAAACTCAAAAAAGAGATGGATTTCATAGAAGGGAAAACAAAAATCAACATTCTCACAAAACAATAACCCAGTTTCAACACAATCAATCATAGCACAAGTTATAATCTAAAATGATTTTTGGTTTGAAGATTTGTTTCAGGACTATCTGGTGGAGCCTAAGGAATGAGCTTGCATTTTCTATGTTACTAATTATTTGAATTCTTAATTTCTATAAGGTGGGTGGGATTTCTACAACATGGAATGATCTTTTTCACTTTTTAATGAAAATTGATCTATAACAATTTTGTTTTTTTATAGAATTTTGGCTTTTGGTATAGAATGCTCGACTATTTATTTTTATTCTTTTTCTTGCATACCATAAATTATTAGCCCAAACCGTTAGTCAACCCGAGTATAAACCGTTAGCCCAAACTGTTAGTTAGCCCGAACCCAAACTGCACCAAAACCGAAACCGGCCCAAAACCATTTTTTTGCTAACGGGGCCGTGTTTGGGATGAGTATTTTTGAGCCCGAAACTGTCCCAAACCGCACCATTGACATCCCTAGTTTTCTGTTAACTTTTGAATTTGAAATTAACATTTTACCTATGGAGTGAAAGGAACTTTTTTACAAAACTTATTTCAATTTTTTTCAAATCTACAAAAGAACTCCCTGTTCTCTAAACTCAGGAAACACAGTGGAGCAACAAAAAACAGTGGAGTTCCATAAGCTTTGCATATTACAAAAAAAAATACAAATATATGAAACAATGGTAACATTATCAGCAACACCTTTGGTGCCGGATTTTCCTCAGTCATCGACTCTGTTTTAGAAGCGTAATATCCGACGATCAATGCAATGATGTTTCTATGAGTCAACACAACATCTTTGGCTCTTCCAGTCATCCCCGATGAGTACAAAATTGCTGCTAGATCTAACTTATTCACCTCAACTAGATCCAGTACAATACTGGCACCAGAAGTCGTCGTCATCATCATGGATAAGAAATCAGAGGAATCCAAGAACACCAACCATGATGAAAAAAATGGAAGCTTTAAGGAGAACAAACGAGAATTAGGGCATAATAGGGAGATGTTGATAACAAAGAATTTTTATCTACTTTGTCACGCCCTCCCAGCCGGTACCCTATCTGGCATACCCGAGAGTGTGATCCACAGCCCGAAGATCAGGTATCGAGTGATCAACCTCCCACATAAACAATAACATAATCATGAACAATCATAACATGAGTGCGGAAGATAAATCATAGATCCAATAATGAAAGAATGAATCATAAACGAATCGGAATAATAGACATAATCAGAGTATCAAACAGATAAGTAAAGTGAAGCAAAAATCCCACTTTACATCCAGCGGAAAAGTAGCTCTAAAGAATAAACTAGATAAAAGCTAATCCCAGTAGCAAGTACATTGGGTAACTAAATTATTCCCCACTTTGTAGACGACATCCTTGTAGGTGTAGATCTCATAAATAGCACAAGGACGCTTCCACTCAATGGTCGGACGAAGCATCGTACGGAGCATAACCACTCGTGGGATCTTCAGAGTAATTGTGGTAACCGCAATCACCTTCCTGGAGATATGTCTCTTCGCCTTGCGCTTCCTCATAGGAACCGTCATAGTACTCGGTACTGCGGGATAGTCTAACAACATTGTACAATAAAGGAATGAGTTTCAAAGAAACTCGGTAAAGGCGATTAAAATCCATAATAACATAAATGGCGGGATTCGAGAACAATCATAAATGCAATATGATATGAGACAATCAATGAATGAATGAATCTAACTCTATGTATGCTGGTCTCTATTGGCAGACATGCTTTAAGTCATAGCACCGTACTTCTTTAGGAAAGTCCACTCACATCCTCAACCATTTAAGATATCTTGGATTCTCTCACGGATCATTTCACCGGTCTTGAGCAGCCGATTGGTAATGGGTCCTTCATCCCTCGGGACAAACCTTGGCGGGGGGTTAAGTCAACACACTCTCTCACAACCATTTGGTATAAGTCTTGGCGCATGTCGGGGTAAAACCTAGCCAAATGCAAGTCTTCTACTTAGTTACATCAAGTCGGATCCAGATACTTCCATTCCTCGTCCCCGACGATCCCTTTCGGTATCCTTCACACTAGAGTCGGCGTATCCTATGGCACCGACCAACTCGGACTACGGACTCATCAACCCTATTGATCATCCACACATGGTAAACGGGAAGCTCTCACGTCCTCTCACGGGTTGGTTACCGGTCTTAAGCGCCCGTGAGCCCAAGTCTAACCATATGCAACCCTACCAATAAATGGCCCCCACAATGTGATTCCTGTCCTCTCCATTGGTTGGTTACCGGTCTTGAGCGCCCATGAATCCCCATTGCTACCACGGGTCGTTCGGTCTCAATACCCCTCCGATTAGGGTCGACATAACAGGACATCCTAGCCAAACACTACTAGACAATCCTAGATATGTCATCCAACGGTTTAGGAAGGTGTCCAGGAGGGCATCTCCGGAAACATCCCATAATATTCCCGTAGTAGTCCAAGGACAGAAGTGTCAAAAGGACACCTCTCCTTTCCAAACCATACGTAAGCATACACATGCATCAATTCATATCATCACATATATGGTAACTCCATATATGGAAAGAAATCAGTAATTACAATCACTTGTATAACATTGGTAAGTAAATCATACATGAATCAATTCAATATGAATAAGTAATGCTACTGTAATCAAAGTTATGCAACAGTAGTATATCATTGTAAGAATCTAATTTAGGAAACATATTAATGATATTCAAATATAGAAACTAGATTCATGCTATCTATGTAATTAAGGAAAATAACCATCCTTACCTTTTATAACTCGCAAAGAATCCTAAGAAATCAAGTAAGATCTTGGCAAACTTGAGAAGAAGGTCCTAAACAAGTATATACAACATATTAGGAAAGATCCCTAGCAGAATATATATCAAAATATCCGAAACGGACCAATCCGGAGTCTGTTGTACTCATTGGTCGAGTGGATTGGTCGAGTGGTCCAGTCGACCAATCAGTCGACCAATGCAGACAGTAGCTTATAAAATCAGAGTTTTAAGATATGAAATCCGAATTTGGTGGTTCAAAAGGGTACTAATCAAGGGGTAGACTACATCAGTAGTATTCTAGCATATAGGGGACCTCAAAACACTAATCAAATCAAGGTATCAAGATCCAAATTAGGAAACAAAAAGTTACCATAATTAACTCAAACATGGATCTTGATGAATTTGAAATAGAAAACAAGGACAAGAACTATAGGAGGATGGATCATTGCTTTCGGTAATGAAAACATGAAAACATACATAGGTCTTCATGGAATAAGGCTTAGAAGCATAAATCTAAATAAGGAAATAAAACCTACCATATATGTACTATCATGCATCATGAAGAACACATAGTAAGGTAGAAGAGAACAACTAGAATTCTATGGATTATGGATCATGGAAAGAAAACACAACTATTAACCACTAACATGATCAATGAAAGAAGATCCAAAGAGATCAGAATTCAGATTAGAAGATTAACAGAGATTAAATCATAGTTTGATCATGAATCCTTCAAAAGCTTGCAATGATCATGGTTAAGATCATTGTTCTAGCCTTAAATCCTTAGGATGATCATGAGAACATGTTCAGAGATGTTTGCAACAGAGAATGCAGCATCTCTTCTACTGTCTCAACTCAAAAAGGAAAGAAAAACAAAGATGGAGGAGAAGAAGAGAGAGTAGACATACCTTTTGATGCAAAAAGAAGAGTTCCGTCGAAGATCCGCCAAGAAAACTCCAAGGATGCAAGAGAGATGACTTGCGAGAGGTCTTTGGTTCGTTCCGAGAGGGTTTGGAGGCAGCAAATACGAAGTGGACTCGAGGTTAGACTTAAATAGAGCAAGAATCAACCTAATTGCCAAAGACAGCACCCATTGGTCGAGTGGATTGGTCGATGGCCCGATCGACCAATCGGTCGACCAATGCTTGCACAAGGCAAGAGAAAAGAAAAAGAGAGAGGGGAAAAAAAAAAAAAAAAGGGAGTGGGGTAAAAAAAAAAAGGGGACTTACCTAGTAGGTAGAAATGCCTTCAAACCAAGATAGAGAGCACTCCAAGTCCATCAACTAATTAGATCTTCATCAGGATTCTGTTTCCATAAATAGAACCTCATCATCAACCTTCATGGATTCAAAGCCAGACACCAAGTCCTCTACCGGGATGGCCCAAAGCTGACTTCTTACTTTACTTCGGGTCATCGGACCTACAAATAACAAGGTTTTCGGGTCAAGGTTAGGGCTGGGTTTCACATACTTAGTCCGCTACTACTGGAATTGGTGGTAATACTCTATATATCAATTCGATAATTGAAGGGGAAAGATATCCTTACCTGGATTCGCTTTCCTAAATATAGAATATCTGCAGCATAAGTAATTTGGATCCATGTCCTCGTTCCTTCACAATCCCATCACCGGTTTAACTCCGCAATCTCTAGGAAAGGGAATAAAATTCCACAACCCAAATGCTTTGAGGATGGAAGAAAGTAGAGATCAAGACTAGGGAGAAAATCTACACAGAACCTTCTGGAGAGAGAGAGAGAGAGAGAGAGAGAGAGAGAGAGAGAGAGAGAGAGAGAGAGAGAGAGAGAGAGAGAGAGGGAGAGCCACCTTTCAGGAAAAACTCACATATGAATAATCTCGTACATCTTCAATGATGCGGTGATTACCATAATATATAATATATTATTAATTTATTATATTTTGTAACCACCCTAAAAATGAAATTTCAACTTTGCCCTTAGACATATAATTATATTAATAATTAATAAAACCCAACAGGAATCTATATATATGAACATTACAATATAGCAAAGGGAGATAAAGAGGTTAAAGCCGTCGGCACAGTTGGAAATGGTGAGAGTATTCGATGCCTCTTCTGTAGCTATATGTTCTCATGAAATACCATGCAAATTGTTCCCAAAATCTCAATCTTGTCTCTCGTTTCCTTGGGTGGGTTGCAGAGAAGCAAGTCTCTTCTCTTTTTTTTCCTCTTTGCTTCTCAAATTCTTTTTAAATTGAGCATAATGTGTTAGATTGATTCATTGATCAAATAAATGTTTAAGATTTTAACGGGATTAGAATGAGAAACAACATGATAAAACCATATGATGGAAGGGGTGTGGCGGGTAGTGGTTGCCAGTAGAGAGAGGAGGAGGGCTGGCAAAGAGTCGGGGAATCAAGTGAACAGGGTGTCCTTTTGTAAATTTAAAAAAAATTAAAAGAAGTTCGGTAAAATATTTCCTTACACTCTATGGGCAAAATGGTAATTTCAAAGTCAAAGTTAATAGAAAACTAACATTGAATTTTTTGTAATATTTTAAATTGAGAAAATTGGACTAATTGAAATATTTGCCACTTAAGTGGGCAAACAAGAATTTGTGTTCAACTTAAGTGGGTAAAATGAAAAAAACTTTATATTTTAATTTAATCTCAACGCTTTAAGGGCCTGTTTGGTTACTTGAGTCTGGAGATTTCAAAAATCTAGAATTCCAAATCTATGGAGTCATGGTTCATAAAATTAACTGTTTGGTTAGCCTAAATCTTTGGAATGAAATCTATAGGTTCATCTTAAAAAAAACATTTATGAGTCATGGTTCAAATGTTTAATGTTTTTATAGTAGAAGTAAAATATCTAGATTTCACCTCATACCCATAAATCTATAGATTCACGTTTTTAGTGTAAAAATATGAATATCTAGATTTCATTAATCCAGATATTCACACAACCAAACGGGTATAAATCTCCCATTTGTGAATCTAGAGATTTGAAATCTCTGAATTTATGTAACATTTTCTTATCAGAAATCCACAAGATAAAATTCGCTGTTACACCCAACAACTCGTCAACTTGAGCAATGGTGGGACAAAAATTTCCTTCTTACCATTGGGCTAAAAATCCAACCTCGGCATGATTTTCTTTGAGCTAAGCAAATCCAACTATTAACTCCGGCAAGCATGCATGTATGCTTCCAAGATAACGCACTTTCCTCTCCCATTAAAATGTATAAGAACATCAACTTTTGAGTCTATTCTTTTGGGGAGGATATATAAATGCTTATTAGTCCAAATAATCAAAAATGTCATGCCCTTTATTCTTTTGCTTTGATTATTTCTTTTATGAAAAAATAATATATATGAAAATTTTCAAAAGAAAAAGACAAACTACGTACAAGGGAGAGAGAAAGGGGAGGGGGAAGAAGACTCAATAGTTCAATCTAAATCCTAAGTAATAATAATATGTATGTTCTTTGAAGTATCATCAATGGAAAAATGGACAATCATGAGCTGTAGCTTAGAGGATATGTTCAAAATAGAAACACAATGACATTAACACTTTTACAGTGTTCATCTTCACTACTGGTGCAAAAGTTTCCTTATAGTCAACCCCATATGTTTGGGTATATCCTTTGGCAACAAGCCTAGCCTTGTATCTTTCAATTGTACCATCACTGTTGTATTTGGTTTTATAGACCCATCGACAACCAACTGGGTGTACACCATTTGGAAGTGGAACAATATCCCAAGTATGATTCTTATCAAGGGCCTTTAGTTCGTCTTCCATAGCCTTTATCCATACTGATGAATTCTTGGCTTCAAGGTAATTAATTGGTTCCTTATGATCATCAATGGCAGTTAAAAATGTAAGAAATTGAGGAGAAATACGATCATAACAAATATGAGATTGAATTGGATATTTTACTGCATGATATGTTGAAAAGTCATGCAATCTGATGGAAGGTTTAGAGACTCGAGTTGACCTTCGAACTTGTATAGATGATGTCTGCTCATTCTTAGGTGGAACCAATATTTGTGGTTCTTTTTGAGTATCAAGATTTTGTTGCTCAATGTCGATTGATGAGCTATCTGGCATACTTGGTAATGGGGTAGGAGCAAATTCCTGCACAACAAGTTCATTATAATTATCCATATTCTCCCCCTGAATTTGACTCCTGCCAGGATAAAACATGTGAGTTTCATTAAAGGAAACATCACGAGAAATTAAAACTTTCTTGGTGGAAGGATGATAACATTTATAGCCCTTTTGTGATGTCGAGTACCCCAAAAATACACACTTCTGAGAGCGAGGATCAAGTTTGCTACCATGCTGCGAGTGAACATAAGCAACACAACCAAAGACTCTAAGATGAGTCATTGTAATTGAACGATTATAGAGAACTTCCAGTGGAATCTTGAATTGTAACACACTACTTGGAAGACGATTAATCAAATAACAACTTGTAAGAACCGCATCAGACCAATAAATTTTTGGAAGATTTCCATGAAAAAGTAAAGAACGGGTCACCTCCAAACAAATGCCTATTCTTACGTTCAGCAACTCCATTTTGTTGAGGTGTGCCAACACAGGATGTTTGATGCAAGATTCCCATATTTCTAAGATAGGACTGGAAAGGAGTATTTGTATACTCTGTGCCATTATTTGTCCGCAAGATTTTAATATTCGTCTGAAATTGAGTGTGAACCATTTTGCAAAAATCTTGAAATATCTGCAAAACTTCATTCTTGGATCGCAATAAATATAACCACGTGGCTCGTGATTTATCATCAATAAAACTAATGAAATATTTAAAACCATCTCTAGAATCTATAGGAGAGTGCCAAACATCGGAATGCACAATCTCAAAAAACGTCTTTGGAAACATGAGTCTTGTTCGGAAAAGGCAACCTATGTTGTTTAGCAAAATGACAAGCATCACAACAACTGGAATCAAAAAAGAAAGATGAATTCAAAAAATTTAGAATCCTATCAGAATGATGGCCCATACGCCAATGCCAAAGTTGGGATTTCTCAGGTTTTCTCAAAGAAACCAAAGCATTGTTTGGAGAGTCCAACACATAGAGACCATCTTGCAGGCAACCTTCACCAATCGTCATTCCCCTTCTGCTCTGTCCCGAAATATTACTTTGTCCTTGGAAAATATCACATGACAATTCAAACTTTTAGTGATCTTGCTAAGCGATAGTAAATTCATAGACAAAGATGGCACAAACAATGCATCTCGCTTCAGTTGAAAATAAATTCAATTTCCCATGTCCTTGAATAGGAACAGTGGTGCCATTAGCAACCGTAATAGGAGGGAAGGAGTCCACTTTATCAGTACTCAAATCAGATAAATAATATGAAGAACGACACATATTGTCAGTTGCACCAGAATCCACTATAAAATAATTATGAGATAAAGTGGAAAGGGCAAGGGGAGTACCGGTGGTGTGAGCAACATTGCTTAATTCAGCTGCGAGCGACAGAACTATTTGATTGAAGGAACTGTTGTAGTTGAGATGCAATCTGTTCAAGAGAACCCTGAAAATCTGAAGAGCCTGCTTGCGCAACAATTTTTGGATTTGATGTTTTAGTGGTGGTCTGATCTTTAGAAGGACGCAAGTGAGGGTGCAACTGCCAGCATCGTTCTTTAGAATGACCATCACGATTACAATGATCACAATGATAAGTAGGTCGAGTTCCACGACCTTTCCCGACGACGACCATAAGAGACTTGATTTCCGAGCGGAATTAGGAAAAATATTTGTTTTTGCAACATGGGCAATATTCTCACTTTGATCAGTCCCTGATTTAGATTCAGAATGCATAACACGTCTTCTAGTCTCTTCTCTCTGAATAGTGGCACAAACAGTAGTGAATGTGGGAATTTCTGAATTCATAAGTATCTGTCTTTTTAAGTCTTCATATTCGGAGTCGAATGCTGGCTAACGGTTGAAAGACACGGTCATGCTCATCTCTCTTCATATATTCATCAATAGTTTGGGCTGGGGGACGATACTGACGAAGTTCATCCCATTTCTTTTTAAGGTTTCCAAGATGGTCAGAAAAAGACTGAGAAGATCCTTGCTCAACATGAGCAATCTCTTGTTGCAGTTCATAGATTCTAGAGGAATTATCAGCTTGTCCATACATAAGACTTAAGGCATCCCACAGAGATTTAGCCGTTTCAGAGTAAGCAAAAATCTCATATATCTGAGGTTCCATGGAATTAAAAAGCCAAGTCATAACTTGGTTATCATTGGCAAGCCATTCACCATATTTGGGGTCAGCAATATCAAGAGCTTTGGTCTGTCCATTAACATGACCAATTTTAGAACGACCACCTAAGGCAACGGTTATTGCACGAGACCAAGTCAAAAAATTTATCTCATTGAGTAAGGTAGAGGTAAGATGACCAGTAGATTCGTATGAAACCTTTGAATCAGTCATGATGAATACTTCTACCCGTGCAACAACCAATCAATAACCAAGCAAAGGGTTAAAAGAGATGTTTTGCCTTTCCTTTCTCCCTTTTTTTTTTTTTTTTTTTTTAATTTGGAGAAACAAAATCAGAATGGCAAAGGGTTTACACGTTAAACCCAAAGCAGAAAGGCAAAAAAAAAGTTTTTTGAAGGCTTCAAAAAACGTGAGACACAAGCATTAACCAAGTGCCAAGCAAACAAAGAATACAAAAAGAGACAGCAATGTACTTATCTTGAATTTGGCAAAGGGCACGTGGAGCTTCAAGATTTTCAATTGAAAGCGTTGCAGATTGGTGGGCCCAATTTATCAAGTTTGCACTTGACACGCCTCCTTTGTCTAACAAGAACCTAAAGATGCTGTGATTCTCAAAAAACGGACTCGATGAAGATAATCAACGTTGCTTCGTGAAACTAAAACCGCTTCAGCAATTCAGAGAGGGAAGCAAATCGTCTCTCCTTGCGGAGATGCAGCACAAAGCCGAGAAGAGGGTTCTGAAGAACCGAAAAAAAAATTAAAAAAAAATACCAAGACCGGATCTTTGCCACCACCGAATTAATTCCCAGATCGTATATGCTCTGATACCATGTTCAAAATAGAAACACAATTTTAACGTGGTTCGATCTTCAGTATGAAGTCTACGTCCACGGTGAAATCCCCAATCAACTGTATTCTGGGGAGAGCTTTCATTATCTTTAAATAGAGATGGTAGTGTACATGATGTAGTATTTTACAATGAGTAGAGTTCTACAAGTAAAGGAACTTTACAATGAGTGGGACTATTAGTCTTTGTGTTACACTGAAAGACTAATATCCGATAACAGGATACATCAAAGCAGATGATTTACCAAATCAAATCTAAAGATCTAGAATTGAATGCCTATTTCTCAAAATTTCGCTTCTACCATCTGTGATTAATAGTAGCTTCAAAAACTAACTTGCTAGCATAGTCACATTAAAGAAGTCAGAGAAAGTTCCTAGAATCAAGTCTAATATTGAACAACAAACCCAAAAGAATGTTGATAATGGGTCCAAATAAATAAGGCTTTTCCTCTTAGTGTAGGAGAAGGGGGACATTTATTTGTAGCAGCAGCTGTTGTTAGTTGTCAAGAACATGTTATGTGTAAAACTTTAGATCTAATGGTTGTAAATTAAAATGTGGGGATATATGTGTAAATATAAAAAAATTAAATTACAATAATGACCTTTTAGTTTTTTAAATTATCATTTTTAAACCCTGATTCTATTTGTTGAAGGCAACTCAGTGAGTTCTTGATCGTTTGAAAAATGAAAACAAGCGATTAAAGCGAGTGATTATCTTCCTTTGTACTATGAACATCGAACCTTTATAGCCTCGGGTTTTCTCGAAGTTTTAACTTGTAAAAAAAAAAAAAACTTAAGATTTAGGGTTTCTTATGTTCTTCGCCCTCTGAGAGATCCTTAAAACCCATGATTTTTTCTTCGATTCCGGCTTATCTAGATCCACTGAACTGGCAGCAAGTCACGTCTCTTTAGATTCTTTCCTTCCATAGCTTCTTTACTAAAAACGGGTGGTAAATTTGTGAATTTATTTTGCAAATCTGGGTAAAAAGTTTAAGATCGGGTAAAAGAAGGGGCTTTATTTTGTGAATTTATAAAATGTCAAAGACTTGTGTATCATTATCAATTTATTCACCACCGTTGTATTGGTTTTTATATGGGTGGCATAATCTTTAGCTGCACGAAGGGCTACTGCAAATAAAAATCCAAGAGAAAGGGCAATTAGAAAAGATGGTCTAAGTCTTTCTAACCATTCCAAAAATAAATAAATAAATCATTGATAAAGTTTAAAATTGTTAAAAGATAATATATAGAAAATTATTTTAGGGCCTGTTTGGTTACATGAATCTGAGAATTATACCCGTTTGGTTGTAAAAATCTCTAGATTCACCTTTTTACACTAAAAAGGTGAATCTGTAAATTTCTGGGTAAGGGGTGAAATCCAGAGATTTCAAAAAAGCTATACATTTGCACATTCACAAAAATCATGTCGATCAAATAGTTTTTTAGGATGAATCCATAGATTTCATTCCACAACCAAACATTTAATTTTATAAATTATGACTCCATAGATTTGAAATCTCTAAATATTTGAAATTTCCAAACTCATGTAACCAAACAGGCCCTTAAGCTATGATTCAGCTTCGATGTCATAATGGTTGGTTAGACTTGAACTCATGTTCTCGCAATTGTGAGAACTGCTAAAATACTGTTTAATTTCAACGAGAAATTTTATCAAATGCTTTAAAAAATTGTCTTTGCTTTAAGAAACAAGAAAAACTGTTCCTGGTACTTTTTGAAGCAGATGCATAGGTGGGTTAGGGCGCATTTGATAACCCACCTAAAAACTGTTCTTGGGTTAGGGCCCAATTTACAGATCCAGACTTTCATTTAACTCATTAAAAAGACAATCAAGATTCACGAAACTAATAATCTCTAAGTTCTTGAAGATCTGGTAAATTCTATACAAAGAAGAAAAACAACTAGAACTAGTGAGAGAAATGGGTTGAGAGTGAATCATTTGGCCCAGAAGGTGATATTTACGTCTCTACATTGTTTTCCACAATAACACAGAGATATATCCATGAATCATCTTTCTTCAGATCTCCTTGCAGTTCCAACTATGAGTTAGCTCTTTAAGCATAGCCCTAAGTCGCTTCTGCAACAAGAGAAAATCTTAATCATCTAAATGATTTGGAATATTGATATTCCAGATTCATGCAGATGCAAAGTTAAATTTAGAGCTGGAATCGGATTCATTAAGAAAAAGGGTAGGGAATGTAATGCTTACACAGAAGTGGTTTGAGCGATTCTTTCTAGCTTCAGATTTCTTATCTGATCTCTCGTGATCTGGTAGAATGGGTTCACAATATTCCTTGCTTCTCATTAGGTTTAAGATCCTTCGGAAGAAAACCCGGAACTTCGTTCTAGAGTTTCTCTTTTTCTTGGGTCTCAAATTCATCTCCATCCATCCAATCTCCTGAGAATGAGAGCTCCTTAGCTGTCGAGAATGGGCAAGAAGCTCTGCCTTACGATCAGAACCATATCCTGTTGATACTGAAGGTTTAGAGAAGCAACGCTTTCGCGTATTTGATTTGCAGGAACTGGGTTTTGAATCTGGTTTGTGGGTTGCAGCAGTAGTTGATGATTCAACATAGAAAGTGACAATGACGTCGCCATGATTCTTGCTAGACTTCTTCTCTCTTCTCTCTTTCTCTTTCTCTTTCTCTTCCTTTTCCATTCCCATTGAAACCAGTGTTTTTTGGGAATCAAGAACAAAACTTCAACGTGTGAATGTTAATAGCTTTCAGTTGTAACAAAGCTAGTCAGTTTCGGCATTTCTCTCTCTCCTCACGTAGATATTGGATATATTCATGAATTAACCAAAAAAATGAAAAATAAATTTAAAGAATTAATATCAATTAAAGTAACAAGATCAGGAATGATAAGTATGATACAGTAACAAATAATCTATGTTAGGCATGAAAAAATGGTGTCCAACTGTGATTTATGTAATTCCAAGTCAGGGTCCATAGAACATAATTTTTTGGAAATGTTAGAGATTAATCGCTTACTTTGTAATGATTGGGAGAATCAATGCAAGAAGAAGAAACAGTAGAGGATTCATTGTTCCAAATTGTATTTTTGAACGAATCCTTTTAGAGATCTGATATAATAAATATAGACATTCAAGGACCTAGTGTAATCAAACACTGATTTGATTCTACCCAAAAAAAAAAAAAAAAAAAAAACACTGATTTGATGAGGTTTACCTGAAAAAGAAAACAACGATTTGATGAGCTGTAGAAGACCACTTCTACCAATTATAAAAAATTACAACGGAATTTTAGAATTCAATGTTTTTTTTGGTAGCTGAGGTTCATCTAGGGCAGTTTACGCACACCTCGATTACATTCTCAGGAGGAGCTTTGTTGTCCACAAGGGTCAAACCCATGACATCTCCACTGAGAATATGGATCTTACCACTCTACCAACCCTGCTTTGACTGAAATGTTCCTATTATTTCTATTCACAGCTAATGAAAGGGAATTTAAAAGGTTATTCATGAAAATACAAAAGTTGAGTGAGTATCTACGAACTCATAGAAGAACTAAAGTATTCCATTACATTGGCTACCAGCAACTGTGGCAAGAACATTCTTGGTACCTAGGTAGTTCTCGAAGATTTTTTATTTCCATCAATCCATAGGAGGGAACATTCTTGGTACCCGGTTCTAAAGCAAAGCTGATAGAGTTTATCCTATCAAAATACAAAATCGACTTACTTTGAGAGGGGGAAAACTGCAATTTCGATCAAATTCGTCTGTAAGGGATGAATGGGGAAACGAATGTGAAGAGGCAACTAAATTTGCTCCTGTTCTTCTCCCCGATCAAGCTTTCTAAAGGCAAATTATAGTTTCTCATGGTAAAATTTATGCAGGAAAAAACACAAATGATTAAGTGAACCTAAAGTTGTATGGAATTTTCCAATCATTCTATAAACAGTCTGTATAGTTTGCATTTACATTCTAAAGTGGTGTCATCCCTATGGAAAATTTCCACTCCAAATCACTCAATACCTTCATCTCTATAGGGTCTTGTGATCACACATACTCTTTGAGGAATCATCAGGTAGGAAAAGAAAACAAAACATGAAAAGTAAAAGTCAGTTAATTGGGACCCCAACAGCTCAAGAACATAACTTTCCTGAGCAACCCTTTGATTGCTTCAAACTTCTAATCTCCAACCTTTTTAGCAGATTTCAACATCGAAGTCGTCACCGGAGAAGAAGACACCTTTTTAGCTTGTGAATAGGATCGAATATCGCCTTTGACGTGCTGATGAAGCGATCTCATAACATAATTCCATCTATAAGATGCCTCGATCCTTCAATACCTCCACGGCTCCAACACTCGCAGCTACGATCCAAACTTTGCTAACCAAACTCATCTATGTTTCGATATTGAAATGAAAATGCTTACTGTCAAACTTTAATCAATTGAAATAGCGGTTTTTTTCCTACTCAAAGTGAGTTGGTTTTGTGTTTGGATTGGATAAACACTATCGGTTTTGCTTTAAAACCGGGTGTTGTGGAGAACATATAGCTCGAGGGGCCCCCCAAGACGAACGTACACCCCCACTCGGGATAGAGAAGTCTTCTTAAGGGAAGTCCTCTTAGGAGGATTCTGAGAATCCTTTATGGAGTAAAACACATACCCCTCGGGACATGTGTCTTCTACATGCTGGGGAGGAACGGTGACCTCTCATAAGAGGCACAGAAAACCCCCTCAGGAGGAAGTTTATTGACCCCCTCGGGAGGAAGCATATTAACCCCTTCAAGAAACATGTTCGGAATAAGCTTAAGAATCCCACTTGGACTAAGTCCAAGAGTGACATTGCAGATGACCAAGTCAGAAGAGTTAGTTACAGATAACTACTCAATAAGGCCGTTCCGATAATTGAGGAGATGAGTCATCAGATAACGGCTCTATCTGGTCCGACAAAGGAGCCGTAACTCCGAAGATATTCCACTCACTCTTCAACTGACGATCCGAAACTCAAGGAAGCGCCGCCTCCAAGTATCTTCTATATAAACCCACATCCTTCATGGAAAAAGGTACGAGATTCATCTGATCAATTATTCATTACGTTCTTGAGAACTCTCTTGAGAACTCTTATTGTTGCCTAGGTTGACTTGGGCGTCGGAGGCGGTTCCCCAGCCAAAACTAGGCCGGACCGTTCTTGTTTTCTTTGTGAGTGCAAGCATCTCAGCTATTCCAATTTGGCTGTAGAGCTCTTAAGGTGATCATCTCAGTATCCGGCCCTCGAAGAAGTTCTAGACGCAACACCGGGTTTACTATAACTGGTGTATGGACGATGATCAAGATTTTTTAGATGGCCACATGGCACACATCCAGTGTGGCCGCTGGATGGCAGCCAAAATTTGTGCTGAGAGCGGATCAAAACTCCTAGAGGAGATGTCCTCTTGAGAAAAAATTATCTAACTTGTCACATCCTCCCAACCAGTACTTTATCTGCGATACCCGGAGGTGCGATCCACAAATCCCATGGCCAAGTTTAGGGCGATCATATACCCACATTAAACAATAACATAATCACGAGCAAATGATAATCACTGTATAAATATATTAAGAAACATATCAAAGAAAGATCTCATAATAAATCTCAAAGTATAATTAGAGTGCGGAATAAAATGATAACAATCAAAGAAAAACTATAGAGTATAGTGGAAAATAACTCTATAGGTCAAATGCGGAAGAGTAAATCAAAACTCTAAAGTAACTCTAAAGCTATTACAATTGAAATAAACTAAGAATAAGATTTAGACTATCCTATTCAAATTCTTCTATAGGCTCTTCATCTTCTTCTTCTTCTTCAACCTTCGTCTTCTTTGCCTTGGGCTTATGCACTTGCATCAACATCTAACTCACTATCCCAATAGCGAGCAAGACAGTGTCTACTACTATCAATAGGAGCCTTCAAAGTGGTCCATACAGGTGTACGGGTCGTACCACTGGTCACTAGCTTTCCCATTGTATCAGCAACTGTATCATGTAAGGAATGATCCTCCGTACTAGTGCACGAGATCTCTTTTGAACCTGCAAAGTCATTTAAAACATATCCCCTGAAGGGTGAGCTCAACATAACTCAGCAAGTAGTTTAATCACAATAAACAACTACAAGTAGTTCATAACAAACATGATGCGATGATATAAGACAATGAATGCAAGTATGCTTCTAACTCTATATATGCTGATCTCTAGTGGCAGACATGCATTAAGATAGAACACCATACTCCTTTGGGTAGTCTCAGTCCCTCTTGCTTCACGGCTCTGATGTACATCTTTTGGGTTCTCTGCGGTAATTGGGTCAGGGCATCCCTCTCTGACATTCCATGGCTTGGGTTTAGGTTACCACTATCGCTTACCACCATTGGTATGAGTATTGGCGCATGTCAGGGTTATACCTAGTCCAATGCAAGTCATCTACTGAGTCACATTTTGTGAAATCCAGCCCTATCCTAACGTTGACCCAGACCCAGAAACCTTGTTGTTTGTAAGTCCGAAGACCCCGAGTAAAGGAAGAAGCCAACTATGGGCCATCTCAGTGGAAGACATGGTGTTTGACCCAGAACCAATGGAAGTTGATGATGGTGTTCCATACTTGGAGGCTTGTTTAGAACTAGAAAGGAAACTACAGCTTGATAAAGATGAGTCTAGTTGATGGACTTGAAGTATAGTTATACATGATTTGAAGGCATTTCTCTATATTAGGTAAGTCATTTGTTGTATTGGGAGAAGCTCATTAGGTTTGGACTTGAGTTGGGCCTTCAATTCCCTGTGTTTGGCCTTGCTGTCTGGCTTGGTCGACTGGGTGGTCGATTGGGCCAATCGACCAACGAGCCCAGAAATCCGAGAAAATTCTCTGTTAGGGTTTTTAGCTCTCTATTTAAGTGAACTTCGTATTTCTTAGTATCCTCTGCCTCCAAAACTCTCAGAGAATGTGGGAAGACTCTCTCAAAGCTTTCCTTGGTGAACTCGAAGAACTTTTGCAAGATCTCAAGCTTCTCATCTCCGATTCTTAAATCTAAGGTTAGTGATCTCTCTCGTGTCATGCAGATCTACTTCTTTTATGATTTATTCTTTATGATTGAGACTATGAAGATGATTCTACATTCTCTGTTAGCAACCATCACTTCATTGATCTCCTTCCATTCTCAAGGTTTAATGACATTTACATTGATCTTCGCCATGATCCTTGTAAAACCCTCATGAAACCATGATCTCCCTTTTTATTCAATTTCTTAGCATGACTAGATCTGTTTTGCATGATGTTATCATGTATGATCTCTTGCTTGTCATCTATTGGAATGAGATATAATATTCTTAGTTTTCCTTTGGATTCATAGTATATTTTTCATCGAAAACTAGGGATTTTTACCAAATTAGAGTGTCATGATTTCAAATTAGTAAGTAGTGTTTTTGATCATTGTTAATGGCTAATCTATACTACTTTAGTGTTAGAATACTGTTCTAGAGGTTTCCTCCAAGTTTCGTTGAGTTTCGGATCTTGTAGATTGAGTTTCAGATCAAAATTCACTTTTTTGCTTCGTACTGACTCAGGTGGTCGACTGGACCGAGCTACCAACCAATCGACCAAGCAAGTCAGTAGCTCTGTTTTTCGCTCGATTTGATTTGTTTGATCTCCAATCTTTTAGGCCTCTTTCCTAATATTGTATATATGATTGTTTAGGGTTTATTTGCTAAGTTTGGAACCTCTCTCTTTGATCTTTGGATAATCATCAACGCTATTTAAGGTAAGGACAATTATTTCCATAATTACATATATAGATTGCGTGAATCTTAGTTTCTATTTTGGATTTTCTTAGATTCACTACCATAAATATATTTTCTTATTATTCTATTACTGATGCAAGTATGTTGACTACAATAGTATCATGATTCATGTATTCTTTTGATTATGAATACTTAGTCTTATCAATTACATATGCAATTGATCATGTTTATGTGAATCTTTCTATATGATGAGATATTGGTTGTGTATGTGGTGACTGATTTGAGAATGTGAATGATTAGGTATTTGGGATTGGGAAGTGTCCTTTCGACATTTCTGTTATTGGATATCAGTGGGAATAGTATGGGATGTTTCCAGTGATGCCCTTTGACACTTTCCCGAATTATCGATTGTCATACCTAGAGCTGTCTAGCAGTGTTTGGTTAGGATGTCCCCATCATATCAGACCCGATTCGGAAGGGTATTGAGACTAAACGACCCGTGGTAGCAATGGGGATTCTGTGTATAGACAACAAACTCCAAAATTGGTCGAAAACTCATCGTTTGAAGTTCGAACACTCTGAAATTAATAGAAAAATTCTAAAATAATATATTAAGACTATCTATAATGATCTAAACATCAAACAAGATCATTGGAATATAAATCTAATAAATCACATAATAGGCTTGATGTGCAGATTCTCACGAAAATACTAGAATAAATGGAGATTCATTCTAGAGATAAGAAAAAGGTAGAAAATGGTTATAAAACAACCTAAAAACAGATCTAACATAGATTAACACTCAAACAACTCTAGTAAGAATAGATCATGGTCTCATGCTAGGTTAAACATCGAAATCACACTGTGTTGTTTAGGGAAAGAATAGAGTGAATCCATTCACGCTAGGACTATGAGGATTAGAGATTAGATTATTATAGTAGTGTAAGACCTTCCTCACAATCAAAACAAAGAGTAGAAACAATAGAGAGCATAGATCAAGAGAGGATAGAATCGAATACTAACCTTGTAGAAAAATATTCAATGGAGGAATTTCTCTTGGATGCTTGCAGTGGCGGAGCCACGTTGGGACTGGAGGGGGCCATGGCCCCCCCCCCCCCCCCATTTTTTGAAATTGTAAGTATCCTTGTTTTTCTCTTTATTTTTCTATCTTTAAATGTGAAATACCACTATTTGGCCCCCCTCCAAAAATTAAAAATAAAAATTTAAGATAAAGATGATGGGTACAAATGTCATTCATAATCTTTATCTAATGGTTACCATTAAATCCCTAATTTTAAGGAATAAAAGGTTAAATTCTAATTAAAAACTAACTTAAAAACTAATTCACGATCCATGAATTTCTCCTTTTATATTCTCTCCTATTTTCATTTCTATTTATTCTCTCATGAATCTCCGCTTTTATTCCTATTTTTTCTCTTTTTTTTTTCTCACACGTCTTACAAAATATTGAAGTAGTTAGCAAACTTTGGAATTTTCCTAAATCTTCTCCACATCAGGTATTCACTCTCTCTTTCTCAAATTATTCCTTTCTTTCTGAATTTTCTATTAATTTACCTAATTTTTAATGTAGACTCCACATTAAAATATGATAATATATTCTGAAATGGGACCTACAGTGGGTCCCACATTGGCCCACATAAATTCCCCCCCCCCAATGTTCAATCCTGGCTCCGCCCCTAGATGCTTTGAATCAACCTTGGGCTTGAGGAGGAAGCTCTAGGGTTCTTCTCACTTTCTCTAATAGCTAAGAGACAAAGTGGTACGAATTAGATTGAAGTTTAAATATATAGGGCTCCAAAAACCTAATTTTCCCCAAAATAGACGATTTTGTCCCTGACCAACTTTGGTCGCTTGCCTTGGTAGCTTGAGGCCACCAAAACAATCAACCAATGCACTGCTTTAGGTTAAATTGCTGAATTTTGGTTTCCGGAAGCCAAATTCACCACTTGCATGGGTCCTCAACCAACTTAAGAAAGTGTCTTACTTGATTGTGTAGGACCTTTCAAAGGTATCAGCATCGTACACAAAGTCCATTTTCCAAGTCCATCTCCATTCAAGCAACATCTCTCTCAAAGTCATTCAAAGTTTTCATAATGAATCTTTACCAACAATCTCCATTGGTTATAGGTCAGAGTCAATGTGTTTAATTGAGAGGGTCCATAGCTGTCTTCTACCTTGACTTCAGGTCTTTGAACCACAACATAAATCTTTGGAATAGGGTTAGGTGGGATTTCAAATCATAATTCAATTGGTACGTTAAACATTGACAAATGGTCCAAAGGAAATCTTCACATTAAAGCAAGTGCCATCTTCCTGGAAAGCTCTCCTTGATGCAAGTCAAAGTACAATTGGACAAAATCAAATTTTGATGAATGTGTTCTTTGGAAAATCCTAGCATTGATGCAAATAGCATTAAATGTTGAATAGTGTTCTTTGAAAACTTTTGTCATTGGAGCAAGTGGCGTCCTGAGGGAGAGCCAATCTCATATAGTAGAAGATTCCTTGGAATTAAGACTCAGTCAAATAGAGGACTTCCCCACCTTTCTTGTTCCCATTTGTAGAAAATAGATTTTGCTTGTGGTTTGTAGTTGATGTTGATCATTCAATATAGACACCAATGATGGCAGCGATATATGATTCTTGTTGATTTTCTCCTTTTCCGGCCTCACCCATTGAAGCCAAGGTTTTGTTTTCTCTCTCATGTATTTAGTAGTCTATATCAGACATGACACTAGACTAGAGGTAATCGAGATATAGCCAATATTATATCGTCAAAAAATAATCCTATATGAAAACCATAGTTGCTACACTCTCAAGTTTTAATCCTAAATGTCCCACCAGATGATACAAATATCATGGATAGTTAAAAAAAAATTGTACTTTAACC
The DNA here is from genome assembly GCF_041222555.1 of Hakea prostrata. Lineage (NCBI taxonomy): Eukaryota > Viridiplantae > Streptophyta > Magnoliopsida > Proteales > Proteaceae > Hakea > Hakea prostrata. The sequence continues at coordinate 45,448,776 of NC_142604.1, read as the reverse complement.
ACCTAAGTTGATATCAATTCAATCTGAAAGTACCTTAGAAAACTATACAATTGTTAGAGTTTAGGGTTTAAGCACAAAGTTGCTTAGAGCACTACACCCTAAATATCTAGTTTAGAATACGAAACCCATAGCTTTTAGCTAGTACCTATAGAATAACACAATGTTCTATAATTAATTAGACACTCTCACAAAGGCCCATTATACTGTTGTATTATAACTAATTTAATTGCCTGTATGAACACATACGTTGGATATAACTCGAATACCTTAACCACATTTGAGCGGACTCAGATACCTCAACAACAGTTTCCAAGAATATCTAAGAAGGATGTCAAAATATATTGTAGGTGGGATTTTTTCTTTTTCCTTTTTTCTTTTTTGCCTGGAAGGGATTTTTGTTCGCGGCTGCACGGATATCGTCCGTGCAGCCGTAAAATCCTGACACGTCTCATTAGGATATCCCATGGTTGAAAAACAAGGGCATTTGAGTAATTTACGTGTTAAATTAATAAGTTTTTCTAAACTGCAGAAATCCACTCTCAGTTAATCATATTTACAAAAAGAGGACTTCTTTGATGGTTTAGAAAAATGAAATCGATCGAATGCCCATCCTGCATTCCACAATCTTACTCTAACTTTACTTCCGTTTCAAATTGGTGTAATTGTTTTTCACATTCTAATAAAAATTATTTGCTTTGTGCAGGGGTACCTCACCAGCAGTTAGGAGGAGTTGGATGGAGCATCGGGATGTGCATCGATGGACACTTACAGTCTGTCAATTTTGGGAACAAGAAGGCAAAAGGAGTTCTAGAGACAATGCTTGAAGTCATTCAGATAGGAATGGATAAAGCGACGGCAAAGGAGATAAGGATAGATGAAGTTTGGACAAACATCCAACTTATCAAAAAAATCTTACCACAACCATCAGGAGAAAAATGGCCTCTCAAGGAACTACCAAAGATAATGAACTTGGCTAACATATCAAAACATATGTTGTTTTTGGACTTCCACAACCCAATGCTCCAAAGATATTTTGAATATTATGCAGAGATAGGAATCTCTCACATGGATAACTGTAATAGTACAATATGTAGTTTGTGTACGTGCTTTCAGCACTAATTTATTTTTAATCTAAGTTTTCTAATCAAAAAAAAACTTTACTTCCGTTTCTTTTCTATTTCTCTTTCTTTCTCTCTCTCTCTTATTCTGTTTTGGTTGAAACTGCGTTTTGTGGGTTCAAATTAGGGTTCCTTGATTCCTTCTCAATTTCATTTCAAGGTTAAGGGTTCCAGGTTTAGGGTTTGTGCGATTTCATTTTCTCCCAGTCGTCTTTGAGATTGAGAAGAACAGAGAAACAATTTTAAAGCATTTCAAAGATTATTTTAATGGAAAAAAAATAGTATGTGATGTGTTTAAAGAATCAATTGAAAATTGCCGTTCTAAATGATTGGGTTTATGTTATCCCATATGTTGGCTTAGCAGGTGGCTAGTCTTACTTCCACAATTCTTCTACTCTGGTTCCATTAAATGAAGGAAATAGAAACCCATATGGGAACCCGTATCAACCAACAAAGACGAAGAACTCTTCGCAACTCCTTCCCAATCTCAAAGATGAACTCCAGCATCCAATGCATCATTCAAGCTAAGCTTGCTCCAAGTATGAAACGAAAACCGTTTTCCGAGCAGTTTCACTTGATTGGCTAAGACAGTTCTAGAACTTCTCGTGATCGTGTGTAAAGGGCTGCAAAAAGAGGCCCTCTGTTTGTAAATTTGACTCAATTGAGAGTAGATTTCTGCAATTTAGAACAACTTATCCATTTAACACGTAAATTACTCAAATGCCCTCGTTTCTCAACCATGGAATATCCTAATGAGACGTGTCAGGATTTCAATCCGCGCAGCCGCGAACAAAAATCCTGCCTGGAAGGCCCAAATATTTGGTTAAGGTGAAATTCAAAGAGTATAAATTCTCTACCTACGAATAAAGGATTGTACTTTTCATATTTTTTCATCACAAATTAAGAGATTAGAGCTGAATTCTCTTTGTAAATATGTGATGAAAAACTGTAAATTTAAGGGAGCACAATCCTCCGTCCTCACGGGTAAAGACGATCCACATCTTCCAAACAGGACATTTCAAATTGGACAAAGAATCTTGCATAATATTAGTTCTTGTGACTGGGTCTTTGGTCAATCGGTTGGACTATTGGGGTTTCAAGATGTAGAATAACTTACCTTCAAAGACCATTCATCAACTTTCCTTGCCTTCTTTTTTCTATGATATGGTCAATTGGATTAGGTTTTCTGTATTTCTATGACTTTAATTAGCAAGATTGTTACTCAACTTCTTTCTTAGTGGTCCCCCTTGACTTCCTAAGCAATGTGATGTGAAGCCGTGGCTTCAAGAAGCTATTGATATTATCGAAGAAAAGATAATAACAGTAACAATTTGAACAAAGCCTATTTTATTTATCACCAAGTTTGAGAAGAAAAGAAAAAACAAAGTCACAAAACGAAGTTTTTCAAGTACTTCATGTTGTTTCTAATTGTTATCGGATCTACTGCATCACAACAAGAAGGCAATTATGAGATTACAGGTGAATTCTCTTTGTAAATATGTGATGAGAAACTGTAAAGGGAGCACAATCCTCCGCCCTCACTGGTAAAGATGAGGGAGTTGATTTATTGAATGCATAAGTGTTTCTTCACATTTCTTCTCTTCCACTGGACAAAGAATTTCCCCTTCATTTCAGTGACAATTCAAACAGGACAAATAATCTCGCATAATATTAGTTCTTGTGATTGGGTCTTTGGTCAATCAGTTGGACTATTGGGGTTTCAAGATGTAGAATCTTCACTGTCAACTTACCTTCAAAGACCATTCATCAACTTTCCTTGCCTTCTTTTTTCTATGAAAAGGATTGTGATCGATATGGTTAGTTGGATTTAGTTTTCTGTATTCCTATGACTTTAATTAGCAAGATTGTTACTCGACTTCATTCTTAATGGTCCCCCTTGACTTCCTAAGCAGTGAGATGTGAGGCCGTGGCTTCAAGAAGCTATTGATATTATAGAAGAAAAGATAATAACAGTAACAATTTGAACAAAGCCCATTTTATTTATTACCAAGTCTGAGAAGAAAAGGAAAAACAAAAGTCGCAAAACAATGGTTTTCAAGTACTTGCTGTTGTTTCTAATTGTTATCAGATCCACTGCATCACAACAAGAAGGTGTTGGTTTCACCTACAATGGCTTTCGAGGAGTTAACTTGAGCTTGGATGGCTTAGCACATATTACACAAAATGGTCTCCTGACGTTGGTGAACACCACAAAGAGAGGGATGGGTCATGCCTTCTATCCCCAACCAATTTCCTTCGTGAATAAATCAAGTGGTAATGTTCTTTCCTTCTCTACCACTTTTGTATTTGCTATGCTTTCTGAGTTAACAACAGTAACAGTAGGAGGCCCTGGAATTGTGTTCGTAATCTCACCCTCCAAAACATTCCCTGGGGCCTTAGCTAGCGGTTTTCTTGGTTTATTCAACAATACTAGCACTGGCCAGTCATCTAATCATATAATTGGAGTTGAGTTAGACACCATTCAAAACATGGAATTTAATGATATTGATGATAACCATGTTGGTATTGACATAAACGGCTTGAAGTCTGTTATTTCTATGCCAGCATCTTATTTTAGTGGCCAAGAGAATCGGTTTCTAAATATAAGCCTCAAAAGTGGAAACCTCATGCAACTCTGGGTTGAGTATGATGGAATAGAGAAGCAACTTAATGTGACTTTAGCCCCAATTTCCATCCCTAAACCAAAGATCCCACTGTTGTCCTTGATCATTGACCTATCTCAGACCATAGTGGATCCCATGTTTGTGGGTTTCTCATCATCTACTTCTACGACATTGGATGTACATCATTATGTGCTGGGGTGGAGCTTTAAGATGAAGGGGAAAGCTAAAGAACTCTCTCTCTCCCAACTTCCTAAGCTTCCTCCAATGGGATCTAAAACAAACTCAGGACTTTTTAACATTGGATTTCCTGTGATGGGTGTTAGTTTAGTGTTATTGTCTATCTTTACAATTCTATTTTTTGTAAGAAGGAAGAAGAAGTTTGCAGAAGTTCTTGAAGATTGGGAACTTGAATATGGTCCTCAAAGATTCAAATATAAAGATCTCTATACAGGAACTAAAGGATTTCATGACAAGCAGCTTCTGGGTATAGGTGGGTTTGGAAAAGTCTATAAAGGTATACTAACCAATTCAAAAGAAGTTGCAGTGAAGAGAGTATCACATGATTCAAGACAAGGGATGAGAGAATTCATTGCTGAGATTGTTAGTATTGGGAAACTGAAGCATCGGAATATAGTAACACTCTTGGGTTATTGCAGACGCAAAGGAGAGCTCCTTCTAGTGTATGACTTCATGCCTAATGGAGGTTTAGACAAGCTCATCTTTGATCAATCCGTAACCAAGCAAGTGTTGAGCTGGGATCAAAGGTTCCAAATAGTTAAAGGTGTGGCATCTGCATTATTATATCTTCATGAAGAATGGGAACAAGTTGTGGTTCATAGAGATGTCAAGTCAAGCAATGTGATGTTAGATGGAGAACTGAATGGGAAATTGGGAGATTTTGGGCTCGCGAGATTGTATGATCATGGTGGTGAACCTAGATCCACCCATGTGGTAGGGACGTTCGGTTATCTTGCACCAGAACTATCTACAACTGGTAAAGTAAGCCCTAGTATGGACGTGTTTGCATTTGGGATTTTTTTACTTGAAGTTGCTTGTGGAAGGAGGCCAATAGAGCCACAAGCATCAGAAGAGTGTATTGTGTTGGTGGATTGCGTGATTTCGAGTTGGTGTAAGGGCTTGATTCTTGAAACTGCAGATCCCAAATTGGAAATGAATTATAAAGCAGAAGAAATGGAGTTAGTGTTAAAACTTGGTTTGCTTTGCTCTCACTCCATTCCAACCTTGAGGCCAAGCATGCGAGAAGTTGTGCTTTATTTGAAGGGAGAGGTTCCTCTACCAACGGAGCCATTTTTGGGTGAGACAATTTCTATGCATTTAGAATATAAAGGTGGTGACTTCCATCTTTGGTGCCGTAGTCTTGGGAGTGCAATGAGTCAATCACCATCATCGATTGCAGATTCTCTACTCTCGGGAGGACGTTGACTCTATCAAATAAAGATCTTCCAAGTTGTGGTTGTTGTTGTAGTTTCCTCCCAACTCCTGGTTCTAGGAGTATCTTGGATGTCCTTTTACAAGTACATGATCTAGACTTATCTGAGTAGTGGTTTATGTTGTTGTTGTTGGTCCCCCCCCCCCCTTGGGCGGTTCTAGTGTATCTTGGATTTCCTTTCTACAAGTACAAGATCCGGACTCATCCAATCTTGTTTTCAACTTTACTAATGTGCAATTTGAATGTTAGATGAGTTTTGGTTTCAGTTAAAGTTGAAGATCTGATCTATGTTTTCTACTTTCATGTCATAATTAAACTTACGAGTTGCTTACTCAACTTATTCATTTGGCTGCTTGTCAACTGCAGAGTCAAATTTCATAGATATGATTTCTTATTTAGATTAATCTATAAATTCAATGAATGGTTAGTTCAATTTCATTTGAAGTTGAAGGTTCAAATTTTGTTTTGTAGCTTCATGCACACCAATTAGAGTAAGACGACTCCGAAGCTTTACTAAAAAGTAAAGGGAAGCAAAGAGATAACAACATGGAAACACAAGGTTTGAATACAAGCATCCGAAACAGGGAGAGGAATTTGACCAAGCTGTCATACATACATTAGACATGGTCATCCAAGCTAAGAAATTGGTCCATCGAATAACACCTTAGAAATAAAGCTATAATTACAACATCAACTAATAAGCTCACAGGATATGTAATACGTATCCACCATCACAATCTCTCGAATAAGTGAAAACATCTCAAGTCCCCACACTTCAACTTGTAGGCTTGGCATGAATGTCTTGGCACTAGGAAAATACCAAGAGCCGACAACTTCCTCAATGCAACGAAATTGGAGTTGGAGGTAGATTCCATCGGACCAAGCTGCTTGGACAGCCAACAAAACCCCTATTAGTAGTGCTCCTAAATAGGGACCCCAGGTGCAAGAAAATGTTGGACTAGATGTGACCCAAATTCCATAGGAGATTGCTTCAAACCAGAGACCATCAAAGTTGACCAGATCTAAAGAGTAGGCACAACCATCTGAAAGTATAGTAGCAAACAAACCAAGGCGACAAGCACAGAGCTTGCGTGAAAACTCAATATTGGCGGTGCAATAACCTCCTTGCATTTTCCAACGTCTCCATCTCTAATAGCTCGACCCCATGAAACACCATCAGAAAGGATAAACGTTTTCCAAGTGAAGCCAGTGAAGCCTTCAAACGGTTTCTTGCACACTGGCTTTGGAAGAACCCCGGTGGAGATTAAGGACTGATGAACCTTCTTGCAAATCTAGTAGTTGTCTTTCTAGAACTCAATGGTCACAGAAGCAATAGTCATGAATGGAACCAGAAAACTAGGATGAGAACACCAAAAACAAAGAAAACTAAGATGAGAATACCAAAAACAACAAAACACAAAGAGGGAAAACATGCTACAAATGACGAAGGTTGACATGCCACTACGGCAGAGAAGAATCATGCTACAGGCGCAGAGAAGCTACATCTTGAAAAGTAACTGGTTGATCTGGAGACGAAAGTGGAGGGAAGGTTTTCCCCTCTTGCTACTAGGATTCCTACGGCTCCTTCCATTGATCTAGTGCTAGGTTTTCCGCCGTTGCAAGGCACTAGGGTTTTCCGCCACTTCTACTTATATTTGTTGTTATTCCTTTTTTAGATCTCTCTTCCTTGTGTGTGAATTTTGTGAACTCGGCTGCTAGGGGTTTTATGGCAACGTTTATGTTTCATTTCCTTGTTTTTAGGTATGAAACAATTTTTCCTGTTTTTATACATTTTTGTTTCTCATTGTTTCCAAGTGTGCAACCATGTACGGTCACAAAAAAATAAAATAAATCTATAAGATATTTATTTAGATTTATTTTGGATTCGGGAATTATTCAGATGGAGAATTATTCAAAATAATTCGATCAATTAATTTATTGATTCGGTCAAAAAAGAGGCAAATTGAACTTTGGATGCAGACTCAAAAATTATTGTTTAAGAAAAAGAAAATCAGGTAAAAATTTGGATGTTTAAGTCAAGCAAAGTTGTAAGTAAGATTAACATACACACCCAACAGAGAGATTAATTATTAAAAAAAAAAGAGCTATGGTTTTGGATTTCATAAATTTAAAAAGTATTGCGAAATAACATAGAAACCAACCTCTCGAGTCTCGGCTTTAACCACCATTCTCAAGTTGAGAATCTCAATCGGTCAGAGAATTGCAGAGGAATGTGCAAATCTTTTGTAGTAGGAAGAATGGAAGAATCACATAGAAGTTGGAGTTTTACGGTTTGTAATATCAAACAAATGAATTGCAACCCAAGCCACCAAAAGATAAGAGTCTAGGAGGAGTGTGCAAAAATTGTAGAAGAAAGAAGAAGAAGAAAGATTAACCCCAACGTGTTTGCAAGGAAAAATCGATGGTTTTTACCTTTTTTTTTCCTTTATATTGTGATTAACCTGGCCGAATTATTTGCATATATTAGGTTAGGTAAGAATTAATCTTGAATTTTATTCATATTAGTAACAGGCACTAGACTCAAGTTCTGGTGGACCTAGTGAGAAGGCGTGGGTTCAAATACCACTTCTAAAATATTATTATAAAACGAAAAATTTATAATATACAAGAATGTCCCCCTGTCTTTTCATAAAAGCATGAACATAAGAAAGAACTTAAAACTAAAAGAAAGATGGAAAATTCAAGCCCTTCCCTCCTTTAATTATATTTCAGTTTCATGTTCAGTCACAATTCTTTTGAATCTTCAACAAAGTTCGGCTTTAGTTCAGCTTTAATTTTCAACATTCAGCTGTCAAAGTCAATTATTGTGGTGGTTGGGTCAATTGTTTGAATTGATCATCCAAGATATTTTAGTTCCTACATTTTGTTGTTCAAACTCAAACGCTTGGCATGCCTGAAATCCTTTTCAAAACCCAGAATAACGCGATCAAGTCTGTGTCAATTGTCAAACCCTAAGTCACACGTCAATGTCAGCTTGCCTTCAAAGACCATTCATTCAAGTTGGCACTGATTTTCTCAGAAACCAATTAAATAATGATATGTGCATAAAGAATCACTAAATCTGAGAAACGAAGTAAAATTAAGCAGAAACTAATGTTCCTCAAGCTTGTGTTGTTCTTTCTTTTCCTTGAAGGGTTTGTAAAGTCACAACAACAAGACCTTGATTTCACCTACAATGGCTTTCAAGGGGTTAACATGAGCTTGGACGGCTTAGCTCAGATTACAGACAATGGACTCCTAATGTTAGCAAACACCACTTTGCAACAGATGGGTCATGCCTTCTACCCCTACCCGATTCGCTTCATGAATTTCTCCACTGGTACTGCTCTTTCCTTCTCTACTACTTTTGTATTTGCCATGTTCTCTCCGATAACAAATGTAGCTGGCCCTGGTTTTGCATTGGCTATTGCACCCTCTAAAGAGTTCCCAAATGCTTTACCAGCCAGTTATCTAGGCCTCTTCAACACGACCAACATCGGCAAACCATCCAACCATATCATCGCAATCGAGCTCGATATCGTTCAAAGCATGGAGTTCAATGATATTGATGGAAACCATGTCGGCATCGATATCAATGACCTGAAATCTGCTAAATCTGCCACAGCTTCTTATTTCAGTGATGAAGAAAATAGGTATGTAAACCTAAGCCTTACCGGTGGAAAACCCTTGCAACTCTGGGTGGATTATTCTGGTTCAGTGAATCAACTTAATGTGACTTTAGCCCCTATTAATGTCCCTAAACCAACAATTCCACTGTTGTCCTACAGAGTTGATCTTTCAAAGATCATAATGGATTCCATGTTTCTGGGCTTCTCCTCAGGTACACATAGCTTGCCCTTATCCTATTATATATTGGGTTGGAGTTTTAAAATGAATGGGAAAGCAAGAGAACTCAATCTCTCCCAACTACCTAAGCTTCCTCATCAGAAAAGAAGACATAAAACAAGCCCTAGGGTTTTTAGTGTTGGGTTTTCTGTGATGGTTGCTACTTTAGTGTTAGTCTTGATTTTCATCATTCGATTTATAGTGAAAAGGAAGAAAAAGTTTGCTGAAGTGCTTGAAGATTGGGAGCTTGATTATGGACTTTACAGGTTCAAATATAAACATCTGTATATTGCCACAAAAGGATTCAAGGACAAAGAGCTTCTTGGAACTGGTGGCTTTGGTTGGGTATACAGAGGTGTATTACCAACGTCCAAGACGGAAGTTGCTGTAAAGCGAGTCTCTCACAATTCGAGACAAGGCGAAAGAGAATTTGTTGCTGAGATTGTTAGTATCGGAAAATTGAGGCATCGGAGCATTGTAACCCTCTTGGGCTACTGCCGACGTAAAGAAGAACTCTTTTTGGTTTATGATTTCATGCCCAATGGGAGTCTAGACAAACTGCTTTTTGGTCAGATGGTGTTGAGTTGGTATCAAAGATTTCGAATAATCAAAAGCATAGCAACAGCATTGTTGTATTTACATGAAGAATGGGAACAAGTAGTGGTTCATAGAGACATAAAGTCTAGTAATGTGTTATTAGACAAGGAGCTAAATGGAAGATTAGGAGATTTTGGGCTTGCAAGATTGTATGACCATGGAACTGACCCTCAAACCACCCATGTAGTTGGGACCATTGGTTATCTTGCACCAGAACTATCTAAAACTGGCAAAGCAAACCCCAGAACGGATGTGTTTTCATTTGGGGTTTTTCTACTTGAAGTTGCTTGTGGTAGGAGACCCATAGAGCCAGAAGCATCTGAAGAGTGCATAGTGCTGGTGAATTGGGTTGTTTCATGTTGGTGCAAGGGCACCATTCTAGATACTGTGGACCCAAAACTGGGAAGAAACTATGAAGTGAAGGAAATGGAGCTAGTGTTAAAACTTGGACTCCTTTGCTCTCACCCTATTCCAATTGCTAGGCCAAACATGAGACAAGTTTTATGCCATTTGGAGGGAGAAGTTCCTCTACCAGAGTTACAATCTTTGTATCATAGAATAGTCACGACGGACTTGACTTCTCTGCCTTCAGATGGTTTTGGTGATGTCTCTACTTGTGGTTCTAGTGTTGGGAACGTAATGACTCGCTCATCATCCACTACAGAATCTGTACTCTCTGGAGGACGTTGAGATTTTCTTAAGATTTCATTAGTGTTTGTTTTTCATTAGATATGTACAAGTTATATATGCTAATTAAACTCTATTTACATCCATATTCAATTATCAGTAATCTTTTTTTTTTTTAGGTAGAAAAGTCATATTATTCAAGAACGCACAAAGCCAAGGCCGAGGAACACAAATCCAACAGCTAAGGGGTAGAGGTGGGCCAAACAATTATGCCCACAAGTAACTGGGCCTTCTGGGCTAGGAAGTCAGCAACATAATTGACATTCCTAGGAATACAAGATTTTTATTTCCATCATCCCATAGGAGGGAATATATTTACATTAGATAAACGGTGGAGATTGCCCACCAGATCTAAGATGTGGGACCCATGAGCTTAAAGGTCAAAGCTAGTCCCATGTATCCCCAGCTTAAAATCCTTGGAGGCATAAATTTGGGAGGCCATTCAGCGGCCAAGTTGGATGTGCGCCACGTGGCCATCCAAAATTTCTGATCGTTAATTTCTTATAGATGCATAACCCAGTTCTAAAGCAAAGCTGATACGGTTTATCCAACCAAAACACAAAACCGACTCACTTTGGGGGGGGGGGGGGGGGGACTGCAATTTCAATCAAATGGGTCTGTAGAGGATGAATGGGGAAACAAATGTGAAGAGGCAACTAAATTTGCTTTTGTTCTTCTCCCCAATTGAGCTTTCTAAAGGCGACTTCTAGTTTCTCCTGGTAAAATTTATGCAGGAAGAAACACAAATGATTAAGTGAACCTAAAATTATATGGAATTTTCCAATCATTCTATAAACAGTCTGTATAGTTTGCATTTACATTCTGAAGTGGTGACATCCCTATGGAAAATTTTCACTCCAAATCACTCAATACCTTCATCTTTATAGGGTTTTGTGATCACACACACTCTTCAAGGAATCCTCAGGTAGAAAAAGAAAAGAAAACATGAAAAGTAAAAGTCAGTTAATTGGGACCCCAACATCTCAAGAACATAACTCTTCTGAGCAACTCCTTTGATTGCTTCAAACTTCTGATCTCCAACCTTTTTAGCGGATTTCAACATCAAAGTCATCGCTGGAGAAGAAGACCCCTTTTTAGCTTGTGAATAGGATTGTATATTGCCTTTGACGTGCTGATGAAGCGATCTCATAACATAATTTCATCTATTAGATGCCTTGATCTTTCAATACCTCCATGGATCCAACACTTGCAGCGACGTTCCAAACTTTGCAAACCAAACTCATCTCTGTTTCGATATTGGAACGGAAATGCTTACTGTCAAACTTTAAAAATTAAAATTGCGGTTTTTTCTTCCTCAAAGTGAGTCGGTTTTGTGTTTGGATTGTGTAAACCGTATCAGTTTTGCTTTAGAATCGGGTTTACTATAACCGATTATGGAAAATGCATTTGTCAAAAAATGACGATCAGCATTTTTTAGACGGCTATGTGGCACACATCCAGTGCGGCCGGTGGATGGCAGCCAAAATTTGTGCTGAAACCGGATCAAAACTCCTAGAGGAGATGTCCTCTTGAGAAAAAACTAACTGGTGCAAATCATAATTCAATTGATAAGTTAAAACATTGACAAATGGGCCAAAGGAAATCTTCACACTAGAGCAAGTGGCATCTTGCTGAAAAGCTATGTTGACGCAAGTTATAATTCACTTGGACAAGCTTAAATGTTCAGAGCGTCCATCAAGGGAACCCTAGTGCTGAGTTAGATGGCATCTTGCGAAAATGCTATCTTGATGATGCAAGTCAAAGTACGTTTGGACAAAATCAAATGTTGATGAGTGTGCTTTGGAAAATCCTAGCATTGACGCAAGTGGCATTAAATGTTGAATATTGTTCTTTGAAAATTTCTGTCACTGGAGCAAGTGGGGCCTTTTGAGGGAGAGCCAATCTCATATAGTAGAAGATTCCTTGGAATTAAGAGTCAGTCAAATAGAGGATTTCCCCACCTTTCTTGTACCCATTTGTTGAAATTGGATTTTGCTTGTGGTTTGTAGTTGATGTTGATCATTCAATATAGACACCAATGACGGCAGCGATGATTCTTGTTGATTTTCTCCCTTTTCCGGCCTCACCCATTGAAGCCAAGGTTTTGTTTTCTCTCTCATGTATTCAGTAGTTTGTATCAGACACACTAGACTAGAGCTAGTGGAGATATGGCCAATATTATACCGTCAAAAAATAATCCTATATGAAAAGCATAGTTGCTACACTCTCAAGTTTTAATCCTAAATGTCCTACCAGATGATACAAATATCATGGATAGTTATAAAAAAAAAATTGTACTTTAACCACGTAAGTTGATATCAATTCAATCTGAAAGTACCTTAAAAACTAAACAATTGTTAGAGCTTAGGTTTAAGCACAAGGTTGTTTAGAGCACTATACCCTAAATATCTAGTTTAGAATACCTAACCCATAGCTTTTAGCTAGTATTTATAAAATAACACTAGGTTCTATAATTAAGTAGACGCTCTCACAAAGGCCCATTATACGGTTGGATTATAACTAATCTGATTGCCTATATTAAAACATACGTTGGATATAACTCAAATACCTCAACCATGTTTGAGTGGACTCAGATACCTCAATAACCATTTGCAAGAATATCTAAGAAGGATGTCGAAATATATTGTAGCTGGGATTTTTTCTTTTTTCTTTTTTGCTTGTAAGGCCCAAATTATTTGGTTAAGGTGAGATTCAAAGAGTATAAATTCTCTACCTACGAATAAAGGATTGTACTTTTCTCATATTTTTTCATCACAAATTAAGAGATTAGAGCTGAATTCTCTTTGTAAATATGTGATAAAAAACTGTAAATTTAAGGGAGCACAATCCTCCGTCCTCACGAGTAAAGACGAGGGAGTTGATTATTGAATGCATTTAAGTGTTTCTCAACATTTCTTCCCTTCCACTGGACAAAGAATTTCCCGTTCATTTCAGTGAAATTTCAAAAAGGACAAAGAATCTCACATAATATTAGTTATTGTGACTGGGTATTTATTAGAAAAACTAGCTAAAAGAGAGAATCAAGAAGAATTAATCTACAAAATAGTAAATTATTATTTGACAAACTCATGATAGAATTAACATACATTTCGAAGATAAATTCCAACCTTGTAGAGATGATATAAGAATAAAAGAAGATCTAACACCATTTGTAGCAAAAGTGAAGGATGATACTCGAAGAAAAACACCACAATAAGAAGCATGTTTGATGCCAAGGATCTCACAAGCAATCATGGTGCTCACCATAGTTGGACGGGTATACCATTACTTGGTATTTTGAGCTTCCGAAAATAATTCTTATCCCTTTACATGTGTGACCTTGAGATTTATATATATCTCTAGGGTGGAGATGACCAGCCATAAAGTCCACCCTAAGTGAGATGCTAGCCCACTAATGCTCATATCCAGAATGCCCTTAAGACTTACCTTGACAATTACTAGAAAGCCCCCAAAAGAAATAGGAAACAAAATTACAGAACTGCCATTAATAAAACAAAACAAATTGGTTTTGCAACAAATAGAGAAGAAAATAAATAAGTTTTTACTAATAAATAAAAACAAATTTGCAAAACTATTTTATTAATAAATCCTTTCAAAAGGCGATGCAGAGTACGCGTACACTTTCGCAATTGTCAAATCATTGGTAATGGAGCACTAGTCACTAAGATCAACACTCAACGTACACATAATCTTTTCATGGATGGACTCCCATGATTCAAAATGTATTAACCATAGAGAGACTAGTCCTCATATCTCCCATAGTCTGAGCAATTTTAACTTGCACCCGTCAAAACCCATCATAGTCCAACAATGTATATTTATACAATAATACATTATGATGGGTGCGATCAAATCAAGGACTACAATGTGGTTAAACCAGATGATCATCCATAAAATCAGTCCAAACAATCCAATGGACCAAATAACCACATAAATCATCATAAACAATAAATGCCATATACAATCAAAATAACCTTACAAATGTCCAATGTGAATGTGCAAGTAAAATAATAACATGTGTTGGGCCACATAATTCCTACAGTATTTGGTCAATCGGTTGGACTATTGGGGTTTCAAGACGTAGAATCTTCACTGTCAACTTACCTTCAAAGACCATTCATCAACTTTCCTTGCCTTCTTTTTTCTATGAAAAGGATTGTGATCAATATGGTTCATTGGATTAAGTTTTGTGTATTTCTATCACATTGTCAAGATTGTTACTCAGACTTTTTTCTTAATGGTTCCCTTCTTGACTTCCTAAGCAGTGAGATGTGCGGCCGTGGCTTCAAGAAGCTATTGATATTATTGAAGAAAAGATAATGACAGTAACAATTTGAACAAAGCCCATTTTATTTATTACCAAGTCTGAGAAGAAAAGGAAAAACAAAAGTTGCAAAACAATGGTTTTCAAGTACTTGCTGTTGTTTCTAATTGTTATCAGATCCACTGCATCACAACAAGAAGGTGTTGGTTTCACCTACAATGGCTTTCGAGGAGTTAACTTGAGCTTGGATGGCTTAGCACATATTACACAGAATGGTCTCCTGACGTTGGTGAACACCACAAAGAGAGGGATGGGTCATGCCTTCTATCCCCAACCAATTTCCTTCGTGAATAAATCAAGTGGTAATGTTCTTTCCTTCTCTACCACTTTTGTATTTGCTATACTTTCTGAGTTACCAACAGTAGGAGGCCCTGGAATTGTGTTTGTAATCTCACCCTCCAAAACATTCCGTGGGGCCTTAGCTAGCAGTTATCTTGGTTTATTCAACACTACTAGCACTGGCCAGTCATCTAATCATATAATTGGAGTTGAGTTAGACACCAATCAAAACATGGAGTTTAATGATATTGATGATAACCATGTTGGTATTGATATAAACGGCTTGAAGTCTGTTATTTCTATGCCAGCATCTTATTTTAGTGGCCAAGAGAATCGGTTTCTAAATGTGAGCCTCAAAAGTGGAAACCTCATGCAACTCTGGGTTGAGTATGATGGAACAGAGAAGCAACTTAATGTGACTTTAGCTCCAATTTCCATCCCTAAACCAAAGATCCCACTGTTGTCCTTGATCATTGACCTATCTCAGACCATAGTGGATCCCATGTTTGTGGGTTTCTCATCATCTACTTCTGCATTGGATGTACATCATTATGTGCTGGGGTGGAGCTTTACGATGAAGGGGAAAGCTAAAGAACTCTCTCTCTCCCAACTTCCTAAGCTTCCTCCAATGGGATCTAAAACAAACTCAGGACTTTTTAACATTGGATTTCCTGTGATGGGTGTTAGTTTAGTGTTATTGTCTATCGTTACAATTCTATTTTTTGTAAGAAGGAAGAAGAAGTTTGCAGAAGTTCTTGAAGATTGGGAACTTGAATATGGTCCTCAAAGATTCAAATATAAAGATCTCTACACAGGAACTAAAGGATTTCATGACAAGCAGCTTCTGGGTATAGGTGGGTTTGGTAAAGTCTACAAAGGTATACTACCCAATTCAAAAGAAGTTGCAGTGAAGAGAGTATCACATGATTCAAGACAAGGGGTGAGAGAATTCATTGCTGAGATTGTCAGTATTGGGAAATTGAAGCATCGGAATATAGTAACACTCTTGGGTTATTGCAGACGCAAAGCAGAGCTCCTTCTAGTGTATGATTTCATGCCTAATGGAAGTTTAGACAAGCTCATCTTTGAACAATCTGCAACCAAGCAAGTCTTGAGCTGGGATCAAAGGTTCCAAATAGTTAAAGGTGTGGCATCTGCATTACTATATCTTCATGAAGAATGTGAACAAGTTGTGGTTCATAGAGATGTCAAGTCAAGCAATGTGATGTTAGATGGAGAATTGAATGGGAAATTGGGAGATTTTGGGCTTGCGAGATTGTATGATCACGGAGGTGAACCTAGATCCACCCATGTGGTAGGGACGTTCGGTTATCTTGCACCAGAACTATCTACAACTGGTAAAGTAAGCCCTAGTATGGATGTGTTTGCATTTGGGATTTTTTTACTTGAAGTTGCTTGTGGAAGGAGGCCAGTAGAGCCACAAGCATCAGAAGAGTGTATTGTGTTGGTGGATTGCGTGATTTCGAGTTGGTGTAAGGGCTTGATTCTTGAAATGGCAGATCCCAAATTGGAAATGAATTATGAAGTAGAAGAAATGGAGTTAGTGCTAAAACTTGGTTTGCTTTGTTCTCACTCCATTCCAAACTGTGAGGCCAAGCATGCGAGAAGTTGTGCTTTATTTGAAGGAGAGGTTCTGCTACCAATGCTGCCATTTCTGAGTGAGACAATTTCTATGTGTTCAGAAGATAAAGTTGGTGATTTCCATCTTTGGTGCCCTAGTCTTGGGAGTGCAATGGGTCAATCACCATCATCAATTGCAGATTCTCTACTCTCGGGAGGACATTGACTCTATCAAATAAAGATCTACAAAGTTGTGGTTGTTGTTGTTGTAGGTTCTTCCCCTGCTCCTGGTTCTAGGAGTATCTTGGTTGTCCTTCTACAAGTACATGATCAGAACTTATCTGAGTAGTGGTTTATGTTGTTGTTGTAGGTCTCCCCCCCCCCCGGCCTACCCGCAGCGGTTCTAGGTGTATCTTGAATGTCCTTCTACTCTCGGGAGGACGTTGACTCTATCAAATAGAGATCTACCAAGTCGTGGTTGTTGTTGTTGTAGGTTCCTCCCCTACTCTTGGTTCTAGGAGTATCTTGGATGTCCTTCTACAAGTACATGATCTGGACTTATCTGAGTAGTGGTTTATGTTGTTGTTGTAGGTCCCCCCCGGCTGCCCACGGTGATTCTAGTGTATCTTGGATGTCCTTCTACAAGTACAAGATCCGGACTCATCCGATCTTGTTGTCAACTTTACTAATGTGCAATTTGGACGTTAGATGAGTTTTGGTTTCAGTTAAAGTTGAAGATCTGATGTATGTTTTCTACTTTCATGCCATAATTAAACTTACAAGTTGCTTACTCAACTTATTCATTTGGCTGCTTGTCAACTGTGGAGTCAAGTTTCATAGATATGATTTCTTATTTTAGGTTAATCTACAAATTCAATGATTGGTCAGTTTCAATTTCATTTGAAGTTGAAGGTTCAATTTTTGTTTTGTAGCTTCACGCACACCAATTAGAGTTAGACGACTCAGAAGCTTTACCCTTGCGTAAAATTTAGTTAAGCTTTTGAGGGGAAGTCTTGCCCTAGAAGGGTTACTATGTTATGTAATGTCATGAACATAATTGGCAAAGACATAAGCAATATTGGTTAGGACTTCCTTCCATTTGGCTGCTATAAGGTGGTGATTGTTTTTTTAAAGTAAAGGGAAGCAAAGAGATGATAGCATGGAAACACAAGGTTTGAATACAAGCATCCGAAACCAAGGAGAGGAATTTGACCAAACTATCATACATGCATTAGACATGTTCATCCAAGCTAAGAAATTGGTCCATCCCAATAACACCTTAGAAATAAGCTGTAATTATAACATCAACTAATAAGCTCACAGGATATGTAATATGCATCCACCATCACAATCACTCAAATAAGCGAAAACATATCAAGTCCCCACACTTCAACCTATAGGCTTGGCATGAGTGTCTTGGCAATAGGAAAATACCAAGAGCTGACAGCTTCCTCAATGCAATAGAAATTGGAGTTGGAGGTAGATTCCATCCGACCATCTGCTTGGACAGCCAACAAAACCCCTATCAGTAGTGCTCCTAAATAGGGACCCTAGGCGCAAGAAAATGTTGGACTAGATGTGATCCAAATCCCATAGAGGATTGCTTCACACCAGAGACAATCAAACTTGACCAGATCTAAAGAGTAGGCACTACCATCTAAACGTATAGCAGCAAACAGACCAAGGCGATAAGCACAGAGCTTGCGTGAAAACTCTTTGGCACACACTGGTTGTGCAAGAACCTCCAGCGTCTCCATCTCTAATAGCTCAACTCCATGAAACACCATCAGAAAGGATAAACACTTTCCAAGTGAAGCCATTGAAGCCTTCAAATGGTTTCTTGTACACTGGCTTTGCAAGAACCCCGGTGGAGATTAAGGGTTGATGAACCTTCTTGCAGATCCAATTGTTATCGATTTAGAACTCAATGGTCACAGAAGCAATAGTCATGAATGGAACTAGAAAACTAAGATGAGAACACCAAAAAACAAATAAAACTAAGATGAGAATACCAAGAACAACAAAACACAAAGAGGGAAAACATACCACAAAGGGTGGAGATTGACATGCCAGTACGGCGGAGAAGAATCATGTCATAGGGGTAGAGAAGCTACATCTTGAAAAGTAATTGGTAGATCTGGAGACGGAAGTGGAGGGAAGGTTTTGCTTAAGTAAAGGGTGTCGGCATAGGAAACCTCAAGATTATTAGTGGCTTTAGCATTTTACGGACCCGTTAAAGAAGTTATGCTCCAAAACAGAGAGAACCACCCACAAATTTTGTGTTTAGAGGGTTTGTAGAATGTCTCACTTGAATTTCAGTAGAAAACACGCAATACCATATACATCAAACAATTCTTGAAATCTGTGATGACATGTTTAATTGGGTGATACAGATCCAGAACTGAATTGGTCTATTTTCTTTTCAGATCAACCTAGGGTTGGTAGATATGGGTGTTCAGCCTTTGTTTGATACGTTTGTGTGGTCATGAGCCTATTCTATGGGCCCACATGTTGGTGCCCCGGCTAAATAAAAAAATATTTAATTACTTTAATCAATGTAGAATCTGCCAGATTTAAGTTATAAGAGCATAATAGTCTTTTCTTATGCTTTGTATTTCAGTTTTAAGTGTCCTAGTCTAAGTTAATTAGTTTCTATTTTGAGTTTGTTTCAAAGATTGAAGTTAGAGTCCAGCTTGGAGTCCATATATTAGATCAGGACTTCCTCATTTTATGCAAAAATGGATTTGATAGAGAGAGACTAGACTGAATGTTGAATAAGAAAAGCTTCTTTCCAAGTAATTCCTCTTGTGCTTGTTAGTAATTCTTGGTTCTATCAATTGGGAAGTGAAGACCCAAGGCTGGCAAGAACTCTAAAGGTGAACTCAAGCCTAGACACCTGTGGCTGGTTGAAGATCGGAGTTCAACCTTCATCCTCCAATTGAGTATTCCATCCTAACCAATTAACCCAACGAGGGAACTCACATGCTACTAACATTTGGTCAAGCTTAAATGGTCTGAGCATCCGTCAAGGGAACCCTAATGCTGAGTTAGATGGCATCTTGCGAAAATGCTATCTTGATGATGCAAGTCAATTTACAATTAGACAAAATCAAATGTTGATGAGTGTGCTTTGGAAAATCTTAGCATTGATGCAAATGGCATTGACTGTTGAATAGTGTTCTTTGAAATTTTTTGTCATTGGAGCAAGTGGCGTCTTTGAGGGAGAGCCGATCTCATATTGTAGAAGATTTCCTGGAATTAAGACTCAATCAAATAGAGGATTTCCCCACCTTTCTTGTACCCATTTGCAGAAACTGGATTTCGCTTGTGGTTTGTAGTTGATGTTGATCATTCAATATAGACACCGATGATGATGCTGCCATGATTCTTGTTGATTTTCTCTTTTTTCCGGCCTCGCCCATTGAAGCCAAGGTTTTGTTCTCTCTCTCATGTATTCAGTAGTCTATATCAGACATGACTTACATGCACTAGAGGTAGTCGAGGTATGGCCAATATTATTATACGGTCAAAAATAATCCTGTATGGAAAGCATAGTTGCTACACTCTCAAGTCTCAATCCTAAAGTGTCCCACCAGATGATACAAATATCATGGATAGTAAAAAAAAAATATACTTTAACCACCTAAGTTGATATCAATTGAATCTGAAAGTACTTTAGAAAGCTATACAATTGTTAGGGTTTAGGGTTTATAAGTACAATGTTGCTTAGCGCAGTACACCCCGAGTATCTAGTTTGGAATACTCAAACTATTGCTTTCAGCTATTATTTATAGAATAGCACTAGATTCTACAGTTAATTAGATGCTTTCACAAAGACCCATTATATCATTAGATTATAACTAATCTGATGGCCTATATTAGAACAAATGTTGGTATAACTCAAATACCTCAACTATATTTGAGTGCGACTTAGATATTTGAATAACAATTTCCAAGAATATCTAAGAAGGATGTTGAAATATATTGTAGCTGGGATTTTTTCTTTTTTCTTTTTTGCATATGAAGCCCAAATTATTTGGTTAAGGTGAAATTCAAAGAGTATAAATTCTCTACCTACGAATAAAAGATTGTACTTTCTCATGCTTTTTCATCACTAATTAAGAGATTAGAGGTGAATTCTCTTTGTAAATATGTGATGAAAAACTATAAAGGGAGCACAATCCTCGGTCCTCATGGATAAAGACGATTTATTTGAATGCATTTAAGTGTCTCTCCACATTTCTCCACTTCCACTGGACAAAGAATTTCCCTTTCATTTGAATAATGACATTTCAAACAGGACAAAGAATCTTGCATAATAGTAGTTCTTGTGACTGGGTCTTTGGTCAATCGGTTCGACTATTGTGGTTTCAAGACATAGAATCTTCATTGTCAACTTACCTAGAGAGACCATTCATCAACTTTCCTTGCCTTCTTTTTTCTATGAAAATGATTTTGATCAATATGGTTCGTTGGTTAAGTTTTATGTATTGCTATCACTTTATCAAGATTGTTACTCAACTTCTTTCTTAGTGGTTCCCTTCCTGACTTCCTAAGCAGGGAAATGTGAGGCCGTGGCATCAAGAAGCTATTGATATTATTGAAGAAAAGATAATGACAGTAACAATTTGAACAAAGCCTATTTTGTTTATTAACAAGTCTGAGAAGAAAAGGAAAAACAAAGTCGCAAAACAATATTTTTCAAGTACTTGCTGTTGTTTCTAATTGTTATCGGATCCACTACATCATAATAAGAAGGTGTTTGTTAGAGATAACGGATGCACAACCACAGAGAAGAACCACAAGCAAAATACATAAGAGGAATTTAACGTGGTTCGGAAAAATCATGCCTACATCCATCAGAGAAAAGAAGTTTCACTATTTAAGAAAATCTCACACTACTCTCACATCCACAAAGTGTTACCCTTTGCTTTTTTTTTTCTTTTTTCCTCTTCCTAGGTTATCCCATAGAGACTATTATAAGGAAACCTAAAATCCTAATCCCAATATAATTACAACTTAACACAGTACTAGTAATTGATCCAAACCCTGTTTTAATTACAAATACAATTAAAATTATAAACATGGACCCACAAAATACTTGACACCCGCCCGCTCATCGGGTAGCAGGACCCTATGTCTGTCTGCGACACAATGTGAAGTACAAGCCATACTCAACAATCTCCCACTTGGTGAATGCTTCACATGCTTCCTCAAACCCAAAGTAGCTGTACACCATTCAAACTTCTCGAACTCCTTTGCCTTGGTAAGAAAATCAGCACTATTTACTTTTGTGTCAATTTTCTCCAGCATCACAACCTTTTCTTCTATCTTCTTTCTGATAAAATGGTACTGTATACTGATATGCTTGGTCCTTGCATGAAAACCTATGTTTTTGGCAAAGAATATTGCACTCTTACTATCACACTTAATTGTTACTCCACCTTGCGTAAAACCAAGCTCTTTACACAACCTTCAAAACCAAATCACTTCCTTGGCAACATGTGTCAGGGCCATGTACTCTGCCTCTGTAGTAGATAAGGTAACTATGCTTTGACTCTTGCTCATCCAATTGACAGCTCCGCCAAATAAGGAAACAACATATCCATTGGTAGATCTTCTACCATCAACGTTACCTCCCTAGTTAGCATCCATAGAGCACTGTAGCTCTACTGGTGGCTGACCCTTTGAGCTCTTCATGCCTTTATAGCATAACTCAAAATCAAATGTACCGCGAACATAGCGAAACACACGCTTCATTACCATCCAATGCTCTTTCCCTGGCTTGGACATATATCTGCTCAATACTCCCACTGCATAGGCAATATTTGAACGAGTACAAATCATGACGTACATCAAACTCCTAACAGCACTTGCATAGGGAATTGATGTCATCTCTTCTTCCTCCTTTTTAGTCTTGGGGCACTGGAGAGCTGATAACTTACAACCTATAGGCATAAGATTTTTTACTGGCTTGCTATCTGACATATTGAATTTATTCAGAACATTTTCATTATATTGCTTTTGACTCAACCATAACCTTCCTTTTTCACGGTCCCTCTTAATCTGCATCCCCAAAATTAGATTTGTTGGGCCTAAATCCTTCATCTTAAATTGCTCTACTAGTAGTCCTTTAATTGTGCCAGTCATCTTCATATTGTTCCCAACAAGCAACATATCATCTACATACAAGGTTAGAATAACAAAGTTACCTTCTAACCTTTTTACATAGACACAATGATCAACATCACAACGATCAAACCGAAGCTTCAAGACATATGAGTCGAATTTCTGGTACCACATCCTAGCAGATTGGTTCAAGCCATACAAAGACTTATTTAATTTGCACAGTAAGTCTTCATTTCCTCTAACCACAAACCCTCTGGTTGCTTCATATAGATATCCTCCTCCAAATCACCATGGAGGAATGTAGTCTTTACATCCAGCTGCTCCATCTCCAAATTATATGCAGTTGCTATAGATAGAACAAGTCATATGGAATTTAATTTTGCAACAGGTGAAAATACCTCACCATAATCAACCCCTTCTATCTGAGAGTATCCCTTTGCAGCCAATTGAGCTTTGTAGTGTTCTATCTCCCCATTTGCACCAACCTTTTCTTAAACACCCACCTGCATCCAATCGCCTTGCGATTTGCAGGTAGCCTCACCAAACTTCAACTTTTATTTTTATTCAGGGAGTTCATCTCATCTTTCATAGCCTCCTCCCACTGTTTGGTATCATCCAAGCTTCTAGCTTGCTTTATTGTGCTTGGATCATCATCTATGAAATTCAGGGCATAATTATCATTACTAGCATAAATGATACAATTATCAGGTGTATACCTCTCTGATGGTCTTCTCTACCTCGTGAATCTCCTTAACCCCTGCTGCTTCAACCTCAGCCTCAACCTCTATTTCAAAATCTATATCCTCTATCTCATCAGATTCGATAGATTCAAAATATGAATTTTCTGCTCCACTTTGTGTGCTGACTGACTGTTCTTCAAAACCCACATCTAATGTTACTGTCTGTGGCCTTTTTGGAGCATCTGGAAAAATCTAATTCAAATTTGATTCTTCGAACACAACATCTCTGGTGTAAGAGATACATCTAGTTTATGGATTCCACAACTTATATCCCTTTATACCATTCTTGTACCCAATAAAGATGCATTTCTCTGACATCATTTCAAACTTGTTTCTTTTCTCCTTTGGCACATGCACATATGCTTCACAACCAAACACTCTGATATGAGAAATATCTGGCCTCTTCCCAAACAATGCTTCAAATGGGGTCTGATCCTCCAAAGCTGATGTAGGGGACCTGTTTTTGAGATAACATGCAATAGCTATTGCTTTTGCCCAAAATTTAGCTGCTAAACTTACACCGCTTAACAAACATCTTGTTTTCTCCATGAGAATCCGATTCAACCTCTCTGCCAATCCATTCTGTTGGGGTTTATATATTTATGTATTCTGCCTTGCAATCCCACTGTCCACTCAAAATTTGTTAAACTTTGTTGAACAAAATAATTTTCCGTTGTCAGTCCTCAGTACTTTGATTTTTCTGTCTAACTGATTTTCCACCAAGGCTTTGAACTCTTGAAAATTTTCAAACACCTCATATTTGTTCTACAAGAAGTATAATCATACATATCTTGAAAACATAAGTAAAAGAAACATTCTACCTCGATTTTCCAAGTGATGCATTAGGTGTACGTCCGAAGACATCAATGTGGATCAAGTCCAGAATGCCTTTTGCTACCTCCTTGGGATTTAAATGAAACCCGCTTTTGTTTCCCATATAGACAATGTTCACAGAAATTAAATCCCATAGAACATCTTGGCATTCCATCCACTAGTTTTTTTGTTGTCAAGGTCTCTACTCCCTTCCAACCAATATGACCCAACTTTCTATGCCACAACATTGAAGGGTCCTCCACCTGCTCAGAGATATAGCTCTTGCCACTGAACAGTGTGTTGCACAATAGTTTCCACAGCTTCCCATGTCGTTCTCCTCTAACATTACCATAGACCCACGAGTTAGTTTGCATGAATACTTGTCACTGCTAAAACTGACACCAACATTTGCCATAGTTCCCACTGAGATAAGATTTCTGGTAAGACTAAGAATATGCACCACACTAGGCAAATCCTTAATTGTTCCATCTTTTATCTTCAGTCTCACCTTCCCACGACCAACTATATCAAGTTTATGTCATTTTCTATCCTCACTATACCCTCGAGACATGGCTCATAACTACAAAACCATTTTTTACGAGGTGTCATATGGAAAGATGCTCCAGTATTAATTATCCATTCATTGCGATCACTCTGAAATGAACTACCTACTATGTACATATCTCCTATGCCACTATCATCGTCCTTCTTTGTAGCAAAAGATGATATCTTATCTCGCTTTTCTGGGCCTACATTTTTACTTTTGTAATCCTTCCTCATGTGTCCAACTTTCTTGCACTTCCAACACGTAACTCTAGATTTATCTCGGGGTTTGGATCTGCCCTAGATTTACTTCTATCACCATATTTAGATTTCTCCCTACTTCTCCCTCTAACCACCAGAGCCTCATTCATGGTGCTTTTAGAACCCATCTTTCTCATCTCCTCGGACAACAAGGCTGCTACTACAGTCTTGAAAGATAGTTTGCTAATACCAGAACCAATCGAAATAATTATATGCTCCCACAAGTTAGGCAGTGAACAAAGTAAAGAAAAGCTTTATCCTCATCTAGATTAACATCTATAGATTCAAGTTGTCCACATATAGTATTAAATTCTTTAAATGCGTAGAAAATGAATTACCTTCACTCATCCACAGATTGTACAACTTCTTTCACAAAAACAGCCTATTCACGAGTGACTTGCTTAGATAAAGGCTTCCCAACTTCGTCCAGAGATCCATCGTTGTCTTTTCAGAAGTCACGTTTACCAAAACATTATCAGCAAAGCACAGCCATATTAGACTTCGAGCCTTCCGATCATTTTTATCCATTCCTTCATCTCAATAGACACCGCCTCTGATGGTTTGTCGTCTTCAACCATGTACCACAGATCTCTATCCACAAGTAAAGCCTCCATCTTTAGCTTCCAAAATTCGAAACCCTTTCCTCCAAACTTCTCCACATCGATCCGTAATTGACCAGTCGACATCTTTCACAAATCAGATTTGCGGATTATTCTTTGCCAAGAACACCCTATTGCAAATCCTAATTTGCAAAAGAAAAATAGCAAAACGCAGAATCTCAAGCTCTGATACCACTTGTTAGGGATAACGGATGCACAACCATGAACAAAGAATAACCACAAGCAAAATAAACAAGAAAAATTCCTTCCATTTGGCTGCTAAGGTTTTTTTTTTTTTTTTTTTTTTGGGAAAAAGTAACTTCATTCATTAGAAAGTAAAGGGAGCAAAGAGATTACAACATGGAAACACAAGGTTTGAATACAAGCATTCGAAACCAAGGAGAGAAATTTGACCAAACTATCATACATGCACTAGACAGGGTCATCCAAGCTAAGAAATTGATCCATCCCACTAACACCTTAGAAATAAAGCTGTAATTGCAACAACAACTAATAAGCTCATAGGATATGCAATACGCATCCACCATCATAATCGCTTGAATAAGCGAAAACACCTCAAGTCCCCACACTTCAACTTGTAGGCTTGGCATGAGTGTCTTGGCACTAGGCAAATACCAAGAGCCGACAATGTCCTCAGTGCAACTGAAATTGGAGTTGGAAGTAGATTACATCCGACCATCTGCTTGGACAGCCAATGAAACCCCTATTAGTAGTGCTCCTAAAAACAGACCATGGCCACAGGAAAATGTTGGACTAGATGTGATCCAAATTCCATAGAAGATTGTTTCAAACCAGAGACCATCAAATTTGACCAGATCTAAAGAGTAGGTACAACCATCTAAAAGAATAGCAACAAATAGACCAAGGCGATAAGCACGGAGCTTGCGTGAAAACTCATTGGCGCAAACTGGCTATGCAAGAACCTCCTTGAATTTTCCAGCATCTCCATCTCTAATAGCTTGACTCCATGAAACACCATCCGAAAGGATAAACATTTTCCAAGTGAAGCCACTGAAACCTTCAAACGGTTTCTTGCACATTGGCTTTGCAAGAACCCGGTAGAGATTAAGGGCTGATGAACCTTCTTGCAGATCCAATAGTTATCGATCTAGAACTCAATGGTCACAGAAGCAATAGTCATGAATGGAACTAGAAAACTAAGATGAGAACACCAAAAACAAAGAAAACTAAGATGAGAACACCAAAAACAAAGAAAACTAAGATGAGAATACCAAGAACAACAAAGCACAAAGAGGGAAAACATGCCACAAAGGGCGGAAGCCCGACATGCCGAGACGGGTGGAGAAGAATCATGCCACAGGGGCAGAGAAGCTACATCTTGAAAAGTAACTGGTCGATCTGGAGATGAAAGTGGAGGGAAGGTTTTTCCCTCTCACTACCAGGTTTCCTACAGCTCCTTACTCCCTCAATCAGTGCCAGGTTTTCCACCGCTGCGAGGCGCTAGGAATTTCCGCCACTTCTATTTATTTTTGGTGTAATTCCTTTCTTAGATCTCTCTTCCTTGTGCATGTGACTTTTGTGAACTTGGCTACTAAGGGGTTTTATGGCAACGTTTTTGTTTCATTTCCTTGTTTTTAGGTAAGAAATAAATTTTCTTGTTTTGATACATTTCTTTGTTTCTCATTGTTTCCAGGTGTTGCAATCATGTACGGTCACACAAAATAAAGAAATATATTTATAACATATTTATTTTGGATTCGGAAATTATTCGGATGGAGAATTATTCAAAATAATTCGATCAATTAATTTATCGATTCAGTCAAAAAGAGGGAAAATTAAAATTTGGATGCGGGTTGAAGAATTATTGTTTGAGAAAAAGAAAATCATGTGAAAATTTTGGATGTTTAAGTCAAGCGAAGTTGTATGTAAGATTAACATACACACCCAACAGAGAGATTAATTATTAAAAAGAAAAAGAAAAACTATGGTTTTGGATTTTATAGGTTTAAAAAGTATTGCAAAAGAACATAGAACTCAGTTTCTCGAGTCTCGGCTTTAACTATCATTCTCAAGTTGAGAATCTCAATCGGTCGGCAAAGAGAGAATTGCAGGGGAATGTGCAAAAATCTTTTGTAGAAGGAAGAATGGAAGAATCGTATAAAAGTTGGAGTTTTACCGTTTGTAATATCAAACAAATGAATCGCAACCCAAGCCACCAAAAGATCAGAGCCTAGGAGTGTGCAGAAATTGTTTGCAAAACGATCATATGGAGAAAATTGTAGAAGAAAGAAGAAGAAGAAAGATTAACCCCAACATGTTTGCAAGGAAAAATCGATGGTTTTTACCTTTTCTCTTATATTGTTATTAACTTGG
Organism: Hakea prostrata; assembly: GCF_041222555.1. Taxonomy (NCBI): domain Eukaryota; kingdom Viridiplantae; phylum Streptophyta; class Magnoliopsida; order Proteales; family Proteaceae; genus Hakea; species Hakea prostrata. Next base: position 45,420,809 of record NC_142604.1, on the reverse strand, counting down.
CCAAATTATTTGCATATACTAGGTTCAGTAAGAATTAATCATGATTTTATTCATATGGGTAAAAGTCGAGAATTTAACCAATTCAATGGGAAAATTGTGGATGCGGGAGAATAAATGGTATCATTCAGATTGGGAGAATAATTCGCGAATTATTCACATAATTAATAAATAAGTACAATCTATAACGAAAAAAGAAGAAAATTGATGGCCGAGTGGTGGAAGGCGCTAGACTTAAGTTCTAGTCCGAGAAGGCCTGGTTTCAAATCCCCTTTCTGATATATAATTTATAACCTACTCAAAAATAAATAATAAAAGGTTATTTTTTATACAGAAGAAAAAACAAGAATGTCCCTCTCTGCCTTTTCAAAGAAGCATGAACATAAGAAACTAGGTTGGCTGGAAATATTGGGCCACTGGAAAATCCCTTGGCTTTTGCATTTTTTTCTTCCTATGTCTAGACAACCACGATAGTGAAAGTTTGTGATGTTTAAATAATTTTCTTCGAATTAATTGTGTGTATTTCCCATATTATATTTTAGAAAATGGTGTTTTTTTGGGGTCTCACTTCAGAAACCCAATTGCATTCGAGTTTATTAATAGGTCCTTCCAATTAATCTTTGAGTTTAAGATAATGATTACACACTATGTCAATCAAGGGTGATGGAGGTATAACCATCGGATTTTGAGAAGATCCAATGGCTTAAGCTTTAATCTGTAGTACTTTGAATGTAGCCATTATAAGCAAAAAACGGTCTAAAGTGTGCCCCGCATACCGCATATTATATTTCATAAAAAATCGTTTCTATTGATCTAAAAACAAGATAAACAACCAAATACCCGATACTTTAAACCTTGATTATAAGGATAGATTTTGATCTAGCCATTACGAGGATAGCTTTTGATCTATCCGATCATTCAATTTGGATCTTTGGATCGCGTGACCAAATGATTCAACAACTCACACTTTGATTGTGTATAGAGTTGTCTACACATAAAAGGTACCTATGTATATGGAATCATGACTGAGAGTGCCAACGTCTCATATATCTCAATTTAATTTGTTATCTTTAGTTTATTTTCTAACATGTGAAGGAAGAAATTAAAATTAGAAGAAAGATGGAAAATTCAATTCAAGCCCTTCCCTCTTTTAATTATCTTTCAGTTTCATGTTCAGTCACAATTCTTTTGAATCTTCAACAAAGTTCGGCTTTAGAGAGCCAACATTCAGCTGTCAAAGTCAATTATTGTGGTTGGGTCAATAGATCGAGTTGATCATCCAAGATATTTTAGTTCGTACATTTTATGGTTCAAACTCAAACGCTTGGCATACCTGAAATCCTTTTCAAAACCCAGAATAACGCGATCAATCCTGTGTCAAACCCTAAGTCACACATCAATGTCAGCTTGCCTTCAAAGACCATTCATTCAAGTTGGCACTGATTTTCTCAGAAACCCATTAAATAATGATATGTGCATAAAGAATCACTAAATCAGAGAAACGAAGCAAAATTAAGCAGAAACTAATGTTCCTCAAGCTTGTGTTGTTCTTTCTTTTCCTTGAAGGGTTTGTAACATCACAACAAGAAGACGTTGATTTCACCTACAATGGCTTTCAAGGGGTTAACATGAGCTTGGACGGCTTAGCTCAGATTACAGACAATGGACTCCTAATGTTAGCAAACAACACTTTGCAACAGATGGGTCATGCCTTCTACCCCTACCCGATTCACTTCATGAATCTCTCCACTGGTACTGCTCTTTCCTTCTCTACTACTTTTGTATTTGCCATGTTCTCTCCGTTAGCTAAAGTAGGTGGCCCTGGTATTGCATTGGTGATTGCACCCTCAAAAGAGTTCCCAAATGCTTTACCAGCCAGTTATCTAGGCCTCTTCAACTCGACCAACATCGGCAACTCATCCAACCATATCATAGCAATCGAGCTCGATAGCGTTCAAAGCATAGAGTTCAATGATATTGATGCAAACCATGTCGGCATCGATATCAATGACCTGAAATCTGCTATATCTGCCACAGCTTCTTATTTCAGTGATGAAGAGAATAGGTATGTAAATCTAAGCCTTATCAGTGGAAAACCCTTGCAACTCTGGGTGGAATATTCTGGTTCAGTGAATCAACTTAATGTGACTTTAGCCCCCATTAATGTCCCTAAACCAACAATTCCACTGTTGTCCTTCAGAGTTGATCTTTCAAAGATCATAATGGATTCCATGTTTCTGGGCTTCTCCTCAGCTATATATGGCTTGCCCGTATCCTATTATATATTGGGTTGGAGTTTTAAGATGAATGGGAAAGCACGAGAACTCAATCTCTCCCAACTACCTAAGCTTCCTCATCAGAAAAGAAGACATAAAACAAGCCCTAGGGTTTTTAGTGTTGGGTTTTCTGTAATGGTTGCTACTTTAGTGTTAGTCTTGATTTTCATCATTCGATTTATAGTGAAAAGAAAGAAAAAGTTTGCTGAAGTGCTTGAAGATTGGGAACTTGATCATTATGGACCTTACAGGTTCAAATATAAACATTTGTATAATGCCACAAAAGGATTCAAGGACAAAGAGCTTCTTGGAACTGGTGGCTTTGGTTGGGTATACAGAGGTGTATTACCAACGTCCAAGACAGAAGTTGCTGTGAAGCGACTCTCTCACAATTCGAGACAAGGCGAAAGAGAATTTGTTGCTGAGATTGTTAGCATCGGAAAATTGAGGCATCGGAACATTGTAACCCTCTTGGGCTACTGCCGACGTAAAGAAGAACTCCTTCTGGTTTATGATTTCATGCCCAATGGGAGTCTAGACAAACTGCTTTTTGGTAAGATGGTGTTGAGTTGGTATCAAAGATTTCGAATAATCAAAAGCATAGCAAAAGGGTTGTTGTATTTACATGAAGAATGGGAACAACTAGTGGTTCATAGAGACATAAAGTCCAGTAATGTGTTATTAGACAAGGAGCTAAATGGAAGATTAGGAGATTTCGGGCTTGCAAGACTGTATGACCATGGAACTAACCCTCAAACCACCCACGTAGGTGGGACAATCGGTTATCTTGCACCAGAACTATCTAAAACTGGCAAAGCAAACCCTAGAACGGATGTGTTTTCGTTTGGGGTTTTTCTGCTTGAAGTTGCTTGTGGTAGGAGACCCATAGAGCCAAAAGCATCTGAAGAGTGCATAGTGCTAGTGAATTGGGTTGTTTCATGTTGGTGCAAGGGCAGCATTCTAGATACTGTGGACCCAAAACTAGGAAGAAATTATGAAGTGAAGGAAATGGAGCTAGTGTTAAAACTTGGACTACTTTGCTCTCACTCTATTCCAATTGCTAGGCCAAACATGAGACAAGTTGTACGCCATTTGGAGGGAGAAGTTCCTCTACCAGAGTTACCATCTTTGTATAATAGAATAGTCACGACGGACTTGACTTTTGTGCCTTCAAATGGTTCTGGTGATGTCTCTGTTTGTGGTTCTAGTATTGGGAACGTAATGACTCACTCATCATCCATTGCAGAATCTGTACTCTCTGGAGGACGTTGAGATTTCTTAAGGTTTCATTAGTGTTTGTTTTTCATTAGATATGTACAAGTTATATATGCTAATTAAACTCTATTTCATCCATATTCATTTATCAGTAATCTTTTTCTTTTTTTTGGGTAGAAAAGTCATATTATTCAAAATCGGGCAAAGCCAAGGCAGAGGAACATAAATCCAACAGCCAGGGGATAGAGGTGGGCCAAACAATTATGCCCACAAGTAACTGGGCCTTCCAGGCTAGGAAGTCAGCAACATAATTGACATTCCTAGGAATACAAGAGAAAATACATTGTGCAAATAAAGTTTGAAGATGCAAAAATACAAGCGCAAATAAAGTTTGAAGATGCAAAAATACATTTATCAATAATCAATCAAGCCGATATCTGTTTACATGTCTATGTTGTTCCTTGTGAGGCTAGACCGTTGGAGTGCTAGCTAGTATTCTCAATGGGATCCACCACATGTCAAATTGACTATATTTTGTATTTGGATCTTTTACCTTGGAGATGTCTATGCACCCGTTACACCTCTCTACTACATAACCAAAGTAGCATTGATCGTCGCATTTCTAATTCATTTTGTCAGCATTTAGAAGTAAGCCCCACCCGTATATGTGATGGAAGAGGTGTAAGAGAAAGGACATTGCTCTACTCCCAAGGTAAAGGATCCAGACTCGCAGTAACCTCTAGTTTGCAGAGAACACCACCAATGATATCATGATCTTCTCTCTCTTGCAGTGTTATTAAGGACTTCTCTTTCATCGCTTGTTGCATTTCCATCCACAAGATAACTCTTTAAGCAAGACCCAAGTCGCCTCTGCAATAAAGAAATGAAAATCTATATAATTGGAAAATTAATGCTTAAAACATAACATGAGACACAAGCAATGGCTGCAAGCTCACAAAAAGGAAAAAGAAGGGACGGGAAGTGTAGACAGTGGCTTACCCAGAAGTGGTTTGATTCGTTCTTGGATCTCTCCTCATCTGATGGAATGTAGTCATAACCTACCTTTCTTTCTCTACTGGTTCTCAAATCCATCTCCTCCGACCAACCTTTCTCTTCGGAATGAGAGCTCCGTAACTGTTGAGCATAGGCAAGAAGCTGTGCCTTTCGATCAGAACCATATCTAGATGATATTGAAGGGATAGAGGAGCAATGCTTTTGCCTATTCAAATTGCAGGAATTGGATTTCCTATGCAGATTATTATGGTTTGCAGAAGTTGGAGTTTCAACGTAGAAATTGACGATGACGCTGCCATGCTTAATTTTGCTGGATTTCTTCTCCCTTATCTCTTTCTCTCCATTTCCCTTGCCCATTGAATCTGCTGGGTTCTTTGGGAAGAACATGAACTGCGAAATAATGAAATTAAGCTGTTTATGCATGTTAATGGTTTTCAGTTGTAACGAAGCTAGTCAGTTTCCGCATCCCTCGCTCCCTCGCTGGCCCATCGAAATATGGAATTAATGGAATTGTTGAGTAAATTACATACATAACCCCCGATCCTCGATCTGCAATCAGTTACATTTATTATTCCTGAAAGATATAAATACATTGCTACTATTGAGTATTAAAGTTAAAAAATGATTGCTAAATAAATATTTG